>NC_137753.1:7456592-8101592 GCF_963264785.1 Psittacula echo
AATGCTTTATTTAGAGTTTGGCCTATGGCAGGGCTGTTCCTCTATTGGTTTTCAATCCAAAAAGGTTGATTTGGGGAGCTGCAGCTGTAGGTAAGTGTGGTTGTCTTGCCTTCGGGAGCAGCAGCTCCTGCAGCGTGCCTTTGTGTCGCGCTGAAGCGACGGCTTCCGTGGCTCTTTGCTCCCTAAAAGCTTTGTCACCCGCCAGGATGACGCCTGGCTTCTCACAAACAGCAACCTGTAAATAAGATCTTCTTCCCCCGGGGATTTGACTCTGAGCTTTGGTGTCGGGACACCAGAACTGGGGGGGAAAAGGATGTTTTTCCAAGAGCTGCTTTTGGCTCAGGGAGGTTTAACTGGGGAGAGAAAAAAAGGCTCTTGTAGAAGGGCGGTTCAGAACTGGCTCCTAATTTTAGTCCCTTTGAATTGCCCTGCCTCCAGGAATGCTGGAGGGATTTGGGGCTGTCTTTGGGATCCAATTTTGCCTCATGCCAAGCCCAGTGCTTGGCACACTGAGGCCTGGCAGGGCAGAGGGCCGCCGGCTAGGTGGCAAACTCGTCCCATTCACAGAGGCTCCGTGAGTGAGCTCGTGTCGTGATGGTGTTTTCATTCTGTTCCACAGCGGAGCCATCGAAATCCCAGACTCGGAAACCCAAGTGTGGGAAGGGGACGCACTGCTCCCGGAATGCCTACATGCTGGTGTACAGGCTGCAGACCCGGGAGAAATCCCTGACAGTCGAAGTGCCAGGTGAGTGACCTGGGACTGCCTTGGCCTCTCCAGCCCATCCTGTGATCATGGAATCTTGGAGTGGTTTGGGTTGGAAGGGACCTTAAAGCTCCTCCAGCTCCAACCCCTGCCACGGGCAGGGACCCCTTCCACTGGAGCAGCTTGCTCCAAGCCCCTGTGTCCAACCTGGCCTTGAACACTGCCAGGGATGGGGCAGCCACAGCTTCTCTGGGCACCCTGGGCCAGCGCCTCAGCACCCTCACAGGGAAGAGCTTCTGCCTAAGAGCTCATCTCAGTCTCCCCTCTGGCAGGTTCAAGCCATTCCCCTTGGCCTGTCCCTACAGGCCCTTGTCCCAAGCCCCTCTCCAGGTTTCCTGCAGCCCCTTTAGGCACTGGAGCTGCTCTCAGGTCTCCCCTTCAGGAGCCTTCTCTTCTCCAGGCTGCCCCAGCCCAGCTCTCTCAGCCTGGCTCCAGAGCAGAGCTGCTCCAGCCCTCGCAGCATCTCCATGGCCTCCTCTGGCCTCGCTCCAGCAGCTCCACGTCCCTCTTGTGCTGCTGCCCCAGAGCTGGATCAGGACTGCAGGGGGGGTCTCCCCAGAGCACAGCAGAGGGGCAGGATCCCCTCCCTGAGCTGCTGCTCCCGCTCTGGGGGTGCAGCCCAGCACACGGGGGGGTTCTGGGTCAAGCACTCACTGAAGCTGGGTCATGGGGAGCCTCTCATTGACCAGCACCCCCAAGTCCTTCTCCTCAGGCTGCTCCATCCATTCCCCACTTGCCTGTGTTTGAGCCTGGGATGCTCCAGGCAGGCCAGGTGCTGGGTTTTTAACTCCAAACCCCTTTAGTGACCACTGTGAGCCCGCAGAGGTGCCATATAGCCACTTGGTGGGCATATCCTGATGATGGAATCCTGATGATCCCACCCCTACGCTAGCTCACACCTCTCTGTCTTAACCAGCGAGACGAGATGGGAAAGGGTTAGGAGGAGATCATCCCCTTGGGAGACACGTGTGGCAGCGGGAGCGTTGGGATTCGCAGCCCGGATACCGCTCGGGTTCCTGAAGGCACAGGGGAGCAGTGTGGTTAAATGTCACCAGCAGCACATGCACTGTGCTGGAGGTGAATAATCCTGACGGATGTCAGGTTTCTTCTGCTTTGGCAGAATCTCTGCCATATTGAGCATAAATGGTGTGAAAACAAGAAAATGGGAGCCCTTAGCAGGGCTTTTGTACGAGCGCGTTCGTGTCTTGCTTCAGAATAACTGGGGGTGGCAGAAATCCCGGTGGATTTGGCCTGTGGATCTAATGATGCTTCACGTTTGTGTGCTGCTTGATTAGAAAGATTAATTAGGCCCCTGGTGCTGGTGGGGATGAGGTGTGTTCACCTTCCTCCCTCTCCTGCACAGCGGAGGTGGCATATCCCCTTCAGACCTCTGCTCTTCACGTTACCTGCATGAGGAGTGGGTAAATCCGACAGCTTTCCCCCCCTTCACAGCACCAAACCTTTTCCAGCTCCCACCACCACTAAAACCCAGCCCCTGAGCCCCACGGCTTTGGGAATTCGTGCTGATCCGAGCCTCAGAGCTGCGTTTCAGTCTGTTTCCTGAGCTCTCTTGCGCTCCTTTTCCTCCTACCCCTCTGCCCAAAACAATAACCCCGCAGAAGCCTCTCCACCCAGCACCGAATTCCTGCGCAGCCCCGCGGTTGCCTTTGTTTCCCATGGAATGCTGCCAGGGAACAGGGAGCGAAGGGCAGCAGCGAGCCCTGTGGTTGCGGGGAGGTTTCATGCAACTGTAAATTTGAGGCATTTTGCTTTGATGCCGTTCAGAGTGGCTTTTCCGGGATGGGAATGTAGATGGATCTTGGCTCTGACCTCAAGGGGGGTCAAGCTGGTTGCGTTTTAGTGCCATGTATTCTCCTGAGGTGGATCTTGTGCTCTCTGGCCACACAAGCATTAAACCTTTCTGGATATATTTAAGCTCTTCAAAACACTGCTGAATAGGAGAAAGCTTCCGATAAGGGAAGGGGAAAGCACTGCTTACACCAGCCCCGCGAGGGAACTGTTTTATCTTCTTTTCCCTGCTGAGGTTTGGGGTTTTTGGGGCTTTTTCCACTGGCAACAGCAAAAATCCCCATTTCCCTCACCCTCCCATCCTTATCTCCCATCTCCTGAGGGCTTTTTGTCCTTGGGCTTGCAACATGCTCAACCCCTCTCGCTGAGTTCACTCCTACCCATGTGGCTGCACGTCGGGACAGGCTTCAGGTGTGCCCATAGGGTGAAAAGCTCTTGTTTCTCCCCTGGGAACGACAGATTCCTTGCCCTTGGCAGCACAGCAGAGCTGCTCTCAGTGGGAGCAAGAGGAGGAGCAGGGAGGGCCTGAAGCAGGCAGCAAAGCATCCTGCTGTGCTCCGGCTCTGCAGCCGCCCCGCTGCACAGCCCCCACTGCCAGTGCTTGGCATAGGCTTCTTTGCAAGCAAAGGGTTTCTCTTCATGCAGCACCAACCCCGAGTAAATGATTTTCTTGGGTGCTTTGTATTGCACGGGGCACTCGCACTCAATCATCTACACCCAGAAATACCGCAGCGAGCAGCATCCATGCACTTGGCCTTTGGAAAGACTTCATGTCGGTAGCTGCGTGGGGAATTTTTAGGCTTGTTATCCCCGGGTAACCCATCACAGGGATAATTAACATCATCGGCGTTTTTCCTTGGAATGACTGAGGGTTTTCTTTCCTCCTTTTCCCACCAGCTTTCCTGCAGGAGCTGGTAGAACGTGACAACTCCAAGTTCGAGGAGTGGTGCAACGAAATGGCCGAGATGCGCAAGCAGAGCGTGGCCAGGGGCAAAATCAAGCACGAGGAGGTGAAGGAGCTCTACAAAAGGTTACCCGCTGAAGCTGGTCTGTAAGACGTTGTGGTAGTATCTTGTAGTAGACTGTTGTTAAGATTAGTGATGTTTTGTTACTAACCCACAGCTCGCTTCTGTGGCCTGGGCACTGCTGGAAGGCATTAGCCTCTTCAAGAGCAGAGCGATTGGTGCCTGTTGTTGCTGTGTGCATGCTGAGGGGTTTGTTCCCTCTCTTGTTTTTCTGCCTTAACCTATTTTTCTCCCTTTTCTGTTCATTCTCATGGCCTCTGGTGTCGTTCATTCCCTCTTGCTCCTTCCCCATCAGTCAGTCTCCTGTGTGCTTCCATGCGTGCTGACTGTGTTCTTCTGCCCAGTGAGCAGCTTGTCCTGGTGGCATTGAGGCAGAAGAAAGGGCTGGTCTCAAACTGCCAGCTCATGGCAAGTTTGGGAGCTGTTGATCCGAGTGAATCAGCAGGTAACAGGGTATGGAAATGCCTGACCTCCAGCAGGAAATGACTTGATTCAGCCCTGCCTCCAAAGCCCTGTGTCTAAGCTTCGTCGTTCACCTGATGAGTGATAGGGGTTAAAACTTCCCTACTACTCCTTGTGTCTCGTAATCTTAGCGTATCTGAGCACAAGGACTTTCATTCCCCTCCTTTGTTTTCCTCTCCCTCGAAACAAGCAGAGGGGGCACTTCCTGTGCCCATCTCCTAAAAACTCCAGGGAATTTGTCATTCAGGACTTTCGGATGAGTCTAACTGCCCAGCCTGTCTCAATCAGTTTGGTGTTCAGCTTTCGATACCCATTGCTTGAGCTGGGAGCAGCCAACTCGGTGGCTCCTGTAAACATCTGCCCCTGCAATACATGCACCAGGTTTGCTGCCAACAGGCACTTCACTCGGGGCCACGAGGCTGTCCCAGCTCAGCCGTGGCCCCGCGAGCCGAGCAGTGTGGAATGTCACTGGTAAATCAGAGCTGTGGTGGAGGTAGAGACGTGCTGTGAGTCACTGCTCCAAAGGAGCAGCGAGCCCAGCCCTGCTGTGTTTGCTCTCCCATTGAGCAGGGTTTGCTCGCAGCGCTTCTAATAAAGCTCCAGAGGATGGCTTTACAAGTGCAGGCAGAGCTCCTCTGCCCCACTTCGAAGATGAGAAGACCCTAAGGGCACCCATTGCCTGCTGCAGGGCACATCCTGACCACAGCAGCTCACTAGCACAGCTGGAGGCAGCCTTATTCCAGAGCTGCCCCGGGCGCGATCCTGCGGGAGCTGGGGGCTCTCTGCAGCTGCACAGACACGGTTGCGCCAGCGTTGTGGAGCCTGCCCCAGAAAAAGGCGCTTTCTGGGGGAGGCACTTTGATCCCAAAGTAGCAAAGCAGCTCTGACAGCGCTGTGATTCTCTGGAGGTCATGGCTGTGTGGCTGGCGTTGCGTAAGATGGGAATACTGCTGGGATGTGCTGCAGAGGAACAGAGGGATTGAAGCGCGGCGTCACAGAGAGCAGGGGCAGGCTGGAAGACAAAGTGTTTTCCTGTAGCTTCTCTGTTGCTCCTTTGTTCAAAACGTTAAGGATTTGTGTTCGTTTTGTGAATGGAACCAAGGGTGATGTTTCTCCTCAGTTTCAGACCTATTTTCCTTGTGTCAGCATAGAACAGGCTTCATTTCCTCCTCATTTCCCAATCATCTCAAAGAAGGGTTTGCACATCAACAGCAGGTCTTGGTATTAAGTCACAGAATCATCGATGAGCTTTAAGGTCCCTTCCAACCCTTTCCATAGGCAGGGACACCTTCCACTGGAGCAGCTTGCTCCAAGCCCCTGTGTCCAACCTGGCCTTGAGCACTGCCAGGGATGGGGCAGCCACAGCTTCTCTGGGCACCCCGTGCCCACTGATACCTGGATTCACCCAAAGCTGTTTCACTGCTCCTGCAGCTGCTGCTGAGCCATGGTTTGTGCTCTGCACCTTCTAAATATTTGAGCCAGCGCCCATTTGCACTGTGAATGGTAAAGTGCACATGGGTGTCTCACCCCGAGTGGCAGGAGCAGCCCAGAATAGCACTGGAGTGTTGGGTGCTGGCTGAAGGGACGGGGCAAGCACTGACCTTGTCTATTTAATGTTGTTGCCTTTTATTTTTCAATGTAACCCAAAGAGGTTGCTCTAGAAAGAGCCTTTAATGGATGATCACAGCTTAAACCATCGAATCTCAGACTGGTTTAGAAGGGACCTTAAAACTCCTCCAGTTCCAGCCCCCTGCCACAGACAGGGGCACCTTCCACTAGAGCAGCTTGCTCCAAGCCTGAACGCTGCCAGGGATGAAGCATTTACCACTTCTCTGGGCACCCTGTGCCAGCGCCTCAGAACCCTCACAGGGAAGAGCTTCTGCCTTGTATCCAACCTGAACTTCCCCTGTTTCAGTTTGAACCCATCACCCCTTGTCCTGTCACTACAGTCCCTGATGAAGAGTCCCTCCCCAGCATCCTTGTAGCCCCCTTCAGACACTGGAAGCTGCTCTGAGGTCTCCACGCAGCTTCTCTTCTCCAGGCTGAACAGCCCCAACTTTCTCAGCCTGGCTCCATACAGGAAGTGCTCCAGCCCCTGATCATCCTCGTGGCCTCCTCTGGACTTGCTCCAACAGCTCCATGTCCTTATGGTGTTATATCTGTCCCTCAGTGGCTGATAGGGAAATCCTTCCCATTCCTCGACTGCTCTCCTGTAAGCCCCTAAAGGTTTAGCAGTGTGAGTTGGAGCAGTCTGGGCTTCCACGTGGATTGCTTGAATTTGAACTGACCACTTACTCTTACATATCTTAGCTTCACATAGCAGCTACTTCCTAAATGCGCGATGCTGAGATGAGGCTTGGCCAGGGGAAGCTGTAGTGGCTGTTTGCGATCTGAACAGAGGGTTTTAATCAACACTGATAGCTTGTGAAGTTTTAAAAGTGCTGTTTAATATCAGAGTAATTATAAAACACCATCTGCTGCATTGTGCCTTCGCTGACACGTTCGGGCTTGTTTCTCTTTGTGCTTTTTCCCCTCCCAGGTTCCCCGTACGACTTCATCTCTCTGGAGTGGCTGCAGAAATGGCTGGATGAGTCCACTCCTCCCAAACCCATCGATAACACAGCTTGCCTCTGCTCACATGGCAAGCTCCATCCCGACAAAATATCCATCATGAAGAGGATATCGGAGTACGTGGCTGACTTCTTCTACAGGAGATACGGAGGAGGGCCCCGGCTGAATGGTGAGGAGTCAGCTACAAAATGCCTTCTCCAACTCATGGTCTGAACATGGTTTAGAGCCTTGTTCTGGTCCCACACCTATCCTTCATCATCAGAACTTCATTTCTTTTTGTTCTACACTGAGTGGTTTGGTTCATGGTCAGATGTTGACGTTCAAACAACTACAGTTGGTCTGATTGCAGGGTCATGGAACCATGGAATCCGAGCCTGGTTTGGGTTGGAGGGAGCTTAAAGCTCATCCAGTTCCAAAGTGGAGCCACGGGCAGGGACACCTTCCACTGGAGCAGCTTGCTCCAAGCCCCTGTGTCCAACCTGGCCTTGAACACTGCCAGGGATGGGGCAGCCACAGCTTCTCTGGGCACCCTGGGCCAGCGCCTCAGCACCCTCACAGGGAAGAGCTTCTGCCTAAGAGCTCATCTCAGTCTCCCCTCTGGCAGGTTCAAGCCATTCCCCTTGGCCTGTCCCTACAGGCCCTTGTCCCAAGCCCCTCTCCAGGTTTCCTGCAGCCCCTTTAGGCACTGGAGCTGCTCTCAGGTCTCCCCTTCAGGAGCCTTCTCTTCTCCAGGCTGCCCCAGCCCAGCTCTCTCAGCCTGGCTCCAGAGCAGAGCTGCTCCAGCCCTCGCAGCATCTCCATGGCCTCCTCTGGCCTCGCTCCAGCAGCTCCACGTCCCTCTTGTGCTGCTGCCCCAGAGCTGTATCAGGGCTGCAGGGGGGGTCTCCCCAGAGCACAGCAGAGGGGCAGGATCCCCTCCCTGAGCTGCTGCTCCCGCTCTGGGGGTGCAGCCCAGCCTGTCTGGAACTTGACATTTCATTCCTGAGTTCTCCATTTCAGAAGAGCTGCTCATGGAGGGACTTCTGAGAAAGCGACTTAAATGTAAGACTTGGAAGGTTCTGTGAAGTTGATTCACTTGCACATGCAACCCCTCAGACTCTTGTCTGTACCTGCAGTACCTACAGATCCGGTGTGGGCAGCATTCTCTGGAGCCAGCAGCATGAATAAGTGCAGGCCAAGCAAATAAATCCCTGTCTGTCACTTCTAGCCTGTCCTGAGCTGCCTCTCAAGGAAAGCACACACCTGATAGCCTGCGTGCTTGTATTGTGGGTATTTGTCACACATCTTGAGTTTTGGGGTCAGCCCAGCTCCGATCGTCTTTGGGCATCCCTTAATTGAGCCCCAGGCTTAGTTCCTTTTGTAAAGGAGCTCCATGACTCCCGCTGAGACCAAATTAGCTCAGCTCCTACGAGGAGCTTATAGGGAAGGAACAGAACCAGCAGCAAGTGCTGTGACGCAGGCAGTCTTTGTGGAGAGCAACCAGGGCAGCATTTATTAGTCAACTGGAAAGTCGCCCGCGGCTCTGTTTGTGGAGTAGGGCTGGATGGATGGATGGATGCGCTGCCTTTTCCACCTTCTTCCCTGGATGTGCCCCTCTTGCTCCCAGAGGGAAACACATGCCCAGCTGTAGGGTTTCTACTCCTGTTGCTCCAGTGTAGCTTTGCCGGAGGGGTGATTTAACCTCAAAGTGCCACAATATGGGGTTTTTCTCTTGCAATATGCCTAATTCCGCCTGCCTTTTGGCTCCCCTGGCTGTGTGTTGGCATGCCCTGGCTCGCGGCTGGAATTGCAGACCGTTGGTACCAGGGAGCTGTGAAGCCAGCGGAACAGATCCCACCTCTGAAGTGTTTTATGCTCATTTAAGCTGCAAATGTGGCCTGATCTGGCAGTGACCCCAGGGCTCTCCTCATTTCCATGTGAAACCTCCGGTCTCAGGCAGGATAGTTGGTACCTAGGTGTCTGAGCACCTTCAAACCAGCCAGAAGCTCAGCCCTGTGTGTGATAACTTGTGTTTCTTTCCCCTGTCACCCCAGTGAAAGCACTTTGCAAGGACTGCGTGGTGGAAAGGTGTCGAATCCTGCGGCTGAAGAACCGCTTAAACGAAGACTACAAAACCGTGACCAACCTGCTGAAGATCACAGTCAAGGGGTACGTAAGTCCTGATGCTATCAACTGTTGTCAAAGGGGGTTGAGAAGTGCTTAAATAGAATCATAGAATCACAGATGGTTTGGGTTGAAAGGGACCTTAAGATCATGCAGTTCCAACCCCTGCCATGGGTAGGGACACCTCGCACTAGAGATGTGATTTGCGTTGCCAGCACTGTTGTCTCTCTGCAGGAATGACGGGTTCTGGGTTGGAAAAGCATCCTTGAGGAGCTGGCGTCAGCTGGCTCTGGAGCAGTTAAATGAGCAAGATGAAGACACAGAGCACAGTAATGGGAAAATGAATGGAAACGCACAAAGCAAAGGTAGCTCTGCTGCTGTGGACACCCACTGCCTGATACCTCCTAACAAAAGACACGTTGGGTGCTTCTGTAGCTGTTTGGCTTTCCATGTATGAGTTGGGAGGAAAGGATAATAAAGCACATAAAAAGCTCTTTCATTTAAGGAGCTTTTGATTTGATAAGCTTCAAAAGTGCTGGGTGATCTTCACACCCTGAGAGGATAAGTAGTTTTGTAGTTTTACAAAGCTGTGTAAAATTACCACCCCAGACCCATGATCTTTTCATCTGCTTTTATCTGAATGAGGGAGCCCGGGGGGGAAGGAAGCAAGAAAATTACCTTGATGATGTTTATTGATGGTCTATGGATGAACAGTGTAAAGCAGCACAGGGAAAACACAGCCTAGGAGAAAAAACCTCTATACCCGTATCATGAGTATTATGAGAATAAATGGGGATTTATTTGCCCTCTGCTCTTTAAACCTTTGGAAACTGGATATTTTGTTGAGCTTTTAGTTTCAGAACTGAGGGCAAGAAGCTTGCTTGAATGCAGGTAGAGATGATGGGCTGATGGCGTTGATCTTGGGCTCGAAGGCTCTGAGAGCACCACAGCCCTCTGATCGTACCTGGTGCTGGTGGAGCACTCAATGCAGAAAGGATGCTTGAGTTACCGCTCCTCATTCCTCAGGGGTGGTTTCACAACAGGTTGCAGCTCTGAGTAGTACGTTTGAATTACTCACAAGCCAACGTGCTTGTCTGGCAGGTCGGTAGAGACCCTTACTAACAACTTATGTTTATGATGCTCCAGTTCGGGGACCAACTGAATTACTGTGGAGCTTCAGTTCTTAACTATCATTTATGCATTAATGTGGGGCTTGTCACCCCCTGGCAGGCTCCCCCTTGGTTTGACAGGCAGCATCTGGTTTAGATCAGCATCCAAAAGGCAAAGAGAGCACTGATGTTTGCCGGCAGGTTTCCGCTCCCTGCGCTCTCACCTAGCCCGTGTTTAGGTTAAACTCCGATCCCTGGGAGCAAGGAACCCCTGTGGTGTTTTAGCCCTAACAAATGTGTTCTTTGTAGTCTCACAAAGGGCAGGCTTGTGCTGCAGGCACTTCAAAGCACTCCTACGTGGGTTGTAGGCTGTAATCCCGCCTGCCTGGGGGCCACGACAGTGGAGAACAGCAAATTTCCTTTCAAAGATTCCCTTGGGTTGAGGGTTTTGCCGCAATTTGGAAGGCAACCGCGCTCCTTTGCCCAATGATTGTTCCTTTCTTAAGAGAGGAAACCATGCAATCTTCATGGGTTGGGGTTTTTGTTGTTTCCTTTAATTAGATGAATCCAATGACGAGAAGAGAGAGGAGGAAGAGGAGTTAAATTTTAATGAAGACATCGTTTGCCCACATGGTGAGTCTGTCCGGGGGATGGAGCTGAATGTTTCTGTTGTTGCCCACTGCTCAAGGCATTAACCTTGTAGCCTTTGCTCCCTCTGAGGCCAGCACGAGTTGTTACTGCAGAAATGTGCTTAATTCTCATTTTCCTGGTGTTTCTTGACACTCAAACTTTATTTGCAAGTCAGCTGTCACCTTGCAGCCCAGATTTGGTAAGGCAGGGAAAGGGGTACAAAGGCAGAGATGCTGCGGGAAGTGCTGGGCTGTGGAAAGGAGGATCTATCAGTAACGAAGTGACAGAGAACCAGAGATACATGGAATGGTTTGGGTTGAAGGGACCTTAAAGCTCCTCCATCTCCAACCCCTGCCACGGGCAGGGACCCCTTCCACTGGAGCAGCTTGCTCCAAGCCCCTGTGTCCAACCTGGCCTTGAACACTGCCAGGGATGGGGCAGCCACAGCTTCTCTGGGCACCCTGGGCCAGCGCCTCAGCACCCTCACAGGGAAGAGCTTCTGCCTAAGAGCTCATCTCAGTCTCCCCTCTGGCAGGTTCAAGCCATTCCCCTTGGCCTGTCCCTACAGGCCCTTGTCCCAAGCCCCTCTCCAGGTTTCCTGCAGCCCCTTTAGGCACTGGAGCTGCTCTAAGATCTCCCCTTCAGGAGCCTTCTCTTCTCCAGGCTGCCCCAGCCCAGCTCTCTCAGCCTGGCTCCAGAGCAGAGCTGCTCCAGCCCTCGCAGCATCTCCATGGCCTCCTCTGGCCTCGCTCCAGCAGCTCCACGTCCCTCCTGTGCTGCTGCCCCAGAGCTGGATCAGGACTGCAGGGGGGGTCTCATGGGAGCACAGCAGAGGGGCAGGATCCCCTCCCTGAGCTGCTGCTCCCGCTCTGGGGGTGCAGCCCAGCACACGGGGGGGTTCTGGGCTCAAGCGCTCACTGAAGCTGGGTCATGGGGAGCCTCTCATTGACCAACACCCCCAAGTCCTTCTCCTCAGGGCTGCTCTCAATGCAGTCTCAGCCCAGCCTGTGTTTGTGCTTGGGGATTGCCCCAACCCTAAGGCAGGACCTTGCACTTGTCCTTGTCGGACTTCATGAGATCATGATGACGTGACAGAGCGAGAGCAGCGCCAAAGATCTGCAGCTGCTTGAAAGCTCTGGAAGTGTTTAGGACTAAAACATGGTGCAATCGGTCAAGGTGGGAGCTGAGAGCATCCATTTATCCTCTTGGTTTACATGAAAGCAGGAGCACTTACCTAACCTCTGTGGAAACAGGGGTTATCTGGGAGTGCTGAGGATATTGACTTACCGACCTGCTGCTCTTGGTGTCTGTTTACATAAGGCTCTGCCCCAGCCTCGGTTGTTTTCCTACGTGAGGGTTCATTAGCAACATCCTTGGCTACCCTGCTGTTTAAATGGCCCTTTGCTAGCTTGTAAGTTGCTCCCAGACACAACTCTCAGTAAGCTCCAGTTTGTAGGCATCAATTTCCTTGTTGGGAATGCTCCATCTCGTTCCTAGGAAGAAGGAAACCTGCCATAAATCAGCCACACACCTCCTGTCATCGAGGCTGAGCAAGGATGTCGAGTAATGGCTTGAGAAAGCCTCGGTTTAAAGCGGCTGAGCACTTTGACACGGTGTTTGCTGTTGTTCAGAGCTGTTACTCCCATTGCCATGAGGCTGCTCCCGTTAAATAAAAGCATTCAGCATCGTGGTGAAACTTTGAATGTAGCCAGACATGACAAGAATAGGCCAGGAGGCCTCTGAACATGGTCTGGTGGTGAATTGCTACTTGATCTCTGACTTTGGGTCATATCAGAATAAACGCTATTAAATAAGGGGGCTGCTGGCAGGTCAGATTGCATCATGTTGAGCTCACCCCAACTCCTCATGGAAAACAGCTTTTCCACCTCTAAAATTCCCCTCTGGAGCATATCGGCAAGTCTGTGGTCTCCATCCCATGGCTGTGGGGGAAATGCCTTGGTGGTAGGCCTGGGAAAGCCGTTGCTTTATCCGCATGGTCTGGCTGGGCTCCAGGCGTGCCATCCCGGCGTTCCCTGCAGAAATCCCTTTGCATCCCTGCCGCAATTCCTCACTCTCCGGTAGCTGCCCAACCTCAGCGGATAATTCCTTCCAGATACCAAGTGAGGAATCCTTTGATGCCTGTGCCCAAAGCGTGTCCCTGGATGGTGGGAGAGGGGTCACTGGTCAGGATCATCATCTTCCAGATGGCAAAGCACTTGTTCCCTGCACATCCAGATCGGATTTCTCCACCTCTTTCCCTCAGCAGCAAGTCAACCCATTTTCATTAACCGTGCAGGGTCCAGGCACTAAGTTGGACAAGCTGGATTCCCCCCAGCCTTGAGAAGCAGCCTGCTCCTGCCTCCTTGTGTGGTAAAGCTGGGCCATTTGGTCACGTTTGCTGAAGACCAAGTGGCCAACGCTGCGGCGATGCGGTCCCGCCTGACTTTGTTCATTAAGGAAAAGCAGGAGCGGAGCGTTGCTGTTTTCTCCTCTTTAGGGCTGGCAGAAATCCAGGAGGGAGGAAAGCCGCCGGCTCCAGGAGCCTGAGGAGCTGCCTGTAATGTTAAAGAGGGAGAAGGAGCCTTTTCTCTTCGTCTTCTTTCTGTAGCTCCTCGGGCTATAGAAAAGCGGATAATGAGGTGTTTGTGCCCCTGGCTGGACCCTGCTCAGCGCTGTGACTTTGCTGTTTTGCTTCCCTCTTGCTGGTGAAACCCACATTTAGGCCTGAATATTCCCATGCTGCATCCAAATCCTGTTTGCATCTCAGCATTGCAACTGCTCCTCTGCTTTCCCCCTGCAGCTTCCCAGCTGCTCTCCCATAGGGAGCTGCGGTTGTGCTTTCCCCTTGGAGATCATCAAGTTGGATGCTCGAGCTTTTGCCTTTTCCAATCTTCCCAAGCCTTATTTGTTTACCGGAGCACGTGTTGTCACATGCACACACGGTGTCCAGATGTGTGAGTGGGAGCTTTCTGCTCCTGCTGTCCCTAAAGCAACAAGCACAAATGCCTCTTGTCAAGAAAAGCTGTGGCTGCCCCATCCCTGGCAGTGTTCAAGGCCAGGTTGGACACAGGGGCTTGGAGCAAGCTGCTCCAGTGGAAGGGGTCCCTGCCCGTGGCAGGGGTTGGAGCTGGAGGAGCTTTAAGGTCCCTTCAGTCCAAACCCGTCTGGGATTCTGTGATAAACCATTTGTGGGTTGTTTTGAGCTGCTTGGGCATCAGGATAAATAACCTGCATGGTCTGGAGGTAGCTGGTAAACCTCTTTGTATCTTCACACCCATCACTCCTTAGAGCAGAGCTGGGTGTAAATCCATCCTTTCCAACCCGGAGGCGCTTGGATAGGGCACATGAAGCCATCTGAGATCATACAGTGGTAGTCTTGGTTTTTCAAGGGTGAGGAAAGCACCTGGCTCTTGTTTGATGGGCCATGGGGTCAGTGTGCAGCTTGGGAAGTGCAGTCCCCATACAGATGCAGGTGTGGACAGCCAGGACCAGCACGCAGCAGCCCCGTGCCCTCTGCAGCATATCTGTGCTTTCCCTCATCTCTCTAACACTGCTGTGTTTGATCAGCTGCTCGGTGCCTGAGCTCTGGAATCTAGAGGACATTTGCATGAATTAAAGTCACATTGGGTTATTTTCCTGTCTGAACAGGGAAACGCTACAGGAGTTGAAGGTGACTTTGTGTGTCGGTTGTGCTCTGGTTTGCTGACACGGTGTGTGAATCTCTTCCCCCACACTGATACCCTGTAATCTCTTGCATCTGGTCAGTGCTGCACCACATCGCTGAGCGCTGGAGAGCAAAGCCCTTCTCTTGGCTCTGTCCCTGCAGGTGGCCTATGCATATCCGAGAATGAGCGCAGGGTGGTTTCCAAGGAAGCCTGGGAGAAACTCAAGCAATACTTCCCAAAGGCCCCTGAATTCCCAAATAGCAAAGAGTGCTGTTCCCAGTGCAAGGTATTTGCCAAACAACCTCTTGTTGACTGTAAATACACGGTCGTGTTTCTGGTTCTGATGTGACCCAGAAGGTAATGGCACATTTGACAGCAGCGAGGAGCTGAAGCTCTGCTGTTATTAACTGTTTCGTGCAGATCTTGGAGCGTGAAGGAGAGGAGAACGAAGCTCTGCATAAGATGATGGCCAGCGAGCAGAAGACTTCTCTCCAGAACCTGTTCCATGATAAATGCAGACCTTGCCTGGGCAGCTGGCCTCAGGTATGGGGAGGAGGGCACCAGGGCACCATAGCAGGGCTTGGGGGAGGGTTTTAAATGCTTTTATCCCTTCTAAGAGCATCTCTTTTGCCTGTGAGAGGCTGCTGGTACCCGTGAGCCTGTGCCAGCGGAGCTCACACGTGAGCTGTGCCGAGGTGTGATTTCCCCATCAGCTGTGCTGGCGCAGAGCCCTGCTGAAGCTCCACGAGCTGCTCTCCTGTGCCAGCGGAGCTGTGGCTGGCCCACACTCAGCCAGATAAGCACCATCAATATTGCTGCTGTGGTTACGTCCGCCCCTGCAAGGACTGCAGTGGTGTGGCTGGGCCGGTGGAGGCGGCTTTCATGTGCAAGCCACATTGTGCTGCTGGTCAGGCAGAATTCACGTGAGCTCCAGCACCCTCCTGCATCCCAACAGCTCAGGGGAGCTTCCCTAAATCCTGGAGCCCTGTAAATAGAAGTGATGGTCCTGCAAGAGCAAGTCTGACTATGGTGCCAGGCTGAGAGAGCTGGGCTGGGTCAGCCTGGAGAAGAGAAGGCTCCTGAAGGGGAGACCTGAGAGCAGCTCCAGTGCCTAAAGGGGCTGCAGGAAACCTGGAGAGGGGCTTGGGACAAGGGCCTGTAGGGACAGGCCAAGGGGAATGGCTTGAACCTGCCCGAGGGGAGACTGAGCTGAGCTCTTAGGCAGAAGCTCTTCCCTGTGAGGGTGCTGAGGCGCTGGCCCAGGGTGCCCAGAGAAGCTGTGGCTGCCCCATCCCTGGCAGTGTTCAAGGCCAGGTTGGACACAGGGGCTTGGAGCAAGCTGCTCCAGTGGAAGGGGTCCCTGCCCGTGGCAGGGGTTGGAACTGGATGGGTTTCAGGGTCTCTTCCAACCCAGTCCAGGCTGGGATTCTAAGACCTCTTGGACAAGCCTGAAGCTCTCCAGGGCTTTGAGGCAGCTCTAAAGACATGGCACAAGCCGTTGGCTCTATGCCTTGGCTCCAGGACCTCTTGCTGATTAATGATTGACACAGAGATCCTGCCAAGGTGCTTTGGCAGGTGCTTCGGTGGCTCCGACGTGCCAGGTCAGTTTGCTGCTCCCAGGTGCCTTCTCCAGCCAGGAATTAAGGTCAATACAGATCCTTGTTTCAGAACTGGGGAACCTCAGAAGGGTTTAAATGGGAAGCACTGATGTGCCAGGTCCTACTGGTGGTGTTTAAGGGTTGGGTCTGCTTTTGGAGCTGGAGTAGGTGATGGAAAGCTGGAGCCCATCACCATGGGTCGGCGCAGAATAGGAAGGTCTCTCCAGGCAGTGAGGCTACATCCTCCACTCCCTTTGAATTTCCCAAGGGAGCCTGATAGAGAAGAGCTGAGGATCTTTCCCTCAAGCTTTTTGAGTTTTCCTGATCCAAAACAGTTGAGGTTTGGGGAGGAAAATAAGCAGAGTGGTTTAATGTGGAGGTGGAGAAGGGAGATTAAAACATACCAGAGGTGCAGAGGAGTGTCTGCTTTAGTCCCCGAGAACAGTCTGGGGCGTCTGAGCTGCTGCAGGGGAAGTGCCTGTGTCCTGCTGTGAATTAGAGGTAATTGGATCTAAAGCTAAACTAACTCCGCAATAAACACCAGATTAGTAATGTAAGTGCTTAGTACTTGATCCCAAATCATTTAGCTTGGCTTTCCCAGCGGGCTTGGATGGAGTTGTCATGGTGAAGGCACTGAGGGCTGGAGGAGAATGAGCGCTGCAGAAAGCACTGAGCAGTCATCGCCTCTCTGTCGTGGGATTAATTAACAAAAGAGCCTTTTTCCCCCCTCCTTTTCCCCTCCAGGAGACAGATGAGCTGTACATCGTTTCGCAGTTCTTTGTAGAAGAGTGGAGGAAATTTGTCAGGTAACTTGGCTGGAGGGGTTTTGGTGCTTTTTATTCCTGTCAATGAGGTTTGCTTTCGGGTCCCGGTGCGGTGAGTGGATACCTGCCATGTCCCTGGGTGGGAACAAGGAAGCTGCTTTCTGCAGATCTTGGATTAGTTGTAATACATTGTGAGGAACCTGCATTTCCTTGTTTATCGTGTCTCAACCAGATGGTGGGATTAGATGGGAACCTGATTAGTTTGTTCATCTGCCTGGAGCTGGATCCCAGGCAGAGGTCACTGCTCAGTCCTGCTTCCACAGGCTGCTGCTCGAGATGGAAATCTCTGCAACTCACAGGCACGCACATCTGATTTCCTCATCTGTAGTGCTTTCATATTCCCAGCTGGAATGCCTCCTGTAAACACTCACCTCTGATTCCTTCCTGGCTGCCTGCAGAGTTGTGGGGTTTGTGGGATAACCTGAACCGTGCTTTGCAAACCGCTTCCCTTTACCTGCGCAGGAGGCCAACGCGCTGCAGCCCCGTGTCCTCGGTAGGGAACAGCGCTCTCCTCTGCCCCCACGGAGGCCTCATGTTCACCTACGCTTCCATGACCAAAGAAGACTCCAAACTGTGAGTTTCTTCTCCTCATGTGGGTGCCTTTGAAGGGTGTTGTCATCCTGGGGAGCGTTCCCGGAGCTGCGTTGAGCTGCAGCAACACGAGGAGCAAACGCTTGTCCATGAAGAAATTAACACATAAGCTTGCTCAGACCCTCCTTAGCCTTCATGCAAGGCAACACCTAGATTGTCAGAGCATGCTGGGTCAGGAAGGGAAAAAAGCTTCCTTCAGCTTGGCTGGTTCCTAACAATCAGCTCCCCTGGATTTGACCAGGGCATAGAAGCATCCGGCTTCCTCACACTTTGCTTTCCATGGGACTTGCCCCCTGGAGCGCTGGACACTGGGCTGGAGTTCATGCCCCTTAGCATTGCTTCTGCAGTGATGCAGCACTAAAAGTAGCAGATCTTCCCCTGCTCTCCTTCTCCTCCTCCATCCTCCCCCCGGCGTGACTGGAGCAGAGCAGCGTCTCTAATAGCACGCTGCTGTTTCCCTGTTACCTTGGGTGTTCAGGCCCTCGTGTGCAGCTGGAGTTAGGGATTGATTTTTGGAGCTTTTCGTTCCTTAACAAGACGAAAAGGAACAGGGGAGGCTGTTGGGGAGCTCAGGGCTTGGCTTTTCCATGTCATAAAGCACGTTCTTGTTCCTTTGCACAGTATAGCTCTGATATGGCCCAGCGAGTGGGAGAGGATTCAAAAACTCTTTGTTGTGGATCACGTCATCAAAATCACCCGGACAGCAGCGCCCGGGGCAGACCCCGAGGGTGCCCTTTACACCTCTGAGCCCCGTGAGTGCATGTTCTGCTGCTCCCTGGGCTCTGTTCTGTGCCAGCTCTCTGGGCAATGGGCTAAAGGCTCACATCTAAGGGGATGGGTGGTAAACGTGGAGCTTGGCGGATGCTCTGAGTTATTGGGCTGGGATCTCCAAGGAGCTGAAGCAATGAAATGCATTTTATCTTTGTCCCTCCCCAGAGCTCTGTCCGGAGTGCAGAGAAGGGCTGTTGTGCCAACAGCAGCGGGACTTGCGTGAGTACACCCAGGCAACCATCTACATCCATAAAGTGGTGGATAATAAGAAGGTACGGGCTCTCCTTGCTCCTCCTGGCTCTGCTTCACTGAACAGGAGCTGTGCTGAGCATCCAGAGAAGGATCCAGACGTGGTGGCGAGCCAGCTGCCATGGCCTCTGTGTCCCCGTGGGGTTGGGACCTGCTGGGGGGGGACACTGGTGGTGGTGGGCTGCTCTCTGCAGGCAGGAAGCACCCAGCTCTGCAGCTCCTATCGCTTTGGCACAAACAGCAGATGGGAAAGCTCTGTCTGTAGCTGCTCGGACAATTTGGCCTCCTCCAGGTTTCCTTTTGCCAAACCAACTCCTTTGCATTACCGGGTTATCTTCACGGATGGGTCCAGCTTGGGTTATTTTAAGCACTGGTGTAACTATTTCTGTCTTCATAATGATCTTCCCAGGCTCTACCTGTTCTCCTCCCCCTCCAATATTTGTTATTTCCTTTCCTG
The DNA here is from genome assembly GCF_963264785.1 of Psittacula echo. Lineage (NCBI taxonomy): Eukaryota > Metazoa > Chordata > Aves > Psittaciformes > Psittacidae > Psittacula > Psittacula echo. The sequence continues at coordinate 7,475,220 of NC_137753.1, forward strand.
GTTGCTCAAGTGACATTTATTCCTAGATAGAAATGAGGTCTTAACCTCCGTGCTGAGGAAGTAGCAGCAAAGGTGGAGATGGGGTTCAGGATCCCTTGTGAAGCTGGGGACCATGTGTCTGCTTTGCTGGGGTCTTTAAGGGTCGGTATCTGGTCTAGAACTGGCTTTACATGCACCCAAAAGCTGGTTACAGTAAGTCTCCCTCCTTAGGGCTTAGTTTGTGCTTTAAGGGGGAAATCAGGCCTCGTGGGCAAGCTCAGCTAAAGGTGTTCCTGCACCTTCACAGCGTTGAGTTGGGTTTTTTGCCTCTACGTCCCTGGCAGTGTAAGGGAGGAGCTGGAGACCGGAGGACTGCAGGCTGGGGGAGGCTGGATGGTTTCTGCCGTGGTTTTGAGCTGTGGAGCACACAGCACAGCCTTGAGCCTTTCAATACCTTAAGAAGGCCGACAGCAAACCTGGAGAGGGGCTTTGGACAAGGGCCTGTAGGGACAGGCCAAGGGGAATGGCTTGAACCTGCCAGAGGGGAGACTGAGCTGAGCTCTTAGGCAGAAGCTCTTCCCTGTGAGGGTGCTGAGGCGCTGGCCCAGGGTGCCCAGAGAAGCTGTGGCTGCCCCGTCCCTGGCAGTGTTCAAGGCCAGGTTGGACACAGGGGCTTGGAGCAAGCTGCTCCAGTGGAAGGGGTCCCTGCCCGTGGCAGGGGTTGGAGCTGGAGGAGCTTTAAGGTCCCTTTAACCCAAACCACTGTGATTCCATGATTCATCAGCTCTGGGTTTTCAGCCTGGCTCAGGGCTGCATCCCAAGGCTGTATCTTGGCTCTGGTGCAGAGGAGGGTTGGTTGCTTGGTTTTTTCCCCTGGTGCTGGGCAGGATGGAGCTCACACGTGGGGCTGGCAAACAACAGGCAGCTTTTCTTTGCTGAGCAGCTGGAGTTGGAGAGAGGGGAGGAGAGTTGTGCAAGAGCAGAGCCAGGCAGCGCTTCCATCCCATTGCCCGTGCTGCAGTCCTGTAAAATCAATGCAGGGCAGCACTGCTGGAACCCAAAGGGCTCTGGGGAGGCTGTGGCTGCTGCTGGATGTTTGGGAGCTGGGCTTGCATCATTAACAGTAGATACATCAATGGAGAAGTGAGCTCCCAGGCTCCTGGATAGAGCACACCATCCCCAGGGCTCCTGCAATCCCCAGCTCCAGCCAAAGCTTGGATGGGAATTCTCATCTGCCAAATCCATGCCTCCTGGAGTGGCCTACATGGAACTGAGCAGCCTCTTGATTTATATGTTTGTGTAAATTATTTAGATTTCATTTACTTACAACCTCCAGACCCATAAATAATGGTGCTGAGTGCCTCTGTGGGTCTGCTGCAGGGCTGGAGGAGTGTCTGATTCATGGATAATACTCCTTTCTCTGTGTTAAGGCTTTCATAATACGCTTAGATGAACCAGAGAGGCAGCCAGCTAATGGCAAAGAAATCAGTCCAGGCCCCTGGAGACTTTCCCTTTGCCTGGAGAGGAGGGAAGGTCCTGAGCAGCAGGAAGCACCTGCAGTTCAATGGAGAAGCTTGTTCCGAATCCCCGCGTGGTTCAATGCAGATGGGGAGGGGTGGAGAAGACTTTGCAGAGCACGTGGAGCAGCTCCCGTGTTCTTCCTGCTCTGTCTCAGCTCCTGGGGCCGAGCTGGCATCCCAGGATGTGACAGGCTTTGGGATGATGCTGTTGGGTTAGTTACGGAGAATGGTTTTTATGACTTCAGGTAATGAAGGACGCTGCTCCGGAGCTGAACGTGAGCAGCTCAGAAGCTGAAGAGGAAAGGGAGGAAAACAAGCCAGAGGGGGAGCAAGACCCAGATTTTAACCAGGTAGAGATCAAAACCACCGCCAGGTCCCTTGGGTTGTGCATCATCCCCTCGAGTCAGCATGCTGGGACAGCCCCTTCCTCCTCCCTTAACCACGAGCAGGCCAAACCAAGTGTCTAAAGCTCGTTTCAAGGGTGGCACGAGACCACTGAGTTGTTTCGGAGGGAGCAGGTACTGATGGTGACTCCTGTGCTTGGCTGGTGCCACCCTGCACTAGTGTAGGAGCAGGAACCAAGGCTTCAAGGCAAATCCTTCGCTCCTCTTGATCCTTGCACGCTTCAGTTTGCTTTCCAAGGGGCTTTGCAGCACTCTGTGCCTTCCCTCGCATGACCAACTCACCTGAAACACAGGCCGGGGCATGGGGAGGTTGTGCTTTTCCCTCTAATCCCGAACTTAGGCTCCTGATATTTCAATTCTCTTCCCTTTTGCTCCTAGACCAACGGCGGGGCGAAGCGCCAGAAGATCTCGCACCAGAGCTACATCCCTTACCAAAAACAAGGCATCCGGCGAAGCACCCGGCACCGCAAAGTCCGAGGGGAGAAAGCGCTGCTCGTTTCTGCTAACCAGACCCTGAAGGAGCTGAAAATCCAGGTAAGGTGGTTTTCCTCCATGGAACAGAGGAGGAAAATGCAGCATCAGGAGCGCATGGCCGGGAGGGGACGGAGGGAAGGAGCATAAAGCCCTGCGGGGCATGGGAAGGCGCGTGTTGCTCTTGTGGACGTGTTCTTGTGCAGCTCAGCAGCGTGGTGTTTCCCTCAGCACCCAGTGAGCCTGTCTCATTGTGTTGGCACAGATCATGCATGCATTTTCAGTTGCTCCCTTCGACCAGAACTTGTCCATCGATGGGAAGATGCTGAGCGACGACACGGCGACACTGGGCAGCCTGGGAGTCATCCCCGAGTCCGTCATCTTGTTAAAGGTAACATGAGCCTGGGGCTGCTCAAATCGAGCCAGATAACACCAAATTGAGCTGGGGTTTTGTACATCCAAAGGGAAACATCTTGTGGTGCGTGTGGAAACTGCTGGGGGATAGATGTGCCCACCCATGGCTGCTCGGTGGCTTGGTTTCATGAGGTCCTTCTTCTCAGAGGAGGAAAGGCCTCTTTGCTTTAGCTTGTTTGTTTAAAGAGCATCTCTTAGGTGGCTTTTGCTGCTGAGCTGTGTGTGTCCCAGGCCAAAATGTGGCTAAATTAGGGAGTGAGTCCTCCCCTCTTGTTCCCAGATGGTTTTTGGGGCAAGAGAGCTGGTCCCTGCTCTCCCCCGAGCAGGGCTGTGAGCTTCCACATGAGGTTGATTCCTCATTAATCCCCTGCTCCACTTTGTTTTCCAGGCTGATGAGCCCATTGCGGATTACGCGGCGATGGACGATGTTATGCAAGGTGAGGGGTGGGGGACACCGTGGAAGCTTTGGGGTTCAGGGAAGGCACCTCACCACTGTGATCAGGGAGAAGGGTTGGTGGGCAAGGGTTGTGTTGGGTTTGGGTTGAGAATGGAGGTGCTGAAGCTTTGTTTTGCAAGGCTGGGAAAAGCCCAAGCACAAACACAGGCTGGGCTGAGACTGCATTGAGAGTAGCCCTGAGGAGAAGGACTTGGGGGTGTTGGTCAGTGAGAGGCTCCCCATGACCCAGCTTCAGTGAGAGCTTGAGCCCAGAACCCCCCCGTGTGCTGGGCTGCACCCCCAGAGCGGGAGCAGCAGCTCAGGGAGGGGATCCTGCCCCTCTGCTGTGCTCTGGGGAGACCCCCCTTGCAGCCCTGATCCAGCTCTGGGGCAGCAGCACAAGAGGGACGTGGAGCTGCTGGAGCGAGGCCAGAGGAGGCCATGGAGATGCTGCGAGGGCTGGAGCAGCTCTGCTCTGGAGCCAGGCTGAGAGAGCTGGGCTGGGGCAGCCTGGAGAAGAGAAGGCTCCTGAAGGGGAGACCTGAGAGCAGCTCCAGTGCCTAAAGGGGCTGCAGGAAACCTGGAGAGGGGCTTTGGAAAAGGGCCTGTAGGGCCAGGCCAAGGGGAATGGCTTGAACCTGCCAGAGGGGAGACTGAGCTGAGCTCTTAGGCAGAAGCTCTTCCCTGTGAGGGTGCTGAGGCGCTGGCCCAGGGTGCCCAGAGAAGCTGTGGCTGCCCCATCCCTGGCAGTGTTCAAGGCCAGGTTGGACACAGGGGCTTGGAGCAAGCTGCTCCAGTGGAAGGGGTCCCTGCCCGTGGCAGGGGTTGGAGCTGGAGGAGCTTTAAGGTCCCTTCAACCCAAACCATTGCAGGTTTCCACAATGTCAGTGCCCACAGGAGGTTCAGTGGTAGAAAAGATCCTTAAGAAACAACTGCTGGGAGGTTGCTAACACGGTGCCTTTTCCTTTCCCTCCCCAGTTTGTATGCCTGAAGAAGGATTTAAAGGTGAGTTTGGGGGTTGGCTTTCCCTTCCCCATTCATTTAAGCCCACGCTGCCTTCATCATCTCCATCTTGTGACCATCATCACCTCTTGCTGCTTGTTTCTCCTCCTCAGGGACTGGTTTACTTGGCCACTGATGGTTTCCTACGCGTTGGCAACAGAGGAACAACCAGAAGGGAAGAGGATTTTGACATGGTAGGGCATTAAAACAGAACAGGTGGACACAGGACTGAACTCTTTGACTCTTCCAGAAGGCAGAGCCCCATTTGGAAGTGACTGCCCCCCCTAAAGAAATCAAAATGCCTTATGTCAAAGCAGATTGCACTGGAGGACACCCTGCCCTGGCGCCAGCGGGGCCCTCTTTTGGGTTCAATCCAGCCCCGGCAGGTTGGCGGCTCAGCCCCACGCGGTGTTGTCTGCAGAGGGTCCTGATCCCATCCAGCACCCCCCCTTGATCCGTTCTCGAGGAACTCTTTAGGCGTAACCTGCTTCTCCCGGATAATCCTGTCTTTGATCCGCTATTGCTCGTTCAGTGCAGCATGGAAGTAAAGGAATTGTTACTTGTGAGGAATGTCTGGCTCTTTCCCACACCAAATCTTCATCTCTTTCACCCAAAACCCCCTTTGGGTTCTGCCGCCACGGCCCAAAGCTCGGATGGGCTCCAATGACCGCTGGCTCCGTGGGAATGGGGGGATTTTAGCAACGTTGGGTGTTTTAATGGCTTCGGAGAGCAGCTTTTTCCCCTCGGATGCGGCTGCCCAAGGCGGCAAAGGGGCCCCGGTGCGTGCCGTGTTTCCCATGGGAAGAGGCGTTCTCTTCCCCTCCTTTACCCTCATTTTGTCAGGAATGCACTAATAAATTTGGTTATTTTTTATGCCTGTAGCTCCCGGGAGGCTCCCTCCCCATTCCCTGCCTGTTCCACTGATCGAGAGCTGCCCATTCCCAAGCCCATTCCCGGCCTCAGGGAGCCATGGAACTCTAGAAGGTGATTTTGGGGGGGCAATCTGGACCCGTGGAGCCTTCCCGAGGTAAAGACGTGGCAGGAATTCAGCGTGCTGAAGCTGCTCCATCCTTCAGGAGCTTTCCTCCTTCCCCGACTGAAGCCCACACTTGTGTACATATTCCTTGGAAGTTCCATATGGGTTTTTTTCCATTTGCTGTTATTTTCCCCCTGTTTTTTACCTTCTCAACGTTCCTGGAGCTTGTAACGTTGCAGAATTGAACCTCTCACCCCGGTGGGAAGGGATGAGCTGGATCCATGTTTCTGTATGTGACAGATGTGCTGCGGGTACAAGACATGATCAAAGGCCCAAATTCCTGTTGTATCTGTTATTTCCAAGCATTATCCCATTAAAATCGTGGTTTGAGCTGTGGAAGCCTCAATGGAAGTGCACACACGTGGGGTGGGTGGGATCTTAAGCCCCAAATCCCGCTCCAGGCCATCCCAAAAAGGATGGTGGGATGTGAACAAGTGGGATCTGGCTGGAGCGGGTATAGCACCAGCTGTGGCACATGGAATGGTTCTTATCGGAGCCTGGAAGCGAAGCACCCATGGATGCTCAATGGGCTGGGGCAGCTCCTGGGCTGGTGCCCAGTATCCCAATGCATCCCAAGGAGCCCTTCCCTGGGGATCCCAAACTGGGGTCTCCTTCCTGACACCAAAGTGGCCCCAGAAGGGAGGTGAGTGCTGGGGGGTACCCGGGTGCCAGCTTGGCCAGGAGGATGGGGATGGTTCCCTGGGGATCAGGGAGGGATTTGGGGGTGTGGGGAGTGATGGGGGGGACCTGGATCCTGGGATGGGGGATCCCAGGATGGGGGAGGCCGTTCCCAGGGCCAGATCCCGGTTCCTGGTGCCTGTTCCTTGTTCCAGTGCCCTTCCCCGGTGCTGCCAGTCCCCGGTTGCTGATTCCCATTTCCAATGCTGCTTCCTGGTTCTGGTGCCATTTCCTGGTCGCCGTTGCCTGGTGCCGGTTCCCGGTGCCATTCTCCGGTTGCCGTTCCCCAGCTCCGGTTCCCGGTTCCGGTGCCGGTTCCCGGTTGAGGTTTCCCGGTTCCCGCTTTCCCGGTGCCGGTTCCCGGTGCCGGCCGCCCCCGGAGGGGCCGCCCCGCCCCGCCGCACGTGACGCGGCGCGGTGGCTGCGAGCGCCGGGGCCCCCGCTCCGCTGCGCTCCGGTACCGGCTCCGCTCCGGTACCGGCCCCGGCCCCGTTGCCCCTCCGGTAAGTGCCGCTCCGCGGGGACCGGGGCCACCCCTTTGGCACCCCCCGCCGTGCCCCCCCCATCTCCGGTGCAGCACCGGGGGGGGCCCCGTTCCCCGGTGACCTTCAGCCGCTGCCGGTACCGGTAGCGCGGGGTGGGGGGGATGCTCCGGGCCTGGGCGGGGGGAATCAGCCCCCCCCCCGCATCCCAAAACCTGCCCCTCCCCGGAATGTGCCCCCCATGAATTACCCCTCACACCTGCCCCCCCCAACCTACCCCTTAACGGGCCCCCAAACCTGCCCCTCCCCAACCTTCCCCCTCCAACCTGCCCCAGATCCCCCCCAACCCGGCCCCATCATCGGGGCCCGTCCCCCCCCATCCTCGCCCCAGATTTGGGTCACCCCCCCCCCCGGCCTCCCCCACTTTGGGTGCTGGGAGCGGGGGGGAGTGAAGCGATGCTGGGGAGCGAAACGATGCGGGGGACCCCCCCCCAGGACCGCGCAGGGTGGCCCGGGGAGGGGGGGGTCACGCTGCGGCCCACGGGTCCGCGGGGACGGGTCCTGCCTGCACCGGCACCGGTGACATCGCCGCCTTTGCCCCGGGGTCGCGTTTGCCCCCGGTTGTGTTTGCCCCGGGATGGGTCCCGCTCGCACCGGGGTCCCGCTCGCACGGGGCCGGGGCTCCTTTGCACGCGTGTTTGTGACCGCGCAAGGGTCGCGCACGGACGGGTCCGTTTGCACGGGGCGGCGGGGGGGGCACGGACCCGGTTGCACCAGGACCGGGGCCGTTGCACGGGGCCGGGGCTCGGCGCTGTCCGTGGTGCTGCCCCGCGCGGCGCCGCCTCCCGCCCGCAGGGGGCGCCCTCCGGGGGTGACGGGGCCCGCTGCCGTCAGTAGGCTTCAGGGTTAACGCCGCTCAAGGGGGCGGTGCGGGAGCGCCCCTCGCCCCCAGGAAGCGCCATGGGCCCCCCAGGACCCCCCCGCACCCCATAGACCTGCCTGCACCCAGCACCGCCGCCCCCTGGGCCACCCCACCCCGAGGTAAGCCCTGATGGGTGCTCCCCACCCAAGGGTGCCCATGCCAAGGCAGGGTGATGGGCACCCACAGCGCCCATGTCCCGCAGGGCAGCAGGATGGCCCAGCAGCGCCACGCCGTCCCCCCGCCGCTCAAGGTAGGCGCTGGTGGGGTGGGGGCACCCAAACAGCACCCATGGGTGCCAGCAAGGCCTTCACCAACCCCAGCACCCATGGGTGCCAGCAAGGCCTTCACCAACCCCAGCACCCATGGGTGCCAGCAAGGCCTTCACCAACCCCAGCACCCATGGGTGCCCATAAGGCCTTCACCAACCCCAGCACCCATGGGTGCCCATAAGGCCTTCACCAACCCCAGCACCCATGGGTGCCAGCAAGGCCTTCACCCCCCCTTGTCTTGCAGACGGAAGAGGATTACATCCCATACCCCAGCGTGCATGAGGTAGAGCACCCGCCCCCCTCCAGAGATGGGTGCAGGGCCTGCGAGCAGCGGGGTGGGTCAATGGTGGGTGCTGAGCACCCATCTGGGTTGTGGGTGCAGGTGCTGGGCCGGGAGGGGCCGTTCCCCCTCATCCTCCTGCCGCAGTTTGGGGGTTACTGGATCGAGGGCACCAACCACCAGCTGAGCGCGGCACCCGAGTCCCCCCCGACTCCGGCACCCAGCGCCAGGGCAAAGCTGGAGGGGAACCACACGGCCAAGATCTACCGCAAGCACTTCCTGGGCAAGGTGAGGCTCCATGGGTGCTCCATTGGTGCCCCATGGGTGCTCCATGGGTTCCCCATGGCTATGGGTGGGCTTGGGCATGGAGACCTCATAAGCAGGGGTGCTCATGCGGATAGGCGCTCATGGACACGGATGGCCTATGACATGGGTGCTCATGGACCTGGGTGTCCCATGAGCAGGGTGCTCACGCACATGGGTGCTCATGAACAAGGTTGAGTCATGGGTGTGGATAACTTTGGGCATGGGTATTCATGGACCTGGGTGCCCCATGCCTGCTGTGCTGATGCATATGGGTGCTCATGGGCATGGGTGTGGATATCTATGGGCATGGGAGCCACATGGGTATAGGTGCTCATGGATCTGGGTGCCCCATGGGCATGGGTGTGCATGGGCATAGGGGCTCCAGAAGTATGGGTGCTCATGGGTATGGGTGGCTCATTGCATGTAAGCCCATGCATGTTGGTGCTCCATAGGTGCTGGTATCTGTGAGTATGGGTGCTGATGGACCTGGGTGCCCCGGAGGGATGAGTGCTCAGGGTTATGGGTGCTCAGGGACCCGAATGCCTCATGGCATGGGTGCTTGTAGGCATGAGTGTCCATGGGCATGGGGAACATACAGATCTTCAGGATGAGTGGCCCATGGGCATGAGTGCCCACGGGCATGAGTGCCCACAGGTATAGCTGCTCATGACATTGGTGCTCATGGGCATGGGTGCTCATGGACATCGCTGCTTGTGATAATGGGTGCTCATGGACATTGGTGCTCATGGGCATGGGTGCTCATGGACATCGCTGCTTGTGATAATGGGTGCTCATGGACACTGGTGCTCATGGGCATGGGTGGTCCAAGGGCGTGGGTGCTCATGGACATTGGTGTTCGTGGGCATGGGGTGCTCATGGCACAGGTGCTCATGGACATTGGTGCTCGTGATCATGGGTGCTCATGGGCATTGGTGTTACATGGGCATGGGGTGTTCATGGGTATGGGTGCTCATGGACATTGCTGCTTGTGATCATGGGTGCTCATGGACGTTGGTGTTTATGGGCATGGGGTGTTTATGGGCATGGGTGCTCATGGACATTGGTGCTGATGGGCATGGGTGCCTCCCAGCGTGAGCACCCATTGGCGCAGCCATGGGTGCTCGGCCCCCTCCCCGCAGGAGCACTTCAACTACTACTCCCTGGACCCAGCACTGGGCCACCTCGTCTTCTCCCTCAAGTACGATGAGCAGGAGCACCTCCACCTGCTGCTGCGGTGAGCCGGGGCCCGGGGGGCACCCATGGGTGCTGCCTGCAGGTAGGGGACCACCCTGACCCCCACCGCCCACCCCACAGCACCCGTACCCGCACCCTGCACGACGTGGTGCCCATCTCCTGCCTGGCCGAGTTCCCCAACGTGGTGCAGATGGCCAAGGTGGGTGCCTCGCCTCCAGCAGCACCCATGGGTGCCCCCCTAGCCCTGGGCCACCCATCGCATCCCCCATCCCTCCCGCAGCTGGTGTGCGAGGACGTCAACGTGGATCGCTTCTACCCCGTGCTCTACCCCAAGGTGAGCGGGGCGTGAGGCGGGGGCCGTCCATGGGCACCCATGGGTGCCCCCCACCCACCCTGCCCGTGCTCCCGCAGGCTTCCCGCCTCATCCTCGCCTTCGACGAGCACGTGCTCAGCAACCACTTCAAATTTGGGGTCATCTACCAGAAGCTGGGGCAGGTACAGGGGGGGTGGGGATGGGGGGGTCCCATTGTGGGTGCTGGGGTGCACCCACGTCCTCCTCACCGCAGACGTCCGAGGAGGAGCTCTTTGGGACCACGGAGGAGAGCCCGGCCTTCACCGAGTTCCTGGACGTGCTGGGGCAGCGGGTGCAGCTGCGCGACTTCAAGGGGTGCGTGATGGGGCGCTGGGTGCTGGGGGGGGCACCCATGGGTGCTGCCGGGCTCAGGGTGTCCCCCTGCGCACACAGGTTCCGGGGGGGGCTGGATGTGACCCATGGGCAGACGGGCAGCGAGTCCATCTACTGCCACTTCCGAGACAAGGAGATCATGTTCCACGTCTCCACCAAGCTGCCCTACACCGAGGGGGATGCGCAGCAGGTGGGGCACCCATGGGTGCTGGGGGGGACATATGGGTGCTTGAGGGGGATAGAGGTATAGGTGGTTCTAGGGTACCCCCATGAGGTGGAAGGGGTGGTGGGGCACCTATGGGTGCTATGGGGGTGTCCATGGGGTGCAGGGGTGTCCGGGGAGCCCGTGGGTGCTGGGGAGCATCTGTGGGACGCAAGGGCTAGCAGTGCACCCATGGGTGCATGGGGGTCCACCTATGGGATGCAGGGCACTCTCAGAGCACCCATGGGTGCTAAGGAGGGTGTCGATGGGACAGGAAAGCTCCATGGGCATCCATGAGTGTTGGGGGGCATCTACAGGGCATAGGGGCTGGTACAGCACCTCTGGGTGCTAGGGGGCACCTATGGAGCACAAGGGCTAGCAGCACCCCCCATGGGTGCTGGGGGGTGTCTATGGGATGCCAAAGTTCCATGGTCACCCATGGATGATGGAGGAGCATCCATGGGATGCAGAGGCTGGCAGAGCACCCATGGGTGCTGGGGAATGGCTATGAGATGCCAAAGCTCTATGGGCATCCATGGGTGCTGGAGGGATGCCTATATGTCTGTAGGATGTCAAAGTTCCATTATCATCCATGGATGATGGGGAGCATCCTTGGGATGCAGACGCTGGCAGAGCACCCATGGGTGCTGGGGGATGCCTGTATGTCTATGGGATGCCAAAATTCCATGGTCGCCCACGGGTGCTGGAGGGATGCCTATGATACCTATGGTGTACAGCGGGTTGGCAGAGCACCCATGGGTGCTGGGGAATGCCTATGGGACGCCGAAGCTCCACGTCCATCCATGGGTGCTGTTGGGCACCCATCTGGCACAGCGGCTGCCATTCCCTTTGCCCCCATCCCCTCCATCCTCCCTGTCCCTCCCTGACCCTCGACGTCCCCCGATGTCCCCTCAGCTGCAGCGCAAGCGCCACATCGGCAACGACATCGTGGCCGTGGTGTTCCAGGACGAGAACACCCCCTTCGTGCCGGACATGATCGCCTCCAACTTCCTGCACGCCTTCGTGGTGGTGCAGCTGGAGCAGGGCAGCGACCAGGGGCCCCTCTACAAGGTGCCCCCCCAGCCCCAGTGCGTGCCCCCCTCCATGGGGCGCCGGGCGCAGTGGGTGCCCCCATCACGCCCTCCCTGCCGCCCGCCGCAGGTCTCCGTCACTGCCCGTGATGATGTCCCCTTCTTCGGGCCGCCGCTGCCCGACCCCGCTGTGTTCAGGAAGGTGAGCACCCATGGGTGCTGCTGGCGGGGGGTCCAACGGTGGCACCCACCCAAGGGCTGCCCCTTGCCCCGCAGGGCCCCGAGTTCCAGGAGTTCCTGCTCACCAAGCTCATCAACGCCGAGTACGCCTGCTACAAGGCGGAGAAGTTCGCCAAGCTGGAGGTGGGTGACGTGTGGGTGCTGGGGGGCTGCAGGGGGGCCCATGGGTGCTGGGGGGCTGCAGTGGGGCTGTGGATGAGGGTGCCCATCGCAGCCACAGCACTCACATTGAGCCCAGCATCCGTGGGCCCCGCTGCAGGCACAGCACCCAGTTCTACAGATCTGGGTGCTAAGGATGTGGGTGCTGTGCCTGGAAGCGGGTGCCGTGTACGCATGCACATGGGTGCTGTGTACACTGTGGAAGCTGCAGGTCCAGTGCACATGGGGACTGTATACACTGTGCTGTACACTGTGTACTAGGTGCTTGCAGGTGCTGTGCACATGGGTGCTATGGGTGCTGTGCACAAGAGTACTATGGGTGCTGTGCACATGGGTGCTATGGGTGCTGTGCACAAGAGTGCTATGGGTGCTGTGTACACTGGGTGCTATGGGTGCTGTGCACAAGAGTGCTATGGGTGCTGTGTACACTGGGTGCTGTGGATGCTGTGCACATGGGTACTGTGGGTGCTGTGCACATGGGTGCTATGGGTGCTGTGTACGTGGAGGCTATGGGTGCTGTGCACATGGGTACTGTGGATGCTGTGTACATGGGTGCTATGGGTGCTGTAGGTGCTGTGCACATGGGTGCTGTAGGTGCTGTGCACACTGGGTGCCACGGATGATGTGCACATGGGTGCTATGGGTGCTGTGGGTGCTGTGCACATGAGTGCTGTGGGTGCTGTGCACACTGGGTGCCATGGATGATGTGCACATGGGTGCTGTGGGTGCTGTGGGTGCTGTGCACATGAGTGCTGTGGGTGCTGTGCACATGGGTGCTGTGAGTGCTGTAGGTGCTGTGCACATGGGTGCTGTAGGTGCTGTGTACATGGGTGCTATGGGTGCTGTGCACATGGGTGCTGTGGGTGCTGTGCACATGGGTACTATGGGTGCTGTGCACACAGGTGCTGTGGGTGCTATAGATGCTGTGCACACTGGGTGGCATGGATGATGTTCACATGGGTGCTTGCGGGTGCTGTTCACATGGGTGCTATGGGTGCTGAGCATATGGGTGCTGCAGGTGCCATGCACATGGGTGCTGTAGGTACTGTGCACATGGGTGCTGTGGGTGCTGTGCATATGGGTGCTGTGGGTGCTGTGCACATGGGTGCTGTGGGTGCTGTGCACATGGGTGCTGTGGGTGCTGTGGGTGCTGTAGGTGCTGTGCACACTGGGTGCCACGGATGATGTGCACACGGGTGCCACGGGCAGTGTGTGGACGGGCACGGGGCGGGTCTCCCTTGGGGGGGTCTCTCCCTCCGGGGCTTCCCAGCGCTGCGGGTGCGCAGGAGCGGACGCGGGCGGCGCTGCTGGAGACGCTGCACGAGGAGCTGCAGGCGCGCAGCCAGGCCATGCTGGGGCTGGGCCCCGAGGACGAGCGTGGGGACAACGGCGCCGCCGCCCCGGGCTTCTTCGAGTCCTTCAAGGTGCGGCGCGGGGGGGGCGGTACCGGGGACCCCGGGGTGAGCCCCGCCCCCTGAACTTTGGCCACGCCCACCGCACCGTCAGCCAATCAGCTTGCGGGAGCCTGGCTAAGCCACACCCACCCCTGGAGGCCACACCCCCAAACCGCTCTGGTCCCGCCCCTCCCACCTCAGGCCACGCCCCCGGGGATTCCGCTGTCCCACTTTTAAGCCCCGCCCCACCCGTTGGCCCCGCCCCTCCCGTGTAGCCCCGCCCCTCCCGGGGCCGGTCTCTCACCCGCTGCCCCCCGCAGTCGCTGCTGGTGCCCGGGAGCCGGCGCGGACGCCGCGGCAGCGCCATCGGGCTGGGCTCGGTGGAAGAGGTGGGTACCGCGGTGCCCCCCCCCCCCGGTGCCCCCCCCACATCCCGACACCCGGCCCCCGGTTAACGGCGCCCCGCAGGCGCTGCTGGTGCCCGGGAAGAGCCCCTCGCGGAGGCGGCCCGGCCCGCTCGGCTCCCGCCGCTCCAGCGCCATCGGCATCGAGAGCATCCAGGAGGCGCCGGCCGGCAGGTGAGCAACGGTACCGGAGCGGGGCGCGGCGGCCGCTGTCCCCTCCCGGTGTCACCCCAGTGCCCGCCCCCTCCGCACAGGGACGGCCCCGCCGCCACCCCTGAGGGCCCCGGCTCCGCGCACAGCTCCCCCGAGAGCCAGCGGCACCAGGACAGGTCCCGCACCGGGACGGGGCACGGGGACGGGGTGATACGGGATGGGCGACACAGAATGGGGTGACACGGGACCGGGTGACACGGGGATGGGGTGACATGGGACAGCGTGACATGGGGATGGAGTGATATGGGATTGTGTGACACGGGGATGGGGTGACATGGGGATGGAGTGATATGGGATTGTGTGACACAGGGATGGGGTGACATGGGGTTGGGGTGACACGAGGACAGGGTGACAAGGGGATGAGGTGAGACGGAATGGGGTGACACAGGGTTGGGGTGACACAGAATGGGGTGACACAGGATGGGGTGACATGGGACAGGGTGACATGGGACAGGGTGACATGGGGACAGAGCAATATGGGATTGTGTGACACGGGGATGGGGTGACATGGGACGGGGTGACATGGGACACGGTGACATGGGGGCAGAACGATATGGGATTGTGTGACACAGGGATGGGGTGACATGGGGTTGGGGTGACTGGGATGGGGTGACACAGAGTGGGGTGACACAGGGGCTGGTGGGCACTGGGATGGTGTGGCACTGGGATGCAATAGGCCACAGTGGGACTGGGTTGAGGTGACACTGGGACAGTGACATCAGGGTGACGTGAGGACTGGAGGGCAATGGGATGGGGCAGTGCAAGGACAGGGTGGCACTTAGACATGGTGGCACGGGGATGTGGTGGTACCGGCACATGGTGGCACTGGTGTGGGGTAATACAGGGATGCAATGGGCCAGGGTGGCACTGGGATGGGGTGACGAGGGGACTGGAGGGCATTGGGCTGGGACAGCACAAGGGGTGGCACAGGGATGCAGTGACAGTGAGCTGGCACAGGGATGGGGTGGCACGGGGACGAGGTGACATGGGGACTGGAGGGCACTGTGATGGAGCAGCAGGTGGATGGACAGGGTGACACAGGGATGGAATGACACTGGGACAAGGTGGCACCTATCTGGTGATACGGACAGGACAACGTGGGATAGCTCAGGGATGGGGTGGCACAGGGACAGGGGGACCCAGGAACGTAGTGGCACAGGGACAAGGTACCAGTGAGGTGGACAAGGGGGAGCGGTGGGGTGGGTGGCACAGGGGTGGAGTGGCACCTGGGTGGCCTGGGCACAGGGTGGTGTGGAGGGGAGGTGGCACAGGGGTGGGTGGCACGGGGACACGTTGGTGTGGTGGTGTGGGACATGGGGATGGGATGGCATGGGAATGAGTATCTAAGGGATAGGGTGGCATGGGATGGGACATCTGAGGGATGGGATGGAATGGGGATGGGATGGCATGGGGAGGGGATGATGTGGGAATGAGGAGCACAGGGATGGGACACTCCAGGGACAGAGTGACACAGGGATGGGACATCCCAGCAATGGGATGGCATGGGAATGAGATATCTAAGGGATGGGATGGCATGGGATGGGATATCTGAGGGATGGGATGGCACGGAATGAGACATCTAAGGGATGGGATGGCATGGGGATGGGACACCTGAGGGATGGGATGGCATGGGGATGAGGGGCACAGGGATGGGACACTCCATGGACAGAGCGATACAGGGATAGGACATCCCAGTGAGGGGATGGTGTGGGGACGAGGCGGCACAGGGATGGGTTATCCCAGTGATGGGATGGTGTGGAGACAAAGGCAGCGCGGGGATGGGATGGCGCAGGGATGGGACACCCCAAGGACAGGGTGACACGGGGACGGGTGATGGCGGTGGCCACACGCGCGGTGCCAGCCTCTCCCCATGGCTGGGGACGCTCCCTCCGCAGGGAGAAGCCGGAGCCGCCGGATTTCTCCCGCTCCTCCTCCAGCGGCAGCAGCTTCGGCAGCGCCCCCGAGGAGCCGAGCGAGCCGGGACGGGTACCGGGGTGCCGGGGGCGGGGGGATAACGGGAGCTGGGATGTGGGGGGGGGGACACCCAGCAACCCCTAACCCCCCCCCACCCCTGCATCCTTAGGAGAGCCGCTCCCCCTCGGGGACCCACCGCGACGCCTTCACCGACACCCCGTGGCCGGATGACCCCCCCGGCACCCCCACAGGTAGCCCATCACCGGGGCGTCAGGGCACTGCGGGGCTTCAGCGCGGGAGACCCCAACTCATGCCCCCCCCCCCATCTTCCCCCCCCCAAGGCCGACGTCCCCCTGAGTCCCCCTGTCCCGAGATCAAAATCAAGCTGGAGCGGCCCCCCCCCCATCCGGTGAGGCTGTGACTCCCCCCCCCCGTGCACCCCAGTATGGGGACGCCTATATTGGGGTGCGCCCACTGATGTCCGTTTGCACAGGGCTCATAGTTACCTCCCCCCATCCCCGGGGAGGCGTCAACCCCCCCATGTGCCAGGAGCTGAAGCCATCGTCCCCACTGTAGGATTTGGGGGGACCCCCCCAGAAATGGGGGTGTCCCCGCCCTCCAGACAATCTCCATCACCCCAAATCCCCCTGGGGGGGGTGATGGACCATGAAGTCCCCCCCTGCTGTCACCCCAAAATGAAGAGCGGGTCCGACCCGAGCATCACCCCCTCCCTAAGGAAAATGGGGGCTTAGATCCAGGGTAAACCCAAAGTGGGGAATCCCCCTGTCCCCCCCTTTATTTTAAGGGAAAAAAGCTCCGGAATGGGTCGGATGCTGGAATGGGGGGGGGGGAAGGGGGATTATTTTTTCAAGCCCCCCCAAATCGTGTTTGTGTTTCCTGTGAGTCCTGTATAAAATAAAGGTTTATTTATCGCTACGGCGGTGGGGCAATGGGGGGGTCCCCTAAACCTCACACAGCAGAGCTGGTGCTCTTGAAAACACCCAAATTTACCCATTTTGGGGCGTTATTCACCCATTTTGGGGGGGCTTATTTAGCCATTTTGGGGGTTATCCATTTTGGAGGTTATTCACCCGTTTTGGGGGGTTATTCAATCATTTTGGGGAGGTTATTTATTCATTTTGGGGGGGCTATTTATCCATTTTTGGAAGGTTATGTACCCATTTTGAGGGCGTTATTCACCCATTTTGGGGCATTATTCACTCATTTTTGGGGGGTTATTTAGCCATTTTTGGGGGTTATCCATTTTGGAGCTTATACACCCATTTTTGGGGATTATTCAGTCATTTTGGGGAGGTTATTTATCCATTTTGGGGGGGGGGTTATTTATGCGTTTTGGGGGTTATGTACCCATTTGGGGGGCGTTATTCACCCATTTTGGGGGGTTATTTAACTATTTCTGGTGGTTATCCATTTTGGAGGCTATTCACCCATTTTGGGGGGTTATTAAATCATTTTGGGAAGGTTACCCATTTTTGGGGCGTTATTCACCCTTTTTGGGGCGTTATTCACCCACTTTGGGCAGTTATTTACCCAAATTCGGGGCTTTGGCAGAGCAAAGCCTTTCTCTGTGTTACCCCTATCTGGGGGGGCTGCGGGTACCCCAAAACACAGCAAACCACGCCTGCACCCCCCCAACCCCACCCATCCAACCCCGCTCTTTGGCTCCGCGGCCACCCCGGCGTCGGGAGCGGCCTTTGGCCGGGGGCCACCGGCACCGTTCCAAACCCCCGGCCGAGCAAAAGCGGTTCCCCCCCCCCCTCCCCGAACCCCCCAAAACCGCGGGGCACCCCGGGACCGGTTAAACATAGCCGGGTTCTGGAAAGCGGTTGTGCCGCGGTCGGGAATGCCGCCGCTGCGAGTGCGAAGGGCGCCGGAGAAGTGGGGGTGTCCCAACAGCATTCCCCCCCCCCCCCCCCCCAATCCAGCGCCTGCTCCGGAGCCTTCCGGTTAATGGGAAACCGGAGCAGGGATTTATTTATAAAGCTGGTAAATAAACATGAAGGGGGGGTTGGGAGCGCTCAGGGGAGATGCGGGGGTGCTCGGGGAGGGGTACTGGGGGGGTTTGGGGGTGCTCAGGGAAGGATTTTTGGGGGTGCTCAGCAGGAGGGCCCAAGGGGGAGTTTAGGGGTGCTTATGGGGGGTTCAGGGTACTCTATGGGGAGTTTAGGGGTGCTTACGGGGGATTCAGGGTACTCTATGGGGAGTTTAGGGGTGCTTATGGGGGGTTCAGGGTACTCTATGGGGAGTTTAGGGGTGCTTACGAGGGGTTCAGGGTACTCTATGGGGAGTTTAGGGGTGCTTATGGGGGGTTCAGGGTACTCTATGGGGAGTTTAGGAGTGCTTATGGGGGGTTCAGGGTACTCTATGGGGGGTTTAGGGGGGTTCAGGGTACTCTATGGGGAGTTTAGGGGTGCTTACAGGGGGTTCAGGGTACTCTATGGGGAGTTTAGGGGTGCTGATGGGGGTTGAGGGTGCTCTAGGGGGGTTTGGGGGTGCTCTCAATGGGTGTTGCACACGCAGGATGCAGCTGGGGGTGTGCAAGGGGTTGTTCATTCACACATCCGCACGTGAGCAGTGGCTTTTGCACATGCACCATCGGTGGCATCTGCCCCTACAAAGCATCACTTGTATGTGAACAACGGCGTTTGCACAAGTACTGCACGTGCAAAGCACCCTTGTGCTCAGCTCAGGCAGCCTTTGCACCCCCAGGGCCTCTCTCCAGCCTCAATTCCCCCCCTAATTCCCCCTTCCAGTGGGTACCACCCCTTAACTCCCCCTTTGCTCCCCTCTCCCTGCAGTTCGCACCCCAAATCCCTCCCAGGGCAGCACATTGTTTCAAACCGAAGGCTTTTAAAGCGGAATCAATCACGCAGAAGGCACAAAAACCCCCAACTTTTGGGGACAAAATAACCCAGCGAGTTAATCTTTTTTCCCATCTTTGTGCGGTTTCGGGGTCACCACACACGTGGTGAGTTGGGGTCAGTCCTCAGCCAAGGCACCGGGCAGTGATTTGGGACCCGGCCCCACTGCGTCTGGCTCAAAGAGGGGGGTTTTATCCGCTGAGGCTCCGGCTCCCATCCCAAATCCCGCGGTGGGATCGGGATAGGGCAGGCAAGGATGCTAATTACAGGGGAAGGAACCGTGTATTTACAGAGGCAGCTCCCAGCACGAAACCGCCGGCGGCTGCTTTTTGCTCCGCTGAGTCTTTCTTTTTTGCTCTCCTCTTTCCCGGGCGCTGCCATCCACAAAAACCCAAAGAGAAGGGAGGAGGGAGGCAGGAATTAAAAATAAATCCCCCCTTCGGTGGTTTGCAAGAGGCACTTTAGCAGAGGAGGAAGAGAAGCGCGAGGAAGGGCAGCAGCACGGAGGCACCGGGGCGGCTGGCGGCGTTGCAATGGGCTCGGTTGGAGCCGATGCAGGCGGCGTATGCCATGGCGTGGGGGATGTAGTTCTGCTCGTGGACGCCGTGCAGGAGATGGGCCATGGGGCCGCGGGCAAAGACGGCCACGTCCTCCCCGCCGTGGGTCTCCTGGCGCAGGGGCACGGCTGATTGCGCCTGGTAGTCAGCGTGCGCTGGGGTAAAAGATAGCCCAAAATCAGCATAACCAGGGAAAAGCACTGATTTATCCAGGTTGTTATGATTTCAGGGGGTCTTGCCCCAAAACCCACTCACCAAAATCCACAGCAGAGACGTTTTCACGCTCCCCTGCCACTATTTTATAGCCTGGGCCGTTGCCGTAGAGGATGGAGGTGAAGGGTTTGCGGTCCACATCGCTCTGCATCGGAGCCAGACCTGGCGGTGGCGGCACCATCAGCGCAATGGGGACATCCCCACGTTGTCCCTGTGGTTTCCTCACCCCATGCCCACCACGGACTCACCGAAGATGGGGTTCCCTCGTGGGGTGTAGCCACCGAAGGTGAAGACGTGCGAGTGGTCGGCGGTGACCACGCTGAGCGTGTCCTGCACCGAGGTGAGGTGCGTGGCCAGCCCGATGGCCCGGTCCAGCTCCACCGCCTCGTGCAGCGCCTGCTTCGCCTTCCCCTCATGGTGCCCGTGGTCGATGCGGCCTCCTGCGGTACCCGGCACGGCTCAGCATCGCCCTCCATCCCCCTTTGACAGCCCCCATTGCCCCCTTTATCCCACCTATGCATCCCCCTCTCACCCCCTTATCTGTCTGTTGACATCCCCCATTGTCCACTTATCATCCCCTTTGCATCCCCCATTCCCCCTTTTATCTCCCCCTTTTCATCCTCCACTGTCCCTTTATTCCCCACTTTATTTCCCCATCATTCCTTTTATCCCCCCCTTGACATCTCCATGGTCCCCTTTATCTCACTCTTTATGTCCCTCTTTGTGCCTCCTTTATTCCCCCCTTTATTCCCCTTTTGCATCCCCTTTAATTCCCCCTGAATATTACCCATCTTCCTTTACCCTCCATCACCTCTTTTATTTCCCACTTTATCCCCCACTTTGCATCCCCCTTTATCCCCCCATGACCCCCTTTATCCCCATCTTTTTGCATCCCCATCACCCTCCTTTTGACCCCCACCTCCCCTCCACTCCCCTTTTCATCCCCATATTCCTCCAAGTCCCACCTTCAACCAGGAGGAAGAACCCCCGGGGGTTTTTCTGGAGCATCCTGATGGCTACAGCCACCATCTCAGTGAGGGACGGATCCGTCTCATTGTTCCTGTCCAGCTCGTACACCATGTCACCCGGCTCGAAGAGGCCTGGGGACAATGACACTGCTGGGCACATCCTTTCCCCACCAATAAACAAAAAAGGCAGGGGACAGGACACACAGATCCAGCAGCACCGACTGCTCCTGCTGGCTCAGGCTACCGGATCCCCAGTGCTTAGATAGGAGCCAGGGGATGCTCCCAGCCCTTCCTTCCTCCAGCCCAGCCAAACCCTGCATCCCAGGCTGGAGAATTGTGCCATGGGCTCCCCAAAACAGCCTGCATCCACAGGGAGGGGTACCAGCATCTTTGGGGGAGTACTAGCATCCCTTTGGGGTACTGGCATCCCTGGGGGCGTAACAGCATCCCTTTGGGGTACCAGCATCCCCAGGGGAAGGTACCAACATGTTTAGGGATACCAGCGGCTCAGGGTGGGGTACCAGCATCTTGGGGGTAAAAGCATCCCTTTGGGGTACCAGCATCCCTTGAAGGCAGCAGCATCCTTGGCTGGCCACTCCAGCTGCCCCAGCACCACAGGCCAGGCCAGGGGTGCCCCCCACAGCACCCAGTTGAAGCCAGGGCACCCTTGGGTGCCAGGACTCACCCAGGAGGAAGTCAACACGGCTGAGGTTGAGCGCCAGCAGGTCCCTCCGGTGCCACACGTACTTGGCAACCTGGGGACAGGCACGTTGTCACCTCCCCATCCTCTCAGCCAGCCCCGGGGCTGCTCTATCCCCCCTCTCCCCACAATATTCCATGCCCCAAATGGCTTTGTAGGGCCACAGTGGGGTACCCCCCCCGCAAAGCAATGTCCCTGTCACCTTGCCAGGGGGCTTGGCCTCATACCACGCCTGGACGAGGTCCCTGCGGTCCAGGCGGGTGCCCCGGTGCTTGTCCTCATGGGGATATTCCACATCGCTGGCATTTTTAGGGAACATGTACTTCCTCCCCCCGCCCAGGATCACCTGAAAAAGATGGGAAAAATGTATTTTTAAAGTAATTGTTCAGTATTTTTCATCTCCTCCCCCTCAGTTGGGGTTCAGTGGGGGAAAACCCCAAGGAGGCGGTGTGGGATGTCCAGGAAAACCCTGGCATCACGTGGAAAAAACACCCAAGGAATCTCACCCCGCTCAAAATAACCCGGAATCTCTTCCTATTAATTAAAACCAGGCCAGAAATACTCATCTCCAGCAGCAAGCTTGGCTTTTCCGTGAGTTTTCGCTTTCCCCATCAGGGGGAGGGATGCTCCACAGTGGGATCCCCGCATGAACCCTCTGGGATGGAGCCTCATCCCGCGGCTCCCGCTGTTTGCTTTGGAGCCTGATCTATTTGGCCTCTGTTATTTATAACCCAGCAGAGATTTTAGGTCTTTTCTTTCATCCCCCCCTTTCTCCACGCAGAAGGTGAATTATAAAGCTGCAAAACACCAGCGCCAAAGTTATTAAGCCAAAAAAAAGGGACAAAAAAAACCCCTTTTCCCCACTATATAATTATTTCCAGTCTGGGACAGAGTTACATTTATATTAAAGGGAAAAAACAGGAGAAGAGGCTATTAAAGAGCGAAATAGCAGGCTGAGATGTTTGGCTTTGGGGCCAGTTTGAAGGACACACAGTATTTATTTACAGGCTGCATTTCTGTGTGGATCCGCAGCGAGGGGCAGAACCAGGGGGGAATGGAGGGTGTGGAGTATGGGAAGGATGAGAATGGAGGGAGCTGATGGGGAGGTGATGGTCCCAACCCTGTGTCTGATGGGGTCTGGTCACATATACACCCAATGGTGCTGAGAGCCCATCCATGGGTGGTCCCGGTCCCACATCTGCTGTGGGCTTTGGTTCTGCACCCATGGGTGGTCTAGTCCTACATCTGCTGTGGATCCTGGCTTTTCGTCCATGGGTGGTCCTGGTCCCACATGCACTGAGGGCTCTGGTTGTCTACTCATGGGTTGTCCTGGTCCCACATCTGCTGAGGGTCCTGGTTCTGCACCCATCCTAGTCCCATATCTACTGGGGCTTCTGCTTCTGCACCCATCCTAGTCCCATATCCACTGGGGCTTCTGGCTTTTCACCCATGGGTTGTTCTGGTCCCATATGGACAGGGGGTTCTGGCTCTGCATCCATAGGTGATCCTAGTCCCACATTTGCTGAGGGTTCTGGTTCTGCACCCATGGGTGGTCCTGGTCCCACATTTGCTGAGGGTTCTGGCTTTTCACCCACTGGTGGTGTCAGCCCAACATCTTCTGGGGTCCCAACTCGGCACCCATTGGTGGTCCTGGCCCCAATCCTGGTGCTGCACCCATGGGTGTTCTCAGCCTCACCTGTACTTGGGTGGTCCTGTCCTTGCACCCACTCTGTCCTGGCTCTTCACCCACCAGTGGCTCAGGCCCAGCATCTCCTGAGCGTCCCAGCCCTTCACTCATTGAGGGTCTCACTTATACCCCAACACCAGAGAGCTCCAACCCTCACCCCTGGGTGGCCCCATCCCCATGCCTACCTCGATGTCAGGGATGTTCTCCACCAGCTGCCGGGCGATGTCCCTGCAGCCGCCCTCCAGCGCGTCCGGGGGCATCTCCCCATCCGAGTACCAGTCGCGGTTGGCAGAGTGGGCATAGGCAGCGCTGGGCGTCGCGTGGGTCACCCGCGTGGTGGTGACGATGCCCACGGCCTTGCCTGCACCACGAGATCAGGGGTGATGGTGGGAACACCCCCAAACCCCAACGTTTTACCCCCCCTCAGCCCCTCACCTGCATCCTTGGCCCAGCGGAGGATGGAGGTCACCTCCTGGCCCTTGGTGGTGTTGCAGCGGTCGCGGGTGACGCCGGCGCTGACACCCACTGTCCCCTCGTTGGCTTTGACACCGCAGAGGTAGGCAGTGGCTGTGCCTGCGCTGTCGGGTACCTGAGCGTTGGTGTTGTAGGTCTGGGGTTGGGAGGAGATAAAGAAACCACCGCCATCAGCATCATCATCATCGAATGGGTTGGGTTGGAAGGGACCTTTAAGCTCCTCCAGCTCCAACCCCTGCCACGGGCAGGGACCCCTTCCACTGGAGCAGCTTGCTCCAAGCCCCTGTGTCCAACCTGGCCTTGAACACTGCCAGGGATGTGTTCCAGGAAGTGTTTTAAGGACATCACCATCACCATGATCCTCCCAACCCTAAGGCTTCATCATCATAGAATCATAGACTGGTTTGGGTTGGGAAGGACCTTAAGATCATCATCCCCACCCTGAAGCTTCCCTCCCCATGCCAATTGGCTGCACTGGACCCCATCCTGCAGTGTACCCCCCATTGTGCCCATTGCCCCTCATTCCTCCCCAGTGTGGTGGCACACCTCCCCTCACCATATCTTTTAGCCCTTTTCCAGCCCATTTTGAGGCAGGGAAGGAGAAGCCACCACCAGGAGCATCCCCGGCAGGGTGAAGGGGACCGGATTTCATGATTATCAACCAAAAAAAAGCCGTCTGTGAAGCAAAACGACCCCAAGAGGGGGGGGTTGTGTGTGTGTATGTTGTGTGTGTGTGTGTATGCGTGTGTGTGTGTATGTGTGTGTGTGTATGTGCATGTATGTGGATGTGTGTGCGTGTGTACGTGTGTGTGTCTGTGTATGTGTGTGTTTACGTGTGTCTCTGTGTATGTTTGTGTGTGTGCGCCCTGTGGCTTCCCACGTCCCCATCCTGCCCCCCCTGTTCCCAGGCAAGCCCTGGCACAGCCACGGGTACCAGCGCCAGCTCCTCCGGCTGCTCCTGACCTCATTCCCGCTCCGGGTCGATGCTGCCCGCCCGTGACCTTGGGGGTGCATGACGTGTCTCCCCCCCCCAAACTCACTTTGGCCAAGGCCACGTATGGGAACTTGTCCATCTCCAGCAGGCTCTCCTCGCCCTTGCCGTGCTGCAGCTGCCCCTTGAGGATGCGGGCGGCCGTGACAGTGGAGACTCCCATTCCTGCGGGATGGGGATAGGGACAGGACAGCTCAGTCCCCCCGGTGCCACCCGGTGCCATCCAGCACCCATTTACTGCACCCAGCTTATCGCATTGCAAACCCAGTTTATGGCAGCACCTGGTTTATCACAACACGTGATTTATTGCGAGCCCAGTTCATCCCAGCACCCAATTTATTGTGAGCTCAGTTCATTCCAGCACCCAA
This sequence comes from Psittacula echo, assembly GCF_963264785.1. Lineage (NCBI taxonomy): Eukaryota > Metazoa > Chordata > Aves > Psittaciformes > Psittacidae > Psittacula > Psittacula echo. Next base: position 7,499,695 of record NC_137753.1, read on the forward strand.
CTCACTGAGAGCCCAGTTTATTCCAGCACCTAACTTATTGCAAGAGCAGTTTATCCCAGCACCCAACTTATTGTGAGCCCAGTTCATCCCAGCACCCAACTCACTGAAAGCCCAGTTTATCCCAGCACCCAATGTATTGTGAGCCCAGTTTATCCCAGCACTCAGCTCACTGCGAGCCCAGTTTATCCCAGCACCCAAGTTAGCCAGTTCATTGGATCCACTTTACTGCACTTTACCATAGAACCCTCTTTATTGCACCCATATCATTGCAGCCCCAGCTCCTCTTTCTGCCTCCCCCCCCCGGTGGGTGCTCTGGTCTCACCGTCACCCAGGAAGAGGATGAGGTTCTTGGCCACGTTCTGGTTGAGGTGCTGGAGCCTCAGCGCGTGCTGCAGGGTCTCCTGCGCCTGCTCCCGCCAGTACTCAGGGTCCTTCTCAATCTCTGCGGGAGAACCCAGGCTCCATCGCACCCAATAGCGCCCGCCTTTGGGGTGCTGCCCCCCCCAAACCTCACCTACCGGGGACCAGCGACGCTGAGCAGAGCTGGGAGAGGAGCACAAGGAGGAGAAGCTTCATCCTGCGGTGCTGAGCGGGGCTGGAGAGGAGAGAGCTGCGCGCACCCCGTGCCTCAGTTTCCCCACCGAGACCTTTGCCCCCGGGCTCAGCCAAGCAAGGACAGAGGGAAAAGTCCCTCCCTGCGCTGTCACTGATTGTCACTGCTGTGACCCCCTGGGGACGTGCCACCAGCCCCAGCCCCAGGCACCAGTCCCATGGCTGTCACCTCACTGTCACCTCACTGCCACCAGCCCCTATGTGCGTGTGGCGCAGCAGGGTCCCCATTGCATGCTAAGAGTCCCCATCACATGTCCCATCCTGCATCCCCATCCTGTGCCGACATCCCAGTCCCATATCCCCATCCCGTGCCTGTGTCCCCATCGCATGCCCATGTCCCCATCACACACCCATGTCCCCATCACATGCCCATGTCCCCATTGCACACCCATGTCCCCAGCGCATCTCTGTGTCCCCATTGCACACACACCCCTGTCCCCATCCCCAGCCTGTATCCCCACAGCACGTCCACATCCCCATCACGTGCCCGTGTCCCTGTTGCACGTCTGACCCCATTGCACACCCGTGTCCCCATTGCACACTTGTCCTCATTGCACACACCCATGTCCCCATCCCATTTCCATGTCCCCATCACACCCTCATGTCCCTGTTGCACCCCCGTGTCCCCACCACACACCCTGTCCCTGTTGCACACTCACACCCTTGTTGCACACTCATGTCTATATTACACTTTCATGCCCCATTGCTCCCCCATGTCCCCATAGCACCCCCAATCTCCCTGTTGCACCCTCATGTCCCCATTCCCATGCCCATGTCCCCATCCAACCCCCGTGTCCCTGCGCACACTCATGTCCCTGTTGCACCCCTAAGTCCCCATTGCACCCCCAATCGCCCTGTTGCACTCCCATGTCCCCATTCCCATGTCCATGTCCCCATCCCAGCCCCGTGTCCCTGTGCACACTCATCTCCCTGTTGCACCCCTATGTCCCCGTTGCACTCCCATGCCCTCATCCCATGTCCACGTTCCCATCGCACCCTCGTGTCCCTGTTGCACTCCCCTGTCCCCATCCCCTGCCCATGCTCCCATTGCTCCCCCGTGTCCCTATTGCACCCCCGACCTCCCTGTTGCACCCCCGTGTCCCCATCCCATACCCATGTCCCCATCGCACCCCCGCCCCTTTCCCCCGGCCCCACAGGATCCCCCCCTCCCCGGGGGTGGCCGTGGTGGCCCCGAGGGGGATCCCCCCCACGTACCCGCACAAACCCGGGTGCCAGCACCACGTTCCTGCAGGGCGGCGGGAGGAGCCGGGCCGGGGGCGCAGCGAGCCCTTAAATCCCCCGCACCGGCCTTCGCCTCCTCCTCCTCCTCCCCTTCCTCCTCCCTCCCCTCGCCGCCAGCACGGGGAGCGGGCGGGGGGGGGGGACAGGCAACAAACTGGGAGTACTGGTGCCCTCTGCCGGGTTATACTGGGAGGACTGGGAGGACTGGGGTGCCCCCAAGCCGGGCTGTGGGTGCTGAGCATCCCCTCCATCCGCGCAGGGGGTGCACACGTGGGGGGGTGTTTTGCCGGATTTGGCATTATTTTCACCCAAAACGGGACAGCGACGCGAGCGCGGTTTGGGGAGGAGGGATGATGGGGGGGGCGGGGGTTCTCCCTGCCTCAGTTTCCCACCGCGGGATGCGGCCGGGCACGGCTTTACTGTAGGTCCTACAATAAACCAGGCGCTACGGGAGGGGGATCCCCCGCCCCTGCCTCAGTTTCCCCATAGCGGGGGGTGTCTGCGGGGCTCCGCGTCCCCTAGAGCCGGGAGCGGGTCCCCAGGAGGTGGCGGTCTCGGCACAAAAACCCGCTCCGCGAAAGCTTTCGGGGATGCCAGCGCCGCCTCGACGCCACGGGAATGGGACACGGCCCCTGCAGACCCCCCCACCATAATCCCTCAAGCGACTCCTCTCCCCGACCCTTTGCCCCCCTCCAAGTGCTTTCCCAGCCCAGCAAAGCGATTTGCGGCCCCATGGGTGAGATGAGTGTGTCGGTGCTCAGCCCACCGACGGGGCGGGGCGGCGGCACTGTGCGTGTGTCCCCATCCTCGGTCCCCCCCACATCGCAATGGGCTGGGGGTGTCTGTGTGTGCTCATTAAAAGCCTCGTTAGGAGAGAGACAACCTGCGGAACTCCTTGTTGGTGTGCAAAGGCACCAGGCTTGAACCCCGAACCCCTTTGAGGGGCTGTTAAACACGGGGTGGGGGGGCTGCAGCCCGAGGAGCACATTTGCACACACGTGTGCTTGCACAGCCGGATGCTTGGATGCTTGCACCAAACGCTCACACGCAGCGTTGTCCCCTTGCGCGCCCCGCATCCCTTTGCATAAGCGGCGCTGGTTCATCGGGGCGATGCTTCCGAAGGGACGTGGGGCGGGGGAGGCCATGGGGACCCCCAAAATGGGGTCTGAGGCCCCCCGAAAGAGTTAACGGAGGCGCGCGGGGAAGCCCGTCCCTCCCGGCCCCATTGGTTTTCCCACCCCAGGTACATCCTCGCTCGTCACCCGCCGTCACCCTCTCGTAGGCCGCAGCGTAACGAGCGGCGCCGGGCTCGGGCTCGCCCCAGCGGGGGCCGGGACGGCGGGAGCGGGGTGTCACCATGGTGAGTGAGCGGGGACCCCCCCCTCCGGGAGCTCATCGGGGCTGGGGCGCGGGGGGATGCGTCTCCCATGGGATGCTGCGTTCCACGCCAAGGGACCCCCATGCACCCCGCTAAGAGAAGGCCATGCACCCCCGTGGGACCCCCATTGCACCCCAAGCGACCCCCATGGGATCCCCCCAGTTCACGCAGAAGACCCCCGTGGGACCCCCCCATGCAACCCATGGGATCCTCCATAGCACCCCAAGAGACCCTCATTGCACCCCAAAACTCCCCCCTGCGCACCCATTGCACCCCTGGGTGCCCATCAAGACCCCCCCGGCCAGGTTTCCTTTGTGGGTTCCCAGAGTGGGGACCCCAAGGGGGGTGCCCCCCTCAAGCCACCCCCCCAGCACCCAGCCCTTGACCCAAACCACAGGGGTTCCCCCTGCATAGGGAGGGGTGCAGGGGTACCCCCCCCAGGAGCACCCACTTTTGGGGGGGCTGCAAACAGGGGGGGTGTTTGCAAACAGCCCCAAATTGAGCTCATCCCCCCTCCCCCTTATACTTATTTTGCAAACTTTAACCCTTTTCCACCCTTTTTAAGCTTTTTTTCATTACCCACAACCAGGAGCACCCCCCCCTCCAAACTGGGTGCCCCCCCCTCCAAACTGGGTGCCCCCCCCCCGCACCCCCAATTAACACCGTCCCCCCCTAATTAACACCAGGGATTGCTAATAACCCCCTGGGCATCCTAATTAGAAGCCTGAGACTCAATGGGTGCTCACTTCAGGCCGTGGCAGTGCACGGCGCACCCATGGGTGCTGTTGGGGGGGGGGGCCCGGGGCGGGTGCTGCTTGGCTGAGGGGGAAGGTTTGGGGGTACGGGGGTGACTGGGGGGGCTCGGGGCGCTGGGGCAGGCGGGGAAGCGCCATCGCGGCCGCACCAGAGGCGGCCGCTCCGAAATGGCGCCCGAGCGGGAGCCGAGCGCAGCCGAACGCAGCCGAGCGCAGGCGGCCCCGGGCGCCCCGGTGCCGGGTGAGGGGCTCCGGTGCGGGAAGGGGGGCTCCGGTGCCTCCCCCCCACCCCCCCCCCGCAACAGTGCTGGGACCCTGCGGGCTCGGAGCACGTGGGGCTCATTGTTTGGGAGGCCAAGGGGTGGTTTGGGGGAAAACAGAGGGGTTTAAGGCCCCGTGAGGACTTTTATAACTTATAAAAGTGAATGAAAATCCCTTGGGTGGGGGGGTTAAAGTGTGGGTGCCTCCCCCCCACCCCGCCCCCAACCCCCTTAGAGCTTTATTTATAATCTTTACTGTGATTTAAGCAAATAGAGCTGGGGGGGGGGGGGGGGGGAGAAACAAAACCCAGCCTGTTTTGACCCAAAAAAGGGTGCTCCCGTGTTACAAGCTGGGGAGCACTCATGGGTGCTGCATTGCCCCGATGTCCCCAATGAGGCGTGTGTGTGTGGGCTGTGGGTGCTAAAAATACCTCCCAGACCCAATTTCCCCCTTATTAAGGATGCTGAGGGTTGATCCCGGTGCCCTCTGGGGGTGTTTTGGGGGGTGTTCAAGCTTAGCTTGGATTCTCTGATGTCTAATTCAGGGTTGAACCAGCACATCCTTAGTGAAAGGAAAAACGTGGGTTTTTTTCTCCATCTTTCCCTTTTCCCTGCTCTTTGCAGGCTGATGGGGGGGGGGGGGGGGGAATCGCTGGAGAAAAACTTCATTTCCTCAGGAAACGGAGTGAAAGCTTTGGCCAAAAAGTTGGGACTCCAGGAATTTGGTGCTATTGGAGCTGGGGGGGCTTCCTGGACCCCCACCCCCCAATGAGCAGCGATTTGTGCCCAGAGCTGCAAGTTCCAGCCATGTGCAAAGTGTGAAAATAAGGGGAAAAGTGAAAGGGGATGGAAAAAATACATCATTGGAGCCCTGGGTTCAGCAGCGATAACATCTTGCAATGAAAGGGTTTTCGTCTCCTGGTTCCAAGGCACCGGGGGGGATTTTGGGGCTGGAAACAGAGCTTTTTGGTCAAGCAAGGAGGGAAACTGCCTTTTTCTTTTAACCCTTTCCCTTCCCCAGGTGGGTTTTGTGCCTGCTGAAACCCAGGCTGTGATTTGGGATCTAGGGGTGAGGATGGGATTCGGTGTTATCTGTGTGAGAGGAGGTTTGGGAAGGCCGGTATTGGAAATGGGGCTGAGAACTGGTGCTTTCATTGCATGCTGTGCCGGGTTCAGATCACCTCAGTGTCCCTTTGGGGACGATGGCAGCAGGATGGGGACATCCACATGGGTGCAAACCCCAACCAGGCGCTGCACTGGGGGTGAAGGGATGTGACCAGTGCCGCTCGGCCCATCAGTAGCAGGGGTTGGGGTGGGTTTTGGAGTGCTTCCCCCCTCGGTGGCAGGCAGAGGGTTGTTTTCCCTGGCTGGGTGACAGGGCTGTGCCAGGGGGGAAGGAAACGGCGGCAAGATAAGGGCCGGCTGCCAACCCGTGAGGTTTCCCCTTGTTTTTCTGCTTGGGGATGAGATAAGAGGCAGGCACCAGCACAAGATAATGCCCTGGGGACAAGGAGCAGGGAGGGAGCCCGTCGGCAGCCTGAATTCAAGGTGCTGTCGCCTCTGGGTTCTCAGAGGGACCTGATGGGGTGTTTCGGGGTGGGCACAGTTCACAGGGTGTGGAGCACGAGCGAGATGGTAGTTTTGGGGTGAAAAGCCATTTTCCTCCATTCCCAGTCCTTCCCAGGTCCTGGGGCTCCCTGGCCCGGGGGTCCCTCACCCTGCTGCATGGCTGGTGGAGGAGGAACCGGCTTTATTCCAGGCTGAACGGGAGGTTGCACAACCCGGCCCCGGGGGAACGTGAGGCGGGTTCGGGCTTTGCTCAGCGTTTGGCTCCAGCCCTCATTGCTTTCCATAACCTTCCTCCAGCGTTTGTTGAGTGCTTTACTACCCCGGAGCCGGTCGGGATTTAGCTCCCTCGAGGAGAAGGCGGCTTTAGAGGGTGCATATTCCTTCCTTACCCTCCTTCCTCCTCCTGTGCCTCAATCCTGAGCCACTGAGCACCTGTGTTTGCCAATCCCCTGTGCAGATGTCGACCTACAAGCGGGCGACGCTGGACGATGAAGACCCCCTGGACTCCACTGGTGATGGTGATGGGTACCCCAACGGCTTCCAGGTAGGGCTCTATGTGTGTTTTAGGGTTAAAAAGGAGGATTTTAGGTCCTGGTAAGCAGCAAAGGGGGTTGCTGAAGGGTTTTCCGCCTGGGACCAGCCTTTCTGTGGGGCAAAGTCCGGCCGGGGCAGAGCCATGTTGGCTCCCGCTGGCACCCAGAGCCTGTGGGTGCTGTTCACAATGCCTCAGCACCCAGTTTTTCTGCCATCCAAACCCCTTCCCAGCATGTCCAGGCTGAGCAATTATGGTGGCAGTGGGAGCTTTGTCCCCATCCAAAAGGGATTAGGTTAATTCCTCCCCAGGTAGCAGAAAAGCAGCTTAAAAAGGGCTGAGGGTGGCAAGAAAAAACCCCACTGCAGCCAGCGTGCCAGCTCTGGCACTGGAGCCATGCTCTTGGTGCTGGCCCCACTCCCAGCCCCATCGTTCTGTGCCTGGAAAGGTGCTTTCTGTCCCCAACCCGGCGCTCTGCTGTGTTTGTACTTTCCCAACGGGCCCGTCTCCGCTCGCCGGCGCATCGGGATGTTTCCTGGGGATGTTTTTCGGCCGAGTGGGAGTATCCTGTTAAGGCATTTCCCGCCGCCTCCGCGGCCCCCACCCTGTCCCAGTGCCGGCAGCAGGGACAGGGACGCCCGGGGGGGTTACGGCCATGCTCGAGGAGGGGTTCGGGGTGGCACAGGGTAGCAGGTGAGCCTCCCGAAACGCTCACCCCGCTCCCTTTCCTGCCATTGTGCCGCCCTTCCTGGCCAGTTTCTGGAAGGCAGCTGCCGCCTTTCCCAGGCCGAACCGCGCCGGATCCGTCGCCAGGAGCCAAGCTCGTGCCGTGGGCTGTAGGAAGCAGAATGTGGGATGTGTCAGTGGGTTTTTCCAGCGGTGGGGAAAGGACGTTGCTGTTCCCCCAGGTGAACTTCCGCGGCTCGAGGAGTGCCCCGGGGTGCTGGGCTGAGCGGACGCGCGCCGAGAAGCAGCTCGTGGTGCTGGTGGGGGTGCTGGGGGCCGTGCTGGTGGCGTGTCTGCTGGGTCTCGTCTTCCAGTACAGAGCCCGTAAGTCCTCGCACCGTGCAGGGATCCTGGACCCTGGAGCAGGGTGGGATGCTGGGGGGGGTTCCCTGGGATGGGATGTTCCTCTGCATCCTTTATCGTGGAGTGTGATGCTTGAGCACGGGATGGGGTGCTTGCCGGAATCCTTCATCCCAGGGTGGGATGCTCGGGCACTGGGCAGGATGCTTAGGGAGAGAATGGGGTTCTTGTCTGCATCCCTTGCCATGGAATGGGATGAGCAGGCTGGATGCTTAGCATGGGATGGGATGCTGATCTGTATCGTCCTGGAGTGGGATGTTACAGTACAGGGCAGGATGTTTGGGAACCAGATGGGATGTTTGCCCACATCCTTTATAGAATCCCAGACTGGTTTGGATTGGAAGGGACCTTAAAGCTCCTCCAGCTCCAACCCCTGCCATGGGCAGGGACCCCTTCCACTAGAGCAGCTTGCTCCAAGCCCCGTCCAACCTGACGTTCATCACGGAGCAGGATGCTCCCCAGTGAAGCTCACCATGCCACGATGGAGGAGCTGAACCATCATTCCCTCCTGCAGGGGTGCCGGCCGTGTGCCTGTCAGAAGCCTGCATCTCCGTCACCAGCTCCATCCTCAGCTCACTGGACCAGGCAGTGAATCCCTGCGAGGACTTCTTCAGCTACGCCTGTGGGGGCTGGATCAAGGCCAACCCCCTCCCCGATGGCCACTCACGCTGGGGCACCTTCAACAACCTCTGGGAGCACAACCAGGCCATCATGAAGCATCTGCTGGGTGAGCACATGGGAGCGGTGGGACCTGCGGTGTTAAGGAGCCCCATTAGGTCTGGGGATGCCAAAAACATGCTCCTGGGGCTGTCAGGTTTGACTTACATCCCAGCGTCAAACCAGTCCGTGACGCATGTGCTGCAAGGACATCGGGAAGCAGAGCCTGGCTGTGTTTGCTCTCCTGGCTGCCCCTGGGATTTTTGACCATGATGTTGCAGCTCTTTGGTGCCGAGTAGGGGAAGGGTCCTGGCCCTGGTTCTGCAAACCCTGAGGTGGTGTTCCCAGGAGCTCTGAAGTTCAGGATTTGCACCCCAGACTGCTTCCAGAGGGTGTAACACCCCAATATCACCCCAAGGATATGGGGTTTTTTCCTCCTGCTCTATCTTCCAGCCTTGTGAGTGGCTTTTGAGGAGGTGCTGGCTGTCAATCTGGCCATTTTTTGGGACCGAAGCTCCCTCAGCAGAGGGAGGATCCCAGGCTCAGCCTCTGCGTGCGAGCACCAAAGCGGGGTGGCTTATCCAAGCGACCGGCGGGGACGGTTTGTTCAAGCTTTGAGCAAACAACTGGCTCCTTATCAGCACTTTCCACCATGCTGGGGCCAGTTATCTGGAAAGAGAAGGTTTGGGAAGAGTGCTGTCTTTTGGGAGGAGGGGGGGAGTGCGGGAACGGCTTCATCCCAGCTCTTCCTGCAGAAATCTGGTGCTGGTTTTACTGGGAGAAGGGACCAGGCCTCCAGCCAAGTGGTCGCGCTCGGCATTTCCTTGAATTCCTTGGAGCCGAGGGACCTTTAGTTAATAAACCCACACAGCTGGGAAGCCAAAGGTGCAAGCTGTGTCATGAGGAACATCAGATAATAAAAACCAAACCTCTGGGGAGGCAGAAATTTAGAGGGGGGGGAATAAAAGGTTGGGTTTGGAGGAGGAGGAGAAAAATGGGTTTATTGTTCCTGCCTGCAGGAATAAATAATATCAGGCTGGGGAGCACTGGAACAGGGGCAAGGGCAGCGCAGGGGGCTGGGTGATGCTGGGAACATCAGAGCTGCTGGAAAAGTGCCTTTTTGTTTTCCCTTTCTTTATCTTTCTGCTCCAAGGAGCCAGAGCAGTTGCTGCGGGTGGGAAAGGAGATGTGGGCAGGAGGCCAGGAAGGGGCTGGGGGCCATGGGAAGCTTTTGGAGGCACAGAGGAGACTGCCAGGGCAAACCTCAGCCTGGTTTTGCCCAAATGGGGCTGAATATTTCTCAGGTGGGAAAGTGGGGTCTCTGTGCCCATGGGGGGCTGGATGCCTGTCCCTGGGGACCTCCTGTGAGCTCCCCGCCCCCCCCGGTACCTCCTGCAGAAAACACCACGGCCAATGTGTCAAGTGAGGCGGAGCGCAAGGCACAGCGTTACTACCAAGCCTGCATGAACGAGAGCAAGATCGAGGAGCTGCGCGCCAGCCCGCTCGTGGAGCTCATTGAAAAGGTTCAGACCCTTCCTTGGGGAAAAGCTGTCTCCCCTCTGCAAAGTGGGGGGGAAAGCTCATTTGTGGGCAGTCCCAGCACACTCCAGACCCCATTCTGGGTGCTTCCTAGGGAAGAGCATCCCCCAGAGGAGGCAGGCAGAGAGAGGCAGGGATTTATCATAGAGTAACAGAGTGGTTTGGGTTGGAAGGGACCTTAAAGCTCACCCAGCTCCAACCCCTGCCACGGGCAGGGACCCCTTCCACTGGAGCAGCTTGCTCCAAGCCCCTGTGTCCAACCTGGCCTTGAACACTGCCAGGGATGGGGCAGCCACAGCTTCTCTGGGCACCCTGGGCCAGCGCCTCAGCACCCTCACAGGGAAGAACCTCTTCTTAAGATCCCATCTTATATCTATAGGCATAGATTTATAGGCAGCTCATGCAACTCCTGGGCTTTTTAGCCCCATTGTGAGATGTTTTGCCCCAGGACAGGTATTAGGTGGATATTTGAGCAACTCCAAGTGATTATTCCTTACCCAAAATCCGGTTGCTGTCTGTTCCCAGCTGGGTGGCTGGAACATCACAGGTCCATGGGCCGGTGACAACTTCAACGCGACGCTGCGGGAGGTGACGGCGCATTACCGCACCTCACCTTTCTTCTCCGTCTATGTCAGCGCCGACTCCAAAAACTCCAACAGCAACGTGATCCAGGTGGATCAGTCAGGGTTGGGCCTGCCATCGCGGGATTACTACCTCAACAAGACAGAGAATGAGAAGGTAACGTTGTTGGAGGAAAGGTGGATTTGAGGGGAGGTGCCATGGGTGAGTGGCACCCACCATGCTGATCCCCCCCTGTCCTATGATGTAGGTGCTTGCCGGGTACCTGGACTACATGGTGCAGTTGGGGATGTTCCTGGGAGGCACTGATGAGGAGTCGACTCGGCAGCAGATGCAGCAGATCTTGGACTTTGAGACAGCGTTGGCCAACATCACCATCCCACAGGAGAAGCACCGGGATGAAGAGGTCATCTACCATAAAATGACAGCTGGAGACCTAAAGGTAGGGACAGAGTTGGTGAGCATCCTGCTCCGCTGTGGTTTGGGAAGTAGAGGGGATGGGGGGAGGTGATGTAGCTCCTCTGAGGAAGCCTGACACAGCCTGGGAAGCTCTTGTGCAATGGCTTGGCCCATGTCCTCCTTGGGGGAATCCCACCCTGACCTGTTCCTCCAGCCTCTGGACCACCCCTGGGGCTGGTGGCCATCCTGCTGTGGCACTGCTGCCTATGGACACCAGCCCGGTCACCTCTCTGCATCCCCAAAGGGGCCCTAATGGGTTGTGTCAACATCTCTGACACCCGCCCCACTTTCTTTTCCTTTGTGGAAGGAAATTGTTTAGTCCTCTCTGACCTTTTGACGCTGCTGCTGCTATGGGAGCCGGCCTCTTCAAATTCAGTTGAATCCCTCTAACTGGGGCTGATGCAGCTCCTTCCAGCCTGGGGAACAGTTGCCACCCTGCTTCGATGGGGTTTGGGTCCATAGCAGTGCCATGGCTTTTGCAGGAGCTGGCACCAGCCGTGGACTGGATGCCCTTCCTCAGCACGGTGTTCTACCCCGTGGAGCTCAATGAGTCTGAGCCCGTTGTGGTCTATGCCAAGGAGTACCTGGAGCAGGTCTCTGACCTCATCCTGGCCACAGATAAATGGTGAGAGCCCCCAGCCCGCATGGAGAGTGCACAGGGTGGGCAGGAACATCCCACTGCTCACTCACCACCTCTCGCTGCAGTCTCCTCAACAACTACATGATCTGGAACCTGGTGCGGAAAACCAGCCCCTTCCTCGACCAGCGCTTCCAGGATGCTGAGGAAAAATTCATGGAAGTGATGTATGGGACAAAGAAGGTGAGTGTAGAGCCCCCAGTGCTCCCACATCACCATTAAAATGGTGACAGCTTTTTAAACCAAGACCTTGTCATGTTGCATCCAAAAGATAGAGGTGTGGGGCAGGTTTTGGGGTGGCAGCTCCAGCACAGGGATGTGGAGCTCACCTCCTGGCAGGGCAAGGGGGTGGGAAGGTGAGGGGCTTTGGCTGTGCCACCACTAATGCCCACCTCTGTCCCATGCAGACCTGCCTCCCGCGCTGGAAGTTCTGCATCAGTGACACTGACAACAACCTGGGCTTTGCCCTGGGGGCCATGTTTGTCAAGGCCACCTTTGCCGAGGACAGCAAACAAGTGGTACGTCCCCCATGTGGGTCCCAGTGCCAGGAAAGCCACCACGATGGTGGAACCACTGGGGCAGATGCTCTTTCTCTGTCCACCTTACTTTGTTCACTTTGCATCCGCATTTGCTGGGTTTTCACTGGTCCACATTCCATCTCGGCCTCCCAGCCTCTTCTTCCCTGCTGGTGTGAAGGGTCCTTGACCTCTCTGGGGTGGGAAGCCAGCTCTGGAGCAACACTGCTGCCTTGTTTTGTCCAGGCAGAAGAAATGATTGCAGAGATTAAAACAGCCTTCGAGGAGAGTCTGGAGAGCCTGCAGTGGATGGATGAAGAGACAAGGAAATCGGCCAAAGAGAAGGTGAGGTGCCGGGCAGCAGTTGGAGGGAGAGGGTGGTGGTGGAGGATGGTGGAGCTGGGCGAGTCTGTCCTTCCACCCCTGGCACCAAAAGCACTTTGGTCCTTGTCACCCCCCCCCAGGCAGATGCCATCTACAACATGATTGGCTACCCCAAGTTCATCATGGACCCCAAGGAGCTGGATAAAGTCTTTAATGATGTGAGTTGGTCGGATATGTCCCTTGGGTCTCCTATTCCCCACTCCACTAGAACATGCAGGATGTGCCCATCACCACAGGCCCAGGTTTCATCCTGAAGGGTCTCACTGATGCCCTTGACCCTTCTCGGGGGGCTTCCTGGAGAGCTGTGCACCAGCCCTGGGGTGGCTGGGGCTCTCGGGATCCCTGCCCGGGAAGAGGAGGAGCCGGTTTCCGTAATGGTGATTCACTGTCCTCCTGAGACTCCACAGATGTTGGAGAGGAGGGGAAACAAGAGCGACTGTAACTCAGCTGGCTCCGAAGGCTCACACATGACCATGGAGGGAGGAGCGGGGCTGGGTGGTCAGCACACACTACTCATGCCTTGCTCTCTTGCAGTACGAGGCTGTATCTGACCTCTACTTTGAGAACGTCATGCAGTTTTACAACTTCTCGGCCAGGGTCACCGCTGACCAGCTCCGAAAACCACCGAACCGGGACCAGTAAGTCCTCTGCTCCGCTTCCCTGTCATGCCCTGCAGGGAATAGCACTAGGATTTGATGTCCACCAGACCATGCTGGTTTTGGGGAGTTAGGTTTGGGCTGATGGCTTTGCATTATGGTAAGTGGATGGTGTTGGAGCAAACATAGAATCATAGAATAGTCAGGGTTGGAAAGGACCTTAAGATCATCCAATTCCAACCCCCCTGCCATGGGCAGGGACACCCCACACTAAACCATGGCACCCAAGGCCTCATCAAACCTGGCCTTGAACACTGCCAAGGATGGAGCATTCACAACCTCCCTGGGCAACCCATTCCAGTGCCTCACCACCCTCACAGTAAAGAATTTCTTCCTTAGATCCAATCTAAACTTCCCCTGTTTCAGTTTGAACCCATTACCCTTTGTCCTATCACTGCAGTCCCTGATGAAGAGTCCATCCCCAGCATCCTTGTAGGCCCCCTTCAGATACTGGAAGGCTGCTATGGGGTCTCCACGCAGCTTCTCTTCTCCAGGCTGAACAGCCCCAACTTTCTCAGCCTGTCTCCATACAGGAGGTGCTCCAGCCCCTGCTCATCCTCGTGGCCTCCTCTGGACTTGTTCCAACAGTTCCATGTCCTTTTTATGTTGAGGACACCAGGACTGTACACAATGCTCCAAGTGAGGTCTCATGAGAGCAGAGTAGAGGGGCAGTGATGGGTTTATGTTGTCCATGTCCGTGTCTCTACAGGTGGAGCATGACGCCACCAACAGTCAATGCGTACTACTCTCCCACCAAGAATGAGATTGTCTTCCCCGCTGGCATCCTCCAGGCCCCTTTTTACACACGTGCATCTCCCAAGTAAGAGCCTATGGAAACCAGGGAGGGCAGGATTCCCAAATATCCTCTGGTCCCAACCTTTGAGGCTCAATTTCAAGGCTGTGGGAAGCAGCAGCTGCTCTCTAAACCTCAGCATCGCCTCCTTGCAGGTCACTGAATTTTGGTGGGATTGGTGTGGTGGTGGGCCATGAGCTGACACATGCCTTTGATGATCAAGGTACGGCCCGGGCCGGGCGGATGGGCTGCAGGAGGGCTGGCCAAGGAGGTGATGAAGGATCTGTTGTGGTTTTGGCAGGCCGGGAATACGACAAGGATGGCAACCTGCGTCCCTGGTGGAAGAACTCCTCGGTGGAGGCCTTCAAGCGTCAGACAGCGTGCATGGTGGAGCAGTATGGCAACTACACCGTCAATGGAGAGGCTGTCAACGGCAAGCAAACGCTTGGGGAGAACATCGCCGACAACGGGGGCCTAAAGGCTGCCTACAGGGTAGGGCTATGGGGCTGGGGAGGTGTGTGGGGCATGGTGTGGTGGGATCAGTGGTGTCCTCTGAGCCTGCTGTCCTCCAGGCATATCAAAACTGGCTGAAAAAGAATGGGGATGAGGAAACCCTCCCAACGCTCGGCCTCACCAACAACCAGCTCTTCTTCATTGGCTTCGCTCAGGTAGGTCACTTGGTGGTGGGCAGGAGGGGTGGACACATAGGTTTGTGGGGAGTGGAGGCAAGTCCAGATGGTGCTGGGAGGATGTGATGGCAAAGCCTGAGGTCTCCAGAGATGCTGAACCAGATTAGGGTGAGACAAAGCTGGAGCTCCATCTTCCTGGTGTCCTTCATGGAATTGAGGAGGTCCAGTTTGGCACCAAGCAGGGCCCTATGGATGCAGACACTGGCACTGGTGCCTCTTGCCCTCATTTGCAGGTGTGGTGCTCGGTTCGCACACCAGAGAGCTCGCACGAGGGGCTCATCACTGACCCCCACAGCCCCTCGCGATTCCGGGTCATCGGCACCGTCTCCAACTCCCAGGAATTTGCGGAGCATTTCAGCTGCCCCCTTGGCTCTCCCATGAATCCCTCCAAGAAATGTGAAGTCTGGTGACGGGCGAGTGCCTGGAGGGAACCGGCTCCTTCATCCCATGGCTGAATTTCCCAGGTCCTTTTGAGAGGCACAAACCACTTCTCCATGCAAGGAACTGCCCAGCTCTCAGCCGGAGCAGTGCCCACATTCCCAGGATCATCCGAGCTTCATTCACTGTGAAACTCCTTCATCCCCTCACTCGTCTGTGGAATGACTTCCACCTGAGGGTCTCTTCTTCCCCACCATGACCGGGCCATGTGTCCAGGCACGTGTCCATGGACACTACCCTGTATAGTGCTCCAGCCTGACCCACCATCCCGTCAAATTCCTCATTTCCGGAGGCGATAAAGGGATCCCACGGCACCGGCAGGTTTGGCTGCGTGTCTGAATGCACCCGATGGACCTTCCTCTCTCCAAAGATGCGCACATGAGGATGGAAAATATCTTAAGATATATTTTTTGGGGGAGGGGCAAATATCTCTATTTTTTTCATGCCTTGTGGAATACACTGGAAAATTTCAGGGAAAATGCATTTAAAAGCCTTTTTTGTTTTTTTTGGGTTTTTTTTTCCTTTTTTAAGTAAAAGATGAATATATTTATTAATTCTTTTTTACTCAGTGCAGCTGGAGGTGCAGCGCCCTGTGGTGACAGTGACGGGGGACAGGCTCTCTGCTGGTGAAGCTGGATGGGGCTGTGGATGCAACTACCCAGCCCTGGATCCTGGTTTCTCTAGGAGGGACTGTCCTTAGAGGATGCGGACTGGGGACACTAGGGACAGGGCTGGAGGATGCTGCAGGGCAGAGGCTCTGCTGCAGCTCCTGGGATGAGCTTTCATTTCAGAGGGAAAAGCTGGCGTGCCAGAGGTGTCACCGAGGTGGTGACTGGGGGTGAAGCACCCAGAGCGCCCTCCTGTCTCCTCTGAAGTGAGCTCAGCCGTGAGTTCCTGCCCCAAAAGCTTCCCCAGACAAGTGCAGGCAGTTCCTGCTGCTCCCTTGCTCTCTGCCGTGCCCAGCCTCTATACTGGGAAACTGCAAACCCCCAAATCACCCCTTGGCCCCGAACCTCCGCCCTTCAATGGCCGGTTTGGCACTGGGATGGGGGCAAGGGGCTTTCGTAAGGGTTATATTTAATGTTCTTTTTGCAGTTTTAAGAGGAAACCACTGCCAGTAGCTCAGGTGCTGCGTGTTGTCTCGTGGGGCACCTTCTTGCAAAGCTGTAGAGGGAATTTTAATATTTATATGTAAAAGGAAGGATGGGGGGGATTTTTTTGTAACTATTTTTTCACCCTACACGTGGGGCTTATCGTTATTGAAATAATAAATACTTTTTACTTGGGCTGGAGCTGCTCATGACTTGGTTTATTTCTGATAGCAGGAGGTTTGCATCCCTTTATCTGCCTTTTAATCCTTGTCCACACCACTGGGACCATCCCACGCTGCCAAAACTGAGCCCAGGAGGCTTTTCCCAGCCTGAGCTTCTGTCTGCTGCTTCTCTTGGAGGCTGAAGTGAAGCTTTTGTGCCCAAAACCCTCACTCTCACTGCGGGTGGTTGTTTGCTTCCCACTTCTATGGCACGGCCCCACGCATCTTCCCAGCAGGGAGGTCTTTCCCGGATGCTTTTTCCTTCCTCCTGGGTGAATTTTTGGCTGGCCGGGCTGTGCTTGATTCCAGCGGCACGGGCCCTGTGCAGGTTCCTCTCCAAAGGGCCTTATTTATAGCCCTGCAATGCTGCTGGATGCTGCCAGCTCGGTAACACAGGCCAACATTCATTCCCAAGTGGATGCTCCATGGCTTCATCAGGCTTGCCCCAAAAATGCCAGGTAGGACCTGGACTGCAGGCTCCGTGCTGAGCCTCACCCAGCGCCTGCGGGAGATGATGGCCATAAAACAAGTAAAATCCTGGGTGCTCACTTGCTATTTAACCCTGACTCATTATCAGGGACTGGAATTAGGCTGCACCCCCTCATTTGACCCCATTGGTAATGAGCTTTTGGGGATACAGAGTGGTTTTGCTGCTGGGATGGGCAGGACTCAGGCAGCAGCGAGTTGGGGACGCGAGTGTTGTATAAAGACGACGGTGACATTTCCCTCATCCTATTTTACTGTGCTTTCTCTCCCAGATTGAGTCATAAATGGAATAAGCGCTTACTTTCTGCTCGCAGGACTCAGTGTGGGGCCCTCGGTTCCCTGCGGAGCTGAGAGCACGGCCGTAGCCGTTGGATTTCCCTGGGATCCGGCTGGAAATAGTGCTGCAGACCCGCAGAGGGCGGTGGAGCTGAGGGAATCGCTGCCTGCGCTGCTGGCTCCGGGGCTGCAGGGCTCAGCCACGCTACCGGCGCGGGGGTTCAGCCCGGATCTGGCCCCGGGTGCGCAAAATGAAGTGAAACTCCTGCATTCCTAGGAAAAGAGGAGCGGTGTGGGTGCAAGGTGAAGAGCGATGAAGAAGGGAGAGTGGGGTTGGGGTGAAAGGTGTAGGGAAAGAAGCAGGGAGAGGAGCACAGCGCGTGGATCCCATGTAGGATGCTGTTAGAGGTGGTTTAATCATCCAAAAGGGAAATATTTTGGCTCTCTGGCGTGTATTTGTAACGAGAGACCAGGCTGGTGGTGGCTTGGCCACCACAGAAGGGACAACCCCAATGTAGGGAGCCTCAGCTTGTGTGGTTATGGGGATGCTGTGGTTAAAGCTGCTTGTGGTGGGCTTGGAGTGATGGTGTTCGCCTCGGTGGGTGTTTGGCTCTCGGGAGGCAGAGGTGGAGGCAGAGCAGGCAGGAGGTGAATCATTCACTCCCGTGCCAGCTCCTGCCCTGGGCTTGCCCGATCCTGGGTGGTATTTGCTTTACTCCGTGCTCAGCCGTGCCCCGAGGGCAGAGACGTTTGCCGAGGGCTGAGCCTGGGCAGGAGGAGGAATGCTCGGAGCAGGGCTGGCAACGGCGGTTTGATGTTGTTTTCGGTTTTTACCTGGAAGGTGTTGGAAGGGGATCAGTGGGGGAAAAGGCGGGAGAAGGCCAAAGAGGGAGGCGCTGTCTTGGAGCTTGCTGGAACCTCCAAAATGAGCTGTAAATGGAGCTTGTTCATAGGTTTGGTGGAGCCAAGGCAGCCTTTGAGGCTGCAAGAGGCTGCATCCAGCCATGTGAACTGCTCTTCTCATGGAATCACAGACTGGTTGGGGTTGGAAGGGACCTAAACATCACCCAGTTCCAACCCCTGCCACGGGCAGGGACCCCTTCCACTGGAGCAGCTTGCTCCAAGCCCCTGTGTCCAACCTGGCCTTGAACACTGCCAGGGATGGGGCAGCCACAGCTTCTCTGGGCACCCTGGGCCAGCGTCTCAGCACCCTCACAGGGAAGAGCTTCTGCCTAAGAGCTCATCTCAGTCTCCCCTCGGGCAGGTTAAAGCCATTCCCCTTGGCCTGTCCCTACAGGCCCTTGTCCAAATCCCTTTCTAGGTTTCTTGTCGGCCTCTTTAAGTATCAGAAGACTGTTATAAGGTCTCCTCCCCAGTTTGCTCCCTTCACACAGGATCTAATCCTCAACACACCACAACAGGGCTGGGGTTACCTACTGTGATCATCAGATTTTAAGGTCTAAAGCTTCCCTGACCAAACCAGACCTCCCTGACGGAAGGAAGCCAACAAATGGGAGGTGGTGAGGAAGTCTAAGTCCCACCTCACAGCTTGGGCCCTGCTCACTGTTGTGGTTTTCACCCAGAGCCGAGCAGCCATGAGGCTGTGTGTCCTACATGATCTCAGGACCACAGCTTTGTGCTTTATGCTCTCCTCTTTATCACAATCCCTGCAGGAGAACAGCCATTTCTCAGTGACACCCCAATCCTTTATTTCCCCAAGTTCACCAACAGCTCTGGTGTTCCTACTGTGCTCTCTGCTGCACGGTTGTGAGCATCTGTGCTGTGCCCAAGTACCTGAGAGACTGGTGGGACTGGAGAAAGGGCTGGTGATGCTGTGGGACAAGAGTTCAGCGCTGTAAATGCAAGCTGCCCATGGTGACACATCAGTTCCCAAGTGCTAATAAAGTTAGCAGGAAAAATAGGAGGAAAACCGAAGTGGAGAGGAGCCAGAGGCAGTAGGAAGGGTGTGAATCCAGCTGGCACTTGCTTGGGCTCGCCAAAACTGCAGGTTCTGTTGGTCCAATCATCCTACATGGGGTAGTACAGAACAGAGATGTGTCTGCTTTTCCTTGCAGGAAAGAAATAAGATGGTAAAAAGATGGCTGGGGGAGGATGTAGATTCTGGAGGAGCAGAGCCAGGAGCCTGGCTCCACCACATGGCTCATGCTTCAGGAGCTTCAGCAGATACCATGCTGAAAATGATGGCTTTTCCTTCCTAAATTGGCAAAAAGAAGGGATTTCTGTAAAGATCCTGGGCTGGAAGGCTCGACACAGCTGTGTTTACAGCAGCTATTGCTGTGGAACACAGGGAGCCATGGATGTCAGTTTGCTCTGGGGTGTACCAGATGTGCCATTCCTGGGAGCTGGTCCATGGAATGGTGCTGGACAATGACACCCCCAGACCACACAAGTTATTATGGCAAAGTCTTTATGAGCTGTGGAGGGGGACCCATCTTCCTAGCAGGGTGCAGCCAGTTGAGATGTGCTGCAGGGCAACCCCCCCTACCATGATGAAAGTTCCTCCTTTGTTCTCTCATTTTTGGGAAGTGGGAGAGCACTTGGCCTTTCCTTGAGGTCCTTTCCATTTCTCTCTTCAGTTTTCCTGGTGGGGGAGCAGGCTGCAGAGGGGAACTGACTTGGGAAAAAATATCTGGAGCCCCCTCTAAATATTTGCTGCTGGCTGGAGATGGAACTAGTGCCCATTCAGGACTTCTTTACAAGCCAGCAAGGCTTTGTACCCTCAAAAACCGCAACTTACTGCTTTCTATTTCACCCCATTTTTCACACACCAGTTGAGGTAGATGTGAGCTCAACTCATCCCAGGCATTTCCTTTACCCCAGGGCAGAGCAAAAAGCACAGAAAGGGGAACTAAAAAGAATCACAGAACCACAGAATGATTTGTGTTGGAAGGGACCTTAAAGTTCATCCAGCTCCAACCCCTGCCACGGGCAGGGACCCCTTCCACTGGAGCAGCTTGCTCCAAGCCCCTGTGTCCAACCTGGCCTTGAACACTGCCAGGGATGGGGCAGCCACAGCTTCTCTGGGCACCCTGGGCCAGCGCCTCAGCACCCTCACAGGGAAGAGCTTCTGCCTAAGAGCTCATCTCAGTCTCCCCTCTGGCAGGTTCAAGCCATTCCCCTTGGCCTGTCCCTACAGGCCCTTGTCCAAAGCCCCTCTCCAGGTTTCCTGTAGCCCCTTTAGGCACTGGAGCTGCTCTAAGGTCTCCCAGCAACCTTCTCCAGGTTAAGCAAGCACACCAGTCATCTTCCTTCTGCCACCGGCTCCACTAATAGCTTCTGGCACTACACAGTGTGCTTGTTCGGTGCTGTTGTACCCTGTAGATAGCACCTTAGTAAGTAAGAAACTATTCATGTTACAGAGCTGCTTTTCCTGGAGGCTGGTGCTTTTCTCCTGAGATCACACCCTGGGGGGTGGTGAGCTCTGGGGTACACTGCAGTCCTCGTGTGGGTGCACAGGCGGGTGCCGTGTCCTACACCTGACCTGCGCAAACCACACTGGAATAATTCAAAGTCTGACGCAAAGGGAAAAACGGATTCAAGACCCTGTTACTAATCTGGATCCTGGGCTGAGTTTTCTCCAGTGAGTAACAGAGTCCAGATTCCTCTTTCTGATCCAAGACTGGTTTGGGTTAAAGGGACCTTAAAGCTCCTCCAGCTCCAACCCCTGCCATGGGCAGGGACCCCTTCCACTGGAGCAGCTTGCTCCAAGCCCCTGTGTCCAACCTGGCCTTGAACACTGCCAGGGATGGGGCAGCCACAGCTTCTCTGGGCACCCTGGGCCAGCGCCTCAGCACTCTCACAGGGAAGAGCTTCTGCCTTATCTCCAGCCTGAACTTGCCCTGTTTCAGTTTGAACCCATCACCCCTTGTCCTATGGCTACAGTCCCTCAGGAAGAGTCCATCCCCAGCATCCTTGTAACCCCCTTGACACTGGAAGCTGCTCTGAGGTCTCCATGCAGCTTCTCTTCTCCAGGCTCCATAGCCCCAGTTTTCTCAGCCTTTGTGTTTTAAAACACAACATTACTTTTCTGTTTGCATATGGGGCTGTTGGGGAGATGGGAGTAGAGGCAACCCATTGGGTAGAGGTCCTGCACACTAAAGAAAACCCATCTTTCTTCTGCCAGCTTTCACTTGCAGGACCAGTTCCTTGCGAAGTGCCTGAACACACCACCAAGGGAACTGTTTACTGTAATAAAGGAAGCTTTTCCCTTTTAAGAGTTTATTTGCCATCACTTTGAAGTTATTACCCTCCTCCTAAACCTGCAGCTGCCCAGAACATGCAGGAGCCGGGATGCAAACAAGCTGCGGAGCACCTCCCTGGGGCAGCTGGCGCGGCCCTGGCTGCTGACCGAGGGTGCCGATACCTGCCCGCGCTGGGAGCGTCTCCCTGGGACGTGCGGCGCGGCAGGAAGGCCGGGAGGTGCCAGGCGGCTGGAATGAGCCCCGCGGAGCCAGCGGCGGGGCAGGACAAGTCAGGACACCGCGACTGCTGCTCGGATCTGCTCTGAGGTCCCTTTTATCTCCCCGAGGTGGTACAAACCGCCTTCGCCTCGGCCGAGCTCAACCTGGCGGTGGTTGTGAGCGGTGTGAAGGGCTGGAGATGGTGGCGGTGGGGTGCCTGTCACCACAGCGCAGGCCCTGAGGGGCCTCCCTGCGCCATGTCCATTGCCAGGGTGGCTCCCTCACAGCTGACAGGGCCTTTGTGGGGGGCTGCGGTGCTGCCTCCGCCAGCCGACCCGGGAGCCTGGCATGTGGCTGGGGGCCGCACGGTTGACAACGGCGCCGGGGATCAGGTTTTTGGGCAGTTTAGGATCTCGGGCAGACCGCCGGCTGG
Organism: Psittacula echo; assembly: GCF_963264785.1. NCBI lineage: Eukaryota > Metazoa > Chordata > Aves > Psittaciformes > Psittacidae > Psittacula > Psittacula echo. The sequence continues at coordinate 7,521,403 of NC_137753.1, forward strand.
GTGCTGACGGCTCCGGGCCGCCTCGCTTGGAGGCCGCTCCCTCAGAGCCGAGCGTTGCCGAAGTCTCTCGGGGCCAAGCCGAAAGCGCCCGAAGCTGCGGCCTCGGCGCTGCCGAAGGGCTCCGAAGAGCCCCGAGCGCCTCCCGGCTGGGCGGGAATTCCTCGTCCGAGTCGGTCCGAAGCTTCCCGAAATCCCTCACGCCCCCTGTCTCCGGAAAGAGCCGATGTTTCCCGAGCGCGGGGGTCACGGGAGGTGCCGGGCCGAGAGGGGCGGGAGGGGGGAACGCTGCGCGGAGAACGCGTGCGCCCGCGAAGGTCTCCGGAAGAAGCCGAGGTTTCCCGAACACCGCTCGCCAGCGAGCGGTTCCGGAAAGAGCCGAAGGTTGCCGAGCGCCGGTGGGCCGAGCGGCTCCGGAGCGGCCCGAAGGCGCCCGAGCGTCCGTCCTGCCGGACTGCTGGAGGCGGCCGCAGCGCCATGTTTGATGCTCCGCTACTTCAGTGAGGAAAATCCGCCGGCATCGCCCGAGAGCCGCCACCGCGAAGGGCTCCGCTGCCCCCGGGGAGGGGGCCCGAGACCCCCCGCCGCCGGCGGCTCATGAGCAGCGCGGCCTGAGCCGCCTCCCCCCCTCCCCTCCCCGCCGGCCCCTCTCCCGTCCCCTCCCCGCGCCGAGCCCTCCGGGAGGCGCGTTGTCACGGAGACCGGCGCCGGTGCCGGCCCGCCGCGCTGCCCCGGCCGCCGCACCGGCCCCCGGCCCGCTCCCCGGCTCCCCCCCGGCCCCGGCCCCGCTCCCCGCCGGGGGGTGGTGGCTCCGCTTGGCGATGAGTTTACCGCAGAAGGCGGCTTTGAAACCCGGCGCGGCGGCGGCGGCGGGGACCGGCCCCGGGAGCGGGGCGGCGGCGGCAGCGGCGGCGGGGCCGCCTCCTCCCCCGGCTCCCCCTCACCCGGCGGCGGCGCCGGCGCCTCACCCCAACATCAGGGCCTTGCCGCCCCAGCCGCCCCAGCAGTATCCTTTGCCCAGGGGGAGAGGGAGGCGGGGGGCGACAGCCCCTTCCCCACAGCGAGCGGGGCCTGGGGTGGGGGGCTCGGGGCCGCGGGGCCCCCTCAGCCCCGGGGTGTGTGTGTGGGGAGGGGGCGTCCCGCGGGGGGTGGCGGCTGGGGCCCCCCTCTCCTTTTTGTGTGTGTGTGTTTCTGTGTGGTTGTGCCCCCCCATTGCAGAGGGGGGGGCTGCACCTGCTGGGGTGCTGCGGGAAAGGGGGTGTCTCACCCCCCCCTTTGCTCGTGGGCTGCTTTGGGGGTTCACCCCCTTCCCCTGGGGAAGCAGAGGGTCCCTCAGCCCCCTTCCACCACCGCCCCCTCCTAGCAGCGGTGACCCCCAAGGGTAAACTTATGCACCCCTCCTCAGTCGTACCTGCGGTGCTCTCAGGTAAGTGCTTTGGCTCTGTTGTTTTCCAGACGGGTTTTCCCAGCCGGGGGCCGGTTTTCCTGGGATTCCTTTCTTTTATGGCCATTTTTTTGTCCTCCTCGGCCGGTGCGGCTCAGAACGTTGTGCTTGAGAGCAGCTTCCTCTGCGGGGCCACGCGTGGTGGGGAGGGGAAGGGTCCCGCTGCAAGAACCCCACCGCAGAACGGCCCCTGCTACAAAGAGAGGCCGGCGGCGGCTGCGAATGTTTCTTAGAGGTCTTTTGCTTCTCTGCTGCCACTAGGCCCCAAGTCAGGAGGGAAATACTGCAGGGATCAGCAGGGAAGTGGGGTGAGGTTTTGTTCCCGTCCCGCAGCATCCCCTGGCAAACTGGCTCTGCTCTTCTTCTTCCCGAACTGGAGTTTTTAATGGTGGGGGCGAAGCATGAAGTGCAAACCACACTTGGGGGAAATCTGCTCTTGTCCAGCAATGGTGTGGCCGTGCCGGGGCTGGCAGTACCAAAGAGGGTGCTTTGCTGTTGGTCGGTGGCAGCAGCTTGGGTTTTAAGAGGGTGTTTTAGCTGCTGAGGGCTTTTCCAGCCGTGTGAGGATGCCTGTGCTCTTACAGAGCAGCGTTCCCCGGGTGCAGGCGTCTTCTTGCTCTCACTTTCATTTTTGAGGTGGGAAAACCAAGCCCTTCTCTAATCAGTTTAGGTCCATTGTTTTCTCGAGCTTCCGGCAAGAATCGGTCTTGCCATGACAACAAATACGTTGCTTAAATCATGAGACTGTTGACGTTACGGATTTGTTTGGGTCAAGTGAAAATCCTCTCCAAGATTTCAGAGTGCCACAGAGGGACGTGCTCTCCGCTGGGTCCTCTTCTGGAATTCCAGCCTGTGCTTTAGGGGGGAAAGAATTAAGTGGGAAGGTGCTGTCATTGCCGAGTCAGCGGGGTGGTGGTGAGTAAAACTGTTGCTCAGGGGAAATTTGCTCACTTTTGAGTGATGTGCCAAGTGTTACCGTGGGAATGCCGGCCAGTGAGCCTGTGCTCTGCTGACCTACCCTGCAAGGTGCTGGTTTGTATGGAAAGGATCCTTTTTAACAGGGAATGTGCCACTTGGGTGCCTTGACAGATCAAGAGTTTGCTGGGCTTTCCAAAACGCCTGATTTGAAGGAATCAGTAAAAACACTGTGGAGGGACTTGAATCCTTCCCCGCCGTGGTCGGGGGTGAGCTTGGTGGTGGTTTGTGAGAGTGGCTGTGCTGTTGTAGCTCAGACAGGCGGACGCCGTGGCTTTTGGTGGCTGCTGTCACAAGTGGCCTTGCACATGTGAGGGGTGAAGCTGGGGCTTATGTCTGAGTGCAGCCTGAAAGTAAAAAAGCTTGGAAGGAGCAGACCAGACCCTGAAGGAGCTGGAGGTGTTCTGGCAGTGTGTCCCATCACAGGGACCCAGCTGGACACTCGGAGCAAGAGGTATAGAGGAGTGGAGGAGTACAGGGTAGATGTGAGGAGGTGAGGAGGTTGAAGTAATAAAGTCTGATTCTTAATTCTAGCCATACCTGTTTGAAAACACACTGTTTGACCCGCAGTAAATTTACAAACCCCTGCTCCGTGCTTGTGGTGTGGATAAACCCCTCCATGGTGCCTTTTAGATGTTGGGATGTCCTGGTGAGTTTGAGCCTCTGCTGAGCTCCTGTTGGCTTCCAGGTAGTAAACAAAAGCTGTTACCTCGCAGGAGTGAGCGTGGGGAGCAGAGTTCAGCTCTGATTTACTGGAGTGCAGAGGGTCATCCGAGTTCAGCCTTATTTTTAGCTCTCTTGGGTTTCTTTCTTTTTTTTCCCTTTCTGTTTTGATCCGACTGTTGAGGCAGCAGCGTTCTCCTCCAGCAGACACAGGCTGGTTGCAGGTTGCTTCTGGCGACTCAGAGCGAGCAAAGCACTGAGGTCTCCTCTTCACGGCAGCACAAGGGTTTATTTGTTGGCGTGAAGGATCACTGTATGTTAATAGGCAGGTTGAGGCTCGGAGTTGGGCTTCCATGTGGTGAACTTTGTGTCTTTGGAAACATGTGTGGGTTTAGTTCTTCATACGTCGTGAAATGAAATGTTATCTGTGTAACTGAGGCGAAGAATTGTGTGAGAGGGAACTGTGCAGGAAAAGAGCGTGTGCATTTGTGGAAAGGCACTAGTGAGGGAAAAGGAAAATACAGGGGGAAGAAGGGATTGAAAACATACATCTGTTTCTTGAAGGGAAGTGAAGCTGGAGAGTGATGGACATGAAGAACAGAAATGTTTTGATGGGAGTTTCATTGTGTTATGTGCTGAATAGGAAATTAATGGGAGCTGCTGTAAGACAAGACAGAGCTTTGAGAAAATTCCTTAGCTCAGTGGCTTCAAGAAGGTAAATTTCCATTCTAGAAGTAAGTTGGGATAATTCTGCAGCTACGGGAGTGGTGAGTATTCAGTCGAACCTGGTTTCAGGCAGGAGTTGTGCCCAGAAGTTGGCAGTATGAGTGCTGTGACCCTTGTCTGGGGAGATGAGAAGGATGTAACTGGAATGACACACCAAGGGGATATCACCAACAATAAATCCCACCTGCCCACCTCTGCTTTGGCTTTCAGACACCTCTGAGGAAGAAGTTCCAGAGGGAGTTGATTGTTCTGTAGTGAGACTTGTTCCATAAAAATGGCAAAGAAGGTCCCTCTGTATTCTTCACGTGGTGATGCTTGTGGCACGTGTGAAACTGCACTGTGTTTCTTCACTCTCCCTCACACTCTCACTTTGAAGGGTTTTTTGTGTGTGTTGTATCAAGCTGCTCTTTACAAAGTCTCCACATTGGGAATGAGTTCTCTCTATTGGTATAATCAGGTCACTGGTTTCCTCACAGCCCTGGCCTGGATGTGGGCAAACATTGGGCTGTGAAGGACAAACTGGTGGATGCGGGTGAGCTCCATGTCACCTGGCCCTGCAGGGTTTATTTAGTGCTCGACCTGGGAGCCAAGTTGGACCCATCGTGGGCTCTGGGCTGGTGTCAGTAGGTTTTTGTTTCCTTTTCCAAACTTCCTTGTGTTTGGAGGGAGTTCAGCTTCCTGGCTGTTGATGGGCTCTGTGCAGGGACCAGTAAACTCGACCTTAATCTATCACTGTGGCTGTTTCAGTGTGGGATTGGGTCTCTCTGGACATGTGTGTTTTTCAGGTTACTGCGGTGAGGTGATTGTGGCAGTTTCAGAAAAGTCATTGAAAATCCTTCTTTTCTTCCTCCAATTTAATTCCATTTGTGAGAAGTGGAGAGGTAGGGTCAGTGTTTGGAGGGGGGGTTCTGTGTGAGGTACATTGTTGCTGTGCATGAAAAAGTGGGGTTTGCTGATGTTGCCTCAGTACTTGAGTGCTGGCTTTAATTCTTCGGGGTTTGTTTTAGCTAACTGTGCTGTAGTCCCTTTCTGAAAGCAGTGCGCTGCTTCCTGCTCTGGTGAGTGGCATCTTCCGGATGTGAGCAGCTTCCCAAAGCCTGGGATAACTGCAAGAGATACAGGATCACTTTCGGGAATGTAAGAGACTGTGTGTGAAGTCGGGATGGGTTTCTACACACTTCCCCTGTGTAGGGGTGCAGGCCAGGTTGTGCTGTTGGAGCAGGCCTGTGTTGATGATCTTCTGGTTAAATCAAGGCTGTTGAGGACGACTTTGGCGCAGGGGGTTTTCTGTCTTAGTGGAGCAAAGAGTTGAGCTGGAGGGGAAAGTGCACAAGGATTTCTCCAAGGAGAGCATCTTCAGCGTGCACTGAAGGATCAGGGTATCTGAGTTGCTGTGATACCCCCAGTGCCATCTTCCCTCTCTGCTTACTTCCATTACAAGCGCCTCTTTCCAGAGCGTGTGATGCAACATCTCTGTGCTGCCTGGAGTTTAGCTGCTGATGGGTTTGAAGATGAAGACCCAGGGGTCAGGAAGCTGCTTGAGCAGAAAAGTCAGCTTGAAGAGCATGCTGGTGGCTTTTGTGTGGAGCGCTGGGCCCCCCTGTGCCTCAGGTGGATCCGCTCCGGCTTCTGGGCAGCTTTGACATTGGACTGGAGCTAAAACAAGAGCACGGTTGGAAGTCCTCTTCCAGATGCCAGCAGCAGCTGCTCACCAGGAAGGGTGTTTGGAGCCTTCTGGTCAAGAAAGGGAAGGAGTGGCGAGAGGTGAGCAGGAAGGAAGGAGCAGGGCTGAGATCGGAGGTGTTCTTGCTCTCTGCTTTTCCAAGTTCAGGAGTGAGGTCTCTGAAAGCACGGCTGGGTGAAGGAGAGGAAGAGCAGCGGTGTTGCCTGAGAAGTGTTTCCATTTGGAAGTGTCTGAAGTTGTGGAGATCATACAGCTTGGGAGGGAATGCAGCAGGAGGGAAGCTTTGAAAACATGGAGGCTTTCCCTGTGGTCGCGGCTCTTCTGCAGGGAAGGAACAGGAACGGGTTTGTGAGCATATTGCCAAAAAACTAAGTGCTTTTAGACCTCTCTGCCATCTCCCCTGTTGATGTTCCCCAGCCTTGGCACATCTTAGTGTTCTCTCCAGCAGAAATAGCTTTAACTTATTTAATGACAAAAGCTAATCATGTTATAGCGCAGATATGTCACTTTACCAGCTTTGGGAGACTTGGAGAGCATGATTCTTCCAGAAATGTGATTTCACACAGCTGATTTTCCCTTCATCTGAGGACATGATTGTGTGGGCTCTCTGGCAGAAGCCTGCAGGAGGTTACTTCAGCCATTTCAATATATATGTCTTTAATGTGCAGTGCTGATTTTGGAACCCAGTCTGTGTTTTTTAGCTATGGTAAGAAGTCGGTGAGAGAGTAATAGGAGACTTGGAACAGATAACTTCCCTCTCAGATGTTGGGATGTAGCAGGATTTTCAGCTCTGTGTGTGGGTTTGTCCATCACCTTAGGGCTGAAAGGCTTTTCCATGTTCTTAGCAAACACTGGGATGTGTCCAGCTGGTGCATTTCCTCTGGTTTTGTTTCACAGTAAGTTAGTGAAGCGCTCTCTTCAGAGGTCATAAGTAACCTGTATTTTCTTTCTCTCCCTAAGCCAGCAGTTTCAGGGCTGGTTAAGTGTCAAGTTCAGTTGTGTGTAAATCCGCTGATATGATTAGAGTTGTTGGAATTTTTACTCTGGGGAATTCCAGATGGGCAGTAGCACTCTTGTACAGGCGTTCTTCAGGAGGAAACTTCATCTGTGCCATGATTGTGTCTGCTGGCAAAGGCTCTTCTGGAGTGAGTGAGGAATAGCAAAGCAGTGTTTGTTATGGGGCATGGAGATGTGGGTGCAGGAGCTGTGCACCCTGGGGTCTGGAGGAGCTGGGGGAACTCATTTCTCTTTCTTTGTTTTAAGGGAACAGTTGCTGTGACTTCTCCTAGTGCTGTGTTTTACACTGGGTGGCAGTTTGAAGAGCTTCTCCTGTGTACAGCTTTCCTTTCCAAACTCCACTTGGTTTTGCCTCCCAAATAGGAGATGATGATGTGGAACAGCTGGAAGAAGAAAATAGAATGTGTTCTTAAAAAAGGACAGGATCAAAGGGAGAGAGCAAAATGAGCTTTTAGGCTAGTGAAATTTTCTAGTACATGTTATTCTTATGTTTTATTATATACGTTTGGAAGATGTCCCAGAACACGCGCTCCCTTCTCGTAGTAGGTGATGGCACGCTGTTGCTGATGGGACTTGAGTCAAATTGCTGCTGGGCACGTAACTGGGTTAATGAGACAGCATTTTTCCTTCTTTCCTGAAAGGAAAACAATGCACTGTGTATTTGGATTGTACCTAAGAATTGTTTGTACCTTTATTTGCTGTGCAGTCATATGAGGGGGAGAGGAAAGGCCAAGTTTCCCCACACCAAGATTGTATCAGGTTGAAAGCAATTCTGCTACCACAAATAATATGTTTCTGTTGTGCGTTCTTTATCTGGTTGAGGGCTAAACTATTTCTAGAGCCTGAAATATACCTGGAAAAAAGGCAGAGTGGCTTCTATAATGTGCATCTTGAAAGGAAGCATATGCAGTCGTCGACCGATACCTGTGGCCTTCTCCAAAGCCGTCGGTGAAGGCTTGAAATGGGTCAGGACTTGTCGAGATGTGTGGAGCAGCTGCTGTTTCCAAGTGGTTGAGCTCAGCAGGAATGAGGGAATGAGACTCTTGTGCTCTGAAGGAAGAGTATCTGCATGGGAATAACTCTGTCAAAGTCACAGACACAAACCCCATCCCTGCTCTCACCCTGTCACCAGGGGAATGGCCTGCCCATGGTACAGCCTCGGAGTGATGGGCAAAGAGGTCTTGCTGCCAGGCTTTGAGTTTGCTCTTGATGCTGTGAAAACACCGAGCCAGGAAGAGTTAATGCAGTTAAAGATCTTAAATAACACAGATTGTCTGCGGTTTGGAAAGCTTTTGGGAGGTGGAAGCTAATAAACATTGCACCAATTCCCTCTTTCGGGTTGGGATGATGATCGTGTGTTTGTGTTTCGGTTTGATGTGAGGGTGACTCTGTGGAGTACTGAATTACTAAGAGTAGTAGTCAGATTTAAAGTCGGCCCTGCTGGTGGCATTTGGAAGTCCATTTGAACTAAAGCTATGGCTGCACTAGTGGTGGTCTGAAAAAGAGATTTCCCTCTTTTATGCCTTATTAAGAAGTCGTAGAAGTCACTGGGCCTTGAAACCGGCATTTTTCTGGGCTTATTTTGCTCAGAAGTGACAGAAGTCTTCAGTCTTTTCAGACTAAGCTGGAGACTCTTCCTACAGGTATCAAAGGGAAAGATTTTTCTAGTGATACTACTTGCAGCTTTGGTTTTTGAGTCAGCCACTGTCTTTGAAAGGCTCCCAGCATCCCGAGGAAAGGCCTTGTCTGTAGGAAATGTGCATTTCCACTCTGCAGTGAGATTTGTCCTTCTGTCCTTGGGCTGCCAGGAGATTTTCTGCAGCTCTGTCAAGTCTGATGTGAAATTCGGAATGGAATCTGGTCTGAAGTCTTGAATTCGTGTTTGTGGTAATGAAGATGCTATAGGCTTGACACTGGGTGCTTTATTTTGCCGCATGCAGCTGGTGAATTGGACAGACTCAATATCTATGTTACATCTGAAAAGGAAGCTGGCAGGGTGCTATAGCTGAGGGTATGTAACCTGTACTGCTTATTGGGGGCAAGTCAAGAAATCAAAACGCATTTAAGGCATCTTTGTATTGACTTCTAATGTGAAGTTCATGGTGCATCTTGCACGCTGGAGTGCGGTGGGAAGGGGATTTCAGCAGTTGTGATCCATGCATGGAAACGCTCTTGTGGATGTACTGGAGCTGGTGAGACATCTTTGAGCTCAACTCGGGGCAGAATGCAAAGTTTGTCTGGCCCTTTCTCTCCACTGCTTACACACATACAAATGCTGGTTACTGGACAGGCTCTCTTTGAATAGTTCACTTTTATGGGCTCTGTGTTTTGTATTGGAGGTTTGTGAAATAATTCAGCTGTCAACCTGTCCGACTTGGGTTTTGTGTTTTCCTTCAGCATTATTGTGTTTTACAATACATTGCAAAGTGCTTTTATGGCTGTCTCTTGAAAAGAAAACAGATCTAATGTTTGTGGGTATGCAAATGTAGCAAAGTGTGATTTTTGATGAGCTGAAGCTGTTCAGCTTAATTGTATTGATCACATTCCAAACCACTTTATAAATTGAAACAGAAAAGTTCATCTGCACAATAAACTGTGTTTAAATAACTGGTGCTGAGCTTGTGCACCAAGTTTAACTTGGAATATTCCCATTTCCCCCAAAAAAACTTAGGTTCTATTGCAGTGTCTGTGCAGAAGTACCTGATGTTACCGGCATGCACCCAACCAATTGTTGCTGCACTTGGCACGGTCCCCTTGCTGCTCGCTGGAGCCAAACTCACTTTATCCACTCAGGCTGACATTAAGATCATTAAATAAATGAATGAATTGTCCTGTCACCAAATTCCCGTCCTGGCAGCTGGAGAACATGTGAGTTTTATAGCCTGGACCTGTTTCCAGAATGTCTTGTTGAATGGCCTGAATGTCAGTAGTGGGGACAGTCGGCAGAGAGCTTTCTAGTGAGACGTGGGTGCCTTGCTGAGAGTTATGGTGTGGAGTGGTTCAAAAGCCTGAATTACCAGACAGCTGATTGTCCAAGAGGAGCATTAATTAACCTGTGAAGGGTGTGTAGAAAGAACCTGGAGCACAGCAATAAAACAAGAGAGCAGGAGAGCACCGAGGAGGGTGGAGAGCTGCTTCTCTGTTGGCAGCGCAGGTTGGTCTTGCTCTTTGAAAGGAGTTTGTCAGGGGAAGAACGCAGCCAATCTGGGACGTGTTGAGAGCAGGGATAACTCTTGGTCTCCATCAGGGAGTTTGCGGTCTTGCTGGTTGAGCTAAAAGGTCACTCAGGGTTTGGAAGCTCTTGGAGAAGTCTGCTGAACTTCCACCTCCAGGAGGAGAAGGTTGAAAATACGTCCTCAAAGGAGGAGAGTTCACTCGTCAGGCTTGGATTGATTTTCCTTGTGGTCTAGCTCTGTCCTTGGGTTTATTATGTTGCTGTTAAGGTGGTGGTTTTGCTTAGGAATGAGGGACACAAAAGGTCTCTGGCATCAGTGCTTGCTGCAGGTGGGTCAAAAATGTCTCTGAATTGCAAAGGAAAAAGAGGAAGTATATTGGGACCAGCCTGTTTGGTGGCCTGTGTATCTGCAGGCTGCTTGTGCTGCAGTTCCCGGTAGTGTCAGGGATGCTTTGCAACAGGGATGTAAAATACTTGACTTGGTCCATTCCTGTTCTGAACCATATTCAGTGCTCTCAAACTGGAGCAAATCCTTTTCTGGATTTTCTCTTTGCCTCCTCCCCATACCTTAGTGTTTGTCTTGATAGTTAGTTTGATAAAAGGCTGTAAAACAGCACTTGTAAAACAGGCAACAACCTGCCCTTGAACACTGCCAGGGATGGGGCAGCCACAGCTTCTCTGGGCACCCTGGGCCAGCGCCTCAGCACCCTCACAGGGAAGAGCTTCTGCCTAAGAGCTCATCTCAGTCTCCCCTCTGGCAGGTTCAAGCCATTCCCCTTGGCCTGTCCCTACAGGCCCTTGTCCCAAGCCCCTCTCCAGGTTTCCTGCAGCCCCTTCAGGCACTGGAGCTGCTCTCAGGTCTCCCCTTCAGGAGCCTTCTCTTCCCCAGGCTGCCCCAGCCCAGCTCTCTCAGCCTGGCTCCAGAGCAGAGCTGCTCCAGCCCTCGCAGCATCTCCATGGCCTCCTCTGGCCTCGCTCCAGCAGCTCCACGTCCCTCTTGTGCTGCTGCCCCAGAGCTGGATCAGGGCTGCAGGGGGGGTCTCCCCAGAGCACAGCAGAGGGGCAGGATCCCCTCCCTGAGCTGCTGCTCCCGCTCTGGGGGTGCAGCCCAGCACACGGGGGGGTTCTGGGCTCAAGCTCTCACTGAAGCCGGGTCATGGGGAGCTTCTCCTCAACAGGTGTAGGGCATCTCCATCTTCCTGCCTCACACCTACGGGCTGGTTCAGCTGTGTAGTGTTGCTTCAGAGGCCACTTTGCACTGTAAAGAGAGAGATGAGTGCTTGGAAGTCTTCCTCATTGGCCATGTGCAGCAGATTGAGCTTTCCCCCTGTGCTTCACCTCTGTGCTTGTGGCCTGAATTCAACAGGCAGGGCTAACAGAATTCAACCCAGGGTTTCTCTTAAGTGAAGAACACGGAGACTCATTTACTGCTCATCTTCAGACTCTACTGGGATAAATATATTGTGGTTATTACTGGTTTTCTTGAAGCACCCTGTAGAGGTGTGTGTAAGGATGCAATTGAGAGTCCTTAGCAGGAAAAATAGAATGTGTGGAGGATTGGACCAAGGAGACTCTGAGCTCCCGTCCAGCTTCAGTGAAGCATGGTTTTTTGCAGCAGTGTAAGGTGCATTGCATTGTCTTCCCAAGCTGCCTGCTTCCTCAGGTTTTCACTTTGTATGACACAGGATTTTAGCTTGGATAAAGTCATACGAGCTCTGCATGTGGCAAGAGCGTACTTAGGGTTTCATTTCATTTTGATAAACCGCTGAAATGAAGGTTATGAGGGGGAGAATCAGGAGGCGTTACAAAACTGGGAGTCAAGATGAGCATTAATACTCCTAAGCAAACTGCTGGAATTTATTGCTGAGCAGAGGGCAGGCCCATGGGTCTGGGTGACAGCGCTGCTGTCACTGTGATGCTTCCTGATAGATTGACCAGCAGAGCAGCACATTTTCCCATGAAGTCACAGCATGAAGTCCTAAAGACACGGTAGGAAATGTGGCAGAATGGATGAGATGGTAAAGTACTGGGCTGTTTGATATTCCTGCTTGTCATCCAGAGAGAAAGCCTGGCTTGGGAATGCACGGGCGCTGCTGGAGGGTCCTGATCCTCCTATAGAGGAGAGGTGTGTGTGGGTTGTAGCTCTGTAATAACTTACTTGTGGGGTTAAGGTACAGAGGTTGAGGTAAGTTAATGGCATGCACAGGAAGATGAAAAGAATAAGCTGCTTTTTAGGACATTACAGACATTTAGACTCTTGGGTGAACATAACCACCACCAAGCCTGCAGTACTTGTGTCTGTATCAGGAACTTTGTTTTCCAGATACAGGTAATTGCTGGTGCTAAAGGGAAGCTGGAGACGTAAGATTTGACTTTCTGGATCCAGTCGGAGGGAAGGTGGACTGTAACCCCCACAGGGAGTTTGTTCTAGGCTGTAGCTGAATAAAGGCTGAATAGGAGCTTGGTTACTTGTCTCTGTGATGAAGCGTATTCCTTCTGGTTTGCCCTCTTCTGTGTGTTGTTTTAGTTGTGTCATCTGTCCCTCTGTGCTTTGTCTGTTCAGACTTCAATGTTCTTAACTGGTTTTGTGTTTGCAGGATATACTCAGTGTGGAAATGACTGTGTGTGTGTAAGTAACTGTTCTGAAGGAATAAAACCCCAAAGCCACAAAGCAAACAATCCCAATCTTCTCTTGGTGGTGAGGCTTTGGAAATGGAGAGATTGCTGTGCTGGCAGGGTCACTGCCCAGCTCCACACCTCGCACCCAGATGCCAAAGCCTGTTTATTGGGTTACCTGGAAGCAAACAGTGGTGAAGCAGGTCAGTGCCACTCAGTGAGCATGCAGGCAGCCAGTACCAGGCCAGAAACCGCTGTTTCAGCTGCTGATCAGGGGACAGAAGTGTGTAAATTTGGGGCTATTTGTTGTCTTTGAAGTGGGATTCAGTTTGTGAGTTTTGAGTGTGGTGGTGTGCATTGTCTTAAGCGCAGTGTTTGAAATACAGAGGATCTGACAATAACCCCACCAGCAGTTGTGTTGCAGAATGTGAACGGTAGAAGGTGTTCATGGCTGTAGCTCTGCTCTCTTGACTTTATTAAAAATACTTTATTAAATACTTTAATAATAAATTAATGATTTATTATTACTTTACAATACTTTAATTCAATACTTTAATAATACTTTATTAGAAAGACAATTTTTTCTGCCAGACAAGGTGTGCACAGACATCTGATGCAGCCAGAGGCCTGGAGGATAGCTGCGGAGCCATACCTATGAAGCCAAAGTAACTCCAGAAAGGAGCGAGCTGGTGCGTGCCACTGAGCTACGGCTGAGATCAAAACCTGGTTCTCCTGTGGCATCTCCTCCCAGTTGCTCCCTGTGATCCCTGTGGAGCTGGCCGGCTTGCAGCCTTGCAGCCTTGCTTTGTGTGTTCTCACAGCATTTACCAAGCCATTTGCTTAGTCCTGATCTTGGGTAGCTGCTATTCTGTGAACACTACTGCTGTCACTTACTGCCCCCTTCAAAAAGCGATGATGGAGAACAGCAATTGTCATACGTTTGGCTCAGCCATTGCCTTGTGTCAGGTTTGCCTCAGCCACTGCTTGGAACTGTTGTGGGTGTGATGTTTCTTCTTGGGTGCTTATATACTATAAAGATTCCTGCTTTCCCCCCCCCCCTTTCCATCTTCCTTTCCTGAACAGTGTAGTTCATTCACTCTGTGAAGTCTCCTCCATGTTCACTGGGAGTGATGCTTCCGGCCTGGCTTGTGAGGCCAGATTGGATAGGGCTTGGAGCAAGCTGCTCTAGTGGAAGGTGTCCCTCCATGGCAGGGGATTGGGACTGGATGAGGTTTAAGGTCCTTTCAACCCAAACCACTCTGTTATTCTATGCCCACCTCTGGCCTGGGATGAGCAGCTTCCCTCTTCCTTGGTGATGGTTGCAGTGAGTTCGCTCGGTGGCCTTGCTTGATAAAGTGACCCAGGAATTCTTCCGTTCTCCTAACTCCTCCGTTCACTTCCACCTTTAAATGTTCTAAACAAGGCTCTCGGGGTGGGTTTTGAACGGACACACAGGGGGTGTGGTTGGCTCTGAGCACCCTGGTTATCAGCCGGGGCAGAAACTGCAGCGGGCAGCAGCTGGAGCTGCTTTTTGGCAGTGTCTTTGCATTTGTCCTCTCTCGAGGGGGGTTTGCAGCGTGCAGTCACCTCCAGTGCATGTGCTGGGGGTTAGGAGCCAGCATTCCATTGCCCTGCTGGCTGTTCCTTACCTAAGTATGTGTTCTAACACTTACCAGCTGCGTGGTAGCCAGAGGCTGGTCTAGAAGAGCTTCTGTCGAGTAAAGCAGTGTTAAGATATCTCGCTCTTTAACGTAATGGATATTTTTTCCCTTCTGTTGTAGTTAAATGCAGAAATAAATGCAGTTGAAAGTATCCAAAGGACTTTTTTCTTGCTGCTCCGCGCTGAGAAAAGCCTTGGTTAAGATGCTTTCTTCCCTCTGAGCTTGGCTCATTTTTAGACGCTAAAGGGCATTTTGAGACCATGTTTTACCTTCGGTTTACATCATGTTCATATGAAACAGACCAAAAAAAATCCAGTGCTTTGCCAAATATTTTTGGAGAGAACAAGCTTTGTGGATAATCGTTTTCATGTTTTACCTGCTCCGCCGTGTGTTAAGGCTCTACCCTGAAAACAGCCTTTGAGAGATGAGCCTTCAAGTAGTCACTTGTGACAGGTTGATTAAGAAATATACTCGACGTTAGATTTAATCAAGATTTGAATAATGGGGTTAGAATTGACTGTCACTCCTCTGATCCGGTTATTTTTAGATTGGGATCTCTATGTGCCACTCCCCAGGTCGTCTATACCATTGTGCTGAAGGCAGCCTGCTCCAAGTGCTGCTTGACAGAGTGGGTCTTCTCCAGTTCTGTACTTGCCGCTTCATCGCTTAACACATCCCTTCTGAAACGTGCCAAAACTTGGCATTCCAGAGCAAAGGAATTCCAGGGTTGCTACCCAAAATACAGCTCAGATAGAATGGGATCCCAGAGTGGTTTGGGTTGAAGGGACCTTAAAGCTCATCCAGTTCCAACCCTGCCACGGGCAGGGACCCCTTCCACTAGAGCAGCTTGCTCCAAGCCCCTGTGTCCAACCTGGCCTTGAACACTGCCAGGGATGGGGCAGCCACAGCTTCTTTGGGTAACCTACAGATACATATATATGTACATATGAGCAGATGCATCATGGTGCTGTGAGTGGTGGGACTTCAGCTCCTTCCCTATTCAAGAAACGTTTGGTGAAACACTAAATATTTAATCACCTTTTAGCTCTTGGAGGAAAAAGGCAGAGGTAGGAAATACCTTCAGGATGTGGGTAAGATGGGCCTAAGCAGTCACTTAGCTATTGCAGGGTCAGAAAGTCTGTGCTGAACTGTGCTGCTGCCCTCGCAGCATGGGAATCGTGCTGGCCGCATGCTCACTGGAGCTCCCTGAGCTTCAGCATTCCACTGGAGCACTGCCCCTGCTCCATCCGTATCCTGGCGTGAGGTCCTGAGCCTTTTACGCACAGCGGCTCCAGCCGGGTGCCTCAAGGGGAATGGTGTTTGTGAGGATGGAGCCCTCAGCTCTCACTGGAAGCCATCGCCTGCCTCTCCCCAGGGATGCGTGTTGTGGCTGCTGTTGGCTGTGGGTTTTCTCTTGCCTAAAGGTGAGAACTAAACTGTTTCTTTGCGGTAGCTTCCTACTGTCAGCTCGGGAAAACAGTAAGTTCTGTCTGGATTAAAGCCTAAGGAGTAGTTATGGACCAGGAGGGGTTTGTGGAACCTCCTGGTCACTGCTCTCCAGGAGAAGCCTGACTGCAGAGGGGTCCAGTGGAGGAAAGCGGGGTTTGTTTGCATGGGAGGTGAGTGAACCTGGGTTATTTGAAAGGAGCTTTCGCCTTTGTTGCCCTGCCCTGGCTGCAGAGATTTGCTGAATTCCACTTAAGAATGGGGAAATTGCAACAAAATATTCTCGTCAGTGATGGAAAGAGATTGCCCCAAATTCAAAATGAGCCATGCACGTGCCTGGCAAGTGCTCCACAATGTCAGCTTCGTTGTGCCTGGTAACAGCATCAACTTCCCCTTGGAAACCTTTGGTGGCAGCGTGGGCAGAAGAAGGCTGAAGCTCGTGTGAAGTTCATCTCGTGGTGCCTTCAAGCAAGGAGCTGTTTAACCGCAGGGTGGAGTTGGGACTTCCTTGTGTGTTATTCCCAGGCAGGGTTTGGCTTTGCTGCGTCAGGGTGGCCGCTCACAGGTTTTGGTTTTGGTTTCTGGGCTGTTGTGCAGCATAACCACAGTGTGGGAGCGGGTGCTGTGTGAAACTGCCCTTGAGAGGGAACCCAAAGGAGAGGCCTCACACACCGGGTGTGAGGTTAAGAAGTAGGTAGGATCTGAGAGCAGGCCATCGCTTCCCTGTCCTTGGGAACAGCAAGGTTCCTGTGGTCATTTTGCATGATCCAGGGGACAGGATGATGCTTGAAGATCACCCCAATCTCAGCACTGACTCAGGCAGTCAGCCTGAGTTGCTGGAGTGAAACCAGTGAACTGATGACAGCCTCTATACTGAAAACGTGCCTCGTCCCCTCTGCAGCTTACAGCTCAGTAAAAACACAGGGCATAAACCCAGGAGACCTTCACCCACTGTGCTTTGAAGAGGTTCATTCGATTGCTGCATCTTTCAGTCGTGTTGCTTGTCCCTTAAAGCCTTTTACATGCTTGGGTGTCGAGGCTGCGGTGTCTGCACTGGAAGCAGCAGAGAGGCCAGCAGTGAGACTTAGATCTACCTGCTCTATGGCAGCTGCACTTGGAGCTCGTTTACTGGCCTTAAAGCACTTAGTGAGGGTCTTTGTCTGCCTTTCCTTAGGCCTTAATTTTTTCCCACCTGAATATGGAGGTGTAAGCAGCATCATGTAGCTCTCGGGTATGTTGTGCTTGATTATGGGAGAACTTGTGCCTTTCTTATGTCTTTAGTTGTTTTATTGACTAACTTCTATCATAGATTGTTTGATTCCTGAATGCTGGCATTTCACAAGTGCATCTCAGACGTGTTATCGGGACTGTACAAAGCAGAATGAAGCAGAACAACTATTTCCGTCTCTATTTACCTGCCGAGTGTGCTTTCACACAGGTGTTATTGACGTCCTCATGTCTCCGGTGGTGACACCAAAGCTTTGGAGTAAAGACTTTCCACTTAAGTTGCTGCTCAATGCGTGCTGCATTCAGAAACAGAGATAAATCAGCTGCACCCTGCTATGATTTGTTCTTACTCATCAGCGCAGCAGCCTCTGACTTGCACTTAAGAAGGTGAAAGAGAATTTCCCATCTGTATTTATAGTGCCAGAGTTGCAAATCGAAGCCCGAGTCGTTGCCAGTCAGAAATAAGCGTTTCATGGACTCTTGTTTCTTTTTCTCCTCTATTTCCATGGTTCTTCAGACCTTGGTTTCAAGCTCAGGGATCGTACAAGCAGCTGCTTGAGTTCCAAGCGCACAAAGAATCACCTGTATTTATGCTGAGTAACTTTCTTTAGTTTCTTGCTCTTTCTGGTGGTTTTGGTTCTTTCTCCCCTTTTGAGGGTGTTTTGGTAATGGGACAGTTGGATCTGAGAGCACGTAGCATTAAAAACACAGGAAACTAAAGACATGATGCAAGAAGATGCTGTAAAATCCCCTTCTGCAGCAGTGCAGCTACTTTGCTGTTTGCAGTGGATGGGGGTTGTGTTTTTAGTTCCTCTTCCCCCTCCACGTGGCCATTCTCCACCTGTGAAGAAACAAAGGAGGCAAAAACTCCTCCTGCAGTGGAGGAGGCGAGAGCAGCAGGCACGAGTGCATGTGTATTTATGTGTGCATGTGGCTCTTTGTGCTGGGAGCTGGATGTGGGGTACATAGGGGCTGTGTGCAGGGTCTGTCAGGGTGGATTCTCCCTCTGGACGCATTTGGGATGCCTGAGGAACAGGATCTTTTTGCACAGCTGGCTGTTTTTAATGAGAGCTTCCACCATTTTCCAGCAGGCAACAGATGAGCACTTCTAAAACGATCTTTATCTTAATGGTTAAGAAGGGGAGCCCTTTCTGTATTGAAAACCTGAAAGGAAGCAGCACCCTATGCGAACAGGGGCTTTGTGCATGCTTCTGTAATGGGCTATCAATCAAACTTAATTAAAACTGTGGTTAGGCAGGGTCTTATCCCTTTTAATGCAGCTACAACACAGGGGAAAGAGTTTCTATCTTTATAAACTGCTCTTGTAGAAGTTATTGCTGTGATTGCAGTTAAGAAGCCTGTGGTTTTAAGGCAAATAAATGAGTTTGCTTCTCTCTATAAAGACATCTCTTGCCCCTTGGCCAACTCCAGAAATAGGTGTGGAGTCCCCGAAAGTGAAGGGCTTAAACGTAGCAGTGTTGGTTAGTTTGGTGGTGCAAAAAGAGTTTGTTTTGTGTGGTTATCCAAAGTAAGGCTGTGGCAGGAGAATGGAACCTGCACACTCAGGTCTGCTTTGATACAGTCCAGGCATCCTGCATGCAGGAGCTCCTCTGCCATAGCAGCTTCATTTGGTGGTGGCTGGGCTGTCCCCTTGCGTCCCATGGTTAGAAGGATGGATGTTAAAAGGAGTGGGAATAGGCACCTTGTTTTCTCTCACTGAAGTGTTCCTGTGTTTGGTTACATGCAAGGTTTGCTGCAGGGACCTCTTTGTCCTGGTCCTGCCAGCATCAGAACCTCGGCTCTGCACTGGTCAAGACTTCAGAGGCAGGGAGGGTTCAAACTATCCTCTTTGCTTGTAGGCTCCAGCATTCAGCAGGTGTCCAGGGCAGGAGAGGAGTGTCCAGTCCAGCCTAGATGTGTGCATTCACTGCTTTACGCAGCAGTCTGCTCCTTCACAAGAAGGTACGTGATGGCCGCGTCTTAAACCATGTGCGAATGCACTCCTGGTGCTTGTGGCTGCGTGGCTGAGGCAAGGAGCTTGTGTGTGCCCCTGTTTCAACATCTGAGAGAAGAAATACTGCCCAGCAAGTGTCAGTCCCTTTGCGACAGTGCTCACCTTCGTTGTTCTGCATCTCAAACTGATGGTCGCGTGTGCCCGTGGTAAATAGCACACCAGTATCAACCGTGACACCCTCCTTTGGCCTATTGTAGGTGTTTTGGTCAGTCACTGAGCTCTGCTGAGGTTTTATGGTAACACTAAGGAAATGAGGAAGGAAGTGTTGGTTTTGTTTGGTGAAATCAGTGTTAAGCTTATTTTCTCTGGAGCTGTGAAGGGCTCCGGGGCTTTGTCGCACACTGGGTAATTATCCTGAAATGAGGAGCAGGTCTCTCAGTGTAAAGGACCCGGAGAAGGAACACAAACATTTCCTCAGTACCAGGAGTGCAACAATAGCTCATTGTTGGGAGGAAGGGATTGCAGAAAAGCAAGCAGACTTTTAGACACAGGGGGTTTATTTTCTATAGCTTATTATTTATCTTGCACTTGGAGGCTCTTTGGGAACTGGGTGTCCAGTCCCTGGAGTGTGTGTCCCTTGGTCGGGAAGGTTGGGCGCGAGCAGCGCATGTCCTTTCAGTGGGTGTTTGTTAGCAGACAATGCCTGGGTGATGGGCTGCTCTGTGCTCATGCAAGTCCCCTCTCCCTGCCTCGCAGCTTGGCAGCTGAGGAGACGTCCCCTAAAGAGACAGGACTCTTCTTCCTCCCACCCTCACTTTCTTTCTGCTATATATCGGGCTGTTGAATAGGCTTGCATTGAGCAGAAAGACAAAGAAGGCTTTCAGGCTCTAGCTTTGGCCACAGCCAGTGTGCTGTGGGCTTTTGTTAATACTTTGAGTCCCCCCTTTCTCTTTCAGCAGCCCTCACTCTCATTGTTAATACAGGAGCAGCACTGATATTTCTGAATTCACTTTGCCCCGTTCACAGGAAGGAGTTGCAGAAGGCAGCACGTTGCCTTTTGCGGTCTCTGCTGAGGATTTTCTCCCCTGCCTTTAGCAGGGAAAAGCGGATCCTGTAAACAGATCCTGGCAAATCCTTGCGTGAGCGGGACGTGGCTGCGCAGCGCTGACACCGGTGCAGGCTAAATGGCTTGTTCCAGTGCTTGGGAATACTAAATGACTTTCCCCCACCCCGCTTGGATTAGTCTCCATGTTGTCCTGTTTAATTTAGTTATGGCATTAGCCAGCTAAAGATGTAAGCTCCTATCAAAGCAGCTGTTTCTGCTGAGTGGCAGTGTGGAGTTGGAGAGCATTGATCAACAGTTGTAAACTCCTCCAGCGTCACCCTAAACCGGCTTTGTCTTGGAGGGGATGTGCGAGGGGGTTTCCCCTGCCAGCAGGTAGCGAGGATGGCAGGCAAAGCTCCTTTTGCAGTTCCACATTGGGAAATCTGGGAGCTCCTGGAAGGTGCTCTCTAATCATTGTGAAACATCAGGCGGGAATTAATTCCTGGAAATAAAATGTTAGGAAGCAGCTGATGGGGAGCGCTGGTGCATGGCAGGCATGCAAACAGAAATGTAAATGCTGCCAGGAGGAAAAAGGGAGGTGGAATGATTGTTTCTTATCGTGAAGCACAGGCAGTCATTTTGGGGGGGGCATGCCCCAAAATCAAATGTCCTGTTGGGTTGAAACAAGGACCAGGATGGATTTCATTGTGCAAATGAGATGGTGTCAGCAGCACTGCTGCAGTTGAGAGATGACCACAAACTGCCCAGGGTTTTGAAGCACCTCAGTGCACCTTTTATCCCTAGAAATAGTTGGGTTTTTGGTACTCTAAACCACTTTCCAACAGTGTGCGAAGCTGTGTTATCTTCAGCCAGTGTCTCGACTGCAGTGTAAGTTGTGGAGTAGAGCAGTAGTGAGGCTGTATGCCTGCACCTTCTAAGGGATAACGTAGCACTCCATAGTGAATGTGTGACAAGCAGGGAGAAAAATGTCCTCCAGACCCACAGAGGGGCTTGAGCAAGTAGCAGGAGAAGCACTTGTCATGAGAGCACAACTTCTTCTCTTCCCCTAATGGAGGATGACTTAAACTTTATAATAGATGGCTGCTGAGCACACAGTTTCCAGCTGGAGAAAGTCGCCCTGGACATGACTGTTCATCACTCCCCACCAGCCATCCTGTGCCTCGCACTTGGGAAGAGCGATTGCCTGAGGCTCCCGATGAGAAACTGCCCACGTGTGGGAATGTCTGGGCTTTTTGTAAGGACTTGAAAGCTTTAAGATCCATAGTCTCTTAATAAATGAAACCAACTTCAGATAGATATGGGACTATGAGGATGCAGGGGAGGAGAATCTGCCTAGGTCGGCATTTCGTTGCCACCTCTCTGGCGCTGTCTGATCGCTGCCTACTCCATCATTTGGAGGATGGGTCTTTCACTGATACTTTACTATGGCTTTTTTGTAGTGTTTTCTAAATCACTGCATACCTACACATGCAAAATAGGAATCACTGCTTCTCCTCTTGTCTCCTGGCACCGCCCCATTATAGGGGACAAAAGAAGTTTTGAAATGCTTTGAAGCCACTCAACAAAACGTGGATCTGGTTCTGCTCTTGGGGAGGAAGCTCTCCATCGTCTCCGGTTCAGGCTTCCTTCACCATGGAGCTATAGAAGCTTAATGTGCCATTCATTACTCAGAAGGGGTTACTTTAGCCAGGGAGAACTTCACAACTGGTCAGCCACACGATGCAAACAGTCCTCATGCCTTGGGAAGTGGTGTCTGAATTCTGTTGCTCTCCTCAGAGGGTCTGCTTCTAGTCTTGGGGTGCTTTTTAGCTGTGTATGTGAATGCCTGGGGTAGAATCGCTGGTGTGGCAGCGCAGCCCAATAGAGGGAGTCTGAACTTTACATAAAGCCTTGCCCGAATTCCTTCCAATTTCCTGTACAAAGAGATGAGCCTTGCGCGTGTCTAGAAGGCTAATAAAGACAGGCTCCTGCACATCAAAAGGGAAATGAATCTGAAGGCCCAGGGGCCTTCACTTTACTGAAAAAGTACAGAATGTGGCTGTGAGATGACACTCAGACTGTCCTTTCTACTCAATTCTGCTGAAATTCCTGCCCAGGCTTTCCCAGCAATGTAAAATGAGGTGTTTCTTCAGGTCTGCAGTCAGTGAAGCTGTGTAGCTGCCCCCCTGCCTTTGGTGGTAGAGGTTTGGACCTTGGGATTGCACCAAACTCGCTGGATTTTGGCACATGTAGTCCTAACAGAAGTGAGGTAAAGTCTTTGAATCCCCTCTCCCCAAACCACAGCGTGCTGCAGCATCACTTGTTCCAAGAATCCACCCCATCCCTCCATGGCAGCCTCTGAGGTGCAGGTTTCCTGAGCGTGGTTTCCTTTCTGCGGAGGGGGGATCTGCTGCTGTCCTGTACAAGCTTGTCTGCAAGGTGTGTTGGGATGCGGATCTTGGGTTGGAAAGCCCTGGCCTACGACCTTGGGTGCCCTTTTTACTGCTCTGCTTTTCCTGTCTTTGATGTCTGAGTGCTGCATATTTGTGGTGATTTCCACAAGCATGTGCTGTGCTCAGGCAGACGTGGCTGTGCTGCCGGACCCAACGCACCAGCGCCTGGGCTCAGCTCTGGTTAGCTTTGACTACAGAGAGGTTTTCTCATGGCTGACCATTGGCCTGGGATTCTCCAGTTGGCTGATTGATTATTGGGAGTGTGGAGGTGGGAAGCAGCTCTGGGATGGCTGGAGGGGACTGATGGAGTCAAGTGGATGAGGAGCTCAACACAGCCCGGCTTCAGTGAGCGCTTGACCCAGAACCCCGTCATGTGCTGGGCTGCACCCCCAGAGCGGGAGCAGCAGCTCAGGGAGGGGATCCTGCCCCTCTGCTGTGCTCTGGGGAGACCCCCCCTGCAGCCCTGATCCAGCTCTGGGGCAGCAGCACAAGAGGGACGTGGAGCTGTTGGAGCGAGGGCAGAGGAGGCCATGGAGATGCTGCGAGGGCTGGAGCAGCTCTGCTCTGGAGCCAGGCTGAGAGAGCTGGGCTGGGGCAGCCTGGAGAAGAGAAGGCTCCTGAAGGGGAGACCTGAGAGCAGCTCCAGTGCCTAAAGGGGCTGCAGGAAACCTGGAGAGGGGCTTGGGACAAGGGCCTGCAGGGACAGGCCAAGGGGAATGGCTTGAACCTGCCAGAGGGGAGACTGAGATGAGCTCTTAGGCAGAAGCTCTTCCCTGTGAGGGTGCTGAGGCGCTGGCCCAGGGTGCCCAGAGAAGCTGTGGCTGCCCCATCCCTGGCAGTGTTCAAGGCCAGGTTGGACACAGGGGCTTGGAGCAAGCTGCTCCAGTGGAAGGGGTCCCTGCCCGTGGCAGGGGTTGGAGCTGGAGGAGCTTTAAGGTCCCTTCAACCCAAACCAGGCTGGGATTCTATGAAGTTACGAATTTGTGTGATGTCTGGACCCTCTATAAGAGGGACAGCTCCATCAGACAAGGGAAGGGACAATCCTTGCTTTAGTTCTTTAAGCCTTTCCTGCTCCAAATGTATAAAATCCAGTTGCACACACGTTCGTACTGGCTGAGGTGAACTGGGCAGAGTCCTGTGAGCGCCTCTGAGCAGGAGAATCTGGAGCATTCAGTGTGTGTGTTTGACTTCTGTGGTGATAAGAACAGCCTGCAGCTGCTAAAGCTGGGTCAATAGTCTCCTTCCTATCTGGGCTGACACTGGAGAGAGCCTTTCTATTTCCCTGACAGGGCTGGAGTGCAGAATGCGGGAGATGAGTCAGAGGAGGACAGGATGAGGCAGGATGAGCCACTGCCTGTGTTGTGCTGGGGTTTGTACTAATAGCAGCCGGATTTACACCCAGCTGCTGGGGGAGCCTGGTGGGTGTTCAGATGTTTGAAGGAATTTGATCAACTCTCCTTTTTTTAGGTGCCTGCATCCTCCTCTTTGATTTCCCCTCTGTGTTTTCAGGAAATCAGCTTGCTTTTTCACATCCTCTTCCTAATTCTCATAGTACTGCTCTTTGTGCAGGCTCTTCTGGTTTGGCTGTCTGTCACCTTGAGGTCAGTTGATGTTGTTGTTATTGGGGTGGTTTTTTTCCCCTTTGAAAAGTTGAGCCTGCTTGGAAATAGGCTCATGGAGATTTAGTGTGTAGGGTACAGATGGGTTGGCATAGCCCCTTGCCAAAATCAGTGCAGGGAGTGGGATAGAGCACCAAAATTCAGGTGCTTGAGGAATACCTTGCACTGCTCTTGGCTCCTTTTCTAGGTAGCTACTGGATTCCAAAAGCTTTTTGGGGGGAAGAAAACCCGAAATTTCTTTTCTCTCTTCCCAAATGTTGTAAATGGCCATTTATGCTCCAGGATCATCCACGTCTCTCCAAAGAAAGAACAAGTGGCTGTTCCTGCTCAAAGGGGCTATTGAAGAGCATGAATCCTGGAAGCTGCTGCAGGCTGTGTTGTGAGCCAGTTAATTCAGTGACTGCAGAGGCCCCAGGGCCATGAGGGGAGAGCAGGGTCTGTGGCAGAGAGCTCCTGAGCTCTGCCCCATGGCCTGGCCTGCTTGAACAGGGTCATCATTAACACCCACCTTGTTATTCACTGCGTGAGGCATGGAAGCACCAGGCTGAGACCCAAATCACCCTCACAGGGAAGAGCTTCTGCCTAAGAGCTCATCTCAGTCTCCCCTCGGGCAGGTTCAAGCCATTCCCCTTGGCCTGTCCCTACAGGCCCTTGTCCCAAGCCCCTCTCCAGGTTTCCTGCAGCCCCTTTAGGTTCTGCAAGAGCAGTAAGGCATTGCAGTGCTCCCTGTGGTTGCACCCTAATCCATGTATATGCTTCACCCGTAGAGGCTGAGCAATGTCAATAATCATTTGGCTTCAGCATTGCTTAAGTGAGGATGTGAAGGCTGACCCAGGGATGCTCGACTCCAATATGGGGACTGGAGAGGGCTGGATGAAGTGGGGGCTTTGCAGTGGGGATCAGCCCAGCCTGTGTTGCTCAGGTCATGATGGAGAAGGAGAAAGGGCAGTAGCTGACATTTAAATGGAACAAATGGAGCTGCTCACTCAGTTTGTGCTTTAGACCTCATGGTTCTTGCTGTGGCAGTTTTAGAAAGTTAAGAAATGCTTTGTTCCTGCTGCTTTGTGTCCAGGAGGTTATGAGGAGATGTGCTGCAGCTCGGCTGTGCTTGCAGATGAACACAGAATAAGGCTGGAGGATGATGTGCCAAAGCTCCAGGTGAGACCTCTGCTCCGGTGTGCAGGGCAACTAAGATGATGAAGGGAGTGGAGCATCTCCCTTATGAGGAAAAGCTGAGGGAGCTGGGTCTCTATAGTTTGACGAAGAGGAGACTGAGGGGTGACCTTATTAGTGTATATAAATATATAAAGGGGGAGTGTCACGAGGATGGAGCCAGGCTCTTCTCAGTGGCAAACAATGATAGGACAAGGGGTAATGGGTATAAACTGGAACACAAGAGGTTCCACTTAAACTTGAGAAGAAACTTCTTCTCAGTGAGGGTGACAGAACACTGGAACAGGCTGCCCAGGGAGGTTGTGGAGTCTCCTTCTCTGGAGACATTCAAAACCCGCCTGGACACATTCCTATGTAACCTTATCTAGGTGTTCCTGCTCTGGCAGGGGGATTGGACTGGATGATCTTTTGAGGTCCCTTCCATTCTCTAACATACTGTGATACTGTGATACCTGGGGTCAGACATGGACACACACAATAACAGAGCTGCTGTTACTCAGCCTGTTGTGAGCTCCAGAGACGTCATGAAACACAAACCCTGGTCTAGAGTCAGTGCTCTTCCTGGTGTCCAGGGAATCAGTGGGAGACCCAATGGCAGTAAAAACATGCAGGAGCTGGTAACTCAGTATTTCTGTTGGTGACTCCTTAAAATGTAACAGGTGAGGTAAATGCCAGGTAAAGGAACAGGAAATTAAACCCCATGACATTAGGAATTGTAACCCTGACTCCATTCCTCACTTCACCAGCTCTTCAGTTACAGGAACTGGAGGGAGGGAGCCCCATGGGGTGTGTTTTGACTGGGAGGAGGCTTTCCTCGTGTGGAGGGTTTTTTCCCTTGGAAGCTGCAGTAACTGGTGAAGCTTGTTTGTACCAGACCCTTCAGTAAGTGAGAGGAGTCCTAAAGGGTTTTTCTTTCTCAGGGCTGTTTCCTCTTCTGTAACAGGGAATTTATTTTCTAGTAAGAGAGAGGAAAGTAACTTCCTGTCACTGGATCATCCATGGATTGCCTTGGGGATTTATCAGAGCAAATAGGGGCAGGCCAAGGGGAATGGCTTGAACCTGCCCGAGGGGAGACTGAGATGAGCTCTTAGGCAGAAGCTCTTCCCTGTGAGGGTGCTGAGGCGCTGGCCCAGGGTGCCCAGAGAAGCTGTGGCTGCCCCATCCCTGGCAGTGCTCAAGGCCAGGTTGGACACAGGGGCTTGGAGCAAGCTGCTCCAGTGGAAGGGGTCCCTGCCCGTGGCAGGGGTTGGAGCTGGAGGAGCTTTAAGGTCCCTTCCAACCCAAACCACTCTGGGGTTCTGTTATACATCAGCCAGTTTTTATATACGTCTTGTCTTCACCTGAGGCACCATGGTAGCAGCTCACCTGACCTGTGACACTGGCCTTAAAGCAGTGACATGATGTAGCTCTGGTACTGCAGGAGAGCAAGCAGCATTGTGGGCTCACTGGAGGAAATAACTCCTATTACTATTACATTTTACCCACCTAGCTGAGTAACCTCTTTTGCTTGGAAAACAGCCTTCTTTGTTCCTCTTCTGTGCATAGATCCTCACTTTTCCTGGCAAAGGGGTTTGGTTTCTTATTTTAATAGAAGACCTTGTACCTGTTCACCTTGATGTGTCTCTAAGCACATTTGGTGTAAGTCAATTCAAATGTAAGTGTCCATTTAAACAAGAAGAAGGTAGGTAGACAAGGCCAAGTACTTCAGGCTGTGGCAGGTTTGATTAACTGAATTGGAATTCAACATCTGGAGATCCTGTTGGGGATTTCCAGTTGGGTTTCCCCTTCAAGAGTGCTTTTGGTTGCAATGCGTATTCGGTAAAGATTAATAGTAGGTGATATGAATGGATATCAAAGGGAAGATGACTGATGGAATTGCTGACCTTGCAGAAAACTTTCCTTCTGTAATCTGTTCTTAAAAGACATCCTGCTTAATGTTTCACTTACCTGGAGAAGCAGCTTGGCCAGCAATCTATGAGCAGTGCTCAAGAAACCTTACCCAGCTTTACAGGTAGTGTGTGTATCTTAAAAGCATTTGGGCATGGACATAATTAGATCGGTATTGATATCATGTGTGGGTTTATTATAAATTATTCTATAGTTATCTATATTGTCAGATAATTGGGAGACATTGAACCGTAGAATGGTTTGGGTTGGAAGGGACCTTAAAGCTCCTCCAGCTCCAACCCCTGCCACGGGCAGGGACCCCTTCCACTGGAGCAGCTTGCTCCAAGCCCCTGTGTCCAACCTGGCCTTGAACACTGCCAGGGATGGGGCAGCCACAGCTTCTCTGGGCACCCTGGGCCAGCGCCTCAGCACCCTCACAGGGAAGAACTTGTGCCTAAGAGCTCATCTCAGTCTCCCCTCTGGCAGGTTCAAACCATTCCCCTTGTCCTATTGCTACCCATGGTCTAGTGGAAGGTGTCCCTGCCCATGGCAGGGCGCTGGAACTGAATGATCTCAAGGTCCTTTCCAACCCAAACCCTGCTCTGATTCCATGATCATATTTTCGCATTCATTTAGTGTCTGTGTGAAAAGTTGTGACCAGCTCAGCTGCGCTTGGACATCTGCAGGGTTCCGGTAGCTGAGGAGGGCTCTGAGGAGCTTTGTTGGTCAGCTGTACTCGAGTGCTTCCTGCTTCTCTGCAAGCTGATCTTGTTTTGCTGGTCGTGTCTTGCTGCAGAAGGGGTGATCAGTTTGGATATGGGGGTGTGAGCCTGGCTGTGCCCATCCTCAACTGATCACAGGACAGATGACGTTAGAAGGCACAGGAGCACACGTTAAATCCATGGCTGTGGTTAGAACTGCTGCTCACAGAGCTGGTACCCAGATGCTGCAGGTATGTGTGGTTAGCCCCTGTTTATCTCTTTTAAAGAGCACTGGTTTTTAGTCATAGGTGGAAAAATCACAAACCCATCCCTTCTGTTAGCTTTTGCAAACATCTTGATGGGACTTTGCTCAAACTCAGCTGCAAAGCTTTTAACAGCTCCTGAATTGCTGTTTCTGTTACAATACTTAAGGAATACATTACGGAGGTGTCTGGGGAAATGCCAGCTTAGGTTGCTGGTAGCAGGTCACATAGCTGCACTTGAACTGTGTTTGCTTCCTGCTGCTCTGATGCAGCGTGGCTGTTCCTCCCTTGACAGATACAGGCTCTGTCTGCTGCACAGGTAAGAATTGGCCCCAGAAGCTCTTGGCCTGTGTTAAACCGCTCGGTTGCATAAGTGGTTATTGCAGTTTTCAGCTCTTGTGCCATCAAATGACATTATTTGCCAAGAAGAATGTCAGAGCGTTGTAATCTTTTCATTTGCTGTGGAAATAGAGAAGGACAAAGAGTGAAATGGCTGGGGAGGAACAGGAAGGGCGGGATACGTTTCATCTTAGAGTATTATGGGAGATTACGGAATGAGAGATCTTTATGTGGATAGGGATGTGATAACTGAAAGCCACATGCAGTGCTTCAGGCATCCAGGAAAGATTGTTTAGAGTTACATTGCTTACAAATCTACATCACTCTGGATTTCTGCTGTGCAACATGGGGATGTTTTACTTGTTCCTGAATTAGAAGCTTTAATATCTCCTCATAAAACTCCTCCAGTGGGGAATGTCATGATGATGATCTAAATACCCGTGTGTGTGTGTGCAGCTTCTCTAGCGATGGATACGGTTACTTGCTGCAAGGAAGATAAATGCCTGAAACACCTCCTCTGCTTGCACTAAGCTGGTGATCCTTGTTCCCAGTTCCTGTGGCTCTGATGGCAAAGCTCCCAGTGTAATCATAGAATCCTGGAATGGTTTAGGTTGGAAGGGACCTTAAAGCTCCTCCAGCTCCAACCCCTGCCACGGGCAGGGACCCCTTCCACTGGAGCAGCTTGCTCCAAGCCCCTGTGTCCAACCTGGCCTTGAACACTGCCAGGGATGGGGCAGCCACAGCTTCTCTGGGCACCCTGTGCCAGCCCCTCAGCACCCTCTATTTTATACTCATTGCCCAGTTCCCAGCAGCCCTGAGGAGCTTTGCCTTGGTGCTGGGAGCCGCAGTGTGTGTGAGTGCTGGTGAGCTGCCCGCGGCACCGCGGGGTCTGGGGCTGGAAACCGGTTCCTGCCTCAAGGGACCTTTTCAGCTAATGAAGACGTGGGCCTGGTATCCAAGATAATGCACCATATCTTGCATAAATTTAGAGCAGAGAGCGGCCAATTTCACAAGCTGCTGCTCAATTATTCTTTCTTAAGCTGTGCCAGATAACTTCATCCACCGAAGGGGCACGAGCTGAAGATGCCTTTCTTAATGAGGAGTTTCAGACCCGATGTCCTTTGGTACCTGCACTGCTGCCTTCTTGAAGGACCTTTGTATAAAATCACGTGTACCAGGGAAAAAAGGAAGATGTCTGGGTAGTAGCCCCATATCTCTGGCTTTAGGGGTTGCTTTACGTAGTCTTGTCCCTTGGTCACCTCTTTTCATTCTGTAGGCACATTATATATCTGCTTTTGTTGGAGATGAGCTTCTTAGGCGCTTTTGATGCCATGTACAGCAGGTTCCGGGCAGAAGTCTTGTGTGGAGGAAAGGTAAATGACAATGAATGCCTCATTTATGTCTGCAGGGATGAGAGAGGACTTCAGCCATCTGCCTTCTGTCTCCAGGTCCATTGGGTTAAAACCTGCAGGAGCTTTTGTTCAAGCACTTCATTCAGTTGAGTGCAGGTGGCTGTCGCCTCCCTTCCCCTCCCTTCTCCTTTGAAGTCCTCGGATGGCTGGAGGTAACAGCCTGTGTACAGATAGTGCCCTGTAGCTGGGAACGGCTCATACACTGAATGTTGAGATCCTCCCGCACAGATTTCCATGGTTGAAACATTGATTTTACTTTTTTCCAGTGTTGACTGTTGCCTTCTGTTTGCCATGTCCATTAGAACATGCCCGGTGTGCAAAGTCAGTGCTCAGTGCTACACTTGGTATCACTTTCCTATGAACGCTGTGCCTGCCAGTGCACTAAATGGGATTGGGAGTGCTGTGTGAATCCATCAGCACCACCTGAGCCTTGGCCATGATCTGTCCTCTCTCCCGTCTCCAGTGTTAGTCCTCTCCCTTCCCAAAGTGCTTAATCCCTAACCCTGAACATGGACAATACAAAATCCCTTGGCACAGCTGCCTGCAGCTTGGCAGAGAGCATGGAGATGCAGCTTGACCCGGGAGGAGCCTTGTTTTATGTGTTTGAGTTCTGGAGCCTTGCTTATCACCTTCCTGAATACCACCCGGGTTACTTCACATGGTGTCCACAGACACATCCTTCCTTGGTCAAGGTCTGCAGAGGAACAGCCTGACCACAGAACTCCAGACTGGTTTGGGTTGGAAGGGACCTTAAAGCTCCTCCAGCTCCAACCCCTGCCACGGGCAGGGACCCCTTCCACTGGAGCAGCTTGCTCCAAGCCCCTGTGTCCAACCTGGCCTTGAGCACTGCCAGGGATGGGGCAGCCACAGCTTCTCTGGGTTTGGATTCTGTCGCGTCTTGGCTTGGCTGTATCAGCTGCGGTTGGGTTTAAACAATCCTGGGATTTGATGGGATGTAGTTGTGGGATTTGCAACCTCTCGACAGCACAGGATGGGGTTGTGCACTGCAGGACGCGGGTCGTGGTGGGAGGGTGCCCTCTCCTAAGCGTGTTTCCAGAAGGGAGGCAGGAACTGGCATGTTGGGGGTGGTGTGTGAAACACCTCCTGAAAGCTTCAGGGTGTTAATGAGCTAACGGCACTGAATTGAATTACTGATTAAAGAGCTATCAGACTGCAAATCAGGTAGTGCCAGTGAGAACAGATCTCACTGGGTGCAAGGGAAGCGCTGGGAAATCTCTATTTGGATCAAGTGTCACTTTTCCCACTTGCTTGCTTGTTCTCGGTGAATGATGCCAAGTTCTGCGTGGCCATCCCAGGGCTTGTGTTGCTTTGGAGCTTGTATGGTCTTTGTGGTTGTTCTTGTCCATTTGCTCTGTGAAGGAGCACTGGCTGATCTCCTTCACCTCAACACACTCCATCCCTCTCAGGAATAAGCTGCATCCTCTAAGATTTACCTCTGTTCTATCTCCCATGAAGGACAATGATAACCTTAGAGGATCACAGAGCTACGGGTGACTTCAGCTGGGGTGAACATGCCATCCTTTGCTTGCTTGCTTTCTCGTAGTGCACAGAACTCACTCGGGCACTCTGGGGCTGTTAAGCCTGGCTGTGACATGGACTGTGCAGTTCGCAGAGGTGAGGAAGCCCTGAGAGCGTGGGGTGTGTGCAGCTGAACTTCATCCCCTGCCCAGTTCCTCTGCTCCAGTGCACAAGGGGAAAAGCCTCTGAGCAAGTGGAGTGTTCTGCCTTGGCTGAGAAAGGCGCCGGCTTCTGTTCACAGTGTGGATCCTTGGCTCTCTATGGTGAAGGCAGGGACTTTGATGGACAGGGTTTGACGTTGGGATTAGAGACATGTACCTGTGAGCTGAAAGGGTGGATCAGCCTTCACTGTGCGGTGTCTCCATACCAGCTCCCTCATCCCAGCTGTGGTGATCATGTATTTGGTGATTGAAATCAGCTCATGGGATCCATGGAAAACCTCCACCAGCCGAGACAAAGAAATGGTTTCGTTGAATCACTGGGATGAGCTGGGTCACCAGAGAGGCTCGTGGATGTTGATCCTTGCTGAAGGAAGTGGCAGAAGTGTGGGTGACTCGGGTTGGTTTAGGGATCCCATGAAATGTGGCACCGTGCCCTCAGGGAGCAGTGGGTTTGGTTTTCTCTTTTCCCAGGAAAGGAGGAAAAAATAAATTACAAAATTAATTACAAAAATAAGCATTTGGATGATGGGAACTCGGGAGCCGTGTCTCGTTCCAGGGAATAGCAGGGGTGTAGGAGCTGCCTAACATGAAAAGAAGCAGCTGAGCTGTTGGGGTTTGTGAACTGCTGCTGAAATGCTCATTACTTGGTTATAAGAATGTCTGGAAGAGCTTCTTGGTCAGAAATCATGAGGGCTTCTCCTGTTTGAACCAAGTTCTTGGCTCATGTTAGTGCCTGGAGGAGCGGATCCACATTCTGCTGATCCTCCAGCATTTTGGGGGTAGGAGACCTGCTGCTTGCATGAGAACATGCAGGTGGCTGGAGCATGGCGGAGCAGAGAAGGTGATTTAACAGCTGCTGCCAAACAACAAGAATAACTCTGGGAGGAACATCACTGTCTCTGGTCAACTAAAGGCCCATTACTGCCCCAGTTTTGGTGATTTTATGGTTTATGCCTGTATTTGTAGCTTCCTGATTGCTGTGCTCAAGTCTGCCAGGTAGCAGGGCCAGCCTCCTCGGGTGCTGTGTGTAACTGAAGGATGACTCCTCTGTCATTGAGGAGGGAAACACTAAAAGCTGTTCATTATTACCTTTATCTTACTGAGGTATTTTCATCCCTCATCTCTTAAGCTGCATGAGCTGATGCTTTCAGAATGAGTTGTGCCACTAGAAGAGATGTGCACGGGTGTGGGGAGCAGCATCATCACCCCAAAGGAACCACTTCCCAACCCACATGATCTTGGCTGTCTTACCTGCCATCACCTCTCAGTCTGATCCATTGCTTCCCAGCTCAGAGCCCTGTCTCCAGAGCTCTGCAGCGTGGGCTGGATCCGAGATACCTGCAGCATCCTCCTTTCAGGTGATGCCTCTGTCAAGTCCTCTCGTGGCCTCAAGTCAGAGCATTACTCATGGTTTAATTCAGCCGTGCCTCAGCTCGTTTCCTCTGTGTGGGTACCTGCGCCTCCTTTCCCAGCCCCATTGAGCTCCCAACCGCTGAATAAATCTCCCAAGGCTTGTGTGATCTGTCAAACTGATGGCTGTCACGCTGCGAGTTCAGCTACTGAAGGTTTAGCCTATTACCATCCCCTGCAGGAAAATGATTCCTTAAGGGGGATCTGCTTGTGTTCACATTTGGGGGGACAGAAAAATTGCTGGAAAACCATTTAATGCAGTGGTTTAAAGTTGTGTTAGTGTTTAGGATCACTGTGTTACGTTCAGGTCAGCCTCAGCAGCTGCCCCTGCGGTTAATGCATCCCTGCAGCTTGTGTTGAAAGCCAGAGATGTGCTTAGGGAAACTACAGCCAGAGCTTTTTATGGTGCAGCCTCCCCATCCCTCTGGTCCTGCTTGGTCCTGTGCTTTAGGCTGACCCAGTTGTGAGCGTGGCTGGGTGGAGAACAAAGTTTGGAAGGAAAGGTTCGTTTTAATCCTGATCCTGTTGACTGAGCCCTGTGAATGGGTTCACACTGGCACAGGGCAAGTGGCTGAGAGAGGCAAGGACCCCCTCTGGCAGCACCGGTGCCAGTGACACGGATCACATCATGCTGTGTCCTTCTGCCTGCAGGCACTGCTCCTTGGATTACACCCTCATGACAGCAATTCTCCTTTGATGCCACTTGACTTCTTGTGGATGCTGTGACTTCCTATGCCCTGAGGAGCCTTGAGAGGCTTGCCTGGCCTCCCTTTCAGGTTAGGAACTGGCTCAGAATAGCTCTGAGAGCTCCAGCCACATGAGTTACTCTCTTTCCCAATCAGCTCCTCCCCTGGAAGGAACTGAGGGCTGCATTTGGGTGTTTAAAAGGCGAAATGAAAGTCTGAGAGGAGGAACTGAACATCAGGAAATGAGTATTGAGGGGGCAGGTAGGGAGTTGCTGTGTCATCAGGGGATGGCCTTTACCCATCCTTGTCATAGAATGAACCAGTTTGGAAAAGACCTGTAAGATCATCAAGTCCAACCATTACCCCAGCACTGCCAAGGCCACCACTAACTGAGGGCTTCACCCTCGTATGCTGCTGGTAACATCAGTGGTTTCCTGACCCATAGACATTTGTCTGACTTCCTGGAGAGCTGGAAATGAGTTCCGCAAGCATCCAGCCCCCTTTTTGGGGGGTGACATACATCTTACCCAGGTCACATTTGATGTGATGATTTTTTCACATGGATGGTGCCTGGGGGCACGCAGCTCCTGCTGGAACACCCCTGGGGGATGCAGGTTCTCTTCCCTCTGTTCCGTATTCATATGAATCATCTATTGAAGTGTATGTACACGTTGTAGGGCACTCACAGATACACTTCTGTGACTACATGTATTGATCGGTTCGTGCATGCTTTATGAAATAAGGAAGTGATGTCTTGGTGTAGATCCTCTGAAGGTGACAAGCAAAATTCCAAGTTTGCCTTTAGTACACAGATGTAAAGAGCAGCACCTCCTAAACCCATCATTCCCACACCTTGCACTCTATGGCAGAAAGCAAAGGAAAACTTTATAATGGATGAGAGCAGCACAGCCCCACAGCCCTGGCAGGTAAGATCTTGCAGCAATTTCATCTACTAGGAAGAGATAGATAGCCCAGGATCGCATGGCTTGAGCCCAACTTCCAGGCATTGTCCTGCTTAGGACTTTGGGCTTCATTTTTGATGCCAAGCTGCTCAGAGCTGGCTGGGTGTGCACAGTACTGGTGTAACAAATCTCTGCTTCTGATTGATTTGGTGTATTCCGGAGCATAGGCTTCCTCTGGCACCTCTCCTTGGGCTATTGCCCTATGGTGCTCCTCTGTAGCTTACAGCAGACCCTCCAGAGCTCAGCCAGGTTTAGTGCTGGTCACTGGGGCTCACCCTGTTGAACCTTCACCCCACCCCAATATTTTAGGCTCTTTATAACGTCCCTCAACTGGGTTTGTGGCTGAAGGACCATGAGAAATCACTGTGAGCAGTGGCTGAGCAGGGCAGGACTGCTGAAGACTGATGGGGCTGTCTGGAGTTCCTGAGCTCAGCCTGTGTTCTGCAGCATGATGGGAGTTTCAATTAACAGGAGCACCTATAAATAACCCTCCTAAAATGAAATGGAATTTTAAGGCTGCATTGGCATATTCCCTGTGATGCCATAGAGGCAATACCATGACTTTCCAGCTGAAGGGAGCTGATGAAATCTATTGACTTCCCGATCTCTTAGCAGAGTCCATCTATTGTAAGAATAAAATATGAAGTTAAAAAGTACAGGGGTGGCTGGTGTTTTATGGGGGAAAGAGGACTAATAAGGTAGAACAGGTTGGCTGTGAGGAGTTTTCTGTTGCTGATTAGATGCTTTCCTGGCACGTTGTTCACCTTGTGTTACCTGTTACCTGAGCTGGCACAGGACTCATCCAGGGCCTTGGTACTGTTCTGTTGTCTTAATTACTGTTGTTTTTCAGCTTGGTCCAAACCTGGATTTCACCTTATTCAGGCTGTGCTTTGGATAAACACTTCTTGGAGATGCTGGATACCCATAGGACAAAGTTCACAGTTACAGGAATATTCAGTCCATTGCTTCCAGTCCCCCCACCCAGAACCACCACGCGTCAAGGAAATCACGGTTTCTTCCACCCCAAACAACCTTTCCAGGTGTAAGCTGCAAATAGGCAGTTTGTACTGATGCTGGGGTTGCAGTTGAAGAAGACAGAGATGAAGTGACCAGATCAGTTTGCCCTTAGAAACACATTTGTACTGGGCAAAGTAATTGATGGGTTTCCTTGTGTTGGCACTGATGTGGTCTGTGGGCTGACAGCCACCATCGCTGCTCGTGGGCTCAATGAAGGCATCGAGCTGAGGATGGGGATGATTCGGTGCTGGTGAGCTGCTGCCTCCATCTCTCCTTAATTGAGAAATACAAACCCGAGCCTGCAATAATGAGCTGTAGATAATGAGGTGTTGTCTGCAGGTGTAACTATGGTGGCTGCCTACAGCTGTGGTGGTAATGTTGCTGGGTTTTTTTTGAAAGCAGTGAGTGAGGTGCTGGAAATACAGTTAATTTGCAACAAAAAAGGGTATTTTTTTCTGCTGTTATCTTTGCCTCTAACCCCCAGCTTTCCTTTGGCATTCCATTTGCCTTGGCTGTGAGACCTGTCACATATGGAAGACTAAAAGGAAATGATGGTGATAATCAGAATCATGGCATGGTTTGTATTGAAAGGGACCTTAAAGCTTACCCAGCTCCAACCCCTGCCACGGGCAGGGACCCCTTCCACTGGAGCAGCTTGCTCCAAGCCCTTGTGTCCAACCTGGCCTTGAACACTGCCAGGGATGGGGCAGCCACAGCTTCTCTGGGCACCCTGGGCCAGCGCCTCAGCACCCTCACAGGGAAGAGCTTCTGCCTAAGAGCTCATCTCAGTCTCCCCTCTGGCAGGTTCAAGCCATTCCCCTTGGCCTGTCCCTACAGGCCCTTGTCCCAAGCCCCTCTCCAGCTTTCCTGCAGCCCCTTTAGGCACTGGAGCTGCTCTCAGGTCTCCCCTTCAGGAGCCTTCTCTTCTCCAGGCTGCCCCAGCCCAGCTCTCTCAGCCTGAAGTGGCAAAGTGCTGCTGTCTGATACACGTCACAGATTGAGGAAAGGTCTGATCTAATCTGTCACTGTTCATGATTAGCCAGGTGGGAAGTGGATTTCAAACTCCTGCCTTGTGTTAAATAGGTTGTGAAGTCATTGCTGGTGCAAAAAACACAGCACTGTATGTTACCTACACATCAGGAGTGAGTGAGGAGCGAAAACGTATTGCAGGGTGGATGTATGTAGGGAAAAGGACTTCAGGAATAGATATTATATGAGAATGGGTATTAAAGCATATAATATGGGCTCAGGTAGAGACCGAAGGTTCACTTTGGTGGTGGCTGCTGCAGCACAGCGTGAGCACATTCAGCCAGGAAGAGGCTCTATGTTGTGGATCAGGGGTTGGGCCCCCCTGGATGTGCAGACGCAGTCAGTGTGTGAATGTGAACACCAGTGTCTGCAGATGCAGCCCCGGAACGTGCCGGAGGGAGAGGAGGAGGGATGTGAATGGCTGGAGGGTGCTGGGTCCCGGTGCTGGGGAAGGGGAGGGAGAACACACTTTCAATAGGCGTTTGAAGGTCACGTTTTCCTTTCGAGCCGCGATGATGAGGAGTGTTGGGAAGCTTGTCCTGCGGTGGGCACTGACCTCCATCGGGATTCATGTGCCCCTTTTCTTTGGGAAGCTCTCGCCCTGCTCCTATTCAGCTCAGTGCAAGAGCAGATTGGGTGACGTGTGGCAGACAGAAGGGAAGGGAAGTGTTTGGGATTACTGGAAAGCTGGAACTGAGCCTAATGATAGGTAATTAGGTAAAAAGCTTAAGATGAATTTGGAGAAAAGTTTTATTATGGGGAGAGTATTTGTTTAGAGTCTGGTATAAGCTGGGATAAGCAGCAAAAGCCTCGCTGCTTGTAACATTTGGATCTGGGCAAGGCTTGGGAGATGATACTTTAATGAGGAGCACTTAAATGAGCCTTATCACTTCCAGTTATCATCAGGCAGTTCAGACTGGGTGCCAGGAGGTCAGTGATTTCAAACAAGGCAATTGCAGTTCATAAGGGTGCCGGTGAGGGTGTGAAACAGCAACAGCATTGATGTAGGTGCAGTTCTGGTACAAAGCAAAGGGTGAATACCTTATTCAAGGTGTTTGTTACAAGTATAAACCAGCCCAGAACTGGGAGCTTAAAGAGTTGCTGTTTAGTGCATAGAATAACTCGAAGGATTCAAAAGGTGTTTGCACAAACACTTCATTGATCCCCTTAAAGTGCAGATGTTTGATAAATGACCATGCAGTTGTGAGTATTGACTACACAGGTTGCAGGAAGGAGCTGGATATTAGGCCATAAAATCTGGAAACAAGCTTAATAATAGCTTTTGCCATAAGGTCCTGCTGGATATAAGTCATGATAGGAGGGGGTGAATCTTGATTTGCATCTGTTTACAGGAAGAGGGGCATGATGCTGAGCTGCTCTGCTCCACAGCTCGGTACTTCTAAACCAGAAACCCCAGTTTTGCTCCTTTACAAGCAGCTTTTATTGTGTTCCTTGATTTTTAACACGTTTCTAGCCAGAAACCTGCCCTTAGTACCAGACTTCAGTGTTGTGTGAACCTGACGTGGTCTTCTAAGGAATTCTTCACCTGCAGCTCTCGACTTTCACTCTATTTCGGAGTTCTCCAACAAGGAGTTGTCTTTATGTCTTTCCTGCTGTAATAACAGTAAACACCAACCATGGAACCAACAACCCCCCGTTCAGTTTTGACCTGTGATACAGTCAGAGCTCTGCATCATGCTTTCTTTTGACATCTCATCGTGTTGTGCAAGACCAGTTGCATCTGCCGAAGAAAGCTGAGATAAACCCAGTGTTTCAATAGAGCAGGTCAGCTCGTTCCTGTGACGTTCCATGGCCCCTTGTCAGGAATCCACTAGCAAAAAAACCCAAACAACCCAGAACAAACAAAACCAAACTCCCAACCCGTTTAAAATGGGATGAGATCTGAGCAAGGATGGGAGATGTTCCATGCTGGGGCTGGGATATGCTGTTGGGTATAGGCAGCAGAAGGGTTGGAGCAGCACATTGGCATCTTATGAGGTGCTTCTTAAGGCTTTAAATGTTTTTCAAAGTCCTTGAATTCCATTGGTCTTGATTTTTGTGGTATTAACTTTATCTCATCTCTTATTAACAAGAGCTGCTTTGCTATGAAGGCTTCAGGTGCTGGAGTCCTGTAAGACAGTTGCAAAAGTGGAGACAACAGGGACACCAGGGAAAACCAGCATGTGCCTTGGTAATGAAGGGCTTGGTTCTGTGTGTACACATGGGATTGACTTCTGGACTCACGGGCAACATGAATCCTGCCTTTTCCTAAGCTGGAGTTGTTTGTCATGTACCATTTGGGGTTTCCCTGGTTGGTTGCAGTAAGTATTTCAGTGTGGAGAAAGCAGATGGCACCGCTTTCATCTTGTGTATGTGTTTTATCCCCTTGTGACACGTCACTTGATGGGGTTTGGGTATCTTATTTGAAGGCTGTAGTTTGCTTTCCCAGCTCCTTCCCTGGCTCCTGAAACCTGCCCTGTCAAGAGAGGAATGTGTTTTGAGGGGAAAATTGATCTGTGAAGTACTTGCTGAGCACGCTGGTGGTGGGGCGAGGGAGCCAGCCTGCAAAGTTCCTGGCTGAGGTGTTCATGCTAAGATTTAATTCTCCTTCCAATAGGGAATATTGAAGCTTTCCCAGCTCTTTACACATTGCAGTGCAGGTTTCTGAAACGCAGCGTGCTGTGGCTGAGTTTATCTTTGTGCTTGCTTTTGTAAGCCTGCTTTGATTTTTTTCCCACCTAAACTTGCTAAGAGGAGCCTGGTGCTACCTCCCGTCCCTTGTCCACTGTGTGCACAGCAGAAAGCCCAGGGAAGCAGAGGGGTTATCGCTGCAGTGCCCAAACCCCGGCAAGGTGCTGCTCAGACCCCATGGCACTACCTCTTTAAGAGCACAAGCGCACTGCGAGAGCTCCGCTTGCGAGAGGCAGGAGCTCAGGAGCCATCCCCGGCTGCTCAGGCTTGGATGGGAGGAGAAGACCCTGAGCCCTCTCAATAGCCAAGCTCCCCGGGGGCCTGCAGCCAGGTAGGATGCAGCGTTCTGAACAAAAGGCTTTGCCCGGGGAGCTGCGGATGCTGGGGTGGTGCCGGGGAAGTTTCAGCGGCGGCTGCTGGAGCTTTTCCCTTTAACCTTTCAAGCGAGCCCTTGTGGTTCCCAGCGTGCTAAATTCGGTGCTTCTGCTGCCCGGGTGTTCACCTCCTGCGCTGTAATTGCGTGTTACATAGAGACGAGGCTGCAGAGGGGGAAGCAGGCTCTTTGAGCAGCTCTCTGCCATCAAACACCTCTGAAGAATCCTAGCACCAAAAAGCCAAAGGAAGGGCTTGAATTGGCCGTGGCTTCGTGCCCTTGTGTCATCTCGCGTGATGGTTTGATCTTGGGGTGTTTTCAGTCCTTGAACGCTCCGTTTCAGGACAGGCAGGGACATGCACCGGGATTATGCAACCCCAGGGGTGGCTGGTGGGAGACTGGGTCTGTGCAGGGAGAGAAATCATTACTGCTGGAATGTTTGTGTGTGAGGCATTTGCCTGCGTGCCCCTGGGTACCCGCAGATCTGTTTATTCATGTGAGAAGGGGCTTACTTGTTCCTGTCAGCTGGAAGTGAAGGAAGAGGCCATCAGTGCATGCTGGGGAGAAAATGGTTGCTGGAAATGAGCTTAGGTGAGAAGGAAAATGAATCCATTTTGGAAGGAAACGGGAAGAGTGTGTTCTCTATCCCTGTCCAATCGTGGGAGCAGAGCAGAGCAGGAAGACCTGTGCAGAGCCGTGCTGTAGGAGCTGGTTTTACTGCATGTGCCAGCCTGTTCATTGCAGTAAAAGCACACAAAAATCGTGCAGCATTTCAGTTTTGTGATTAGAGCAAGCAGGGAAAATGAGATACAAGGAGGAGGCTTCTGCAGGAAATTTCTCCTGGTTTGTATTTTAACTTTGCCCCTGGCAGTGCCTCCGACCACTCCATCTGATGGGCAGCTCGGAGCTCTGCTCAGGCTTTATTCCTTAATCACTTTATAGAGGAATTGCGGATGCTTCCTCTTGGAGCGTGGCTGTGGCTGTCCAACTAAGCCATCCCCTCCTCCTCGCAGGGACACTTCTGGTTTCAGGAAGGATCCCGTTGGGTTTCTATCTTTGCCTGCCTTCTCCCACCGGGTCTTTATAGCTCCTGAAATTCCCCAGCTTGTAATCACTGCTGCAGGCAGATGGGGACTGGGTGGAACTCCCATTGCAGCTGTGCTGCTTTTATTAGCCTGCCACAAGCACCTCGCTTACGTGGGCTTTTAAATATATATATTTCATGAGTTAATGAGCCCTGAACAGCAACGAAGAGAATCCAGTTTTAGTGCTGCCCGCTGCCTGTGTCCTTCTCCTAGTTTTTGGCATGATGCTGATGGAGGAAGGAGTCATTCAGCTGACACAGGCATGAGGAGCAGGGGCTGTAGTTCCCCTGCACTGTGATTTAAGAGGTTCCCCTCGCTCCTGCTCTTTGGCTTCGTCGCCGCCTCATCTGTTCTCGCTGCGGTAGCGGAAGGAGCTCTGACAACGGTGTGAGGTTTGGATTCAGCTTTGCTTTTCCATCCCCTCGCTCTCCCTTCCCACCCTCCTGGATCGTTTCGGAGCATGGCTGCACAAATAGCTGGATCCGTGCAGCTGAAGAGGGTGACGTGGGTGGCAGGGATATAAGGGGGAGGAGGAGGGCACAGGATCCTCCAGAATTGGATCTGAGCATGCCGGAATAGTAACATGAAAGAACTGCCTGAATTATTCAGCATATCCTCGTTTTCTTCACGCTGTGGTTCATTAAATGCTGCAAGAGAGCCAGGCTGGGTTATCCTTTACCCCTTGAAGTGTTATCCTTTACCTCCTGTGTGTGATGAGGCAGCGGGAGGGTGGTTCGTGCTGCAGCTCCCAATGGCACTGAGATCTCAGTGGGGTGAAAAGTGCTGAGTGCCCTGGGGCACACTTCGCTATGGGCACAGAGGCGATGCTGCTGCTGGGTGAGCTTCCACTTCCCACCTGCCTGCTGTGACCCGTTCGTGTCCCACTCCGGGGTCTCTGTGCTGTCACTCTTAACCCAGCTCTAGGTGAGAGCCTGCTGATGGACTTGTGCTTCTGGAGCAGCGGCAGCCGTTGCCCCAGACTGAGCTCCTTGGGTAGAACCCTTCTCTGATCCTTGGGCTCTGTGTGTAGTTTAAGGCATTTTTGTCCCTATCAGTTTCACATCCAGGTCAAGTCCTTTGGCAAAAAGGACTTAAATGGTTTCCTTTTAATCTGATGACAGTCTTCACTTCCTAGAAGTGATCTTAAACAGCAACCCAAACTCTGCAAGTCCATTGAAACTCCTTCCTTTAGGCAGCTCTTCCTGGGTGCAAAAAGAGAGGTTGCTCTGCTCAAAGGAGATTATTTCCTCCTGGCTTATATAAGTTCTAAAATAGGAAAATAAATCCCAACCTTCTCGAGGATGAAGCCGTTTTCCAACCTCGGGACGATCCCTTTTGAAGCAGAGGTTGCTCCAGTTGATTGTCAGAGCTGCCTCCAGATGGGAAGCCTCAGCTCTGAGGGAAGGGTGGCAGCTTGACCCGGGGCCTGTGTCCTACCCATCTGCATCAGATGGTGGTTGTGGGGTGAGGGTTGGTGCTGCAGCCTTGGCATGCACAGAATGTGGAGGGTTTGTTCTGTCTTGCAGTGTGTTTCTAACCCTCCTCTCCCAAATTTTAGCTTTTCCCAAAGTCAGGAATGAGTGGAAGACCCTCAGGATGCAGGCTGGGAGCAGCATCTCAGCCCTCCTAAAGTCTGCGGCAAATCTTCCTGTTCTTTTGCTTGAGTCAGGATTTTGCAGCTGATTTTGTTGTTAAAAACCTCTTTATTTGATCAAACACCACCACTTGTGCGCGAGTCTGCAAATCAAAGACGAGCCTTAGAGCCTGCAGAGCAATTCTGGCACTCATTTAGAAAGGAAAAAGGGATGCAAGATGAGTAAGCACCGTCCTGGTAACAGTGTTGGATCCTCATCTCAGTTCTCTCCATTGGAGCTGGTTGTAGGTGTCCTGTTCTAAACCTGCCAGGCTTCGGCACGGACATCACTTACGTTCAGAGGTGTTGTGAAGGTCAGTGGTGTCTTTTCCCTGCATAATCCTATAATACAGGATTTTATCGCATCTGGCTTCAAACCTTGAATAGAAAACCAAATGGGAAGGTTTTAGGACAATTTCCCATCCTGCTGGGTGAAGGCAGACGTTATAGTGACATGTTGGGGATCAAAACAGTGGGATATTGTCAATGGGTTTCTGCTCTGCATCATACTGGTCCTGGAGGAGGAGATCCGGGTGGGCCGTGCTGTGGGCAGGCAGCAGATGCAGAGCAGCTCATGTCTGAACATTCCTTGCTTCAGCCTTGAAGTTCCATCTGGTTTAAGGCAGGGAGCAGGTCAGGTTGTGGAGCTGGGGTTGCTGTGACACTTACAGTGCTGATGAGTGCTGCCACTGAGATGCTGGTCCCTGCAAAGGTTTGGGCAGCAGATCAAACATGGGGGGCAGAGGGAGGGCTTTTGGAAGACTCAAACTAATCTCCCAGGTTCAAAATTCAATTTACAGCTATTTTTTTCCTCACTGGAGCAAACCCCAAGAAGTGTTTCCATAATTGTCATAAATCATCATAGAATCACAGAGTGGTTTGGGTTGGAAGGAACCTTAAAGCTCATCCAGTTCCAGCCCCCTGCCCACAGCCCTCTGTCCAAAGCCCCTCTCCAGGTTTCCTGCAGCCCCTTTAGGCACTGGAGCTGCTCTAAGGTCTCCCCTTGAGCTCAGTGCATGGAGGGGTTCTGGGCTGCCGACCAAATGCATTATCAGTAGTATCCACAGTCACGTTCATGTGTGAGGTCTGCGTTGCTGGCGTGTGTGCGTGAAAATCAATCAGTTGGGCTGCTCTCATTTTCCAAGAGGCTTTGACATACGAAATGGAAACAGAAAGGTGAAGTCTGCATATGGTGTTGAGTGGAAAACGTCTCAGCAGGTTAAGCATGGCTTCTGTGTGACAGCGGGCATTGGGTGTTGCGTAGGGATATGCTGAGCCTAAGGCCACATGGTGTTAGCTAAGCCAGGAGGCTTTTTCCTTTTAAATACCTGCATCCTCTTGTGTTATTCCACAAGTAAAACACGTTCTGGCTTGTTTGTGTCTGGCATAAAATCTTTACCCACTTCATTTCCCTCTGTGTTCCCACAATACCTTTCCAATTTCAGAAAGAAAC
Source organism: Psittacula echo (assembly GCF_963264785.1). Lineage (NCBI taxonomy): Eukaryota > Metazoa > Chordata > Aves > Psittaciformes > Psittacidae > Psittacula > Psittacula echo. The sequence continues at coordinate 7,564,919 of NC_137753.1, forward strand.
TGCAATTTGCCTTTAAATCACCTGGCAGCAGCTCTTCAGAGCTTCACATCTCGGTGGCAGCCCCTTTTAGCAGCGCTGCTGGTGGGAGGCTGCGGGAAGGAGTCGCTGGTTGCAGAGAGGCAAACACGGAAACAATCACAGCCCGATTCCTGCCTGCTTTGCAGAACGGGCTCTGCCATTGTCCAGCAGAGCTCTGCTGACCAGCGGGTTTGTCTGGCTGCATGCAGTGGGCTCGGGGTGGTTTTTCCCTTACTCTTCACAAAAATAGAGGTGGGGGAGTCTCTCGCCAGGACCAAGGTTTTGTAGATTGTTCAGCAATCTGTTTGCTTCCAGTTTCTGTATTTGACATCTAATCCTCGCTGTGCTCCTCCTTTGGGAAACCTTGATGGATCCTAGCCGCCTGGTTGGATGTGAGTGCCCCGGGGATGTGTGTGTGTGTCCGCCTGAGCGTGGGAGCTGATGGTCACCCAGCCCCCAGCCCTCGCTGGGACGTGTCTTTCCTTAACGTGCTGTGTTGCAGGATTCCCCGGGGTCCTGTGCAGCAGCCCCTCGAGGACCGGATCTTCACTCCGACCGTCTCCGCTGTGTACAGCACTGTGAGTATCTGCTGGTGCCAGGAGCGTGTTCTCCGGGCATAAGGAAATGGGAGATTCCTTTCAAAGCCAACACCATGGAACTATTGCAATTAACCTTTGTAAATCACAATTTACAACTAAAAAACCCCACAACCTTGTTTGTTGCCTCCTGAAATAAGTGATGCTGGATGAAGACCCTTTTTGCCACATGTAAGTCGGAAAAGAAGGAAGCCTGGGGGCTTCTGTATCCAGTCCTCTTTTTGTTGAGTGTCTGTAGTGTTATTTAGCATGGGGTTTCCTAACAGAGTTTCACCTGAGTGGGAATGTTCCTGGCCATGATTTCAGGCTGTTGGCTCTGCCCCTTTCCTGCCTCCTGCATCTCAAAGACTGCCTTGTTGTGCTTTGGTCCTGCACGTTTCTAAGGGTTTCTTACCGGAAGAATAATCAAGGAAGATTGGTTTTTCAGGTGAAACATTCCATTACCCAGAGGAAAAGGTGTTTTGATTGCAGGTTGGATATTTGGGATAGGAGCTTTCGGCTCCCTGTCCTGTGTGTTTGTAATTCTTGACGGAATTTAGCTCAGAAACATGGTGAAGTTTATTTGTGAATGTTTGATCCTGGTTTCCTTTTATTCCTTTCTTTTTTTTCCATGGCAGTAGCTGGAAGCCCAGGGTTATTTATGAGCTTTGCTAAATCAGCACAGCCCTGGGAAAGTAATATTTTGCTTTTCTGGTGGGATAGCACAAATATTTTTAATGGCAAAACCCCGCTTTTAAGCTGCTCTTTTTAATTATTTGGAAAACAGGAAGAAAAGCTGTAGATGGGAGAAATTAGCTGTATTTTATGCAGTGACATAAGCTGCTTATAGAAAAACATAAGCTGCTGTATGAGGTTTTCCTCCTTCCCTCTGTTCGCATGAATAGCTGGCGGCGGGGTTATCAGCTCTGTGTGTGGAGTCTGGGTCTGGAGCATCTTCAGCCCCTTCCTTTTTTGGGTTGTAGGGAAGAGCTCTATGATCCCCTTTTCCACCACAGACGCTGCTGGCATGGGATGCAGAGCCGGGCTTTGCACAGGATTAAGTGCCAACGTGCTGTCCAGTGCCCCTGCGTCCAAAAAGGCAGAGACTTGGGTGATAGTTGGATACCAGGAGCAGGAAGATAGTTGGATAATAGGAGCAGCAAGCCTCAGGCTTGAGCATGGATGCTGTGGTGGGCAGGAGGCAGCGGCTCTCCATCCAGGTGAGTCGGAAAGGTTGGGGTACAACCTTGATGAGGGTCTAACAGTTTGAGCTTTGTGGCTTTGACAGCAGTTGGATTGCCTGGCTCGAGGTGTGGACTGGTTTTTGGGGTGGTTTTTTTGCTCCCTCTGTCCTCAGTACCATACTGCATACGTCTGTGTGGATATACATATGTATGTATGCAAAAAAGCAAACCCAAAGGAACACAAATGTACAAACAGTTACAATAAATAATTCAGTTTATCCTTTATATACCCCATAAACCACTTAAAACCCACTTTAAATACATCTGAATTGCTCTGGGGGGGAAGAAGAAGGTTCTTTTTTATCAATTCTTTCCTCCAAAGATATAATTCAGATGCCTGTGGGGAAAATATGACTGTGAACATTCAAATGAATGTAAAATATAAAAGTAACTGTGAAGAATGGCCTAAAATAGGGTTTGAGTGTGGAAAAATACCACTCCTCGGTGTGGGACAGGAATAGAAGCCAGGCTGGAGTAGTTCAGTTCTGGGCTTGAAGAAAACACAAGTTTGAAAGAAAATTTCATGGTTTAGAGAAAGGAGAGAAATTTCTCAGCTCGGTTCCTTCTGAGCTTCTATTTGAAGCCTTTGGCAGATGGCGAATGGAGAGGAAGTCCTTGCTCAGATGAATTCGGGTGGAAGAGGCACGTGATGGAGGTCCTTGACAAATTCATTCATCGCGGGTCTCTCTGCTTTGTTCCACGGGGAACAACGTTGTGTGTTTCAGTTCTGGGTTTGCAACGAAGAGGTTGTGTTTAGTGTCTGGTGTAGTTTGTCTAGACATCACAAAACTCACACCATCACAGGTACGGCAGAGCACCATCGGCAGCACCGGTGCTGCTCTGCCACTGCCACACTGTGGCATCCTGTGCGGGCTCCTGCACGGGGCAGGTTTCGAACACGTGTTCCGGTGGAGGACGGCTGGTTTGGGAGGAGGTCTGAGGTCTGGTACCACCTCATGGTGACTCTGAGCTGCTGTGGTGGTTTCCCTGCAGTTTATAGTGTGTGTGGGGTGGGAGGATGAATCATTTCAGGTGTCACAGTCACACACTGGTTTGGGTTGGAAGGGACCTTAAAGCTCCTCCAGCTCCAACCCCTGCCACGGGCAGGGACCCCTTCCACTGGAGCAGCTTGCTCCAAGCCCCTGTGTCCAGCCTGGCCTTGAACACTGCCAGGGATGGGGCAGCCACAGCTTCTCTGGGCACCCTGGGCCAGCGCCTCAGCACCCTCACAGGGAAGAGCTTCTGCCTAAGAGCTCATCTCAGTCTCCCCTGGGGCAGGTTCAAGCCATTCCCCTTGGCCTGTCCCTGCAGGCCCTTGTCCCAAGCCCCTCTCCAGGTTTCCTGCAGCCCCTTCAGGCACTGGAGCTGCTCTCAGGTCTCCCCTTCAGGAGCCTTCTCTTCTCCAGGCTGCCCCAGCCCAGCTCTCTCAGCCTGGCTCCAGAGCAGAGCTGCTCCAGCCCTCGCAGCATCTCCATGGCCTCCTCTGGCCTCGCTCCAGCAGCTCCACATCCTTCCCCTGTTTGGGGGTCATGGGCAGCCCACAGCTGAAACCACTCTTTGTAGTGAGGTAAAGATGAGAAGTAACTTGGTTATCTTTTCCAGGCCTTTCCACGTGTGTTATCAGGACATCAATTGCACATTCCTGAGCTCTTTTTTTTTCCAGAATTACACGCTGCTTGCCAAAAATGGGAATGGAAATCATGTGGCTTTCACTGTGAGCCCCGGTAATCCCCCCCGAAACAAAAGCAGAGGAACACATTCCCCTGTTGGTCAGAGATGGGAGGTGAGGAGGAGGCACGGTGTGGTTTGTCAGGTAAAATTAGGTTTGTCTGAGCACTTGGGGATGCTCAAAAGTCCTCCCAAAACTTCGTAGAACCTCTTTGTCAATGAAACCGCGCTGGTGTTCAAATCAAACCCGGTGAACCTCAGTGTCTGTCATCTTCATTCGTTTTATATAGAATACTGTAGAAGATGCTCATACCTGGTACATTGTTTGAGTCTATTTTATAAGAAATAAACCCATTAGAATTATTTTAAAGCAGATCACAGTTGGAAAGAACTGCTTCAATGAACTGATCTTGTGATCATTTCCCCTCATCAGCAATGGAGAATGCTGTATCGTAAGAGCTGCCTTTGGACATAGAGTCCTGGAATGGTTCGGGTTGGAAGGGACCTTAAAGCTCATCCAGTTCCAGCCCTCTGCCATGGGCAGTGAAGGTTTGGGTTTGGTCCTGTAGAGCAGCTGCTTGAGTGGTGTTCCCTAATTCTTCATACTGCAGGACCTTAAGGCAATTGCTCGTACGTCTGCTGTCAGATCCCAAACCTGTGGAGTCTGGAACAGGGAATGAGAACGAAATTTGGGTTCTCTTGTTAAATAGTTCAGAGAAATAAATTCAAAGAACTTTTTGCCTTGGAGTTGAGGAAAAGACCTTGGCTCCTGACACAAAGGGAGCTGCACCAAAGGCAACCTCAGATACCCCGGGCCACCATGTGTGCCTGCACACAGAGTAATGGGAGCTGGTTTCTGCTGAACCTGAAATGACTGTGGAGGAATGCTCAGAAGCAGATGTGCTCTTCAACGTCAGCACGAGGTGTGAGTTGGGAATCGGATATAAACAAGGGCTGTGTAATGCACATCCAGTCCTCACAGCTTTTGGGCAGGTGATGGTGGAGGTTCGTAACCGTGGTGGTAACGTTGTGATCTCAAGCGCTGCAGCTGGGACCAGAAATACTTCGGGATAAACTTCTAAGAGCTAAGGGACAACATTGACTCCCGGATTAGGATCAAGTGCATTGTGAGGTGCCTGTTTGGAGAGAAGTGCTTGCAGGTTGGTTGGGTGCAGCCTTGAGCAGAGCTTCTGTAGCATGGCTAACTGTGTTAACTCCTGGTGTTAACTCTGGTCTCCCTTTGGAGCAGATACCACCTCCTGTCAGGTTGCCCAACTCAGTAGTAAAGAAGGTGATGGGAAGGTGAGGTGTTGAAGACCCTACTTGCCCCAAATTGTCAGTGACTAAGCTTGACTCCATCATTCCCTTCTTTGGGTGTCCGTTGGGTTGCTTTGCTGCCGCAGGATGCTGCGCGTTGGTGCCTCCTGGTAGTTTCAAACCCAGCAGAGGTACTGTGATTCGCCTTTATGTCCTTTTAAAGGGATCTTCCTACAGTGAAGAGAATCCTATAGAAAAGAGATTAGGGAGGATTAGCTCCAGCCACCCTGTGCTTCAAGGAAGGATCTGGGTCAGGAGGCCAACTGGTGCCCCTGCCTGGCTGCGGTGGAGGCTGCGGAGTATGCAAGGGATGCTCATGTCCCCAGTGCTGCTCTGAAGGTGTTTGCGCCAGCACAAGTGAACTCGTTGAATGCTGGTAGAGAACAGGTTCCATCCAGGTCTGAGCCCTTCTTGAAGGGGGCTTTGTTTAGGGAAAGAGCAGTTCTTAGTGATGAACTGTTAATGGCGAACTGTTGTATCACAGAATCCCAGACTGGTTTGGGTTGAAGGGACCTTAAAGCTCCTCCAGCTCCAACCCCTGCCACGGGCAGGGACCCCTTCCACTGGAGCAGCTTGCTCCAAGCCCCTGTGTCCAACCTGGCCTTGAACACTGCCAGGGATGGGGCAGCCACAGCTTCTCTGGGCACCCTGGGCCAGCGCCTCAGCACCCTCACAGGGAAGAGCTTCTGCCTAAGAGCTCATCTCAGTCTCCCCTCTGGCAGGTTCAAGCCATTCCCCTTACTAATAAAAGCCATTTAAAGCCATTCTGCTACTTGTCTGCTACATGGCGCCAGGGTATCTTGTGGAGCATCATTCGTGGTGCTGCACAGCTTTCCTTTCAGTTTGGCTTCCAGATTCCATGCCAAATTCAGAGCAGCATTCCTTGGGGTTTTCCATTAACCTCCAGCATAGGGTATTTGCATGTTTTAGTTTCTGAAGAGCACGGTTGAACACTCACACTAACCTGGGATATTATTAGTGCCCCGTCCTTCTTGTCAGGCATTGGTGTGGACTTGATGCTGTTGGAGATTGGAGGGTTTTGGGTGGCTCTGGCCTTTGCTGGAATACTGTGTGCACTTGTAGGTGTAGGGGGGTAAAACTGGCAGTGTTTGAAGTACCACAGCTACTGCAAATAACCTCTTTTTCTCTACAAGAGGCGATACATCTTGGTGATGTGTACACTCACAGCCTCTGATGGGGCTCTTTATGGTGATACCCTCATGTTTTGTGTTGCCTTCACTTTCTTCTCCCCATCTTGACTGCCTGTTTTGATGTCCATCATGATCTATAGTCACTTCAAAGCACTGAGTGCTGCCTCAGTGACATGACAGCTCTGTCAGGCTTGTCTTAGGAGTCACATGAGAGACATGGGTTTTCTTGGGATGGAAGGTGGGAAGTTCTATCATGTCTCTGTAGCAGTGGCTTCAATTCAGCTGAATGAGGCTGTGTGCACACACCTGCTAATCCAGATCAGCCAAACAAGAGCTGATTCCCCCCATGGGGAAGGCTGCAGTTGGGGACGGAGGGTGAGGTTCTGTGGCTTGACCCACCCTCCTCTCTAATGCACAAGGCTGCTGTAAATCTTCCTGCAGCCAATGACTCTGGTCCGTGTCCAAGGCTCCAGAATTCCCGGTTGGGGTTCTTGGGGCCGGTGCAGCTGTTTTAGTGCTTTAGGTAATGCAGCGACAGGCGTCGGTACTTGGAATGCAATAAAATGGCTTGGAAAAAGCATTTAGTGGTGAACTCGGTGACTCTTGCTCTCATACTTTGCTCTCTTGCAGCTTGGTGCTAATAGTCCATTAAAGATCAAGGGCCAGGAATTGCCTCCTGCCTTCTGTACCTTTTGGGTTTTTTACTATAGTGACTATATAAAGTGTATTTAAAGCACTTCTGTCATGGAGATAGCGCAGTGGAACAAGGATATGTGCCATGGATATATTTTACAGCATTTTGCTGGGTGTGTTTTGATTAATACTTTGTTCTAGAAGCTGAGAAAAGAGATGAGTGTGTGCAGGAATTGCTCTGGAATTTTATTCTTTGCTTGTAGAAATCCCTTTGGATAACAGGGCCTCTGTGTTGTCTTTTTTTTCCTTCTTGGAGTGGATTAAGCAGCTTTTCCCCTTACTTTGTTGGGTCACTGGTAATGTGTATCCCTTTGCAAAATCACTGTATTGTTTGATATGGTCTATAATGGAAGGATCAGGAGATCCCAGGCCTGAAGTCTAAGGGCTATTGCAAAGCACAACCGCAGCAGTAGAGCTCGTCCAGTTCCTACACGTTCCCACCTCTAACTCCAGTTGGAGCTCTTTATTTTGTGATCCTTCCCTATTTTCCTGCATCATGTAAATAGGTTCCTAACTTGTACAGCATTTCACTTAGATAAATATAGATATTATTTTATATATATATAACAAGATGCTGCTAGCTGCTTTCTTAAAAAGAAGATGACAGTATCTATACAGACTGGATTACTAATACTATATTTTACTAACAGTTTATCTCCACACAGGTAACACAAGTAGCAAGACAGCCGGGTCCTCCTGCCCCATCCCCTTACACTGCACATGAAATAAATAAGGGACACCCAAATCTTGCTGCAACGCCACCGGGACATGCATCGTCCCCTGGGCTTTCACAGGTAAGACCTGGCATTGGAGCAGAGCGTTCCCAGCCGCCTGCTTTTCCCCTTGGCTGATGCTCAGCTTTGCTGCTCAAACATCAACGTAGATGTCTGTGACCAGTGTAGACACCTTGAGGAGTGAAGAGGGTCTTTCTGCAGCTCGAGCCTTGCCGTGCCTTACAGGTGGCTCTCAGGTTTATTAAGCATCAGTTCATTGTTGAGTCTGTAACAGAAACTAAAAGCAACGTGAATAACTGCAGGAAGTACTCACTGATGAGGAACGTGCGTTGTTGTTGGCCATGGTCTGACTTCTATTTTAAACACCATAGAGGTGCCCAGTGTCCTCTGTTAGGGATTTTTCCATCTCAAGTGTGCTGTGCAGGAGGCTGTGATGCTGTACTCCTGAGAAGTGGGACAGTAAATGAATTACAAAACTGAGTGCTAATAAAAGAAGTGAGACAAAGGACTGATTACAAAAAAAAAGGAAGAGATAAATAGGAGTTATAATAAGAATAGAGAAATAACATCCAGTCAGATCTGTGGAGTAAATTGGTCCTTTTGTAGTCTCTGCTAGATGAGTATTCTCCAGGGTTGATGTGAGAGTGGAGAAGCTTATCATGAAGGGCAAAAGAGACAGGTAACGGGGCGCAGAAAGAGGGGAGGTGAAGATCCAGGATTGGGGAAAGTGAGATAAAAGCTCTGAGGTTTGAGATAGAGGAAAGCCTTATGTTTAATTTATCTTGTTCAAATGAATGAGGTAGGAAGGTGTGAGTAGGTTGGCTGTTCAGAAGTGTGCTTTCATTAGGTGGGGTGCAGGATGATGGGTTGGGAGCAGCGAGGTGCTGGTGAGGGCCTTGAGTGTGTGAGCGCTGGGAGAAGGCAGCTCCGTTCCTCCTGCAGCCTCTTGGCTATGGATGAAACATTAAACTGCAGCTGACCTTTTGGACTAGGAGATGTGTGAAAACAAACCAGGTCATGTAAGGAACATTCATCTTGATATTGCACATTCTACATAAAACTTGGTGGGAAAACTAGAGACTTGTGGTGCTGTTTGAAAAGGTGCAAATGCTCATCCTTTATGGACTGGGAAGTCAGAGGCTGAAGTGTCTCTTCAGGAGCATAAGTAGCTTGTGGGCATTAGCGGTGTCAGAGCCCTTTCTTGCAGTCTTGACACACGGCTGTTGGAAATAAAGCCTCTGGTTTGAAGGCTGAGCCTCACCTAACAGAGGGAGAAGGCAGCAGGGCTGCAGAGCAGACCCCAAAAGCTTGTCTGGCTTATGTCGTGCAGTAAGAAACTCGTTCCCAGTGCAGCTCATCAGCAGAGGGAAGCTAATCCTGGGGCAGATAAGAGGGGAAGGAGGAGAACATTCTAGGCAGCCTCTTTAAAAACTAATCAAGGGTTTTTTCTTCCATAATACTTTCCTGTTGAGTCAGTGCATACGTAGGGAGCGGGCCCCATGCCAAACCTCCGCGCCAGCCAGCGGGAAAACGCTCCTTTCCTGTTCTGCTGCCTCAGAGCTCTTGGAAATGAGCTTCGATTGTGTCATTCTGATGCTGCTTGTAGGAGAGGTTTGACCTTACGTCCTCCATGTCAGCTGAGGATCCTTGAGGGCTCCAGGAGGATGTTTGTCCTCTGACTGGACGGGGCTGGCTCTTGTGTGCTTAGTTATAGGGCAGGGGAAGCATCGGCTATTGCGCACTTCTGGTGCTATAGAGGAGTGAGGTCTGGGGAGCTTTGCCTAGGTGATGCCTGCAGAGCTGGGGTTTGGTAGCCAAGCAGAAAGAATGGTTTCTGTTCATTCACAGCACTTGCTTGCCTCTGACCAGGTGTCTTTACCGCTGAGGCATCCCATAGAACCCTAGAGTGGTTTGGGTTGGAAGGGTCCTTAAAGCTCCTCCAGCTCCAACCCCTGCCACGGGCAGGGACACCTTCCACTGGAGCAGCTTGCTCCAAGCCCCTGTGTCCAACCTGGCCTTGAACACTGCCAGGGATGGGGCAGCCACAGCTTCTCTGGGCACCCTGGGCCAGCGCCTCAGCACCCTCACAGGGAAGAGCTTCTGCCTAAGAGCTCATCTCAGTCTCCCCTCTGGCAGGTTCAAGCCATTCCCCTTGTCCTGTCCCTACAGGCCCTTGTCCCAAGCCCCTCTCCAGGTTTCCTGCAGCCCCTTTAGGCACTGGAGCTGCTCTCAGGTCTCCCCTTCAGGAGCCTTCTCTTCTCCAGGCTGCCCCAGCCCAGCTCTCTCAGCCTGGCTCCAGAGCAGAGCTGCTCCAGCCCTCGCAGCATCTCCATGGCCTCCTCTGGCCTCGCTCCAGCAGCTCCCGGTCCCTCTTGTGCTGCTGCCCCAGGGCTGGATCAGGGCTGCAGGGGGGGTCTCCCCAGAGCACAGCAGAGGGGCAGGATCCCCTCCCTGAGCTGCTGCTCCCGCTCTGGGGGTGCAGCCCAGCACACGGGGGGGTTCTGGGCTCAAGCGCTCACTGAAGCTGGGTCATGGGGAGCCTCTCATTGACCAGCACCCCCAAGTCCTTCTCCTCAGGCTGCTCCATCCAGTCTCCCCAGCCTGTGTTTGTGCTTGAGATTGCCCTGACCCATGTGCAGGACCTTGCACTTGTCTTTGTTGAACCTCTCAACCTTGCAGTTGGAGGTGACAGTGAAGAATCATATTGGAAGTGTCTCCGCTTGGGACACTTCCAGCACTGAGGCTTAAAAAGGATTCGAGACTTTTGACATCAGCAGTTACAGGAGAACCTGTAGAGCCCAGAGAACCTTTTCTGTACCCCTGAATGGGTTCAGATGAATTCAAAGTCTGAATATTCGTGTGTGTAGCAGCATCAGGCAATGAGGTCAGGGTTACGTGATGGTAAGGGACTCCCAGTTGAGCAGAGGGTTGGGTGAAGGCTTTACCTTTTCATGGCATCTACCGCTTGCCTCCTGTGGTTTCACCTAATACCCTCTTGCGCTTGTGTTAAGGAGTGAGGTGGGTGGAAGTTTCCTATCTGCAGACCACTTTCTATCATGATTTCATTGATGTGCTTTCTTCGAGGTAAACACTTCAAATCCTTTAAATCTCTCATCACTTGGAAGTTCTCCCATGTAATTGTTTCATTTATCTGATTCTTGGGCTCCTTAAATGCTGCTGTGTCCCTTTTAAGACAAAGCGACCTGACGTGGTGTCCTGATGGATGGTTCATTACTGATTTCCTCAACAGCACTATCCCCCTTCACAGACTGCTCTGTACCTGAACACCCCACGCTGATGATTGAACATTGAACAAAGGTTGTCTTTGTGGTTGTCCCATTGTGCCTGATGTTGTGGGGGGTGTTTGTGCACAGTCAGAGGTGTGTGTGTGCGTGTTCTGGATTTGACAGAGTAATTAAAAAGCTAAAGAAGAGACCACTTCATTTGAATGAGAATCTGATTAAGGGGTCATTGATTTCTCCATCAGAACTGTGATTTAATGAGTACTCATCAAACCAAGTCTCTCTGAGGTAGGGAGTGCTGTTCAGGCAGTAGTGAATGAACACATTTACATGTGGTTCTGAGCTCCGGGTATCATTCAGGTCTAAAAGTCATTTTGCTGGTGGTAGAATATGTGTTGCTCGCTTGTGTGGTCACACATCACCGAGTGCTGTTAGTGCGGGGCTCAGCAGAGAGGTCAGTGCCATGCTTTTCTCTAGGGGCATCTCAGCATCCCTCCTCGTGGGGCTCAGAGCCACTTACCAGATTCCTGAAGTGGGGATGTTGCAGGAGCTGTGCTGGAGGCGAGCAGAGCGTTAGGAAGTGCTGTGGTTCCACACACAGTCCCCTGGCTGCTCAGAGCTGCCTGTTCCTGTAAGGCTGGTGACTGGGCTCAGAACATACCTTGGAACACTAGAAAGTGATCAAAGGATCTGCTGACCCTTGGACACGCTCTGGGCACTGGGAGCTGCACCACTTGGTAGGGCTGCAAAGTTCTGCGTGACAAGATTTTGTCCAGTGCCTAAAGGGGCTGCAGCAAACCTGGAGAGGGGCTTTGGACAAGGACCTGTAGGGACAGGCCAAGGGGAATGGCTTGAACCTGCCAGAGGGGAGACTGAGATGAGCTCTTAGGCAGAAGCTCTTCCCTGTGAGGGTGCTGAGGCGCTGGCCCAGGGTGCCCAGAGAAGCTGTGGCTGCCCCATCCCTGGCAGTGTTCAAGGCCAGGTTGGACACAGGGGCTTGGAGCAAGCTGCTCCAGTGGAAGGGGTCCCTGCCCGTGGCAGGGGTTGGAGCTGGAGGAGCTTTAAGGTCCCTTCCAACCCAAACCATCCCAGAATTGTGTGGTTCCACAACAGAGTGGTCTGTAAGAGAGATTTTGGGAAGCACTGGTCGGGAGGTGTATGGGATATGTAATGTCTCCTGTGGAAACGACAAGTCAGGTGCAGATGTAGCTTGTAGCTTTGTGGCTGGTTTTCCTTTACCATTATTTAAATAAGCAGCAGCAGATGGTCCTGTGGAGCTGTGGTTTGGTGCCTCTTTCACTTTTTCTTCTACCTTTTCCATCTGACATAGCCGAAATGAGAGATGCTTTTGCTGTTCCTCTTCCTCCAAAGTCTTCCCTAATGTCCTGCCTCTGGCACTTTGCTGCCCTTCAGACTTAGGTTCTGTGGTGAAACGAGAAGAGCTCGGCAGTGATGTGAAGCCATCCTACCCCTACCTCCACAGCAAGGCACAGCGTTTCTGCTTCCCAAATTCCAGGGCTTTGAAATCATCCTGCTGCTCGCAGGAATGCGGTGAACTCCGCCGGCACTGGAGAATGCTCAGCACATGTTGCTGCAGGGATGTTATGGCCAGATGTGGCCCCACAGACATGAAGTTCCCTATTCCAGTTGTTCTTTGTGTGAAAAGGCTCCTCGTACTGACTGAGGTTGGGGAAATGCGTCTCCTCTGCCTCCTCTCTCAGCTCGTGGGCTTCAGGAGTGTCTGGTTTGAGCCAATTCACTTTCTTAGTGTACCGAGGAAAGGAGAAGCCACTGAAAAAGGGGTAGAGAAGTTTCTCCTTGGGCATGGCTACCGGAGCAAGTTATCCTGAGAGGTAGGGATGGATTTACAGTGTGCCGGGTACCACAGGATCTCATCCTGTGACGGGTGTGAGCCAGCCCAGTGCAGGTAGTGCAGGCGAGGAGCCTTCACACAGGAGTTAACACAGAGCAGCTGAAGCGCTGTAAATCTGCCCCGCTCCGGGTTGATGTTACAGTAATTTATGGTGTATCCGTGTTAGGATGGGAATAACGGGAAAGTGGAGCTGTGCCAAAGCTGGGGCTTGGAGGGGAGCAGCAGCAAAGTGCTTCCCGCTGTCCCGTGAATGATAGCGGAGGAGAGGGCTCTCCCATTTGTACCATGAGCATGTGAAGCTCAGGCCATCAGGAGAAGACAATGTCATCCCTCCTCGTGGCCTAGGAGTGTTTTGAAGCATCCCAAGGAACAAGTGCTGCGGGTTCTGGCGCCTGAGGTGAAGCAACACAAGAGGAGAATGACTTGGAAAAGACTCTTGGCTTTCCCCACCTCAGCTTTAAAACCGCAGGCTCTGATGTGCATGCTGAGGGATTCCTTCAGTCCGGGACCACAGTTTGAAGCTCTGACCAAACATGCTGGGGGCAAATGGCCAGGAATTCCCTCTGCAATCAGGGAGAGCTTTAGCTCTCCTTAGGAACGCACTGCGCGCTGTGGGTGCTTCGTGCCCACAGCTGCCTCTTGGGCTGAGCTGCTGGAGCACCCAGCGGAACCTCTGGCATCTACTGAGACCTTGCCCTGAAGCTGTTGCACATATTCACAGTGGTGGTTAATAATGCCTTACCCGCTTCTAGCAGGGTCCAGGTAACACCTGCAGGGAGCAGAAGTGCGAGAGAGCTGAATGCTCTTGGTGTACAGAGACCTTGACTTGTAGGTGCCTGATGGAAACCTGAACCAGATTGTACAAGCTGGAACTTGTTACCATCTGGTTCTTTGCCTGAAGTGAAAAGGGTTTTGTGGTCTCATTCTGGTCCTCAGAAATGTCACCATCGCTAAATTAGCGTTTGTAATAGCAGTGAGACATTCCTGAGTGCGGTAAGGTCTGGGAATCTGTGCCAGGAAGCGTGTCTGTGTGCCATCTGTGGCGCGTTTATAGGCTTTCCCCAAGCCCCCCTTTTATTATCTTGGATCCTTTCTATGGGAGCTAGAATCCTGTTACAGCCACGACGTTTATTCACTGCTTCCCTCCCATCACTTGCAGCCCAATTTAGATTTTAGATGCCTTTAATGAGCTGATGTTTATTAATGGATGGGAGGGAAGGAGGAATGAGGGAAGGGAAGGAGGAGTGTTATTTAAGCATACCCTCACCCTGTCATGTCTTCGGGTACCCCAGGTGCCCTGGGACATAGCAAGTGTTACGGTAGCTGCTCACTCCTCATGTTGGAGGCAGCTGCCTTCTGTGTTCTCTTGCCTGTGAACTGCATGTTACACTCATCTTCCCTCAGATGCAGCTATTGATAGAACCGTAGAATCAGGGAATGGTTTGGGTTGAAGGGACCTTAAAGCTCCTCCAGCTCCAACCCCTGCCACGGGCAGGGACCCCTTCCACTGGAGCAGCTTGCTCCAAGCCCCTGTGTCCAACCTGGCCTTGAGCACTGCCAGGGATGGGGCAGCCACAGCTTCTCTGGGCACCCTGGGCCAGCGCCTCAGCACCCTCACAGGGAAGAGCTTCTGCCTAAGAGCTCATCTCAGTCTCCCCTCTGGCAGGTTCAAGCCATTCCCCTTGTCCTGTCCCTACAGGCCCTTGTCCCAAGCCCCTCTCCAGGTTTAAAGTTGGTCCCATTAGATTTTGGAAGGCTCTTCTAAAGTCTCCTCTTGTATTCCCCATTAAAGGAGCCCATGTGTGCTTTGCTGGGCAGTAGTGCTCTGTGTGAAGTCAGGTAATAAACTTCCACAGCCCCTGCAGCACGAGGGGCTCCCTGATTCTGTCCTCTCATGTGAACCAACGCCTTGCCCATCACTTTCTCTGTTTTGAGACCATCTTATGTGGACACCTTGGTTGGAGTCAGCTCTAAGCTCCACAGGGAACTCTTCATCCAGAGAAAGCTTTTCCATTACGGGAACCTCCTTGGTTTATGTAAGGTGCAGTCATAGTGGATTTCCTGCTGATTGGAAGCACACAGAGACCTGTAACCTGCAGAGCAGGAAGGCTTCTCAGCCAGGGTATTAATTAACACTCATCTTTGGGGCCACAGAATGGGAGATCAAAGTCTTCTTGTGCCAGTGAAGAAACCAGGGCTGGAGCAGGCAGGAGTTTGCACGTGCCCCTCTGGACCATGGGTACCAGGCTTTTGAGTCTTCCGGCCATGCCAGATCATGAGGAAAAACACAATTTAAGCAGCTAAACTCTTCACAGTGCTTTGTGGGCAAGAAACCTCCTTCCAGCCACGTGCACGAGTGTGTGTTTCTGAGCAGTCAAAACCTGACCTCTTCCACTTCCCTTGGCTGTGGTTCTGTGCATCTGGGTCAGGCTGCTTCCCAACGCAGCCTTGCAATGCAGCTCCCTGATTCCGAGCCTGCAGGAGTGTGTGACTGCTGGTGGAGATGGGAAACGTGAGTTATTTCATAGCTGATAAATCCAGGGGAAGCGTAATCTTCTTGTGGCCTTTGTGTTAAAGACCTGCTGGAAGTGCAGCTGAACTCTCTGTGTTGTAATAGGATTAGTGGGGGTTTGATTGGGTTAATAACGTTGGGAATATTTGCTCATGTCACATATTTCATTAGGTTTGATTCACTGCTGTGCTTTTTACCTCATTAGTTTAAATCTGGGTAAAGCTGTGCTGGAAACATAAAGCGTGGCTGTGTCTTAGTGCCTTTGGGCTTCGGGGTGCTTTAGTGTGGGGATGCTCAACCTCATGGGTGGCTGCTGCTCTGGGCCTAAGAGCTGCAGAGGGGAGATCTGGGGTTGTGGGAAGGTGTAGCTGCCAAGTAACTCTATTAACATCAACAATTATTTAGCCTTGGAAACAGTTCACTTTCAAAAGGCGCAGCGTAGGTGGGATGTATGGATTAGTGTTAATATTTGTGCACTGAAGGAGGACTAGGAACAGCCTGAAATTCTGTCCTTTCCAACAAGCAAAGGAACGGAAGAAAAATTTGGCACAATTTTATCATATACACAGGATCCCAGCCTGGTTTGTGTTGGAAGGGACCTTAAAGCTCCTCCAGCTCCAACCCCTGCCACGGGCAGGGACCCCTTCCACTGGAGCAGCTTGCTCCAAGCCCCTGTGTCCAACCTGGCCTTGAACACTGCCAGGGATGGGGCAGCCACAGCTTCTCTGGGCACCCTGTGCCAGCGCCTCAGCACCCTCACAGGGAAGAGCTTCTGCCTAAGAGCTCATCTCAGTCTCCCCTCTGGCAGGTTCAAGCCATTCCCCTTGGCCTGTCCCTACAGGCCCTTGTCCCAAGCCCCTCTGCAGGTTTCCTGCAGCCCCTTTAGGCACTGGAGCTGCTCTCAGGTCTCCCCTTCAGGAGCCTTCTCTTCCCCAGGCTGCCCCAGCCCAGCTCTCTCAGCCTGGCTCCAGAGCAGAGCTGCTCCAGCCCTCGCAGCATCTCCTTGCAGAGGAAAGATCAGCACAAACGCTGAGTGCAGTCAGGCCTGGCTCTACCTGCAGACCCACCGCAGTGCTGACACCACATTGTGCAGGGGATCACTGCTTGCAGAGCTGTGGTTGATTCTTCTCCGTGCCATCCTGTGTGCCCAGTGCAGCAGGATAATGTGGTTTTTCTCCTGTTGCTTGAGGTTCTTCTTCCAGGGGTAGCCCCAGTCTTGCTCAGAGTCATCCCTGGCTCATCCACCCTGGTGTCAATGGAGTTATTTTGAGTAAGGGAGCTCTTGCACAGGAGGTGTCTTGGCCACACAACACGTTGGGTGCGTGATCTAGCACAAGGGTTTTCTTTGGGCTTGTGTTACTATTGTGAATCAAAAGCAGTTTTCAAATTGGCAGTAACTTGGGTTTTGGGGGGTTGAAATGGCATTTTAATAGAGAATCAAACTCCTTGGTAGCTGGTCTGAAATACTACACATCCCTTTCTTGAGGACTTCATGCACGTTTCCTGTTCTCACCATCACGTGGACTGTGCTTTCATTTGATGCTTTTCAACTTTACCACTCATTGAACTACATTTTTATTCAGAATCTCAGATGACAAAATAATTGGAGGCAACTTGCCATTTTCTTATGTTTAATATCTTCTGTTCTGCTATTCCTCCTGCAATAATACCTTCTGTTCCATGCAACTGAATGGATGTTTTCCTGTATGCTCCAGAAAATCCGTAGTTTTCAAACAAACACAATGTGTTGCAGAAGGGAAAACGTCCCAGTAAACAGCCAAGTCAGAGCTTTACAATCTGTGTTTTGTGAATGTAGAGGGCAGTAAATTCCCCTGTATCCAGATAAAACAGGGAAGAACGAGCCCTTGAATTACTGGAGTCCACCAATAGCTGTTGTGTCAGACCAGGGAACTGAAGAATAACCTCTGGAACCATTTATACCTTCAGCATGGAGGACTGTCCTGGAGAAACCTCTAAGGGGGCTTTAAGAAACCTGGAGAGGGGCTTTGGCCAAGGGCCTGTAGGGCCAGGCCAAGGGGAATGGCTTTAACCTGCCAGAGGGGAGACTGAGCTGAGCTCTTAGGCAGAAGCTCTTCCCTGTGAGGGTGCTGAGGCGCTGGCCCAGGGTGCCCAGAGAAGCTGTGGCTGCCCCATCCCTGGCAGTGTTCAAGGCCAGGTTGGACACAGGGGCTTGGAGCAAGCTGCTCCAGTGGAAGGGGTCCCTGCCCGTGGCAGGGGTTGGAGCTGGAGGAGCTTTAAGGTCCCTTCAGTCCAAACCCGTCTGGGATTCTGTGATCCGTCCATCCGGATATCTTAAAACTGCACTTGTTTAAATATCCCACTCTGCATCTTCAGCTGACCCCATCCCTGTGCTCCGAAATTTGGTATGGGCTTGAATGCCTTCTCTGTTTTAACAGGCAGAAAGATGCTTCTCTCATCCCCAAAGCTGTGTGTTATATTCACCTTAACAGCATGTTGTGGGATGGCTGCATTCAGTGCTACAACTGCTGATAGAATAGTTGCGGATGTTATGCTGGAAACACAAACTAAGGCTGGGCTGCAGAGCAGTGGCGCGTCAAACAGCGACACTTTCTGCCTTTTCCTTTCCCCCCTCCTCCTTTGTAACATCCCTACAAGAGCAGTAACCACAGCTTCATAACCAGGAAGGAAAGGAGTGTTCACCTCGTGTCTGTATTGCCCTTTGCACAAGCCATCCTTGTCCAGGGAAGAGGAAACCACGTTTCCTTCACCACCTTCCCTCAGTGAGAGTATGATCATTCATCTTCAAGTAGAGAAGTGCCTGTAGTCTGTGTGTGTTGCTTGGGACTCTTTTTCCCTCTTCCTCGTGCTGCGTTTGCCTGCTTGAATGTGTGACACTAAATCTACAAAGCCATAAGAAGGTGGTTGGCAGTTCATCAGGGCAGGGAATGACACACGCCATGTACACCGAGACAGGCGGCTGCAGAGGAATAGAGGTAACAGTGGTTGAGCCACATTTAAGAGAAGGAATTGCTCTTGGATCAGGATATTTTCATCCATTTAAAGGCTGAGTTTCATATTTACCAACACAGGGAATTCTCGAGGCTGGGCTTATGGAAAAAGGAGGGAGTAGAAACTGGAGCCCTTGTGCCAGGCAGCATCCTCCCTTCTCCTCCTCTTCCTCACAAGTGGTGCAGGCTCTTCCATGCTTCTTGTCCTTATCTGCAGTGTCGGGAATCCCTAAAACTGTGCAAGGCACCTGGGGCTGTTTATGTGGCACCTTGAGGAAACGGCTTTGGGAGAAGAAAAAGCCAATGTCTGTAAATAAATGCAGCAAACAGTCACAGTTCCTGTTTACTCTTTGCTTCCCTCCACATCCAAACTTCACAGTAAATCCAGTGTGCAAAGACTTTGTACCAGCGTTGCAAACTGGTCCCGTCCCAATCCGTTCCAATGCCAATACCAATCAGGTATTGGCACTGTGATGTGATGAATTCCATTATAGAGTGGAAACCCTGAATCTGTACAATGTGGTCAGTGTCAGGGGTCTGGTACTTGCATCATTGAGTTTAATGGGGCTTTGGGTATTTATACCAATCTCTGCAGTAAATCAGAGCGTGTCCAAGTTCCTGGTACATCGTACAGGGAGGCAGCAGAGGACAAGTGCCATGGAATTGGATTTGCAGGATGCTGTGATGAGGACTGATTGCAGTGATGTTGGGTAATTTGCAAATGAGCAAATTTGCAATTCTCGATGCAATGTGAACCCAAAACCTGAATGTTTGAACATGGAGCTGCAAATGAGGGCTTAAACAGAGTAATCTGATAGTGAGGTTGTTGAGACGCCGCTGAAGTATCATTGTAAATAAGAAAAGCCAAACTATGAGCGTTTGGAGGGGAATTGTGTATCATTTAATCACTGTTGCGCTGGTCTGAAAGCTGTAAAGCTGGGATAGTTCACAGGAGTAGTGTGAGAATATGCTTTTATGCATTATGTGAGAGAAAACGCCTGGGATGAATACATTTAATAATTCATATCTTAATTCATATTATTCCAGTGAATTTAATAATCTTCATAATGGTTTGTGATACTTGCAAGTGAGCTGGTTCTGTGTACTATGGAGACAACAGGGTTTTTCCTGCCATACTCAGATGATTCCCGTTGCACAAACCATTGCAGATGGGGGCTTCAGGGTCTGCCAATAAAGGTGGATTTGAATTATCCAGTTATGAAAATGCTCATAAACCCCAAGTATGTCCAAGGGAAATCCTGGAGCTGAGCAGTGCCGTGTTTGCACTGAGATGCAGGAGCTGTCCCATGCTGGCTGCAGGTCCCAGGGATGGTGGTGACACTGGGACTGGCCCCAGGGATGCTTCCCGATGTGCCAAACACAGTTCAGTCCTGCAGGATTCCTGTGAGCTCTTTTGGCACTTGCTTCTCTTTCCCCCCAGGACTTCACTGCCTTTATGTGCAGCCGTGGCCTGGCTGCTGCCATGGTGTGGGTGGTGTGGTTCTGTCACACGTTTGTCACCAAGGTGGGTGTCTGTAGCTCGATAACGTGACCCTGTGCAAAGCTGTGACCGGAGGGGCAGAGAGACACTGGGAGCATCTCATGTGGCTGGTTTGGCTTCCCATGGTGTTCATTTGTGAGGGCAGGTGGATGAAAAGAGCTAATTCTTTACTGTCTGCACTCTTTGCACAGGTTGTGGACTCCACGGTGAAGTAGCTGAGCCCTGGGCATCTCCAGAGATGCCACCATTGGTTGCTCAGTAGCCTTTATGTGTTGCCAGCGTACTGATTTTAGGTCAAAAGCTGCTTCACCCTGATCAGTCATCTCTGCTGCAGGTGCTGCAGCCCCTAGGATAACAAAGGGAGACAGCGAGAGCAGGAACCTCTTCACCCCTTTCACTTGATGCTACCAGTGTTCAACAGTCAGCACCGAATGGAAAAATGAGCCTTTTGTTAGTGATGTGTTCTGTAGGCTTTAGTGGGAGGACATTCTTTTAAGAGGAAACAGAGGGGAGGTTTAGATAAGGTATAAGGCACAAGTTCCTCCCTGTGAGGGTGCTGAGGCGCTGGCCCAGGGTGCCCAGAGAAGCTGTGGCTGCCCCATCCCTGGCAGTGTTCAAGGCCAGGTTGGACACAGGGGCTTGGAGCAAGCTGCTCCAGTGGAAGGGGTCCCTGCCCGTGGCAGGGGTTGGAGCTGGAGGAGCTTTAAGGTCCCTTCCAACCCAGACCAGGCTGGGACTCTATGATACGATCTGTTCTCAGATGCTCTGGCTGTAGCTGTTATCTCTGTGATTTGGCAATAATGCCACTTTTCATATCAGCTAAAAAAATATCATCTGCTGTAACATTCTGTCTTCGCAAGTTTTAAACATTTTCATGGTTACTTATGCTGCAAGAGCACAGGAGCAGGAGCAAACAGTCCTGTTTGGGGGAAGACAGGAGAGCTGCTTCCACCAGCACTGTGAGTTTGAGCTGATATGAACCCTTCCTAAAAATGAGGCCATTCTGAAACTAAAGCTTGAGGGAAAATAAAGGTGCTGTGTTTGTAGGGGCAGATCTGCTGTAGGGGGCTTATGAAGTAATAGATTTGTGAGTTCATTAGGTGATAGATTCATGGAAATGAAGATGGAGGGTTTAAATTACAGTAATAATCCTCTTATTTCTGAAGAGCTGAACACTGAGAGATTTCCCCGTCTTGGGTACCAGATAGTGGCAGTTGTTCAGGTAAGAAAAGTGATTTGGTTTCAGGCTGGGGGAGGGCAGAGCAACCCCAACTCAACAAATAAATGATGATCCAGAATTCAAAGGCACATCCCTGCTGGCACCATCCTTCCATGGTTGTGGACCGGGTGATGGATGGTGTGTGCTGCTGCAGGGGATTTCTTTACCAGCATCCGAGGCCAGATTCCTGCTGCCCAGGCCAGTGATCCAGGGGAAAACCTAAGAGCAGGCTGAAGGGCTGGTGCATCACCACAGCCTGTCCTGCTGCACACCCTCATGGGGTTTTCCTTCCACAGCCCCAAGGAAAACTGAGTCTGGTTGGTAGAAACAGGGATCAAAAGGAAATACAGGCACAAGGATCTTATCAATGATTCTTGTAGCGCTCTGTCCTGCACCTTGCTGAGCTTTGAGTCAGGAGCTTGTATAAACAAGAATTGATGAACTTAAGGACAGGGCACCTTAGTATAAAGTACCCTGAGTGTTTCTGCAACTGCTCAGCTGGGGTGGCTTTAACCAATAGTTAGTGTTTAACTGGGCCAGTGAACATCTGTGTTAGAGACCATTGTGGTGCAGGAATACCTGTGCACCCCGAGAAATGTGTCTCGGTTTGGTTTGGTCTCTTTTGTGGGGAGAGCTGGATTTTGCAATGGTTTAATCCTGTTTCCAGCCCATTTCCTGTTTTATGTCTCAGTTTAAAAGGGTGAAAACTCTTTTTGTCTGTCTGTGCAGTGGCACCTGCAGTGAGCTGTCAGCTGCGTGCTCTCGTTTGTTAGTGCAGGGATCTGCATGCTCCTAGGAGCTACAAACCACCACAGCAAGGTATCAGTGTTTAACTCGCATCCAGCCACCACACTGCTTGCTGTCCTGCCCATGCAGGGGACACAGCCCCTGGGGTGTCTCGGGGCTGCCGCTGGCCCCAGCACACCCTGTGTTGTTAGGTGATGTTCGGCTTGCGCCGTCGTGTTCCTCCCCAAGAGGTGAGAGCTTTTTGTTGCCATTCAGCAGAGTTTCAGCTCACCCCGAGCAGAAACGTGTTGGTGTCACTGGGAAGGAACTGGAAGTCCGAAGGTTTTCTTTCTCTCCCCCAAGGTCACAGCGATAGCGATGGTGATAGAGCGGCAGCTCCTGAGTCACGGTCATGTGGTGGAACTACAAGACCATTTCTCCTCCTCGTATGTAACCCCAGTAAATATAGACCCAGCCAAACTCCTTCCCTAAGCTGGGAGAGGATTCACGGCACAGCCGCTGCTCTTAACCCCTTCCCACACCAAACCGAGGGTAGAAAGCTGCGGAAGCAGCGCTTCCGTTGGGAATTTCCGAGGTTTGGTCCAAGAAGAGATGTCCCTGGGCTGCGGGAGCAGAGCGGCGTGACTCTGACTCAGCTCTTTCTGTGCCCATGTGTGCACTTTGCCTGTTTATTCCCAGTACAGGCAGTTCTGAGGGAGTTGTGTTACGCAGCAGGCTCAGTGTTGATTAACCAGCTCAGAGCTGAGCTCGGAATAACTGGTTTCATTTGGTTTGGTGCTTGTGATTCTTGCCTTTCTTTCCTTGCTTGGCACGCTCGGTGGAAACTGCACTGAGAGCTGTTGAAGAGGGTTTTCCCCGGCGGGCTGCAGGAATACCTAAACACAGCTATTAGCACCTTCCCCCTGTGAAGAGCCCCATCTGAAGTCTGCAATTCCTAAGGTGAAAGCCTGAAAGGAAGCAAATTGCTGTGCCTCAAAGTGGAGCAGCTCAGGTGCCATCCAGTCCCCTCCAGCTTGGGGTGCTGCGGTTATGTTGGCTTCAGGGGTTCTGTTTGGATGTCTCCGCACCAGAACCTGTACACAGAGCAGCACTTGCTGCCCAGCCTCCCCCCAGGAGAGATTGATTAGGGGATTTTTGGAGCATTTCCTCTCTCATCCCTTCATTTCCTCACTTTGTCCCCATCACTGCAGCCCTGGTGCAGAAAAGCCACGTATTTCCAGCGTGACTGCATGTGACTTTGTGTACCTATTTAGATGCTGGGCACAGAAAGGAAGCCCTTTTGACAGATGAATAGATGCAATACTTTTAATCAGCTGACTTGTCTGAAAAGCAGTGGAGCGCTGTGCTTTGTTCTGTTGGATGTTGTGATTCAGGCTGCCATGTACTTATGTGTTAACTTAGTACCTGCAGAAACTGATAAAGGGCTTTTTTCCTCCCTTTCCCACCTCCCCCCCCTTATGGTGCTATCACAAATACCAGTTCAGGCACACCTCCATCTGGTTTGAAGCACGCGGGGCAGAAGCATTCGTTGTGTAATAGTTGTGAAACATGTTTATTTAGGTGATGTTTGTTGTCTTCAGTGGGATTTGTGTGGCGCTTGATCCTCAAGGCTGTACTTGTGGGTTGCCTGTGTTAAAAACCACTGCCGGTCCAAATGTACCTTGTTTTGATGACAGCTTAATAGCAGGAACCCTTCAGTGCTGCTATTTCTGTGCTGTTCGCTGGGTAGAAAAATGGCTGGATGAGCCCAAAGAGAGGTGGTGAGTGGAGTTACCTCCAGTTGGTGGCTGGTCACAAGTGGTGTTCCCAGGGCTCAGTTCTGTTTAATGTCTTCATCAATGACCTGGATGAGGGGATCAGGTGCACCCTAAGATGACACCAGGCTGGGTGGGAGTGTTGATCTGCTGGAGAGTTTGAAGCTCTGCAGAGGGATCTGGACAGGTTGGATCCATGGGCTGTTGCCAATGGGATGAGGTTCAACAAGGCAAAGTGCCGGATCCTGCACTTGGGTCACAACAACCCCCTGCAATGCTGCAGGCTTGGGGAAGAGCGGCTGGAAACTGCTCATGGGAAAGGAGCTGGGGGTGCTGATTGATGGAGCTGAACAGGAGCAGCTTGTGCCCAGGCAGCCAGGAAGCCCCCAGCATCCTGGCCTGGATCAGCACCAGTGCGGCAGCAGGGCCAGGGCAGGGATTGTGCCCCTGTGCTGGGCACTGGGGAGGCCACACCTCGAATCCTGTGTTCAGCTCTGGGCCCCTCACTGCAAGAGAGACATTGAGGGGCTGGAGCGGGGCCAGAGAAGGGAATGGAGCTGGTGCAGGGCCTGGAGCACAGTGTGATGGGGAAGGGCTGAGGGACCTGGGGGGTTGAGTCTGGAGAAGAGAAGGCTCAGGGGGGACCTGATCGCTCCCTACAAGTGCCTGAGAGGAGGATGGAGCCAGGAGGGGCTGGGCTCTGCTCCCAAGGAACAAGGGATGGGACAAGAAGAACGGGCCTCAGGCTGCACCAGGGAAGTTTAGACTGGAGATAAGGAACAATTTGTTGTCAAGCACTGGAACAGGCTGCCCAGGGCAGGGCTGGAGTCACCAGCCCTGGAGGGATTTAGCAGACGTCTGGATGTGGTGCTTGGAGACACGGGTTAGTGGTGGCCTTCGCAGTGCTGGGTTAACAGTTGAGCTCGATGATCATGAAGGTCTTTCCAACCCAAACGATTCTGTGATTCTGTTGAAGCCTTCACATGCTTTTTTCTTTATTTATAACTTAATGCTATACTTATTCTGAAAGGGTTTGAATACTGAAGCAAATTCAACACTCGATTGCGTCGTCTTTCATGTGCCTCTCAGCCCTCCGGGTGTCAGAAATGACATCTGTTAGCAGCGAGGTGCCTGGCTCTGGCACTGTGTTTGAAATGCCTGCTTTACAGACTTCCTGCTAAAAGTCATCGTTCCTCAGGCTCAGTGATAGCTGCGCTTCTTTTCTTTCCAATTCTCTTTTGCTTCGGTGATTAAAAGAAGAGAAGGCTCCAGTGAGACCTTAGAGCAGCTCCAGTGCCTAAAGGGGCTACAACAAAGATGGAGAGGGGCTTGGGACAAGGGCCTGTAGGGACAGGCCAAGGGGAATGGCTTGAACCTGCCAGAGGGGAGACTGAGATGAGCTCTTAGGCAGAAGCTCTTCCCTGTGAGGGTGCTGAGGCGCTGGCCCAGGGTGCCCAGAGAAGCTGTGGCTGCCCCATCCCTGGCAGTGTTCAAGGCCAGGTTGGACACAGGGGCTTGGAGCAAGCTGCTCCAGTGGAAGGGGTCCCTGCCCGTGGCAGGGGTTGGAGCTGGAGGAGCTTTAAGGTCCCTTCCAACCCAGACCAGGCTGGGGTTCTGTGATGAAGACTTGGGCTGTTTTGAAGGTGCGTGAAGACTTTGGGGGAAGCATGGAAGTGACTTAGGCTTTGCACTGATGCATGTAATTTAAGCCTGAATAAAACATGTTTTCTTGAGCCTGGAGAAGGCAGAGAATAGTGGATACTTTCTTCTCTCTTTGCTGAGATGCTGTGTGAGTTGCAGTTCCGACTGGGGTAGTCTCTTCCTATGAGCTGGAGGCACAGGGAGCTGGTGGTCAACTGGTCCATTTACATCCGAGTGTCCATTTGCACTCTTTGTGCTGTTTGGTAAGATACAAAGAGCAGCATCAGGCCCCTTTGCAAGGTGCATGGTGACAGACAAAGCTGCTGATCCTCCAAGGGGAAAAGCCTCAGGTTTGTGTTGGGCAGAGATCCCGGGTACCAGAAAGTCAGCAGCAAGATGCTGCAAGTGCAGGGCAGCGTCTCTAGGCTGTGGATGGAAAGGTACAAGGTCCTCACATCTTGTTAGTGCTTGATTACTCCTTCGGTGCTGCGATCGCTCCTCACTGTGGTGTCACCGCTGCTGTGAGATATGGTGCATGCTCTTTATTACACAGCACTGACACCAACAGCTCGAGCAGAATCACACTTGTCAAATAAAAGGGGGAAATATTTGATGCTGCATCTGACATCTCCAAAAATTAGAAGACTTCTTGCAAATTGCTTGTTAACAGGAATTAGAGGTTTTGCCAGTGGTAAGAAGGTAGGAAAGTGCTGGCTGCAGAGGATTAGACTAAATGAGCTCCTGGGGAGGAGTGGCAGTGGAAAACCTGCCCTGCTCCTGCAAGAGATCTCTGCTTCCATCACAAGAGCTGATTAAAGCATTGAGTTGCTCTTGAACCAGAGGCTTGGCTGCTGTATTGATATAGACCACTACAGAACAATGTTTGTCAATTAAATATGCTACCAAATGTACTTTGGTGTCCTAAATCATAGCAAAGATCTGGTGATGTGCTCGGAGACATAGGGTTTTATCATCTCTTTAACACAAAAAGCAGTGTGAAAATCAGGTAGAACATAGCCAAGCATCCTGCAGAGTTAACTTGTGCCATAGGAACGCTGTCCTCCGGTGTCCGTGTGCTCGGGAGTAAGCTTTGCTTTTTCATACTGAGTTTGAGTGTGGTCCCAAAGTAGGAATGGGAGGTATTGCACCAGTAGGGACTGGGTTGGGTTATGCTCACTCCTCTAATTCCCTCTGCCACATTTTGGTTTGGTTTCCTGAGACTGGAAAATTCATTGGCTGGATTGTTTCTAAACCGTGTTCTCATTTACCTTGTATTACCTTGGGATCAGCAGGAGATGAAGCAGGGATTTTTATGTTTAGCAATGAGAAAGAAGAAACAATAGAACAGCACAGAGACCGCAGCTGTCTCCAGGGCACTCTGCAGGACACAGGACACTGGTCAGTGTGTGCAGGGGCACTTGGTGGTACACGTCTTCCAAAGGCATAGAATCATATCATAGAGTCACAAAGTGGTTTGGGTTGAAGGGACCTTAAAGCTCATCCAGCTCCAACCCCTGCCACAGGCAGGGACCCCTTCCACTGGAGCAGCTTGCTCCAAGCCCCTGTGTCCAACCTGGCCTTGAACACTGCCAGGGATGCTTTTCCAAAATAAGTCATATCCTTGCTCCAGAGCCACATGTCCCACACGTGCTCATGCTGAAAGGGCTGAAGAGGCTGAGCTGTGGGTGAGGTCTGTGACTCTGCTGTAGGACTCAGCCTGGGCGGTGAGAAGGAAATCCGTGCTTTACCCAGTGGCACGCTCTTATGCCCACTTAATTTTGTAAGAAAAGCTCTTCTTAAATTGCTTTCTGTTTCTTCAAACCATACATCCTTTGTCTGGTGAGGACTGGATGAGTCTCCTTTGAAAGGCAGAACATGCCTGACTGTACTTGGCACAGTTGGCTAATTCAGACTTGAAAGTTTTGCAGGCTTCAGGACTGAGTATCCTTCTAGAAACAGCACGTTTTGTGTTGTTTCTGCACCACTCCTTGAGCTGTTTGCCTAAAACTGCTTCAGGCTTTATGCTGGATCATCTCTCTTGAGAGCTAAGGGTTTATGAGTTTCTTTCTTCTTTCTTTAATGCAAGCAGGTTTAGCCTACCAACTCTAACTTAGTTTCATTGCTTAAAAACTTAATTATTCAAATCAAATCTAGCACAGTTCAAATCAAAAATACCCTGAAACGTGCCTGAGGGCTGGTGCAGCGAAACCTCTGCTCTCAATACCACGTTACGGACTGAAACAGCTCCCTTAATCCTTAGACCTGCTATTGAATTCTAATGCAAGGGCCATGAAATTCAAAGATGAGAAGGGATTCTTCGGCAGGGCTTGTGGTGTGAATGAACCCTAATTCAGTGTACAGAGGAGTACTGCAGTGTTTTTAAGCATAATGTGTACAATGAGCCCAAAGACTTTCTCCCAGAGAAGACCCAAGACCTGATAAGCTCCTTTATTCATCAGCTAAATCTGATGGCGCGTAGCCAGAAGGTTAACAGGGACTGTGGTTGCCATTGTTACGTGGTTGCCGATATCCAGAGCTGGCACCATGAGGGATGGACAGTGAAGGGGATGAAGAAGGGGTTTGGAAAGGAGTTGTGCAGGA
The DNA here is from genome assembly GCF_963264785.1 of Psittacula echo. Lineage (NCBI taxonomy): Eukaryota > Metazoa > Chordata > Aves > Psittaciformes > Psittacidae > Psittacula > Psittacula echo. The sequence goes on from NC_137753.1 coordinate 7,592,399, forward strand.
GTTACACGGCAGCATGTAGAGTTGGGCTGATTCCTCTTTAAAGTGGAGGCTGTCGTAGGCTGGGTTTAGGCCATTACAATAACAAACTATTAATGATTTAAAGAAGGTAAGTTACAGTCTTTTTTTTAAAGAGAATAAGGAAAACTCTGTAGAGTTAACAATTAACAATAATGTTATATTAATATATAATTATTGTTTTATAATATATTTTTATATTATAATATATTATTATATATTAATATATTAATATATTAATAATATATAATATATTATTTTATATTATAGTATATTATAATATATTATATGTAATATATTAACAATAATAAATAACATTTAACAAATGTCTTGTTAAAATGTGCATTCCCCATAACTGCACAGCTCCACTTTATTGTTACTTCGGGCACATAACATGGGGGAGAGCATCTGGTGGTATAAATGGTTATAGCCCATTGAAATGAGGAAAAGTTTGCACAGCCCATGCTCTGCCTCACATCTGTAACGATTTGGGGCCCTTCCATTGTGTTGCAAACACTTTCAAGCAGCACTGGGGTGTGTTAAATGTGTTGGAGCTTGTTCCTTAGTGTTTGTCTTGTTCTGGAGGATTTATCGACAATACCCACGGTTCCAGCTTTCCTGGGAAGCAGGTTCAGAGGAGGCTTTTGGGCAGCACATGGCCAGGGGTCCGGACACAGCAGGTTTCAGAGACCTAGTGTTTTTCTGGGGAGCTTTGGGGAGTGTTGGCACATTGGTTGTCCCCTTGCTGGAGAAGGTTTTCTGCACCGCAGTCACCTGTGTCACCCTTATCTCCATGTTGATCAGCAGTCCATCTGATAATGTGTTCAGTTGTGTGCTTTGGCGTGAATCGCTTGATACACTCATTTATTCCTTACTTTTCTTGTTCCCTGGCAGGCTCCCTACCCCTCAGGACAGAATGCAGCTCCAACCACACTGGTGTACCCTCAAGCCCCTCAGACAATGAACACGCAGCCTCAGACCCGCTCGCCGGTAAGGGAGCTCGCCTTCGCGCTACCCTATGTTCTTTCTTCCTGGTCCGTGTGTGTCTCTGTGTGTCTGTGTGTGTCTGTAGCACTGGGCCAGTTCTCTGGAAAGCGTATTCTACTGAACTGGAAGCACGTTCCAAATGGCAAATGTTGACTGAATCTTTCAGACGCTTTCCTGGTAGGATCATTTTCCTTTTCAAGTGGCTTATCAGAAGAGAAGCGATGGAGGGATTCTCATCTCCGTGCAAATAACACCATTTATTTTTAGCATAGTTGCTTTCAGGTTCACTGTGTTTTAGAGTTCAGATTCATTACCAGAATCTTTCTCCTTTCTTCTTTTTCTTTTTTTCCCCTTTTTTTTCCCCCTTTAAGGAAGTATTTCGTAAAGTCAGGAAACCAGAGGGGTTCTCTGCAGCAGCACTCAGTCTGCAGTGGCCTCTGGGCCTTGCTTCTGACTCAGTGCCACTGGATCAGTTCTAACCTAGCACCTCGTAGGTGCTCACACATTTAACATAGAGCTTCTGGGTACCCAGATCTTTCTGTGGTGAGCCCCTTTTTCATCCAACTTCAGGTCTGATTGTCCTCCATCATCTTTTATTTTTCCTTTCTGTGTGTGTATTGGAATACTGCTCTGCTACTGTAGGACTTTTGGCGGAATCTCTGCTCATAGCACAGTTGCACACGGTGTTAGGAGACTCTCCTACAGCTCAGCTCAGCTTCTGGAGGCGCGGTAGCTTGCCATCATGACATCTCAAGCCTCAGTTAGCCAAAGGAGCAGCATTCCCTGTGTCTCTTGCAAAGCGTCATCAGCATCATAAAGCTTTCAGGTTTCCTATAAAACCACCACACCATTCCCAGCACTTCTCTTTTCAGAGTAAGATGAATGCTGCTGCAGGTGGCAGCTGAAGGCTCCAAGACAGAAGTCTTCTGTTTGTCCAGGTATATATATACACACTCATACCCAGAGGGTAAGCTTCCTCCCTGTGTGCAGCCACATCGATGTGCTTGCCCCAGCTCTGGAGGTTCCACCTCCTTGGGATTTGCAGGAGGGTGACTCCTGAGACCCATTGACCTCTGTGTTGATGAACAGTTAACACCAGTTTGATGATGTGGACAGCTGCAACTTTGTCCTTAGCCCCTCATTCTGATCAGTAATGCAGGATACTGATGGTAACCCCCTTCTTTTCTCAGTAAGTATAATCACCTTGAATTGTTGAAAAGCACAGCTAAGTTGGTGTGGTTAGAACTGGAGCAAAAACCTGACTGAAGAGCTGCATCTCTAAACCAGTTTTTTTGACAGCCCAGCAGAACAGTGCCAATACATTGCACAGACAACTGGAAGAGGAGGAAGGTTTTGGAACAGAATCCGGTTTACAGGTCCCTGGCTGGAAGAGGCTGGATAAAATACTGCATTGTAAGCAATATAACAAACTGTACTCCTTCTTGCAGGCGGTTGTGCCGATGGCACTGTTTTGATTTCATCCTTTCTTTCTTTATTAAGTTTTTTTTTTACCACATCTTGGGTTTTGTTGGCTGATCTACAGCATTGCACTAGGTTTGCTGCTTTGCTAAAAGCATGAGCTGCCCTGGCAGGTCAAGTGGTGACACCAAGTCCAAAGCTGGATTGCAGCTGGGAGGGTCTGACTGGGATAGGGCAGAGACCAGGCTCACTCTGGGTTTGCTGCTCTGCAGGTAACATCTGCAGGGAATTTGGTTGGAAAATGGGTCAAATTGTAGGGTTTTGGCCCTGTTATTAAGGAGGAAGAACTTGTGTGCAGCTCTCAGCCATCTTTCTGTTATTTTTTTAACTCTTCTGTGTGCAGACTTTGCCACCTGCTCTGCTAGTGACCATTTCCACCCCCATTACTAAAAGCTGCACCCATAACATCTCATTCCACCTCCCCATCCCAAAACAAATGCAAGACTGGCCCCAGCCTGAGCTACTCCTGCATTTCGTTCTGGGCTTGACTTGCTTTTGGTTTTTAGTTCTTATTTTTGAATTCATTTTTTAACCATCTGTTTTTGGTGGCGAGGGGAGGGTGAGGACGGCACGAGGAAGGTGACAGGGGGTCTTTGCCATCCCTGGGCTGCCATGGCACAGTCCCATCCAGCACGCAGCTGGTTCGGCTGCTGTGGGTATATAGCTGAGGTTGATCCTGACCCTGCTTCCTTGAGCAGTTCAAGCTTCCTCCATCCTTTTTCTGCATCCAAGGGCCATTGGCAATTGCAGAGTTGAGGCTCTTCTGTTCCTTCCAGGACTGCTGCCTTTGCAGTCCAACTGGCTGCATGTTTTCTCCCCGTGAGCACCATAGCATCGCTCTGATAGCGAGAATCTCACAGCTCCAGCTGAGGGGAAGGAGAATGGATTGGGAATCACTCAGCGCTACTGAGCATGATCCGTTAGCTTTGCCCACGGCAGCCCCGAGCCCCAGGCGATTTTAACACAAACTGGCCAATTCTAGGACATCTGCCAAAAAAACCCCATGATCAGGAGGGTGCTGGAGCGATCCAGAGGTGGTTATTGTCAGAGAGGCTCAAGCAGCAGCAGGTAGAGGATGTACTCTGCTGTCCATGGAGCAAGGGCAGCACCAGGATGAGTGGGGTGGCAGAGATGCTGGACCCAGGTTCCATCAGGTTTCCCTTTCTATCTACTACCTTCATCAGCCAGAGGAGTAAACCAACCCAAAGTGCCTGTGCTGATCCGAGCCGGCAGTGACTACAGTTTGTTCTGTTGCTTACAGCTGCAAGTAGGAATAAATCTGATCAACCTGAATGAATTAAAAGAAATCAAAATTAAAAGCAAATCAAGAGCCAGTGGTGACCAGTTCAAAATAGATGAGGGTGTTTTTCACTAACTTTGAAGTTTTATTTTATTCCTTTATTTTTTTCCCCTTGTAACACGTCTTACTTTTCACCATGGGAAATCTTTTGGCTTCTTAAGGTACAAGATTTCAGCTCTTGTTTTAAACACAGTGAGAACAAATCTTTTCTGTGGAACAGTGATGAGAGAGGGACTTTGACCCTGAAATGAAGCAGCACGAGGTTTTAGCACCCCATCAATCTCTTTTTGACTCATTGTTCTCATTGGTGTGTACCGTGGAGTGTGTAGCCCTGCGGAGAGGCTCGTGTCAGCCCACCTGGGGTGGGCTTTAGCCCTTTCCTCCAACACAAGGCATTGGAACTGGGTTTGAGGAGTTATTCCTTAAGGAAAATAAGGACTTGCAGCACATTCCTCATCCAGGTGCCTGTTTCTCACTGCTGTAGGACCAGTGGGCAGAGCCACCATCCTTCACACCCTGAGCCCCAGGAAGATGCTGGGTCACTGAGTGCTTCTGTCCTGTGGCTGCCATTGAAACCTTCTGCTCTTCAGTCTTACATGATGCTGCTCTGCTTTTTTTTCTTTAACGTAAGGCTTAGGGGAAGTTTTCAAGGGTGGGAAGACTCTTGTTTGGTGAATCAGTGCAGGTCATTCCTTATAAACCCTTGTATCGGCACACAACTCTTATATAGACACACATACAGACGTAGAGTATGTCTGTAGAAACTATCTGTGAAGGTTTTTATGACTTTGCACCCAAATGTCACCATGAGGTGAAGGCAGAAGGAATATATAAACACCAGTATTAGCAGACTAGTTCTTGGAAGTCTTAAATGTAGGCAATTGAAGTGGTTATAAAGGAGAAAATCAGCCGGACCACTGAATATTTATACTTTGCTTCTCATGTTTGATGGCATTAAAACAGCTGGAGGTAGGGCTGCAAGGGAGCCACTTTGTCCTACTGAAAAACCCTCCTATTAAGACAACCAGTAATTAGTAACCAGCTTTGATCCCTCTTCTCAGGCGGAGAGTAAAGCATGCAGAGTCCCTGTAGTAGGAGTTAGCAGAGGTGGACTGTACCTTGTGCCTCAGCACGTGCATTGAGTTACTAAATCATCACAACCGGTGACGGGTAGAGGCTCTGGTGGGTAAAAGGCCACTGTGGGATCTCCTTTCATTTGCTCCATTTAATTATTGGAGCTATTATCAATAGATTTCTCTGCTTTCATCACAGAGTTCTGCTCATTACACTGAGAATGAGGGGTTTAAATACCTAACTCAGCTTCTCCAAGAGCATCCCTTGTCATCTTTCTTTATATTTTCCATTTCTTGCATTCATTTTTATTTCTAACACTCAGTTACTTACTGGGAAGTGCTTTTAATGTTTACCAAGCATGTGAAAGCCTGATTCCTTTCCTCCATGGGTAGCCCAAGTGGGTGGGAAATGGTTTAGTGAGCTTAGGGCTGGGGCACCAGGACCTCGCTTTCTCCATCCAAGCTCTCTACCCACTGATGCCTTCAGCTCCCTGGGGACACCATGAGTTAACCTGTCTTCACTTTCAGATGGGGGTGACAGTTCCAACTCATTAAGGAGGGTTAGATTGTGAGGTTAAAAGCAAAAGGCTGGAAACAATTGGCGTTGTGTGTTTGCATCTTTGCCTTGCAGGGACCTCCCCACGCTTGGCAGGACAATATAGCAGTGCCTACCTGGCTCTTTACTCCTCTCCAGCCATGAGTTTCCATCCTCCGCTCTCACCAAACGTTTGGAACAGCTCTGAGTCCAGCTGCTTTAACCATTTACCTCCACCTTTGGAACGGCTTGGTTTAAGTTGGGGTTTGGTTTTGTTCTGTTCCCCAGGCAGGATAAGGAATGCCTGTGTTCATACCCTGCGCGCCTTTCCAGCAACCAGCAGCTTGGGCTGTTAATCTCCCATCTCGAGCAGCGTGCTTCCCCAGCCACCCGTTGTATCTCAGTCCCTGTCTGTCACTGTCCTGCAGCAAAGCTTTTGACTGTTCTGTGGTGGTTGTTATTTTTTCCCTTGTGGGTTTATTTTTGCATAGAGTGTGACATTTTGGTTTCGTTGTGGTGTTTCTGACTCTTTGTGCCTTTCCTTTTGTGTTTGTTTCTCCCGCCTTTCCTCAGTTTGCAGCGGGGCCTCGACCTGCCCATCACCAGGTACAGTACCTGCCCCTTCGTTATCAACCTAAACTAATTGCTGGGGGAGGAGGGTGGTTGGAGGAGGTTCACCCACTAACCCAGAGCGAAGGCTCGCTTCGGCAACCGGCCCCTAGTAGATACTAGCACATGCGTAACCTTGCTAACAAGCTGCCTGCAACGCTGAGTAACACTTGTAATTCTGTTGGTGTCTCTGCACTCTTTAACCACCCCACTTAACATTGTTGCCATAGGAAAGGAGAACCTGGAGAGGTCCTGTCCAGGTACTGGTGAGATTCGCTTGCCTTGGTCAAGTCAAGACAGTCTAGAAGTCAAGGCAGCCTAGAGACCTTGCCAGCTACTTCCCAAAGTAGATGGTGGTTAAGTTGCCTGAGCTGAAGATGTTAACCAGGACTTGGAGTTCGCATCCCAGAGAAATTCCTGCTTTTCAAACTCGGAGCAGCAAAGCAGATGACTTCCCACTCCATACCTTTCTTGTGCAACACACGTGGTGATCTGTTACTGTTACGTTGCTTAGCGTTGGTTTTACTTACCCTGTGAAAGCCAACATTTAGGAATCTTTGTAGTGTTCCCATTGCACTACTTGGACTTTTTAAGGAACCACTTAATTAAGAACAATGAAAATGAGGAATAGCTCATGGAACTCATGAGCAGCACTGAGGAGGGTGGCAGAGATACCCAGAGGACTCTTCACCATCAGGACGGTGCACAGGTCCCTTCTGTCCTGCTCAGGGTGTCCAAAGTTGTCTTTTCTATCAACTCCTACGTTCATCTTTGCAAAACCCTTTTCTCCTGGCACTGATTTTGCTGCTGTTTGTAGCTTTTGAGGGGACAGAGGTGGTGCTGAGGGCTGGAGGAGAGGAAAAATGGTGTGATGAGTGTGGGAAAGCTCTCCCAGGTCTGGTTGTTTCCATGTCAGTGCTTCTCTTGGCTTGGAAGGAACAAGTTGTTCCCACCAAGTTGATAGGGAAATAAAACTCCACTGATGTTGGGACAGGGGCTTAAGTCCCAGAAGGTTTGTTCCAGGAGGATTAGTTTGTTCTCACTTTGCTCCTGTTAGTCTGAGCAGTTTAATCCTGTAGGGATGAGCACCTTTGGGGAAGTGCTGTCTCAGGAGAGCAGGTAAGTGTGTTCAGTGGGCACAGACACCCGAAAGAGCTGATTGTCTTTGGTCCTTCCACCTCAGAGAGCAGCGTGGAGGCAGGCAGCCTTCCAGAGCAGGACGAAACAAAGGCTTAAAGAATAGAATGAGGCATTTGCACTTGTTTGCTCACAGGCAGATGTCATGTGAGGGAGGCAGCGATTCTGTTTGTGCATGGGAGGGATTGCAGTGACAGCAGCGGTGGTGGTGGAATGTTTGCAGGAGACCGGGCAGCGCAGGGCACGCCAGAATTAGAATCTTGTTTAGATACTTTTGTTCTTGACCTTAACTCCAGGTCTGTCACTGAGGAGGCATCGCCAGCCAGGACCTGGTGTGTTCTTGCCTAGGTTGGTACGAAGGCAAGTGATGGATTTGGTGTGAGGCATTTAATATTCTCATAGAAATCACTGAGCTCGCTGCCAGCACACTGTGGGCCACGGGGCTGGAGGCAGCACAGCCTTGGAGGAGGCTGTGCCAGCTACTGGTGGCTTTCCTGGTGGGCCTCTACCCCCAGTCTGTTGTAACTTGATTTCAGACTTTCTTCTGAACTCAGTTAGGACTCTGCCTGCAGGTTAGAACTTGTCGTTACCAAGTGTTTTTCCACTTTTATCACTGCGTATTTAACTGTGTTGCAGACTCTGTTACATGTGAAGTCTGCTTGTAATTATCTGAGAGAAGCTGTTGCCATCAGCAAAACAGTGCCGGCTTTATCCCCAGCTCTGGCTGTCATGTGCTGGCTCAGGGCAGGCCCAGAGAAACCTGGGCTGGAGATGGGCTGTTTATTTCTCCTCATCCAAAGCTCTCTGCCCATGGTGTGGGTTGGGGATGGAGAGAGGGACCCTGACCAAGCCACTTCACCCCAAACCTGAGACTTAGAAGATGCTTGAGACCAACAGGAGTAATAATTGTCCCATGGGAAGCTTTTACCATGTAACATAAGCAGTTGAGCTTAGAGACTGAGATTTTGTAACCTAAATAGTACTAAATGAGTAAATCAACCATAGTGCCATTAATATTGCTTGCATCAACATAACGTGCTCTTCCAAAAAGCAGCAGCAAGGTGAGGTTTGCAACGATTCCTGTGTCAGTCCCAGCGTGATTGTGTTAACATGTGCCTCCTATTGATTCTGAGTCTCTTTCAGTCAAATAATGGATTGTTCTTTAATGATATTTCCTGTATTATTAGACTCACATTAGTGTGATTTAAGCACCTGACTTAGACTGGCAAGACTAAAGACTAAAGACTAAACCAAGACTGGCAACTTTATAAGTGATCTTCTTCCGGATGGGGATGCCTGCCCTGCTGAGTGGTGGCCAGTGGATGCTGTAGAGAGAGTTACCACATTCTGTGTAAGAGAAAACAGGAGAACATGCAGGATGCTACACTAAGAGTGACTGGAGGCAAATGTAAATAGCTGCAGTGGTCCTGGTTAAATGTGTATCAGTAACCCTTGATTCCAGTACCATGGCTGCCTGGAAACCCCTGCAGTGTCCCGTTTTGTAGGAGAAAGGAAATGAGCTGAACAAAGTGTTCTGTGATGGTATTTTATCACCGTCTGAACCTCCTGGAGTTCAGCAAGGCCGAGTGCAAGGTCCTGCACCAAAGTCCTGCAGTCCCCAGCACAAACACAGGCTGGGTGGGGAATGGATGGAGCAGCCCTGAGGAGAAGGACATGGGGGTGTTGGCAATGAGAAGCTCCCCGTGACCTGGCTTCAGCATGGAGCTGTTGGAGTGAGGCCAGAGGAGGCCATGGAGATGCTGCGAGGGCTGGAGCAGCTCTGCTCTGGAGCCAGGCTGAGAGAGCTGGGCTGGGGCAGCCTGGAGAAGAGAAGGCTCCTGAAGGGGAGACCTGAGAGCAGCTCCAGTGCCTAAAGGGGCTGCAGGAAAGCTGGAGAGGGGCTTGGGACAAGGGCCTGCAGGGACAGGCCAAGGGGAATGGCTTGAACCTGCCAGAGGGGAGACTGAGCTGAGCTCTTAGGCAGAAGCTCTTCCCTGTGAGGGTGCTGAGGCGCTGGCCCAGGGTGCCCAGAGAAGCTGTGGCTGCCCCATCCCTGGCAGTGTTCAAGGCCAGGTTGGACACAGGGGCTTGGAGCAAGCTGCTCCAGTGGAAGGGGTCCCTGCCCGTGGCAGGGGTTGGAGCTGGAGGAGCTTTAAGGTCCCTTCAACCCAAACCAGGCTGGGATCCTGTGATTTTTAAATACACTGTCAACCCGTGGTTTACTCAAAATCGTAGCAGATGCAGCTGCGACCTTGCCTAGATTGTTTCTCCATTTCCCTCTTTGTGCATGGAGCATCCCTGTTTTTTCTTCTCTCTATGTAAGGATCTTCAGTCACTTTGTTGCTCCTGATCCTCATGAAACACAATTGAAAATAGCAGTTTTCTTGTAATCTGAAGTCCAGAACAACCCTTAATTTAAGAAGGTCTTCAGGAGCATCTGGCTTATTTTAAAATGGATGCTCAGAAGAGGCCAGTGTAATTAGAAACAGGAATAAGAAGTATGAACTGAAATGTCATCGTTCCCTTTCTGACTTGTAATTGTATTTGAGATCAGCTTGCTGGGTATGGCAGACTAAGTTAGTTTGAGGTTGCTGGTGTAGCTTGTTCCAGTTTTAGCTTGGGGTTACTCCAGTTCTTCTGGGTACAGCTTATACAACAGAAAGCTGGGCTGGGCCGTGTGCTGTTGTTACAAAGCCTTGTGATTTGGAGAGGTCAGGAATCCACTCCCTGAGCTGACTCAAGACCAAGCGTTTGGTAGCTTTGGGCAGTATCTCAGGTTAGAAAGAGGCTGCTGTGGTCATGTCTGTCTTCAGCCATAAGCCTGTACTGGAGCTGCCAGTTCTAAACCCCACAGACGACACAAAAAGGGTTTTTTTCACCCAGTTTTATCATTTAGCAGATAATAAAACTGGGAAAACCTGAAGGGAGTGGGGGAAAAGTCCTGTGCTGTGCGCAAAGGGCTGCACTGGGTTACTGGTGGCCATTGGGGAAGGAAGACTTGGACTTGGGGGCTTCCTTCTGCAGCTCCTGCTTCCAGCACCAGCTCTTGTCTCAAGGCTGCAGCTCCTCAGCTGAGCCCTGGTCCCTGTGTTGAAGTCTGAAGGATCAAATATGATGTGCCAGTGTTGGGTCTGTAAGTAGTAGATGTGGTTGTATCGTTGTAACGCTGTATTGCCTGTGCAGACACCTCAGGGTCAGGTTATCCCACCAGGAAAGCTGGTGGGATAAAAAGGCTAAAACTTAATCACAGGCTTGTCCCAGGGTAGGAGAAGCTTAATTGAAGCAGTGATTTGTGATTTCATTTGATAGCATTGATGACAACTTGTTGAACTTTCCCTTTGGTCCCTTTCTCTGCTGCCTTCTGCGGGGCTCTGTGGACCCATCGCAGCTGCCAGCCTTGATCTGTGCCTGCACACACTGTGTTAGATGGACTAAGCTCAGCACAGGCTGGGTTTCAGTGCTCTTCCCACAAGTTTATTTCCCAGTGAAGCTTTTAGAGCCCAGGGGGAGTTGCTCCACAGACATTTCACTGGAAGAAACAGCTTAGAAATACAGTGTAAAGAGAAAGTCAATTAAAATGCAGTGGTGGTTCAGCAGGAGGAGGTTGTGCCCTTTGCTCATTGATTTTTCTGGATGGCAGCCTCTTGTCTGGCTGGTCCGCAACAGACTTTTGACACAGGGTCATGTGGGAGGAAGATCAAGCAGGAGAAGATGATGGTTAATAAAAGGATATCGGAGTGTTCATATGTAAGGAGTGACTAAGAGGTAAATGGCAGGGTAGTGCTGACAGGGGTGGATGGGAGGTGAGTAGCGGATACCTAAAGGAGCTACAAGAAACCTGGAGAGGGGCTTGGGACAAGGGCCTGTAGGGACAGGCCAAGGGGAATGGCTTGAACCTGCCCGAGGGGAGACTGAGATGAGCTCTTAGGCAGAAGCTCTTCCCTGTGAGGGTGCCGAGGCGCTGGCCCAGGGTGCCCAGAGAAGCTGTGGCTGCCCCATCCCTGGCAGTGTTCAAGGCCAGGTTGGACACAGGGGCTTGGAGCAAGCTGCTCCAGTGGAAGGTGTCCCTGCCCGTGGCAGGGGTTGGAGCTGGAGGAGCTTTAAGGTTCCTTTCAATCCAGACCAGGCTGGGATTCTGTGATGAGAGCTTAGTAAATGAGGAGGCTGAAAGAGTTGAGCTTGAGGCAGCCGATGAAAGCAATGTCTGAGAAGGGTTTCCTTGTGCTCTTCTATAAGTGTATCGAGGGAGTAACCCTCAGAAGGGAAACATTAAAGACCATATTACTGACTCCACCATGATCCAAGCAATTCCTCTTTAACTGAGTTGGAAAGGTAGGGGATGGGACCATGACCTGAGGACCATGGCTCCGATCCTCACTGATTGCTGCATGGCTGTGTAGCCAGTGTGACCATCATTAGACATTGCAGGACTTAATTTTTGAAGGAGGTACTCAAAGAAGGGTGGATGAAACCTATCAGAAGCCTTGCTGAGGCCCAGGGTTCCTTCTTCAGGCCCTGAGTAGGTTCTGTGTGTGCTCCACTCCCAAATCCTGCACTTTTTAGAAGAAAAAGAGACAAAATAGATCTGATTTTAATGTCCCAGTGTTCTCCTATGGGACATTGAGTGTCACTGGAGAGCACTGCCTGTGCAAGCCTCTGTTTGACCTCACACAACCAATTTTTCAGCAAACCAGGTCAGGATAGTGAAGCATTTCTAAGAATGAGTATTGCTAGCTGAGCCTTGGAGGAACGGGAGCAAGGACAGAGCAGAAACCAGTCTGCCAGCCAGCTGATACTTGTTTGGAACAGTAAAACCCACCTAAAATGGGATGCGCAGTGCTCTGAGGGTACCTGATTTTCTTGCCAAGTTTAGTTTTACTTGTACGAAGTGGAGGAGCTACAAGTGATTCAGACTTTGCTAAGAGATCTCTGGTTGGCTCTTCCAAAAGCATCTGCTGCTCTTGTTTTGGAAGAATGGATCTGCTTTTCTTCCTGCTCTGTCTTCCTCATAGTAATGAAGTTCTCCTCCTTCTTTCTCCATCTCCACCTCTGCAATGGTGTGGGCAGTGCAGAGTGGGTTTGAGAGGTTGGAGGGTTTAAAACGAGTTTCCTCATTGGAAGTGCTACTTCTGCTGTGGAACAGCTTAGCACTACCATGGGGTGGTTGATGCTTAATGGAGGATGAGCCTGTGCCTCACACCACCCATCTTGGTGCCCAGAGGTGCTGTCCTACGGCAGCAGAGAGCCAGCTTGTGTTCCTGAATGGAGTTTCTTCAGCGTGCTCCCCCAGCAGGTAACATCTGAAAGCTCTCCATGAACAGGAGTTGCTGTTGCTGTCAGTTTTTCCCTGATGGTTTTGGTGCTGTTGGTAGCAGGTTTCGCAGGTGCAGCAGGGACCTGAGGAGCAGAGCTCACATCTGGAGCTCGCGCTGGTGCAGGCCTCCCATCTCTTGCAGTGGAGCTTTTCTGTGCTGCCCTGTGGGTGCTGTTACTGTCAGCAGAGGCAGGTCTCACTTCAGCCTCCAGCCCATTTCGCTCTGCGTGAATAGGGAATCGTGGTGGCTGTTGGCTTTTCCAGCCCCACTCTGAGACACGTCTGGGGTAACAGGTCAGGAACAGTCATTATTCAGAAAGAAGAAAGGATTTTGCTCCTTCTGGTGTCTTTGAATACTGAAATACTGCAGACTCTGCTTGTTCCCCCCATAAATTCAGCTTATGCCCTTGGTCCCTGCAACGCTCCTGTGGTTCCCCACATCTGGACAGCCACAGTTTTGGTTAATGCAGGAGCATGGCAGTGTGTTGCTCTTCTGCTTTCCTTTCTGCACCCTCCCAACCAATCTTTTCTCCCCAAGCAGTTGCCTTCTGGTTCAGGTCACACTTGGAGTGTGCTGGGGACAATTCTTCATCCAGTTGAACGGGGCTGGTTGTGAAAGCATCTGGATTTGTGAGATGGAGCCATCCCTAGCTTTCCTGGAGAAATCATTTGCTATGGGCAATAACTTGGGTATCATAAAGTCTTCAGCAGCACCAGAATGATCATGTTGAGCTCATGTCAAGTACAGAGGCATCACAGCTTCCTTCTGCCCTCCCCTGTTCTTCCCAAACGCCAATGCAGATCAGCCCAGTGCATTCCTTTGTTCCTTCCTCTCTTTTCTTCTTCCCCCTCATGATGCAGTTGCTCACAGACTGCTCCCATCAATGCACTTCATCACTCAGCAGTCTTCAGTGTGATGTGTCATGATGTGCCTAATCATGATTGTTTTGCTGAACACTTAAATACTTGGCATTTCTTATCCTTCCAGTCTTGGTGTGGAAATGGAGACCAAACCCAAGATGTGAGCAAGGGTTTCTGCTTCATCTGCTGTCTGTGTAGCACTGAAAGAGACCAGAAAGGAAAACCTTTGCTGTTTAGGAACAGAGTACCCATAGCGTCTCTCTGTAGCATCGCATTTTGTGCAGTTTAACATGGTTTGGTTGGGTTTTTTCCTTTTTTCTTTAAATTTTTATACTTCCATATTAAACTATTCCAGCAGTTTCTGACGCCTCCATTGGGATTCAGGTAGAAGAGTCCTTGATGCCAGTTCAGTGTCTTTTTTGTGGTGTTCCTCTAAGAAGTTAGTGAAGGCAGGATAGCAAAGTGAATGGAATTGTGTGCAACTAGGGTGCATGTTATATCCTATTCCTTCCTACTGATCTGTAAGCTGTTCCATTGGCTTTCTTTCTGTTTCCTGCTGCTTTCTTGCTTCGTTCTTGAAGGGAGGATTCAGACCTATACAGGTAATTTTAACTCCTGGTTCTGCATGGCATAAGTGTCTCTATCACTTGTATCATTACTCTGTTAGTGAATGCGTTGATGTCTGATGCATATCTTAACCACAACCTGAGTTTCAAGATTGCAAAGACTCCAGAGCAAGGTCTTCCAGTGCCATGAATGCTCCATCCCAGGGATACTGATGCCTTTTCCCAGCGCGTAAGGCTTGAGGATGGAGCGTGTTCCAGGGGGTTGCTTGGTTTCCTGGACCTGGTCCATCCGCGTGGGGCATCACTTCATGCACACGTGGTAGAAGAGTTTGGTACCACCCTGGAAAGAGGTTGCCATCTTTCTGAAAACAGAGGGCAAGACAAGTCATCTGTTTCAGTCTGTGTAAAGGAGAGGCACGAGGCACCTCTGGCCTTGCTAAAATCTGGCTTTATAACTGTTCTGGAGCTCTATTGGAATATTCATTCCCAAGCACATTTATAACGGTGGGGTTTTGGCAGCCAACCCACCGTATCAAAACTATGTTTGCCAAAAGTCATTTTCTTAACGTTCACGCTGGAAGTTTTGCTGGGTAATCCAGCAGCTACAAACTCATCACTCGTGGAGTTTAAAGGTTCTTACCTTTCTTCTCCGTGTGAATTGAAGGCTGGAGCGTGAGCTGGCGATTTACAGCTAAGCAGAAACGGTCCTGCAGTTTTCTGAACGCGTGGCAACCCTTTGAAAGTAGTATGAGAACTCTAATGTCGTACTGATATTCCCAGTTGTTGCCCAGAAGGCCTGACCAGTTCTTTCCTTTCTCTCCCCTGCCCTAGTTTTTTCAGAGGCCTCAGATCCAGCCTCCAAGAGCCACCATCCAGAACAGCAGCCCTTCCATCCGTCCTGGTGCGCAGACCCCCACGGCGGTGTATCAAACCAACCAGCACATCATGATGGTTAATCACCTGCCAATGCCCTACCCGATGCCTCAGGGCCCCCAGTACTGTATACCACAGGTAACAAACCCCTTATCCCAGCACCTAAAGGACTGCAGAGCTATGTTGGCTCCATCTGGATCTTCCCAAGGCTTGGTGCAGAGTTAGGGGGGTGTGTGTGAAGTGAAGCTGGTAGATGCATATTTAGCCTCTGTCCTTCTTCTGTGTGCAGTATTTGTTGGTGTGTGTGTGGAGGCAGGAAGAATAAATTACTCCTCTAGGTTTTGAGGTCCCCCTCAAAAACAGTGTGAAACTGAGCTCCTGGGGAGGGTTCAGTGCTATAAATGTGTCTGAATCGACTTCATAGATCTGCAGCTATGAAAGCCTCGGCCTCATAAAAGCACAACAGCGCTGAAATCAGGATTTACTACTTCAGCTCTTGAGTTCTCCTTGTCTGTCGATGACACAGCTTTAGCTCTCTTGTATTCTTCTGACAGTAACTCAATCTATAATTAAGCAGTTTGCTAATCAGATCCCTGTTGATTCAGGGGCTTGATTACAGGTTCTGTGTGCAACAGTTGCCCAACTCCATGTAAACCGATGGCTCTTTTTTCTCCTCCTAGTATCGTCACAGTGGCCCTCCGTACGTCGGGCCCCCACAGCAGTATCCCGTTCAGCCACCAGGACCAGGACCTTTCTATCCAGGACCAGGTCCTGGAGAATTCCCCAATGCCTACGGTAAGTTCTGCTTGGAGAATTCTTCTCAAGTGTTTTGCTGTTGTCAAGCTGAAGATTTAAAATAGCAAAATGGATTAGCATGTGTTTGAACTCCAAATGGCTGCTCAATTGGGTTGTGTCACAGCCCTTATTGTTCACTCCTGAAAATGCACAATAACAGAGTATTGTTTGTAGGAGCACTTGAGGATAGGCTGCAGCTCACAGAGCTACCTGTAATCACACATGAGCAAGAATGGGGGCTACTTGTTACTCCCTGCTGAAGCAGTATTATTTATTAAGGTATTGTGAATACAACTGGCGGCTCTGGTTTCTATTGAGCCATGCCCTGAACATGCTCGCAGCAGTTAATGTTTCTTACCCCTTTGTCCTCTGGTGGTGGTTAGAGGAGCCATGTGGTTTGATTCACTGATCTTATGCTGTGAAGGTCACGTTAGTCCAGTCAAACAGTTTGTAACCTGTGGACAGGCTGAAATTTGCCCTTTTAATGGGTAAGTCCTGGTCTTGCTTTCTCTGAAGCAAAAGGGTTGGGAGGTTGCCTGACATCATGTGTGTGCTGTGGCTGGTCGGCACACGATGGTCAGTAGGTTTGATTGACTCACCCATGTACTGAGCTTCAAAGCTGCACCTAAATATCCCAAGGCTGCATCTCACTGGTCCTTGACTCCTCCAGGACCTCACAACCACCTTTCATTTGGGTCCCAGCTTGCAGATCCTGTGTAGCAGTGTGGGTCTGTCCTTCAGCGTCCTGTGATACCTATTCTCTTGGCAATCCTCTTTTACATTCAGGTCCTTTCGTAGTAATTTCCAGTGTGGTGCCATGTACAATATGTATCATATTTGTATCACAGTCCCTGTAAGGTTTTCAGTGGCATCTGTATTTTGGTATTTAAATCAGCTCTTGCAAGCTATAGTTGAATGAGATGCAGAATTCGATATCCTGCAGTCAAGTTCATCACTTCTTTATTTACCTTCCCTTGCTCATTTATGGGAACATTTGGAAGAGCCACCAGGATGATTCTAGCCGTCACCCTGTTGTAATGTTTTGTGGGGGCTTTTTAAGGGTTTTCACCTCTCAATATCAAATTGGAGGTATTTTGTTCAGTCTCATTGCTACCTGCCCACGCACGGCCTGTAATCTGTTGGGGGCAGAGATTTTATCAGCTTCCCATGCAGCTTCAGGCTTTAGCTGTTGGTATGTTGGAGCCTTAGAAGTGAACGATCACCTTCCAGGCTGAACAGTGACAACCCCTTATTGCTGGCAGAATTGCATGTTTGCTCTTCACAGATCCAGATTCCTTTTAAAGGGGAGAAAAGCCTCAGCTGCTTCTCTACCCGTCATCTTTTCCCCTCCCTTCTTTCCTTTCTTTTTCTTGGTGTATATAGAGCTAATGGGACTTTGACAGGCTGCCACAGAGCCTTCAAACCTGGTTATGTAGCTCCTGAGTAAAAGGAGGGAGAGCAATTAGAAGGCAGCTGGTTTCTGTTTGCTTATTCTAGTAAAAATAAAGAGCAGAAATACTGCTCTGGCTCTTTCAGTCTGATCCACTAAAGGAGGAAATTGCCTGGTATTCCTCATTTTTCCTGCCATTACAGGTCTGCTCTCCTGCTTTCTGCTTGCTTAGCGCCGTTTGTCTGTCCTCACTCCTGTAATGAGGAGAAGGTTCCCTTCTGGTCCCTTTCCACTCCTGAAGGCGCCTGGTTTCTTGCACAGAGACTGTCACCTTTCAGTGCCAGCTTGCTTTTAGGTTGCTGCATCTGCAGAGTGTCAGTGGGTGAAGCTGGAGCCCTCCCTTGTGCCGAGAGTTTTCCAGGCAGAGCAGGGTTAGCCAAGGAAATGGATGACTTCAGGTTTGCCTGTGCTCATCCACCCTTCCCTCCCGTTGCATCCTTGCTATTTATATAGGGACTGGCAGTGTCTTACCAGGAAGTGCTCTGGGAGACAAGGAAATCTATGACACAGGCATGGATAATGCTGTTGGCAGTGGCCTTGCCCGTAAACCTCAAGACTTTGTAGCCAGTGAGGCTGCTAGATGTGAAATCACTGCAGTCTGGCAGGCTGAAAAGAAGGGGGAAGGGAAAGTACTGCAGAGAGCAAAACTTGGGGGGATGGACAGTGCATCCTCTGTAATTGTCTCAGTTTTGCAGTGTGTCATCATTTGATAGCAGTGAGTTTCTGGGCTGCATCGGGAAAGACCTTGACATGGTGAATGGAAAGGAAGGAGAATAAAACGTGGGTGCTGCTGAACTGGGAACAAAACAGGAGCAAAAACCAAAGCACAGAGAACAGAGTTGCACTGAAAATTGCACTTTGTTGCACTTGGTCTGTTGCCACAGGAGCTGTATTTCTGCCCAGAAGTTACTCTTGCTTTTCGGGATTCCTTCCTTGAGTTGAGTTCCTTCTGTGGCTCAGTCTGAGGCAGGGAGCACCTCACAGGCTGGCTGATTACATCTGGTTTCTAGGAAACTGGAAATCAAGATGATGAACGCATCCCCAGGCTTGCGCCTGTTATCCCAGCTCATGCTGTTCACCTGGCCAGCTTGGCCAAAGCAGCACTTGGAAGAGTTTGAGGCTTCATCACTGTTCTTAAGGAGAGAGGCAGGAGGGTTCTCGCTTCCCAAGCTGTAGGGACTCTTTCAAGGCCAGGTTGGACACAGGGGCTTGGAGCAAGCTGCTCCAGTGGAAGGGGTCCCTGCCCGTGGCAGGGGTTGGAGCTGGAGGAGCTTTAAGGTCCCTTCTAACCCAAACCAGTCTGTGAGTCTGTGACAGAGACATTTGTGCCCTGAGGCCAGATCTGAAGTCACTGAAGTTCACAGTAAGAAGTTTATTGAATCATTTAGGCCACCTTAACTGCAGCATCCAGGGTGGAATTTGGTCGGCTGAGCTTTCCAAAGCCCTGAGCCAGTGCCAGGCAATGCTCTGTGCTACTTGCCCACTATCTCAGCAGAGAAACGTTCTCCCTCTGAGCATGCAAACAGGAGCCTGCTCTGAGCTTTTGCTTCCCAGTTCCCAATTTAAGGATTTGCAGCCTTTGAAACTGCAGATCAGGTTGTGCTGGGCTGCCTTCGTTCACTGTCTTGGATTTCACCATTTACTTGTGACAGCAATAACCTCCTGTTCAGATTACAGACACACAGCTCATTCCCATTTAAAGGTTGGTTCAGTTGGAGGATGAGTGAGGTTGCTCCGGACACAAGCGCAGACAGGCAGTCCTGTGGCATTCATGCCTGGAAGGAAGAAAGCCCAGTGCCATCTTCCATGTTCCCCTGATTCCTGATCCACAGGCAGAAGACTGCTCTGCAAGGCCACCTTTATATCTGGTGTGGTTTTAAAGCACTTGGTCATTCTGAGCCAGTCTTACTGCAGACAGAAAACCCTAATGAAACTACATTGGGCATTATGAATGTAATCATCAACGTGGTGTAATTCCACCATAAACCTGGTTGTGCTTTTTCTGTGTGCAACATGAGGAGAACATTGCTTGTAATTACATTTGTGTTCATGGAGATAAAAAATGAAATAGGGACTACATCAGTGTCATGATGGAGTAACAGCTTCTGGTTTGGTGGCAGTGGGGAAGAGCAAAACACAGGCCAGGTGGATGCTTGTAGCTGTGGGGTTTGAAGGGAGGGAAGAGCACGTGGATCTGGTTTACATCATGCACTTGGTTTAGTTTCATTAATAGACTTTTTCCCTCTTGCTTCTGTCGTTCTCTGCTCTCCCAGGAACACCTTTCTACCCAAGTCAGCCAGTGTATCAGTCAGCACCCATCATAGTGCCTACACAGCAGCAGCAGCCTCCACCTGCTAAAAGAGAGAAAAAAACGGTGAGTGATGGTCATGGATTGGTACATCCCACCCGAGATCTGTCCTGGTTGTAAGCTTGAAGGAAGTTAATGACGATCTTAAGCTTAAAACTGAGCTTTAGCATCACAGAGAGACCAAGTTGCACACCTGAAGTGTAATTAAACACTGCACAATGCTGCAAGTGTCTGAGTTCTGATTTTTTGGGGGGGATTTTCTGCTCTGGGTTTGTGGCATCTCAGCCAGACAAAAAGGAAAAGGGTTTTGGTGGTTTTGCACTGAACGTAAATGAAAACCAGCGCTGGGTGCCCAGGCCTGGTCCCTCAGCTGCCTGCGCGGCTGCTTCGAGCTGTACCAGTGAACAGACCCGGATCAATTTGGGAGAGTGTTGGGAATTGATTGAAACTGACTGAAAAGAAATAGGTTTTGCCTTGGAAAAGGCAGAAACCCAGCAAGTTGCGGACATGTTGGCAGGCTTGAAAGAACCTGAACATGTGAAAGTGGTGAGGGATTTGGAGCCCACACTTCCTCACTTCCCAATTGACTGGTGAGAGTTTGCGAGGAGCAGGTTATTGGATTATCACTGGGTTGTTATTGCAGGTGGATGGTGGAAGGGAATAGTAAAGGCACACTGAGAGAATGTAATGTTTAAACAGAAAGAGTTCGGGGTGGTCTTAAACTTGTGGATGGATCTTTTCTATGCAGCTGAAAAGGGAATTGCTTTACATCACTGCGTGTTTAGGAGTGGTTTGAAAGCCCTCAAAGAACTGTTTCCAGAGGGAGGAGGGGGGAAAGGGACTTGTATGTGTCTCAAAATGCTGGATATTTGTATCTTTGAGTTTCGAAGATGGTCTGAGATGAAGCTTGAGTTGGGAAACTGGAAGAGCTGAACAATGTGTTCGCTGGGCTCGTGAGAATGGCTTTTCTTGTAGCTGCTGTCAGCAAAGGGTGAGGCAGCTCTTGCCAGCTCCTCGCTAGGCCTGAGGAGTTTCTTCTCAGCATCCAGAACACAGCATGGCCGCATCGTTGATGCTGTTCGAAATGCAGAGACATTCAGAAACCCTCAGCTGTGGTTAAGGCAGTTTCGTGCGGTGAAGCCAAGTCCTCCGAAGCGGAAAGGCAGAAGGTTTTTTAAATGCCTGAGCTGTTTTGCTCTGAATGCTCTGTGCCAGTTTCCTAATTGGGGTTGGGACTGAAGGAATGAGAGAAATTAAAGAAAAACTAAACATATATACATACACGTGCCCTTATGTACCATTAAGTGAGCATTCAAGTCCTACAAACCATCAAGCAGGGACTGTTTTAATGCCATTAACTAGTCACTGGGAGGAGGAGAGGGCAGGGATTTGGGCCGACTCCTAAGTCCTTGTGCTGTGGTTAATGAAAGGTTTTAGCAGCAAAACTCCATCAGAACTGAGAGAGGAGCCAGCATCCCGAGCACCATGTGTGTATTAATTGTAAATCAAAGAGCCAAGAAGAATCACACAACTCTGAAGTGGGTCAATCACAAACCCCTTCTGCAGCTCCTGACTTTGGATGGTGCTGATAAAAGCCTGGTGCTTTCCAGGGAGCCCCCTGCCCTCGGAAGGATTGTGTCTTCTGGTTGTGCATCGTGCTCAGCATGATGGGGACTTCGACCAAATAGAGTTAAACCAGGAGCTTCTGAGGGGGACAAACAGCAGCACTGTCTTCAGGCTTATGAAAACCTTTAACTCTTGTATTGAAGATTAAAACCTGTGTTTCAGATTGACCCAGGCAGCGTGACTGTTCCTGTATGCAGTGACTCAGATCGGCTCAAGTGTCAGTTGAGGATTCAAATGAGTGTGCTCTTGAGTGGTTTATTTTGGAAGATGTTTTTCCTTTCCCGTTTTGGGGCTGTGAAGAGTCTCCAACCCAGGCTTGTTTCCTCAATGCTGATGAGTTTCATAGGACTGGAGTTTGCTCTTGTGGTTTCCCTTTCCTCCGCTCAGTATTTTTTGGTTGATTCCCTCTGTTCTCTTGGTGTGACTCTTCCCAGCTTGGAAGGGAAAAGCAGGAAGAGCTGATTTGCTTTCCCCCTTCACCAGCAGCTGGCTTGGCAAGGTCACTGGATTCCGTATCAGGGTAAAACAGGGCCTTTTTGTTTTAATTCTTGCTCTTTCTACTGGCTGGCAAATGAGTCCTGCAGCAAAACTGTCTGATAGATTTTCTAAGCTGCTTATCCAGCAGTAGGGACCGTGCTCTGAATTACAGGGTCACACACTGAGTGCAGGTATTTAGACCTAACTGGTGTGGTGTTCTGATTAAATTAGAGATTAATGGATTAAATTAGATACCAGGCATTTCAAGTTATCAAAACAAACCACATTCCGGCGTTCCTGCAGAGCATCAGCTCAACCCAGAGCAGCTCCTACCGAGTGTAATGGAGTTATAGCCTGTCCATGTCTCCTCTCCATAAACCCCAAGGAGAGTGTGTAGTGGGAAGACTCACTTGAATCCTTTCTCTGTTCAATACTGTAGATCCGAATCCGGGATCCCAACCAGGGAGGCAAAGATATAACAGAAGAAATCATGTCTGGTGGGGGCAGCAGGAACCCAACGCCTCCCATCGTGAGACCCACTTCCACACCGACTCCACCTCAGGTAAGGAAGTGGCCCTGTAGCCCTCTCCCAGTGACGTCTGCTTTGCTTTGCTGGTTGTCAGAGCCAAACCCCACATCTCCCATCCACACCACCCCTCACCTCCAACACCGGGATGGTCCTAAATTGTCAATGTTCTGCAAGGATTTGTTGTCTCCCTTCCAAATTTAGTCATTTTTACCAGCCTTTAGCTTGAAAAACATGGAGCTGCAGCACTGCTGCTTGTTGCCCATCCCTGATTCTGCATCAGCCATAGATTTTAGAGCTTGTAAAGACTTCCAGTGTTAAAGGAGAAGTGAGAAATGTGATGTTTCTGTCAGTCTTGTGTACCTGAGGAAAGTCCATCTCATGCATGTGATTGGTTATATATCACTGTCCATGCTAATGGCTTTCTGCCTTAGTAGTGTTGTTTTAGAGTCACCAGAATGCCTGTAGCTCAGGAATTTTGTCACAGAACTGGGATAAATCTGTTGTACATTTGGTCTCTACCAACGTAGGAAAAAAGCATAAATATCCCAAACTGGCACTTTCCGTAGCTCATAAATCTTTCTGACACACACCTTTGAGTTTGACCCCTTGTAAGTCTCTGTATCCTGCTCCACCTGGGAAGTCCATGTGGAATGTCTGGAAATTAAACTGATTGGAAATGCAGGTTCTAGTCCTTTGGGAGCCAGGGCCTTGCAGGCCAGCGGAGCTGACGTGAACCTAGGTCCACCATGACATGAGCTGCTGGGGCTGTTACCTAATCAGGAAATGATTTCTGACCACCCTGCCCCACCTGCAGCAGGAAGAGGTGATGCCTCCTTCATCTCTCCCCATATCATCAGAGGTGGAGAGGCTGTGGTCCTCTTCTCACCTCCTGGCTTGGTGTCGCTGCTCGTGGCTTCATACATGCTCTTAGTTCTCCCTCTCTTTTGGGAGAGATGCTGCTAAGCCACAGGCTGCTCAACTGGAAAGGTTTTGAGCAGTTGGAGAAGAAACCCTGATTTTTTGGCACGAGCCTTGGAAGTTGGCTGTTTTGTTGGAGGCTGTTGTCCCCTACTTGGATTAGAAGACATGAAGGTTCTCCAAGTGATGGGTAGGCTTTCGATCAGAGCCTGGCTGAGGCTGGGGTGCGATTTCCTCTTGTTCCAAAGTTCTTCCCTGTTCACTGTCCCCAGGTTTTGCTAGCTTTCAGGTAATCCAGCCTTTCCTGAGCTGAAACCTTGTTTTCCCTCTACATCTGAGTAGTTCTGCTGAGGCAAGAGCACGAGCTCACCTTGAGACACCCTGTGCTGGAGTGGGAGCTCGAGGTTACAGCTGGGCCAGTGAAAGTGTAACAAGAGATGTGTGAGATGCAGGAAGAGCCTGGCCTGCAGATCTGTCCCTTGAGGCCTACAGGATAGTTAGAGGTTTTAGCCATCACCCTGATTCAGTCACATCCTTTTGTCATGTGAAGGCATCACTTTTGGGTCACCTGCTTTCTCCTGCTGGTCTCCATCATGGGAAGCAGCAGCAAGACACCTCCAGTGGCTCCTGGTTCTGCAGCAAAGGTGTGTGATGTTCAATTGGGAAAAGCTGTTTTGTGCCCCAGGGTTTCTGGGCTGGGGACTTGTGACTAGAGCTGGAAGGGGAGAGAACCCAGAGCTGGTTACATATAGAATCAATTAGACTTTTTCCAAGCCTTTTCCATCAGAGGAGACACTGGAGATGCCAAGTGTTTGCCTGCTGGTGAGATCCCTTCTCATTATGTCATACTGAATGACTTTCCCCATTAGAAGTGCGGAAGAGCTGAAAGCAGGCAGGTTTCAGGTCATGTCTATGCATGGTGCAGCTAATTCAGGCACTTTATGGATCACTTTGGCATTCTGAAAGCTATTTTAAGATTCTACAATTAAGTCAAACAGGACAAAATGAATGTTTTTCAAGAGGAGGTTAATAGGCATGAATTTTGATCAGCTGTAATTCAGATGCAGAGCACAGCAGTGATGTCCAATCATCTACTCTGAGTAAGGTATGCAAATACTTCATTGTTTAATATCCAGGCTTCATTCTGATGAGGTACTTGGAACCACTTTTGTTAATCACAGAAGAGCTCTGGAATAGTGCTCACCAGAAAAAGTTCATTAGTGTAACATAACTGAAAATTAAAGCCCACTTAAGCCAGGAAATTCAAAGTTATTGTCCCAACATCATCTCCAATTCATTTCTTTGGAGCAAGTTTAGTATCTTGAATGAAATTAGATTGTGCCTTAATAACTGTGCTCAGTGCCTGAATTCCAGTAGTGGAATGTTCCAGTAGTGGATGTTACAGTATTGAACAGCCTAAAATCAGTACACTTCAAATATTCATAGACTCATCACAGAACCCAGCCTGGTTTGTGTTGGAAGGGACCTTAAAGCTCCTCCAGCTCCAACCCCTGCCACGGGCAGGGACCCCTTCCACTGGAGCAGCTTGCTCCAAGCCCCTGTGTCCAACCTGGCCTTGAGCACTGCCAGGGATGGGGCAGCCACAGCTTCTCTGGGCACCCTGGGCCAGCGCCTCAGCACCCTCACAGGGAAGAGCTTCTGCCTAAGAGCTCATCTCAGTCTCCCCTCGGGCAGGTTCAAGCCATTCCCCTTGGCCTGTCCCTACAGGCCCTTGTCCCAAGCCCCTCTCCAGGTTTCCTGCAGCCCCTTTAGGCACTGGAGCTGCTCTCAGGTCTCCCCTTCAGGAGCCTTCTCTTCTCCAGGCTGCCCCAGCCCAGCTCTCTCAGCCTGGCTCCAGAGCAGAGCTGCTCCAGCCCTCGCAGCATCTCCATGGCCTCCTCTGGCCTCGCTCCAGCAGCTCCACGTCCCTCTTGTGCTGCTGCCCCAGGGCTGGACTCAGCCATAAATTCACACGAACATTCCAGGACTTTCTTGTATTCCCTTTCCACAGCTGATAAAAGCTGTGACCAGTCAATGTGAGCTTCATCTGGGAACACCTCTCTGTGAAACACTCCCAGTTGGGTGCAGGGGCAGCAGCATTACTGGTGTCTTGTTCCACCCCCCTTGGGATCAAACCGTGCACTTTGGGAGGGTTGATGAGATCTCACCTGGTTGAACACTCAAAATGTGGATGTGCAACCTCTGGGCTGAATTTTGAGTAATACTTCTTTGATACTGACTGCCAGCGTCTGGTTCTGTAATCTCGTTATTAAAATGGTTTATGCATGGAGAGAATCTTGCTCAAGAAGGGCATGGAAGGCACTGCTGTAGACCAGTCCCTGACCCAAATCCGAGAAGCCTTTTATAATAATCATAGTAGCAATAGTAATAACAGATCTCAAAAATATGGGAGTTTTTCCTTTAGATTTGGATTATTTTTTTAAGTGACTCACACTAACCCTGAAACTTGGGCAGCCCAAGCCCAGAGCACCCTCTCCTCTCAGGAGATCAAGTGTTTAACACCAAAAGAGCACTGAAGTTGTCTATCAGACAAGCAAGTCTCAAGCCACGAGGCTTTAGCCCTTTCCATGCTTTTTGTACCTCCTGCTTTGTAGTTGACCAGAAAGTGCTTTAGATGGAGCCTTCCCAACACCTCCACAGTGGTGCTAAAGAGCTTTAAAGCTGCTGCAAGGGGAGCTGGCAGTAAGGTATTATTTATGTGTTTCTAGCTGAATGCTATTTTTCATGCTATATATTTGGCTGGGAAGATAAATAAACCCCAGGTCCACGTATGGAATCTGGTCTTGGTATTTACTCACCAGTCCCTAACACAGAAGAGCACCTTTGAAAGAGTGAGAAATGCTCTCATTTTCCTGGGGAACCTCTTCCAAGTGTCAATGAGTTTGTCACACTTTGGGTTTCCCAGTCCACAGCTGCAGTAGGATAGAGTAACGCAGAGCAACTTTTAGCATCATAAATCATGAGAGCAATTTTAAATGGGGTTTTTCCTTGGAAGATCTCTGAATGCTCCAGTTTGAAGCCACGAGCCTGGAAGGGTCACTCCTTCAGTCCCGTTGCTATTACTTAGTGATCCTGTTCCCACAAACCAAAGGAGTGTCTTCCAAAGGTCTTAACAAAACCAGTTTTCTGACCCAGGAAGTTTCCAGGCTTACAGGCTCCTTGTCCACCAGTCTGCCTTGGTCTGTGTCATTCTCATCACATTCCCCTTTTTCCCCACTGCTTTCATCCATAAATTTTACATGAAATGAAACAGGATGAGGGGAAAGCCTTCTCCAGACTGGCTCATGTGTGAAACCGTGTTTTCTTTGGCTTCCTCCTGCTTTGGCTGGAGGTCGGGATGCAATTCCTCATCCATCCTCCAGCCAGTCTCATCGGGCTCCTTCCAGGAAGAGGAGCAATCCCAAATAAAATCTCAACCCTTCACCCCGCTTGCTTAGATCTCTCTTTTTCCACATGTGCTTTTTCCCGCTGCTCCTTTACCTTTCTATGTCCTGAAATGATGAAAAGTGTCTTATTGAAGATAATTCACTCCTTATTCTGCACTGTTCAGGTGAAATAGCTGGAAATGGGAGGAAAAAGGAGTCCCAGGAAGAGAAGCAGGTTGCCAGGGAGTTTCTCTTTTTAAGGGAATATGTTTTACATGGATTTCTGATAGCCTGCCCAAAAGAAGGCATTAGACACCCGTATCGCGGGCACTCAGCTTCATTTTGATTGCTCCAAAATCCCTTTTCCCGTGGATGTTGTGCACAGTGAGCTTGGGAGAGTGGCTGGATGAGAACAGGCACCTGCAACAGGCAGCGTGGCTTCTGCTTCAGAGTATTAACCTGAAATTCAGCCCCATTTTCATCCTGCCACGGTCCCTGCAGCATGTTAAAGGGGTTTGCAGTTCGATGAGTTGAGTTGCCCCATCTGCGTTCACTCAAACATACCCAAGCGCTTCACCTTTACCTTTGAGTACTTTGGTGTACTTTGGTGCAGTCGCTTGCTCTTACACAAGGTCTTCCTTAAATTGTGAGATAAAATACAGAGGATTTTCTTTTGTCTTTATGGAACCTTTGTGACCACAAGCGAGGTGTTTGTCCCGTTAACAGTGGGGACACAGGTCAGGTCTCTGCAGCAGGCTGTGGCTTTTTCACTCTTGTGACTTTGTTGGTCTTGCAGTTTTATTTCTATATATAGAAAACCTCAGGCTCAGTCCCCACTGATTGGGAACCAGCTCCTCCTGCTCTCCTTTAGATGGATGGTGACCCAGCAGGCACCATCCCTATGTCTCTTTGTAGAAGGTATCAGATGATTCCTTCATACATACAAGGTGTAACCAATCCAGATTCTTTTCCTGTTGCGATAACAAGTTCCTGTGTGTGCATGGAGATACACAAACACTCTTTGCACACACATTATCTGTCTATAAATAAATACAGAGAGAAATAAATGAATATTGAAATAGCTAAGGTGTTTGAAGTAACTGATGAGTGGAGAAAGGAGTGGAGTTCAGAAAGCAGACAGATTAGAACGGTCCAGGAGTCCTGGTGTGTATCCAGCCTTTTGCAGCCTACCCAGATGAACATTGCTGCTGCTCTTAGGACTAGCGTTTGGAGAACAAAGTGTGTTAATAACTGTGCTGTGCTGTCTCCTTCTCGTTGTTAACAGTAATTGTCTCTCTTTCCCCTTTTCCTGGTGCCTTTTCCTCCCTCCCTTGCCCACATACTTTCTGGATTCATTCAGTCGGTCTCGTACCTTCCCTCTTTATTCCCCTCACCCTTGGTTCTTCTTTTCTACCCCACCCTCTTCCCCACTTGCTTGTGCTCCACGTTGCTGGTTCTTATGTTCACACGCTCATTGTCACCCTGTTTTGTACTTCACATCCCAGCAGCTGTCCAGCCAGGTCCCCGAGCACAGCCCTGTGGTCTATGGGACTGTGGAGAGCACCCACCTCGCTGCCAGCACCCCTGTCACTGCGACTAGCAACCCGAAGCAAGGTTTGTCGATGGATATTTCCTATTTCCTCCCGGATTATTTTTAGTCTCTTTCATTATTTTTCTGCCTCGTTTCTTGTTTTAGTTGGAGTATTTTTGGCATGGAGACAAGCACTCAGCAGAAATAGGAGGGGAGGGACGCCTTTGCCTCCACTGGAACATTTTAACAATGTGTTGCTAAGGGAATTAATTGAAATTTGCCAATGTGAAACCAGTTAAAAATAATTGTCGTCGAGCTTATATGTCCTAAATGTTGCTTCAGAGCATCTAAGAGTGAGAGCCTCCTCTCGCCCATGTGCCACCCTCCAGCAAAATGCCCTTGGCCAGAGAGGTTTTAGATTGTTTGGACATTTAGCCATAGGTATGGTACGTAACCAGAGCATCGTATGGCTCCTCCAGAGCTGCTGCTCTGTCTTGTCCTGCAGGACATGGGCAATATTAATTAGAAAAAAGACATATTAGTGAGCAAAGTGAGCAAACTTGGCGTAGGAAAACCGGCACGGATGGAAAAAGTTTCTCAAAGTGATGACATTTCCATCTCCTATCCAAGAATATACATTTAGAGGGAGGTTCTTTTAAAGAGTTCAAAGGAAAGGTGTCCCAGGAGGGAGGATGAAACGCGTGCCAAGTCTCTTCCCACACTTTATAGCCACCTAAAAGCCATTAAACAGCAGTTTAATGAGGTGTGTGCTGCTGTCACGCTAACGGAGCCAGTGTAGGGATTCGGGCTCGGCACAGCCGCTGTGTCCCGATTCTTCTCCGCACTGCAGTGGTGGAGGTTCTGCCTCCGAGGGGTGCCCAAAGCAGAAGTGCCCTTTCACTCATGAGGAAAGAGGGGAAAATCTGCTTCAGATGTCCTAGATCCAAACAGCGGCATCATTGCTGCTTGGAAGTAAAAGGAGAGATCCCTGAGGCTCATTTGTATCAGATTCTAAAATTTACTGGAAACGTTGCTCTTTTAAAGCCAACGGTGCAGAGTTTAGGGTGTTCCCCCAGGGAAAAGTGTTCCAGGGATATGTTTCTGATCTGCTGCAGTGTCTGGAAATGGTTGAAGTGGAAGCTTTTGAGATTCATAGAATCCCAGACTCCTTTGGGTTGGAAGGGACGTTAAACCCCCAACGTCATCTCCAATTCATTTCTTTGGAGCAAGTTTAGTATCTT
The DNA here is from genome assembly GCF_963264785.1 of Psittacula echo. NCBI lineage: Eukaryota > Metazoa > Chordata > Aves > Psittaciformes > Psittacidae > Psittacula > Psittacula echo. The sequence continues at coordinate 7,621,409 of NC_137753.1, forward strand.
GAATGAAATTAGATTGTGCCTTAATAACTGTGCTCAGTGCCTGAATTCCAGTAGTGGAATGTTCCAGTAGTGGATGTTACAGTATTGAACAGCCTAAAATCAGTACACTTCAAATATTCATAGACTCATCACAGAACCCAGCCTGGTTTGTGTTGGAAGGGACCTTAAAGCTCCTCCAGCTCCAACCCCTGCCACGGGCAGGGACCCCTTCCACTGGAGCAGCTTGCTCCAAGCCCCTGTGTCCAACCTGGCCTTGAACACTGCCAGGGATGGGGCAGCCACAGCTTCTCTGGGCACCCTGGGCCAGCGCCTCAGCACCCTCACAGGGAAGAGCTTCTGCCTAAGAGCTCATCTCAGTCTCCCGTTTCGTCTGGTCCCATCTCCCACATGAAGCAGGACAACGGCTTTGTATAGTTGTGCCGAACTTGGATGTCTCTGTCACCTAAAGCGCTGTGGGTAGGTTTGAACACCCATGGAATCCATGGTGACGGTGCTGGCTGAGCAGGACTCGCAGGCTCGCTCAGCTCTGGCACACCTGCTCTTCCCAGTCCATGTCCTTGTTCCCCCTCTGCCGAGGCTCTCCCATCCCAGGGGATATCTCTGAGCATGCCAAGGTGCGTGGTGGCACCAGGACTTGAACAACTGATGTCCGAGGTGCGAGTACCAAAATACATCTGCCCTGTTGAGCAAGTGAATGTTGAACTGTAAAATCCAGCACTTTACCTCCCAGTATTTCCCCTAGTGTATGAAAACTGGTGTTTCCAGGACAGGTGGGTTTTCTCTCTAACTTAATCCCTTCGTAGGGAGCTGTAAGTGAACTGGATGTGGTCTTTATTTAGTTACACAGGTCTGACTGTGCTGGGTTAACCATAAATCAAAGCTTGAAGTGGGATTTAGCACTGATGAGCTTTCCTGTATTTATATCCATTCCATCCAGAAAGAGTCAAACATTTGTTCCAATCCAAAAACTGCTCAAGAGTGCATTTGTGCAGAGCAAGAGCACCCTGGAACAACACCATGAGCCTCAGGTTGGGACAGCAGCAGTGGGGTTGCTCACGGCACAGAGCAGAGGGAAGGGGAAGGAACTTCAGATACCATTGAAATCACTGATTTCAACCAAGCTAGTGGCACATCTTTCTGGAAATAATAGTTTCTGACTTTGTGCCTGATGTTGGGGTTTTTTGTTCCCAGATAAAGCCAGGCATAGGTGGGGTGCATGGCTTTCTTAAGCAAACATTGCTTAAAACCAGCATTATCGTGTCCCTTAAGACCTTTCCACCATGTTCATCCTCTGGATCGCATCCTCACTCGTGCCCTTTACTTCGGGCACTAGTTTGCATCAGTTGAGGTTTGGGATAAAGCTGTCATTCCAAGTCTGTGGTATGCAGTGATCGTTCTGCAGTTATTTATAACTGTGGCCCCTTGGCTGGCTCCAGGATCGGGATTGAAGCATGTGTGGTGCCGGCAGCCTGGCTTCTGGTGCTTCCCACTGTGAGCATCTGCAGTCCCTGCGCTTTTGCAAGGCTGGGTTTGGGATTGTGTTGCATTTAACATCGTGGTTTTTTCCTTTAAAAGACAAGCATTTGGCATTTGCTGCTTTTAGAGCAGCTTCTGGCTTTCCAGGCTGCAAAGTTCCCAGATGATTTGAACTTTGCTGCTCTAATACCTTGAGAAGGAGTGTTATTTGGGAGCAGACAGGCAGCTGTCATTCCTAGAGGTGCTCCTGATGCTTTTGTATCAGCCAGGCTGCAGAAGGTGAGGATATTGCTGGAGAATCCAGGTCAAGCTGGTGGCAGACGAGGCAGGAACCTGGCTTCAGGCCAGTTGTAACGGGGTATAATTGTGCATGAAATCAGAGTTGTCCTTTTGGACGCAGCTTCAGGCTCAGTGCGATGTTTGGGGTGTTTGCAGTATGGGGTTTTAACTCTTTCTAAATGCTGCAGTGGACATGGAAAATGTGTGACACAGTTTGTGGAAAACAGAGTTCCTGAAGTCTGGAAAGCTTCGAGCTGCTCCGCTGACAGCAGGACTCTTAACGTGGCCTCCGAAAGCTGCCTGCGAAGCCGGCGGCAGCACCGGGACAGAGCATGGAAAATGGCACCAAGCCCAGCGATCATTTCCAGATAAACACCACGAAGCAGAAACCAATCCCTGTGTCCAGTGAAATCTTCCCCATCCACTGCTCCGGACGGGCTCTGCTGCCACGACCACGCAGCAACCCCCCTCCCTCTCGGGCCTTTCTGTCTCTGCATGGAGGAGGCAGCAAGCATGGGTCCTGCTGAGTTGGTCAAAGTATTTCTAATGAGTAACTTGGCCAGATCTGTATTGATCAAAAATACCTCCTGATGGAGCAAACTCTGCTCCTGAACAGCCCAGTGCTTCCTGTAAATGCCTTCTAAATATAATGTCAGGAGTGATCTTGGCATATTTAGAAGGGATCTGATTCACTTGGGATGAATTGCGTTGATTTTTGTTTTCCCTTCCCAACTGTATGTTGTTTCACGTGACACTTGCTGTCAAAGCTGGCAGGGATCCGTGTGCCTTTGCCAGGACTTGGAGAGTTGTTCTCTGCTGGTTCCAGTTAAGCTTTACTTCTCTTTAGCCAAACCTGCTCATTGCTGTGCTGAAATCCCCCACCTCAAGTTACTTTCCTCCTTGGATTTTGCACATGCAGCCTGTATTGGTGGCTGATACCATTGGCCAAATAAGGTGCAGTTGGAGGACAGTGGTTGAACGCTGGTTTAAAACATCGTTGTGTATTTTTGCTGCGGTTTTTATCTCTTGGAATGTTTTTTCTGGACACTTCAAATGCCTTCTTTTTGTTTTGGAGCAATCGCAGTTGACTCAAGGGAGAGAATATCCAGGCAGTTGTTTACAGCGAGCTGTAAATGTCAGGAATGCTGCATGAGTTCTGCAAAGGATGTTCCAGAAACCAGAGGTGACACAATTGCTTTTCTAAGGCAGTTCCCGGGTCCTTTTTGTTCTTTTTCCTTCTTTTGGAATCAAAATCAGATGTTGGGATACTTTCTCCCATCTTTTCCCTCATTTGTCATCCTCCTCCAAAGCCATCTCCCTGCGTGCCTCATTAAGTTAAACTACTGCTTTGGCCATGGTCCTCCCTGTAGTGCTGCTGAGGCTGTCAATGACTGGGAGCAAAGTTCTTCATTGCTTCAGCTGTTCCTGAAGATGGGACTTGGTGCTTCAAGCACTTTCAGATGGGTTCTCCTTCAAAAACCCTTTTCCTTCAGCCTATCTGTTGAATAAGCCCCAAACGGAAAGCCAAAAGAGCTCAAAGAAGACCAAGCAAAGCCATACCTGAGTTCTAACTGACTTTTGATCACAGAATGGTTTGGGTTGGAAGGGACCTTACAAATCATCTAGTTCTAACTGGGTTTGGGGTTGGATGTGGCCTTCAGTTTCCTAATCTGAACAGCAGGGTTTGTGCCTCTGGCTTTACCAGAATTACTTCTTCTTGCTGTGGCAGTGTCCCAAAGGAGCTCCCTGATGCTTCAGTGCTCAGAAAGCCCTGGGGTGTTTTGCACTGCTGGGTCAGAGCAGAGCTCCCTGAGGCCAGACAAAGCTGATCTTGTAACAGGGGTTAGAACTGGGCTGTTGAGTCCAGGACGTTGCCATTGAGTGTCTCATCTGTCTTGCAGAGTTGTAGCATGGAGGCACTTCCCTACGCAAGATCTCACAGTCTACCTACATCCTGTCACCGAATTAGAGGCAGGAGAGGGTGTAATAGAGATCCTAAGTACTTCTGTAGGATATTTTAGGATCTTGGCTCATACTTTGTTCAAAAGAAGTGGGAATAAATGCGTTAAATGCAGCTCAGCTTTGGGGACTGCGTGGTGCTTGCAGCAGGGCTGGTATTGCAAAGCCTTTTGGTGATCACAGCATCAGTGCAGGGACTTCGCTGTGCTCAGTAGTTTGGGGTTTGGTGTGACACGTGCAGATACCTTTTCCCTGCTTGATACCCTTGGATCACAAACATCAAGAGCTGATGATGCTGTTGTTTGGTAGCAGCTGTGCTAAAATCGCTTCTTGGCTCTGCTTTCTTTGGGGAAAGGTGTCTCTGCTGGAATTTAGAACAGAAAAAGAGGATGTGTCCTTTATTCTGGTGTGCTGATGGAGGTGGGGCTGAGGAATAACAAGGGGAAAAATAAACTCAATGCATCCCATGTGTTCTTCATGGCACAACGCGTGGCATCTGTACAAGAATGGCCCGTGGCTCGGGGTCACAGCCCCGGGCTCCGCTGAGGCAGAATCCAAGTAAAGTGGTTTTTTGTCTTTCGTAATTTCTGTCAAGAAAAATTCCATTTTCAGCTGCAGGTTTGTGCACAAAATGCACCTTTTGTAACATTTCCCAGGCCTGTTCTGTGAGGGCCATTACGTTCAGCAAACCAGGAGCAGCGGCTGTGTTTGAGACTGGCTGCAGGCTGCCTGGAGCTCCCCTTTACCTGCAGGCTTAACTTCAGGTGCCTCTGGTGGCTTCCTTGGAGCTTCTTGGATGGAAGGCAGGATGCAGGCGAGGGGAGCCGGGGGGAGGTTAGGTACAGCAAAGGGAAGTGGAGTTGTTTTGTTGTTTATGACATTGCCTTTGTTTCTCTCCTTTCCCAGAAGAGAAGCCAAAACCAGACCCAGTATTAAAACCTTCTTCTCCAGTCCTCAGACCAGAACCTACTGGGGAGAAAAAAGATCAAGCTGGCCAGACGAGCCAGGCCACCTCAGTGGAAACCCCACCAGAACTTCCTCTTGCTCCATCGCCAACCCCAGCCGCTCCCGTCGCAGTTGTTCCTGCTGCTCCAACTGCTGCTGTTGTCACCGTTTGTAGTAAACCCCCATTCACAGCTGACTCAGAGGAGAAATGTGAACTGGCTTCCCCAAAAGAGGAGGCAATGCCTGTATCCAATGCCACACCATGCACGGACACATCAGACCCTTCGCCAGCAGAAGAGGCTGATGCCGAGGTGTGCGAGGAGCCTAGTAGTGTAGCATCTAGTGATATTCCAGTGACTGCTAGTACTAATCTAATTAATGAGGTGAATGGAGTTAGTGAAAAGGTAACTGCTGCAGAGAGCGTAGTAGATGTAGCCCAGACGGAAGCTGCGCCGTTGACTGTTGAGTTGGAGACCCCTGAAGCACCTCCAGCAGAAGTGGAAAGCGTGCCATCTTCCAGTGCTCTTCACGCTGCTCCCTCTCCTCCTCCCACCCCACCTCCCACCCCTCCGCCACCATCTCCTCCCAGTTCGGTTGCTGCTGCTGCTGTTACCACTACAACTCCTTCTCCACCTCCTCTTCCGTCTCCTAGTGCCCTCCCTGTTGTCCAGGGAGATTTAGAAGGAGAGGAGAGCACAAGAACTACTCTTAGCGAAGAGGTAAAAGATACTGAAAGGAAGGAAGAGACAGAAGCAGATGGGCAACTGGAGGAGAGCACGGAGGCTCAGAGTTTAAACTCGAGCAAGAGTCCTGTCCCAGGTAAGTGCTGGCACCGTGGTTGCGTGCAGTGAACTGGAGGATGATGGAAATAGGTCTAGGGTGGTTCCTCCATCCGATGTTTCCGTTTCTGTCTGCCAAAGCAAAATGTGCTCGTGCTGCATGACTAAGACTCGACATTTCTGTATCTGCCTTTGAGAAGCCAGGCTGTTTCTCTGAGTCTTGTCACCTGCCTTTGGTTTCAGTGTCCTCTGTCACCGCTGGGCTAGCGCTGAATGGGTTCATGTAGACCTGTGTCTTTTCATTGGTTGTATTTTCTATAGAAAACTGGAAATGATATTGGAAACCAAGCTAAATCAATCGATTGTATTTAGCTGCTGGGGCAAGTGTAACGCTGGCTGTTGTGCACATTTAGCGGTGTACAAGCATTTAGATGTGTCTCATCTTTCCCCCCTGTTTTGGAGTCCTTTCAGAGCTGGGAAAATGAGGTGTTTTATTTAAATATATCCTTGGAATTTGATGAAGTTTGGTGAAGAAGCAAAGCAGAAAGAGTAGGTTGGGATTTGGGGGGGGGTGTTGGTTTTTTTAAGCAACATTTAAAATAGGATTTGGGGGTTTTCCAGTTTATTCTTTCATAAGGCAGCCCTGGATGTGCACTGGCATCAGGAGCATCTCGAGCTACTCTCTGCTATGGATTAAATTAAATGAAAAGCTGAGCTTGGCCTTGTTCCATATCTGTGTGTTGCAGCAACAAGGTCAGTATGCTGGACCTTAAATAAAACCCAGTATCTTGGGAAGATCAGAAAGATCCCTGCTATAGCAGCCACAGTGGGGGGGGTCTGTTAATCTTCTATTTTTATTCTGCTCGGGTCATTTCCCTGCTCTGGCTCTTGCTGTTCCTTCAGGCTGAGCCACTTCGTAACACATATTAATTTCCTTACAAAGCAGGGAAATGGGACTCTCTGTAAATCAGGTTTTACCCAGGCAGGCTCCAGCTTGCACTATTAGCGCTTGTTCTGCAATGGCCTGTAGTTTAGATGAAAAAAGCATTTGGGGCTTTTAATTATGCGGCAGATGAATTTTAATGCTCTAATGTCATCAGGCTGGACAGCCCACATTGGCCAATGCGTTGGCTTTGGCAACAGAGAAACGAAGATTTCTCAAGTCATGTACAAGATCGCTTGAACCTCTGATTCCTATTAAAAGTTCAGTGCTTCAAGGGAAGCAAAATGCTCTCCCGAGTCACTGTTGGGTGCTTTACCCCTTCTTTAATGACCTATAACTGTATTGCATTGCTCTGCTAAGCTTTTTTTGAGCCATACTTTCCCAATTCTTCCTTGGAGAGAGGAAGAGAGGTTTAAGTAACGTCATCTGAAGGTGACTGCTCACTCAGGCATCCGTCTCGGCTGAATGAGGAATTGCAGGTCTCTGCCATATGCTGGCAAATACAGATGCTGAGCTTCAGGAGCAAGGAAGAAGGGCTGTTACTGTTGTTGTTTTTCCCTTGGACTAAAGGCCAAGAGTCCTTTCTGTGATCTCTGGAGGTACAATAGACATTGGGATACAGGAAACCTCTCAAACACGTGCCGGTAAGCATGAACTCTGTGACTGTTAACACTGTTTCATTGGGGGTTCCAGCAGGAGTGTGGGCCTACTGCAGAGCAGCCTGGCCACACATACATAGACCGGTTTGGGTTGGAAGGGACCTTAAAGCCATCCAGCTCCAGCCCCCTGCCATGGGCAGGGACACAGTGTTGTTGAGACTTGCAGTGTTCCATATTTTGTGATGGAGGCACCAGCTTTTCAGGGATGAATGAGGTTATTTGCTTGTTTCTCGAGGGCTTAACAGAATGCACTTTCTGTCTCACAGTCAGAGGAACAAGACTTTCCTGGTTTCCTTCATCAAGCTCTAGAGAGGGAGAAAGACCACAGAGGTTTAACATCCTTAAACATCTGCATTCTCCAGCAGTTCTTTTGTACAGCTCAAGAAAAGGAGTTTGTCAGTGTGTGCAGGAAGAGCTGGGCGCTGAGCAGAACTAATCCAGTTGGGATCCAGGGGAACCTCTGCTCTGTCTTTTCCACTGCCGTTAAGACTCCACCAGATTTCCAAGGTTGGAGGATCTCTGCCCGAGCCCCTCTGTTGTATTCTTCTTATTTTGCAGAAATTGGAGTGTGCTTGGTTTTCGTGTCTGTTTTACACTGTACTACTACTTTAAGTCTTAAGTTGTGTTAGCCTGCATGATGAAGATAGCAACTTCAGTGGCTTAGTCTCAGTATCTGATAGTAGCTCGTCTGCAGCAGTGCTCTTGCTTCTAATCCCCTGCAAAATGGGGAAGATTTGGTGGGTTTTGGAGCAATGAACCCCTGAGAAGTGCAGTTTTTCACCCTGCAGGCAGGATGTTGTACCCGAGTGTCCGGTTTCTTGCCGCTGAGGGTGTTTCTGTTCCAAGTATTTGCCAAAATGTAGGGTATGGAAAGGCACATTCCCACTATTGCAATTGTGGAGGCTGCAGGTCTTGTTCCTGCCTGCTCAAGAGCCATTATCTCGGGGTTTTCAGGATGGGCAGAGCTGTTGTATCTGCAAAGGGCAAGAGCACACGGCTGTTAATTAATTGCTACTCACCTTTATTACAAGGAAAGAAAACACAGGTATTATCAAGAGGAGAACTGTCATCCTTACTGAAACATTGCTCCAGTTAGAGCCATCAACAACAGGCAGCCGCTTTTGTCAGCAGATTCTGGTTTATCTGTAGTAGCATTGGTGGCTGCAGTGAGGGACCAGCATCCTCAGGGAACAAAACTGGAGGGATTCTGTTGGAGGAGTGGGCATTTGTAATGAAGGTGTCGCTCCCCGACTCGAAGCCTTGAGGACGTGCTCTCAATGCATCTTCTGATACAACCTTTCTGTTGTGGCTATTACGAGAAGCAAAGAGGAGAACAGGAGCCTGATGGCTCCCCCAGGCAGAACTCCGAGGAACGCAGAAAGCCAAAAAAGCTTAATACGTGGTGAATTCCAAGGGCTGTTTCTTGCAGAGCTCATTTATAAGATGTATTTCAATATAAAGTAGCCCAACCAGCTGCAAGTGCCGGGGTTTCTTTGCTGTGGAGGCCATAAATGAACAACTTGGGGCAGTAATTGGAAATATGCTGGAGAAATATCCCCAGCACCCAGAGCCAGAGACATCAATCAGGTATCGCCTGTTCCTTGATTTGCTGCCATGGCCCACTGGAATATATGTTCTTTCCCATGAGCTGTAAGGGGATGGCGAGTCTTTGCTTTGGTTTATAACGGCACTTGGGCTAAGAAAGAGAAATACAAGAGCTGGTATTAATTTATGCTTAGCAGTTGGCACCCACATCAGAGAGGAGACTGTCTGCTCTGCCTCGCCTGATGGGCTGTCAGCTCGTGGGGGGGATCTCCTGCAGAAAGATGTTCTGCTGAAGAACAGGATGTAGCTGGAGGAATGGGTTGAGGTAGCACAGATCAGAGGTCTCATGAGATCCCCCCTGCAGTTCTATGTCCAGCTCTGGGGCAGCAGCACAAGGGGGACGTGGAGCTGCTGCAGCGAGGCCAGAGGAGGCCGTGGAGATGCTGCGAGGGCTGGAGCAGCTCTGCTCTGGAGCCAGGCTGAGAGAGCTGGGCTGGGGCAGCCTGGAGAAGAGAAGGCTCCTGAAGGGGAGACCTGAGAGCAGCTCCAGTGCCTAAAGGGGCTTTTGGACCCTTGGCTAAAGCCAAACTGGACACGTTGCATTTCTGTTGCTCTGCAGCTTGTGGAGACCCTCGCAGCTGAAACATCATTGTCCTGGTCAGGTTCTGGCTGTGGGAGGGCTGGCACCTAAACTCACATTAATCTTCTAAGCTTCCATTAGTGTGAATTCTCCTGTTGAGTCAGTTCCTGTAGCAGAAATGAAACAAAATCTGATGTCTGCTCTTTTAAGAGGGGAGAAGTTGAGCAATGTCTCAGAGGTCTCGCTGCTGTACCCCAGTCAGCTCTGAAACACAGCCGGGTGTTGGTACTGGGGTACAGGCTGCACAACCAGAGGTGTCTCGGGATTCAAGGCAAGTGTCTGGCCAGGCATCCTCGTGCAGGGAAACCCCAAATGCGAGGCTCACTGGGGAGGCTTTCTTCTGCCAAAAAAAAGGTGGAAAAAATGTATTATTGAGCAGCAATAGTGTTAACATCCTGAGAGTTGAGGAAGTCACACCCTAAAGCTTTGCCAACCCCGAATCCATGACCTTGACTTTATTTCTGTGTATTTAAACATGAAACGTTATTTCACACTGTGGATGTTTTTTCCAGACTTGAGTTGGAGCAGAGTGAAGTTTTGTCAAATTAAAAACTCAGGGTTAAAAAACATCTCCTTTTTCGTGAAATTACTTGGCTGCGGCAGCATTTGGGTCATTACTGTGCAAACGTGACCTCCTCCTTCACAAAATCCTCCAGAAGTGCGGAGGTGGCACCAGCAAACAAGCAGGCATCTCCTCCTGGGCTCCATGCAGCAGGTTGACCTTTGAAAAGCACTAGATTTTCACTCCATTATGGCAGATTTGGTGGTGGAGGGAGCTGTGGAGCCTCACTTAGGTCCTTCCTTTGCTCCATCACAGAAATCACTGCGTAGACCTTACCCAACCCCAGTTTCACCCCATGATGACGTTAAGAGCTTGGCTCTTCTGCCGCAGGCTGCTGGAGCCGTCGGAGAAGCTGGTCCCTGGTTGTGCAAGGTGAAGCTGTTTTGCAGCCTGTGCCCAGTGGCTGTTTCTCTGCTCCTTTGAGCCCTGGGAAGTTCAGGGTTCAAGCTGGGGCTCTGCTCTTCAGACTTCGCGTTGCTCCGTCGGGTGCTGCGATGGATGGGGATGCAGGACGAGGAGCCTGGGAGGCCTGGATGATTTCTCCGGCTCCTCCATGAGCCATCAGTTCTGGGAACGACCTGATGATGAATACTGAATATCTGAATTAGACTTGGGCTTTCTTAATCAACCTTTGCTTGTGTGGTGGTCAGCATGAAGGTGAAAATCTCTCATCAGCCATGGGAGCTCCTGTTGCACCGTGGGCTGGTGCTGGCGTGCTGATGGTCATGATTTCCACAGCCAGCAAGTCCACAGTCACCCTCCAGACAGGAAAACGCTGCTAAGAAACTGCCGAGGGGCTCCTACATATCCTTTGGGACAGTGGGAATGTCGCAGATCCTGTTTCCTCTGTGCCCATAGGAACAAAGCAGGCTGTCATAACACCCTTCTCATATATCCATAGTTAAAGGGCCTTTCAGAGTGGTGTTTTATTGTGATAAAAGAAGGGCGCGCTGTGGTTTGCCACAAGATCTGCTGGAAACCAAGGGCTCGAGCTGGAAATCTGTTTGCAGTAAACTTCAGTCACGAAATCAGTTCTGTTTGTGCCCTGTGTTAAATCTGCATCTGGGCCTCATACCAGACGTTAAGCTGGTGGCACTTGTAACTAATTACAAGCATGTTGGATTAATGCTTTGTCTCCTCTCCTAATATATTGTGTGGTTTCTTTTACCCTTTGGCGGGGAGAAGAGTGATTAGGGTAAATCACTGCTGATGTTAGGAATATTACATGGTGTTTTCTTCAAATCCAGGGAAATAAATGCATGGTGGAGTTGTTAACCTGCTTTTAAAGTGAAATCTGAATCCAGCTCGGGAGAGCCAGTAATGCTGCAAGATTGGAGGAGTTGTCCTTTTGGATGAGATACTGGAAATCTGGGACTGTCCATGGTTATGGTTTATGGTTAATATTTTAACTCTCATAATATTCCTGTAATATGCATTGAGAGCAACCAGCACTCTCAGCTCCTTCAAAGAAGCTCAGTTCCTGAAGGATGCCTTTTGCCCTGCATGATCCTTACGCTGTTGGTAACAAATTGTGTGTGTCACAGGTAGCATTTCGAGCTTGAATGAGCAGCTTGTAAAACAACTACCCTGTTTTGATGTCCTTCTAATGATGGTGTCATTGCTGCATTGAAACAAAAAGTGGTTCAGTCTGAACCCTTACAAGGCCACGACTGCTTCCTTTGCCTCTACAGAGAACTGGTGTGTGAGAGGGCAGAGCATCACCCCCGGCCAGATTTGCTCCATAGCATTGAGTGTTGTAATGGATGTACATTTACATTGCAGCCCAAACTGCTCTAACTGCACCAAAGACGTGGAAGAAACCAAAAGACCGGACCCAAGCCACTGAGGAGGCGATAGAGGTGGAAGCAGAGGTAAGAGGGAACCACAGTGCTACTTTGTCCAAGTTTAATGATGAATTTGTTCTCTTGAAGCTGTATTTTAGAGATGTTGCTTCCTAGTTGTCCTGCAAGGATGCAGGGCAGACTTCTGGGGGGAAACAACAGTGATAATTGCTCAGCACCCTTTAGATAACTGGGTTTAGTCCATTCCTTGTTACAGCTCTTAAGTTTTATTGCTCTTGCCTGATTCAGTAACTCCCAGCAGTCAGGAACATCTAACTGCTGTCCTTCCAGAGAAGAAGGATGTCCAGAGGAGGGCCTCAAGGATGGTCAGGGGTCTGGAGCATCTCTCTTATGAGGAGAGATTGCAGGAGCTGGGCTTGTTTAGTCTAGAGAAGAGCAGACTGAGAGGGGGTCTCATCAATGCAGATCAGTGTCTCAAAGGCCGGTGCCAGGAGGATGGTGCCAGACTCTCTTCAGTGATGCCCAGCAACAGCGCAAGGAGCAATGGCCATAAACTAAACCACAAGTTTCACCTCAATATGAGAAAGAACTTTCTGTTGAGGATGGCAGAGCCCTGGCACAGGCTGCCCAGGGTGGGTGGAATCTTCCTCTCTGGAGACATCCCAAACCCGCCTGGACAAGTGCCTGTGTGACCTGGTCTGGGTGGCCCTGCCTTGGCAGGGGGCAGGACTGCATGAAGTCCCTTCCAACACTAATGATTCTGGGATTCTGTGATTAAGGATGAGAACCAAAGTGGGGTTGAACCGTTTACATTGCCCTGTTTGGGTGCCACCACCATGACAGTGATGCCACAGTGATGTCATGGCCAGGTTAGTTTTCCTGACGACCACCTGATGGAGAAGCTGAGAAAGGAAAACCCTGGAGTTCGCAGACAAAACCACCTTGACAGCAATTAGATGAGTAATGAAAGTCTCCATTGCTGCTGCTCCGGTTGGGATATTGCAGGAGGGACCTCTTGGTTTAATATCCTGGGTGAAATTGGGGTTGGAATAGATGAGAAAAGGGAATAAGAGGGTAAAAGTGTTCGCGCTCAGCCTGTCTCTGCGCTGATAACAACTGGTGGTGTTACCCAGTATTATTTCGTTTTGTATTAGTTTCTTATCTGCTGTTTCCTCCACACCTTGCCCTTAGTGCAGACATCACTGAACCATTCTGCTATAAAGCCCGTTGTCACCGAGTAAATCTTGAGACCAGTAGATGGTGCCTCATCCTTTGTGTAAGCAAGTGCTTGTGTTTCCCCCTGAAGTAGCAGATTTACGTATTACCAATGGCATAGAAGTGTCTTCCCCTCCTTTTGAGTGGGAATAGACACTTAACAATGCTCATGTGCAGGGTATCCTGCAGTAACACTGGTCTGTGTGCAATGGAAGAGCTGATGGTTGGGTCATCCAGAGAAATTAAAAGCATCACTGTGCTTGTTTTCAAGCCAGAGAGTGAAGGATGTTGCTGGAGCTGCACCCAGTTTATACTCTGTGTATCACAGAATCCCAGCCTGCTTTGGGTTGAAGAGACCTTAAAGCTCATCCAGTTCCAACCCCTGCCACGGGCAGGGACCCCTTCCACTGGAGCAGCTTGCTCCAAGCCCCTGTGTCCAACCTGGCCTTGAGCACTGCCAGGGATGGGGCAGCCACAGTTGGACTTGATGATCTTAAAGGTCTTTTCCAACCTCGTGATTCTGTGATCTTCTACCACACACTGATGGGATGTGGATGTGCTGCAATGCTGCCCGTTCACAGACTGCTAAAAAGGGATGCAAGAGGAACATTAGTTCTGCAGCACTCATCTTGGGCTGTCATCGTGATATCAGCACTGCAAGGGGGGAAACAAATCCAACAGAGGTGTTCAGCAGAAGCTGTGACCACTTTGTATCTATGCTCCTTGTTGCCAGGTTGGACGGGGCTTGGAGCAAGCTGCTCCAGTGGAAGGGGTCCCTGCCCGTGGCAGGGGTTGGAGCTGGAGGAGCTTTAAGGTCCCTTCCAACCCAAACCAGGCTGGGATTCTCTGAAGCCAACCACAACATGCGCTGTAAGAGAGGTGCTGAGCTGCAGGAGAGGAGAAAAGTGAGGTTGGCTTTCCAGGCTGGCATTGCTCATGCCTTAACAGCTCCTTCCATCCTATCCCAGTAGCTCCTGGGGATTCCATGGGCAGCACTAAGTGTCCCCAGCTGCAGTGTTCATTATCAGTGGGTTCTCTCCAGGAATGAACTAATAAATCACCCAGGGGCTCTGTGTGTTGCTCCGTGTCACTGTTCCAGATGCATGTGGATTCCTGTGGCACACAGAAACGCTGTGTGAATAAATAAGAGCAGTTTCCTGTGCTTTGAATCTTGACAGGGTGGTTTCACCGTAACCTCTTGTGTTTCCATCTTGTGCCTCAGCCTAAAGTAGAAGAGGAACTTTCAGGTGACAAAGTACTTGAATCCGACCCGGAGAAAATGAGCCATGGGTTTCAACTGGAGAGAGACCCCTGTGAGCTTCCAAAAGCGAAACCTGTGGAGGAGAATGGAGAGCAGGAAGCGGAGCCCGTGAGGAACGGTGCCGAGAGCGTTTCTGAGGGAGAAGGAACTGAGGCAAACTCAGGCTTCCCCGACAGCTCCGGCGAAGGGCCAGTGTACCAGTATAAACCAGGTAAATCCTGCCTCGGACTCCTGCGAGCTTGCTTGGGTTTGTGCCTCCCAAAGGGAAAGGCCGTGTGCTCTCCCCATGGGATAAAGGATGTTTCCAGTGGGGTTAGAAAGGTACTCAGCATTTTGCTGGCATCCACCACCCAACAGGCCCAGAGACACCTTTGGGTGAGCACAAGAGGAAGGTTGTTTTCCTCTTGCTGGTGGGAATAAAGAGAAGAGAAAATCCCCAATTCCTTCACTTTGTTGCATTTGAGGACATTGGTTGCAGCACAGTGGAAATGGTGGTGAATTGGTTCCGGTGTGATTGACAGCTGAGAACGATCCAAGAAATTCCGTGTAAGCGGATATACTGCTTCAATAAGAGATTTGAAAGTTCTAATTGAGTCCTAAGTACGAGTGCGTGTGTTATATAGATTTAATTTCCTGGGTAAACTGTTGCATAGCTCTTCAGGTTTCTAGAAAGTGAGGAAAGGGAAGAGTTTGTGGTTTCATCCAGGCTCTGCTATTGAACTGTGAGAGTGCAGTTCTTTTGATGAAATAATTCAAGTGTGGGCTTGCTGGGTAGCACTGGATATAGAATACCCGAGGGGTGGGTTTGTTATTTAAGATACTTAATTTGTGGACCTGAATCTCTATTAATTCACCTCATTGAAAGAGACCTTGAGACCGACTTCTCAGTGGCTACCAATTTTGAAGCCATTTCTTATTCAGGTGAAGCTCCCTCCAAATAAATTACTCATTTTCTTGGGAGCCCAGAAATGGAAGAGTATAAAACAGAATAAGGAAGGACCTTTGGTGGATGAGGTAATGGACAAGGAGCAGCACTGTTAGGTAATCACACTGTGGCTGCAGAGCAGCCCTGGCCTCTTGGTGCAGTGACCCTCGATTTCAGCTCTGCTCTTTCTGAAAAGGGGGAGTTTTTGCCTTTTGATCAAGCAAGCATAGGAGGAATTGTGTGTTTGATCCCGGCCTGTGCCCTCCTTGGGGAGCCAGGGCTGCCTGTGACGCTACCCAGCTGCTTTTCACATTAAAACAGCTGCTTGAGAACCTTCCAGCCAAGGGAAGCTGTACATACAGACTGTGTCTTGGTGCTGTCAGGGCTTTTCCATGAGAAATGAAGGGTGCTGTGGCACAGGGGATAGGCAGCTGGCTGGGAATGCTGGCTGGGAGACCAGACCATTTTCTGCACCTCTTTATCCCAAAGCTCTGCAGAAATAAAACTCTGCAGAGAGCGTAAGTTTGTAGTTAACCTTTGTGTATGTTCATTCCCACTTACTAAATCACATCGTTGAAGTAAGTTCCTGTTTGTGGCCTGTGCAGAGATGAGGATGGTGAGAACCCAGAGACCTAAAGCTGGTGATCAGGAACTGAAAGAAAGGAATAATAGAATGCTTTAACAGCAAACCTGAACTGGATTAATGGGAAGTGATGCCATTGGGCACCAGCGCAGTACAAAGGCAGCATCTTGTGCAGATGTTTTCCTTCAGAAGGAAAAGGGCCCCCAGCACAGGGGCCTGATAAAGACAACCTGGCTGCCAAGCAAATCCAGGTTTGCTTTCCTAACTCCAAACTGTGCAGCCAGGAAAGAAAATCCCACTATTAGGCAACCAGATGCCCATTTTCCTTGTGCTGGAATGGCTGAAGGTTTACATTTCGATTTGCATCAGGTGAGGTTCTCCACATCGTAGTTCTCCTGCCTGGAAAGGAGCAAAAAAAGGGTGAAAAGTTGGGATTCTTAGAGTGTGGCCCATGGTTGTGTGTTTTCTTGTAGTTCTCACTGTTATTTCCAGCGTGGGTTGTTAAAGGCTCCGTGTTCTCATGGTTTCAGAGGATGCTTACACAAAACCCCTGCGTTAACTTTTGCATTTTCACACCAAACCTGGGCATTGTCCTTGTTTCATCGGATCACACAGGAGTGGAATTCAGAGCTGAAGCAAGGTGACATAGGTTAGAACTGGAATTGGTGATCAGCTCCATGCGGGGCTGCTGCTGGTGTTGGCTGTATGCTCCCCAGTGGTTGTGTTTCTTTATTGTGATGTGTGTTCTCTCCTCGCTGCCTTCAGCATGGAAATAAAGCTGAATGAAAACTTCCCAGGCAGCTTTAGCAGCCTCTTCCCTTTGGATTTAATGGAAGCACACCTTGGAGAGCGGAGGGTTTGGTTCCCTATGAATCTCAGGCATCTTCTCTCCTTATAGAGCAGTGGAAGCCCCTGGACCCGGAGGGGAAGAAGCAGTACGACAGGGAGTTCCTGCTGGATTTCCAGTTCATGCCTGCCTGTATCCAAAAGCCAGAGGGGCTGCCTCCCATAAGCGACGTGGTTCTCGACAAGGTGAGAGGAGAGCCCATCAAACAGGTACGTGCAGTGTGTTTTATCCTTAACTAAAGATCCAAGCGCGTGCTTTACTCCTGGACTGTTGTGATGCAGGCTTCTGTTGGGAAGCGGAAATACTTGGCTGATGTCACATCACAGAATTCTTCCAATAGAGGCGTTGGTGCCTAATGGATGTGCACAGATGATTTAAGAACTGAAGTGTTTTTAATGGTCTCTGTCTGGATTCAGTTGTGCTGGGTCTTTATTAGCATTTAAAATGATAGAGCCATGAAGACCTATGGAGCAAAGCAAGACTGAACAGAGAGGTGGTGTCTTTAATCAGATCAGTTCTAAGGATAGAAAGCATAGGCAAGCTTTTGGGCAAACTCTTTGGTCTGAAACAATTACGTCACTATGTGTGAGCTGATCTGATAAAACCTCACAAGCACTTGTGTGATTTCTCTCCAGCCTTATTGCAGATGTGATTTTCTCTGCTGTACGTCTGTGCTTACTGAAACACTTGTTATTCCTAAAGTGGTGACACCAAACCCTTATTCTCCTCTCAGTGAGGCCTATGGAGTTCATTGATTTTGATGTAATCACTACAGACTTGCTCTTAAGACTGAAGCACAGAGGAGGACGTAGGTGATCCTCGTGTGCAGAAACGTTTCCACTCTGAATTTCATACCCAGACAAATTGTTCCCCAAGTGATTTCATCCACCTACAAGTTCTCCGTGATGGCTTCTCACTGCTCTGTCTGCATCTGAGCTTCCTTTGCTCGCTTGGCCATCTGTCTTGTTAACACAAAAGACATTTGTTTGAGGGAAGGTGGCAGTTTTGTGATGCTGAACCAGGGCAGGCCCATGTCAGCATTAATTTTATCCTCCAGAGTCATGCTCAACCTTGAAGTGTCACTGAGCTCCTCAGGAGCCACCTGCAGAAGATTAAATGCTTATGTGTAGTGTAAGTGTGGATGCATAAGACCTGCACAGTTCGTTAAAAGCATTCATTTGGATAGTAAATGTGACTGTTATGGGTTAGCAGAGGTTGTCTGTAGACTTGGATGAGCTCTGTGCTGCAGCACCCTCTGAACAGATCCTGTTTGTGTCTGTTCTGCACCACGATGCAGGTCAATCAGCCAAAACTGCCACTGAGAACTCTGGACCCCCGGATACTGCCTCGAGGACCAGACTTCACACCAGCCTTTGCTGATTTTGGGAGGCAGAGCCCTGGGGGAAGAAACGTATCTGGAAGTGTGAGTTTACCCCAACTTGCTGATCTAAAAACTGGCCTTAATGCTGATGAAGTCCATCCTCAGGCTTTTGGGCCTCTGCCGATGCTCCGGTGGTTCTGGTTGTGTCAGGATGAATGCCAGGGTGGTGTTGTCTTGGCTGTTGTAGGCAAATTAGGAAAGCGTGCTGGATGCTTTGAACTGGTACGTATTGGTCTCCAATGGATTTGATCTGCTTCACCTTTTCCTTGCGCCAGAGGTGTGGAAACATGTTTCCACGCTGAGGACCCGGCCTTGGCACGTGTGTGACCACACGTTTCTCATACAACAACCCGGCGTCAGCGTGTATCATCACAGGAGTCTGTTTTATAAAAGATACTGGTAGAGTAAAGAGCTTTTATTAACCAGAAAGAAAAAACAAGAATACACCGTATACACAGTGCCTGTGTTCCTGCTTTCTCTGTGCTTCCATGTGGTGTTTCGCTGTGGTTACTTCATTCCTTGTTTTCTTGCCTTTTCCTCTGCTTTTCTTTCCCTTTCTCATCTTTCCCCTGTGTCTGGCTTTGCCCATGCTCTGAAATCCCTCTCTGAATTCTTCCTTCTTGCCTTTGCCATTTCTTCCTTGGTGGGCAGGGGTACCCCAGGACGGTCCCATCCAGTCAGCATGGCTGAGGATGGAGGCTGTTCCATTAGGAGCAATCACGGATTTTCGGCTCCCTATTAAGATACATCCAGTGTCTCCATCTGGATGTATCTATTGACGTAGCCATCATTTATCATTCAAAACTGTTGGTTTCGGAAGCATTCACTGAATGACCTCAAGGGTGCCCATTTCCTGAGGCTCAGAGGCAAACCTGGTGGTTTTGAGCTGATGTATTTCTGCTTTGAGAGTGGTCTCATGGCCCACGCCATGGGGTGTGTGCCCATGTCCTGGAGTAGCTTTGATGCCCTGGTTCCTCTCAGAGCACCACTGGGTCCCAAAACCTCAATGCTGTTGGAGGCCGACTTCGCTTCCTGCGTTTAGGACTTGGAGGTGGCACTGCGGCACCTTCTCTCCTTTCATGCACTGGATGTCCCAAGCCCCTTGGCATCTCGGTAACGTCCCTGTCACTCTTTCTCTTTCCACAGGCCTGCAAAGTGCAGAGCAACCCTGGATTGCCTTCCCTGGCTCGGTGCGGGTCCCCAGCATGCCCTCTCTTGGTCTCGCCTCACCCACCATTGAGGAACCTGCCGCTAGGGGTAAGCCAAATCCCCCCCTCTCCCCCCACATCTTTGCACCTTTTTGTAGAGTTGTCTTTCCTCCCTAACGCCCGCTGTTGATAAAGAACCACTGGCAGAAAACTTTACAAAAAGGTGCAACCTTGTTTAAAAGCAAACCGAAACCAGACTTGCATTGTACCCCTCTAGGCAGTCTTCAGTGGTGGGTGGGACATCACCAGCTGAGGGCATGCTGGGACGTTGGCCTGAGCGGGATCCGCGAGGGGTCTGCACTTTGCAGACCTGTGGAAAGGGGGAGACAAGGTAAGTCCCGCTTACCCCGTTCATTTGGAGCATTCAGCCCATAACATACATCCTACATCTGCGCCTTCCCGGAGTTGAGCCTTCCTTTGCGTTTCTGTCGTGGAGGGTGTGAAGGTGATGCGATTCCACCAGCCCTGTGGCGGTGGTTGTTAGGGGACGAGAGGGGTTTCAGCCCTGAGCAAAACCAGACCTTGCCTTCTCGTGAAGCATGGCGAACCCCTGCGTGTACGCTGCCTGTCCACTCGGTCATCCCACCTCTGCACAGGCCATGCCCATAAACCATTAAACCCACTGCCTATCGCTCGCCCTCGAGGTGATGTCAAGCAGCTCAGCGCTAACCAGCTTTTGGCACCTTGAGAATCTTCTGTTTTGCTTCCTTGGCTTTGTCTTCATTTCCTTCTTTTTTGCTTAAACGTGTTGTATGACTGTGTTTAGAACTAACAAATGTCGCATCAGCCACACGGGGTGGAGCTACACAGCAAGAGTGGAGTTCATAAACGCTTCGTGGTGTGGACAAGGAGTTAGAGGAGTGCAGTGGGCAGTAAGTTCAAACACAGAGGAGCAGGGCTGGAGAGGACCCGTGGGCCCCACGCACGGAGGCAGGATGGGGTGATGCGATCTCGAGTCACCTCAATGCCTATGCTTCCTTGGGAGGCAAAGTCACTCCTAGCATCCAAGCTCAATTTCCCCTTCTCCATTTGAAGCCTGTTGCAGAGGGAGAAGCAGTTCTTTCACTTCTTGGATGGTTTTCAAAGTGTTACCATGACTCGTGGCCTGAGAGTGGAAGTGGACCTTGAGGGAGAGCAATGGGTCGTGCTGTGTTGCTGTGAGTTTTAGGCTCCTCTGCAGGAGGCTTGTCCCTCTTACTTCCTGCTTTCCTTTTTTCCTCCCTCTTCATCCAGAGGACAGGTAATCCAGATGGATGCAGGAACATCTGGTGATCGTTTCTGTGTGCCTTTGGTGGAAAATACTATTTCAGGGCAAGCTGTAGCCCTGTAACCGCAGGGGGTGCAGACCCGTTGTTATTTACTTGGGCTGGGTTACAAAAGGGAAGCACCCCTTTAACTTGCTGCCTTGTAAATCTGGAACCAAAAAAAAACCCAGATTATTTTCTGGTTTAAGTTTGATCCGTGTATGATTTTATTGCATGTTCAAAGGAGGCTCCTGTTCGCTGCTTTTAAAGCCTAATCCAGCAGTTTGAACCGAGTTTATTCACAGATATTGAAAGAATACAATCCTAAAGGAAGTCTGTGTTCTGGGAGTGCAGTTGAAGATCTGGTCTTAAAGGCAGCCAGATTTGAGGAGGCTGTGACATGCTGCACAAGGAGATGCACGAGTGCTCCTTGGAATACTCTGCTTTAGGAATAGCAACCTCCCTCAGGGAGGCATGTTTGCTCTACAAGCTGAGGCTTTGGCTTTCCTGGGCCCATATCCCAGGAAGCTCCGTGTCCTTGCGGCTCTGTCCTCGCGTGCTGCAACCCGGCTGCGGTGGGAAGGTCCTGCAGAGCGGAGCTGCCTCTTGCAGGAGGGATGGGGCAGCTGCAGGTTCCCTCTCGTTGGCTTTGCCCATGTTCCGGGGGGAAACGAGCCCAAACACTTGGATTTCAGGGCTCGCTGCCAGCCTGGCTCTGGTTCCCAAGCTGCCTGTGGGCCAGGAGCTGTGTGCTGAGGTCTAACACGCGTGGCTGAAGCCAGCCGCTTTGCTGTTGCGTTATTGTCTGGTTTTCCAGCTGGAGGGAAGTTTCTGCTTTCCACAGCCGTACGTTTGTGGCGTGGGTAGAACTTGGGCAGCAGAACTGTGTGTGAAATGGCATAAAACCAGAGGTGCGTGTCTCAGCATCCAAAGCGGGCTTCATTGCATCGTGCTGGTGTTGAGCAAGGGCTCTCAACACCAACTGTCAAGCTGGTGGGAGCAGAGAGGATTGGTACCTGGTGCAGGAAGGTTCTAACACCCAGAAGCATCATGAAGACTCCCTCGTTCTTGCTGTGCTGTTCTACCGTTGGTTCCTCATGAGTGATGGACTCACACGGATGCATTACAGTTATAGCTTGCACCCAGAAGGGTTTGAAGGATGTGATGGGTTATTTCTGTGCATGCTGCTGGGATCTGGACTAAGATCTTGGTATGTGGTGGGGCAGCGTGGTGACACACACCGTGCCACCCTCTTCCATGCATCATGCACAGCGTGAGGTGGTTGTCTTTTGACAACATCTTACTCTGTTGCTGTTATCCCATAATGAAGCTCAAACAAGAGCTCCAGCAGTGGTGATGATTGTGTTTGCATTCACCCACAGCACACCTTGACATTGTCAAAGCCAAGCAGTTCACATTGCAGATACAAGCTTCTGTCTTTAAGGAGGATTTTGGCTTTTAATAGTGCAAAACCAGGTTTGGGGCAGATATATCACATAAGAGGCATCAGCGAAGAGCAGTTTCCTCCTGTATTCAGTCAACCTGAATAGCTGAACTGGTCTTGCCTCTCTGATGCTTGTTGCATCCCTTTGTAGAGCAAAGAAAGGTTTTTAATGGCCCATCCTTCACGTGGAGGTTGCCCACTGCCCCCTGAGGAGATGAAGGACTTGTGTGGAAAGTAACAGGGTTTGATAATGGACTTTTGTTGCTGCACTGATTTTTACTTTGAGGTTGGTCATTTCTAATGAATGAGCTCAGGAGTACGAAAAAGCAAGGGGGAGGAATAACCTGACAGCATTGGTGACCTTTCATCCTTAATCAGAAGCTCTCAGTGATGAAGAGGGAGTTTGGGGGTGGCTTGTGCCCTGGCACTTGTACAGCGGATGAAATATCCCCAGTTTTGGCAGGGTTTGTACCTGATTTGACTGGGAGGAGCATCCTGTTGTACAGGATTGCAGAGAGGTGCTGGATGCTGTTTCAGACAAAGTACCATGTGTCCCTTTCTTGTGTGAAACTACAAAGGATTTGACCCACCTCTGTTGGGATCCGTGTTCCTCCAGTGCAGGAGCTGCACTGATGCTCCTTTCAGTGTGGTTTGTGTCGATCCTGTCTCAAAATGGCTTTGTTTGAGCAACCTCCAGGAAGACTTCTGATTTTCAGCAGGGCTGCTGGTTGATCTTCATCTAATCGCTTGGGATGTTTGAAATACACCTGTAAGGACTTAGTAATCCTTAAATACACCTTTGCTGGGATGTCGCAGTTACGCAGTTTCTGTCTTTCAAGAGGCTGCTTTGGTCACTTGGGTTCACTTCTGCTGAAGCAGCATCCGGAGCATCGCCAGTGTGTGTAGGCCATGGTCATCCCATGTCTGCTTTGGGGAAAAGTTGCCTGAGGGAAGCATGTTTGGTATCCTCATGTTCCCTCTGGCCAACTGGAGCAGTGTGTTGGGTCAGAGGGAGTCCTCAGAGCCCAAGGAGGAGTTGCTGACTGTCGGCGTTGGCGTGTGCCCTGGAGTGTGTTATGGAGATGGGAGCTTAAAAGGGGATATAACAAGGAATGTTTTTGTCCTAGTTGTTGAATGTTGGACCGAGGAGATCGCAGCCAGGCCAGAGGAGAGAGCCCAGGAAGATCATCACTGTGTGTGTGAAGGAGGATGTGCACCTGAAGAAGGCAGAGAACGCCTGGAAGCCGAGCCTGAAGAGAGAAAACCAAACTGAGGACCCAGAGAATGTCAAAACCCAGGTGAGAGCGTTGGAGAGCGCTTTGGGAGCACAGCGGGGTGTGACAGAGGGAGGATGGGGCTTTGCTTTCGCTGTTGTGTAAGACCATGAGAAAGGACAATGAATTCCAGTTTGATCCACAGCTTTCCCCTACCTTGATGGCTTTTTCATGTGTTTATTCTTGACCTGGAGTCCAAATGGCAACCATGTCTGTTAAGGGACTCTCAGTAGGGAACACCGGGCAACCTGCTACCTCCTCCAGGACTGATTTTCTATTGCTGCTTTACTGGACTGTTCCTGTCTCCATTCTAAAGCAAACAGCCTCAACCTTCCAGCACAGAACTTGCTTTTAGAATCATAGAATAGTTAGGGTTGGAAAGGACCTTAAGATCATCCAGTTCCAACCCCACTGCCATGGGCAGGGACACCTCACACTAAACCATGGCACCCAAGGCCTCATCCAACCTGGCCTTGAACACCACCAAGGATGGAGCATTCACAACCTCCCTGGGCAACCCATTCCAGTGCCTCACCACCCTCTCAGTGAAGAATTTCTTCCTTAGATCCAATCTAAACTTCCCCTGTTTCAGTTTGAACCCGTTACCCCTTGTCCTGTCACTACAGTCCCTGATGAAGAGTCCATCCCCAGCATCCTTGTAGGCCCCCTTCAGATACTGGAAGCTGCTCTGAGGTCTCCACGCAGCCTTCTCTTCTCCAGGCTGAACAGCCCCAACTTTCTCAGCCTATCTTCATATTTTCATCCCCTTTTACACTCAGCAAGACTGAGGTTCCTTCAGCTCCTCCTGCCCAGCCCAACAGTGCGTCTCTGTGTCTGTCTGCCCCTCCTCTGCTCCATGGGGCAGCCGCTCTGGGCAGAGGTATTTGCCTGGTGGTCAGATTGTAGTTTGAAGGCTAAGTTGGGATAGTCTTGAAGGACACAGGAATTCTGTTCTCGGGGTTAACAGCAGCGTTGTTGACCTCGTGGTCATTCTGGGTAGGGAAAAAGGTGCCTTGAAGTAGGTACAGAAGTCACTAATCTCTGGTTGAGGGAGGAAGCCACTCCCTGTTCTCTTGACTAAACTGCTATCAAGAAGACACTTTCACTGGGTGGGAGCAAGGGCCTTGTGCCTCTGTCACACCTGAAACAAAAAGCACTTGAGCATTCCCAAAAATCCTGCCCACAGCCGTGGTCTTTGGTAGCTGAGTCAGAACTGAGGCTGGATTGTGTCTAACTTCCTAGAAGTTCCCACATCTCCATTCACCTCTAAGCTGCATCCCCGCTCGTTTCTGAGAGGTGTCTGATTCAGACTTGAACTCACAGTTTTTTCTGTCCTTCAGGAGCTGTTCCGCAAGGTACGAAGCATCTTGAACAAGCTGACACCCCAGATGTTCAACCAGCTCATGAAGCAAGTGACAGACCTGACGGTAGACACAGAGGAGAGGCTGAAAGGAGTCATCGACCTGGTCTTCGAGAAGGCCATCGATGAACCAAGCTTCTCAGTGGCGTATGCCAACATGTGCAGGTGTCTTGTAACGGTAAGAGCTGCCAGAGTCACACGGGAGGTTCCTCTGCATGGGGATGTTCTGCATGTTATCCCCATGAGCTGATGGGCAGGAGCATGAAAGTGGCAAGAGCAGGGTTAAATGTTAGTTTCTGATCACCAGTAAGGGATTTCTTCTTCGACATCCATTGGCCATGCCTGCAGGCAGAAGGCTCTGCTTGGAGTGATGTGCTGGTTGGAGCTGAGGACACTTGGCTCTGCCTGCTCACACCAGTCATATGCAATGAGCCATAGAATCTTGGAAGGAACCTGTCTAGGCCAAGCAAGACCTAGGCTCGATGGCCCAGCACTTTGTCCAGCATTGGGGAATCCACCACTTCCCTCAGGAGATTATTCCAGTGGCTGAGTGTTCTCACTGGGAGAATTCTTCTCATGTCCAGTCGGAATCTCCCCAGGAGTAACTTGTGCCCATCGCCCCTTGTCTTTTCTATGGGACTCCCAACAAAAGAGAGTCTCCAGCTTCGTTGTGGTCACTTTCAAATACTGGAATATGGGGATGAGGTCTCCCCCGAGTCTTCTTTTCCCAAGGCTGACCAAACCCAGCTCTCTCAGCCTTCCCTCACACGGTTTCCTAGTCCTTGGATCATCTTTATGGCCCTTCTCTGGACCCTTTCTGGCCTGTCCACAGGCTGCATTCGTGTTTGGAAAGTTCAGACTCTGTCTCATTTCAAAGGAGAGCTCACAGGGGCTGAGCTGAGCTCCAAAGAGCTCATTTCAGATGGTGAATTTGAATCATAGAGTCCTGGAATGGTTTGGGTTAAAGGGACCTTAAAGCTCATCCAGCTCCAACCCCTGCCACGGGCAGGGACCCCTTCCACTGGAGCAGCTTGCTCCAAGCCCTTGTGTCCAACCTGGCCTTGAACACTGCCAGGGATGGGGCAGCCACAGCTTCTCTGGGCACCCTGGGCCAGCGCCTCAGCACCCTCACAGGGAAGAGCTTCTGCCTAAGAGCTCATCTCAGTCTCCCCTCGGGCAGGTTAAAGCCATTCCCTCCTTATATTCAACCTGTATTTCCCCTGTCTCTGTACCTGGGACAAAATAACCCCCTTCTGCCCCTGATCCTTCATGGCACACAGCAAAGGAGCACAGCTCCAGAGTCTGCAGCACAGAATAAGTGTGATTGTAAGCAGTGTGTCTTTTTAAAGGATCCTGTGGATGGAAATGTAATTGTCTCCGGGCTGAGGTGGTATCAGCCAAGATATCTGAAACGTAAAGCTCCACTGGAAATCACGGCATGATGCTTTGACATCCAGAGCCCTGCAGGGTTGTGCTGCCCCATATGAAGTACATGACAAAGTGTGACAATGGATCCTAGGAAGCCTCACTCACACAAGGAGTTTAGCCCTACTTCTGCTGATGTTTTCCTTCCTTGTCCTCCAGCTGAAGGTGCCCATGGCAGACAAACCCGGGAGCACGGTGAACTTCCGCAAGCTGCTGTTAAATCGCTGCCAGAAGGAGTTTGAAAAGGACAAGGCTGACGACGATGTCTTTGAAAAGAAGCAGAAGGAACTGGAAGCTGCAACCACTGTAAGTAGTGTTCTCCCTCTTAAATTGTCAAGAGCTCCCTCTGAGCGTGGTCTCTTTTGAAGATGGAGTTGGTGTGGGGAGAGTTCGGGAGTCCAGAGTTTTGTTTCTGTCCCTGTGGCTGAGCCTAATAAAACCCGTTTGATCAGTGGGTTTAGAGCAGCCTCTTTTGGGGTTTAGGAGGAAAAGGGTAAACAGGGACAGCGACAACTGTAATAAACATAAAACTGGACCTTGGAGGAGTTCTGTGCTCTGTGGACGTGGGTTTTTAGAGCTATTTTTCTGTTACACAGCCAGAGGAGAAGACGCGGCTCCATGACGAGCTGGAGGAGGCCAAGGACAAAGCCCGACGGAGATCCATTGGGAATATAAAATTCATTGGCGAGCTTTTCAAACTGAAGATGCTGACGGAGGCCATCATGCATGACTGCGTGGTGAAGCTGCTGAAGAACCATGACGAGGAGTCCCTCGAGTGCCTTTGCCGCCTCCTGACCACCATTGGCAAGGACCTGGACTTTGAGAAGGCAAAGGTAGGGCAGGATCAGGAGTGGGAGATGAGGCCTCGTGGGCAGGGATGGAAACATGGGTGGGGGGTGGGTTTATTTGAGTGTTTATTTGGTTTTCCTTCAGGAATGGCATGAGGAAGTCATCTGCCCTTGTGTGGATGTTTCATCATGACCTGGCCCCGCTCCCTTGTCTTGTAATGTTCTGGAGTGTTTTCAGCCATGTTCTCCGGTTGTTGTTTCCAAATATTTCATCCAAACACTTTGTTTGTTGTTTCTTTGCCATTGAAGGTTTATGTTACCTACAAAATGTACCACTTGAATGTATTTCTAGGGTTAAATCTAAAAAACCCTCATTAACTGGCCTGCCCCCCATCCCTCCCTGCATCCTGGTGGCTGCATCATTTTGTGTCACCGTCATTCCAGAGTGAAGCAACCGCAGTGCTCCATCCTGCTCCTTCCCATTTTCCAGCAAACATCTATGTAGCACCGAGCATTACACACTCGATGAGCTCCTTCTGGCACAATCTGCTTCTCCTTCCCCAGAGCCAGGCTTGGGATGAAACAGTGCTCAGGGGTTTTGCCAGGAATCAGTCGGACTCAGCTCGGAAGCAAATGGAGCTGTAATTGTTTTCAGCTGCTTGAGAAGGGAGTTCCCTAACAGGGCTCTGGATTGCAGGGATCACAGTAGATCAGTCCTGATCCTTATGGGGAAACAGCTTCCCAAACTGTTCTGTGTTATCACCACACCAGTGCAGTTTACCACTGATCCCCAGCTGAACACGGGGTTAACACAGCAGCATGCCCGTCACTGATGCAGGTTTGAAAGTGCCGGGAGCAGGGTTCAATTTCTGTACGTGCTTTGGTAAGAAAACAGGATCTGGCTTCTGAGCAGTAGCTGAGGTTGTGCTGGATGGCTCCTGGGTGCTGGTTTGGTCTTTGAGAGCATGGAAACATGGTAAAAGCCAACATTTTGGTGCACTGGCCCCTTCTGCAACCTGGAGCCGTGGCACCGCATGGCACAGCAGGTGCAGGCAGGGAAGGGCTGGCAGATGTCGAGTTGTCCCTGTCCTGTCTTTGCGATTTCTTATTCCTATCAAGTGATAATCCATTGTTTATATCCTATTAGTGGGGTAGATGTTTTATTACACATCTTTATTGAAGCTGACGAGGTAGTGAGCGCTATGATTAAAGCTGCTGGACAAAGTCCATGTTAAATATTTTCCCCCTCATTCCTAACTTTGGAAACATTTGCTCTCGAGCTGAAACTTTTCAAAGGCAAGGCCAGAACCCAATTTTAAGAGGGTTTTTCTTGCTGGTTTGAGTGTAAGGGAAAGGGTTTGGCTGCTTTTAGTGAGGGAGTGGGAAACACTTTATAAAACCACCCTGAAACTTCGCTTGAAACAGCCGGAGCCCCATTTGGGGGGGAAAAGGCTTTTTGGAGCCTGGCAGGTTAAATTTAGACCTACTGAAGGCTTCTCTAAGGATACCAGTTGATGTCTTAATGTGAACCCTTTTGGATTCCGTCACATCGTGACTTCTTGGATGAGACGGAGCTCGTGGGATTTCACACTAGAGCTGAGCCCGTTCAACAGGTTCCTGGTAGAGAGCAGCTTCTGCCGCAACTTCTCTTGCCTGACCCCAGCTGAGCCAGTTCGGGGAGGCAGCACGTTGGGATGATGCCTGCAGAGTCAGCTTCGTGCCTCTTAGCTTCCTGAGCCACTTCTTCTCAGGCTGAGGTAAAGCAGGACTCCCCTTTTTGGCAGCAGGTACCCAGCACATCTCAGCTGCACTGTGAGAACAGCCACATTGGATGGCAGGTTCGTCATATACAAAGCTCCCCATGACCCGGCTTCAGTGAGAGCTTGAGCCCAGAACCCCCCCCTGTGCTGGGCTGCACCCCCAGAGTGTGAGCAGCAGCTCAGGGAGGGGATCCTGCCCCTCTGTTGTGCTCTGGGGAGACCCCCCCTGCAGCCCTGATCCAGCTCTGGGGCAGCAGCACAAGAGGGACGTGGAGCTGCTGGAGCGAGGCCAGAGGAGGCCATGGAGATGCTGCGAGGGCTGGAGCAGCTCTGCTCTGGAGCCAGGCTGAGAGAGCTGGGCTGGGGCAGCCTGGACAAGAGAAGGCTCCTGAAGGGGAGACCTTAGAGCAGCTCCAGCGCCTAAAGGGGCTGTAGGAAACCTGGAGAGGGGCTTGGGACAAGGGCCTGTAGGGCCAGGCCAAGGGGAATGGCTTGAACCTGCCCGAGGGGAGACTGAGATGAGCTCTTAGGCAGAAGCTCTTCCCTGTGAGGGTGCTGAGGCGCTGGCCCAGGGTGCCCAGAGAAGCTGTGGCTGCCCCATCCCTGGCAGTGTTCAAGGCCAGGTTGGACACAGGGGCTTGGAGCAAGCTGCTCCAGTGGAAGGGGTCCCTGCCCGTGGCAGGGGTTGGAGCTGGAGGAGCTTTAAGGTCCCTTCCAACCCAAACCATTCCATGATTCTGTGCAGAGAGTGTAGATTATTTGAGTAATTAAATACACAGGGAAAGCAGGTGCCAAATGAAGAAGGTGCCCATTTCTTCATGTTGCACATCCTGCACTGTGCACACTCAAATGCAACCTGGGGTAACAGACAAGACTCAACCCTCACTTCTCCAGGGAGCAGCTCCGTGTCCCCATATGTGTTTTTCTGGCACAGAAATGCAGAACCTGCTCACTCCCCCCTGAGGGAGTGTTTCAGTTTGTCTTCCAAGACTCACTGCTGCTGCTGCTGTTCCTCTTGTGCAGCCTCGCATGGACCAGTATTTCAATCAGATGGAGAAGATTGTGAAAGAGAGGAAAACGTCTTCAAGGATTCGGTTCATGCTTCAGGATGTGATAGACCTTAGGCTGGTAGGTACCAAGTCAAGTAAGTAAAAGAGCATGTTCCTTTTCGTGTCCAGGCTGGAAGAGCTCTCCTGCAAGAGCAGGGATTTACAGTATTTACAGCAGCAGTGGGGGTGTTAAGGGGGGAGATCCGACCCCTTATCCTAAAAGTCTGCCTGATTAAAGACAAGAAATCTCTCATTTTGCCAGCGTTGGTAGAGGGGTAAACTGCTTGTGTCGGGTGCTTTGGTTCTGCTCCATTTTAGACACATGCCCACGCTGGCTTCCCCTGCTGCTGGTGCAGCCCTGTGGCAGCAGCCACCCCTGAGCTCCTGTCGCAGGAGAGGTTTTGGGTGGGTTTCCCCCACAGCATCCCTTGTGCTTCTCTGTGTCAGTCACATTGCTTCGCTGCCTTCGATTCCATGTGCTCTGGGTGTAGCTGTTCCCTGCCAGCACTTGTGCTCATGGGGCTGAATCACGCTGAGACGCGTCCCCCACAAGGGAGGGGGTGGTTGGTGTGGCTGGAAAAGTGGTGAGGGCTCTTTCCCAAGGCAGTGTGGCTCTCCTTGGAAGCTGGTCCTATGTTGCTGGCACCAGGCATCTGCTAGCTGTCTCCTGGCCGCATTGTGCAGACAGAAACAAACGGAATCTGCTCTGTCAGGATGTGACAATGGCGGGTCCACACTAAACTCCATAAATCAATAATACCATGGGGTAGACATTGGCACCCCCAGTGCAGATGGGGATTTGTCAATGTTTAGGGACTGTAGTGATAGGTCAAGGGGTAACAGGTTAAAACTTACATAGGGGAAGTTTAGATTGGATCTAAGGAAGAAATTCTTTACTGAGAGGGTGGTGAGGCACTGGAATGGGTTGCCCAGGGAGGTTGTGAATGCTCCATCCCTGGCAGTGTTCAAGGCTGGGTTGGACAGAGCCTTGGGTGCCATGGTTTAGTGTGAGCTGTCCCTGCCCATGGCAGGGGGGGTTTGCAACTGGATGAGCTGAAGGTCCTTTCCAACCCAAACCATTCTATGATTCTATGTTGTCTTCAAGCCATGGATTTGAACGTGGCCAAGGTGTTAAAGCTGGAGTCTCGTGCCATGGAGGATGTCTCTGCACCACGCAGTTGAGGATGTGACTGCAGGTTTCACAGACCAGTACCTGTAATGTCACCCCTGTAGGTGTGACAGCAGCTTTAGCCACAAGACAGCGCTTGACTCAAGCCCCGGGTGGGTTTTACTCATACCTCAAGCAGCTGCTTTGAAGCTGGTTTGGGCTTTTGTGGAAGCTGAAGTCACCGTTTTGACTGCAGGAGGCACAGAGGTAGTTATCACAAAAGCTGTAATGAGGTTGTAGCAAGATCAAGGGACAGTCAGGTTAACTGGGGATAGATGGATCTGTGCAGTGTATGGTCAGGTAGGCACATCAAGCATAGGAAGTGCTTTGTGGAGGGACAGCTCCACCTCTCTCTGCAGGATTCCTGTCTCAGCCATCACGATCCAGGAGTGGCAGGGCACCATCTCCAGATAAAACGCAGTCACTTCTCGCTGCTTTATTTTAGAGCTTCATTTTTTTATCTTGAGCTTGAAGGAAGGGCTTCAGCAAATAGTGTCAGTAATAGAGAGTGACAGCAGCGTCCCTCTGGTCCTTCTCTTTCCTCTGATCCTTGAAAGATGGGAATGGCTGGGAATGTGCAGGATGCTGGGGGTTAACTCATTCATGCCTCTGCAGAGTCAGGTCTTCACTGCAGCCTCCACTCTCCACCAAAACACCTACCACAATGTACATACTCCAGTGTACGTACCACAGTGTACGTACCATGGCGCACATACCAGAGCACGTAGCTTTGACCTGTGGTGCTGGGATAACCACATTCACAATGTGGCCCCCATCCCTCATGAGCTGCCTCTCCAAGAGGTGACAGGGGTGGGAGGGTGATGCCTCACTGGCAGTGTAAAACCCCCTGTTCATGATGCTCCCCTGGAGGTGTCTCTGAGCACGTGTTTGCTTCTCCCCCAGTGCAATTGGGTGTCCCGGAGAGCAGACCAGGGCCCCAAGACCATCGAGCAGATTCATAAAGAAGCCAAGATTGAAGAGCAGGAGGAGCAGAGGAAGGTCCAACAACTCATGACCAAAGAGAAGAGAAGGCCAGGTAAGTACAAGCCAAGCTGGCTGCTCCTTTCACTCGTTTCCCATCCAGTGGCCACAGAGGGAATCCCACGTAACAGAAACAAATCTGGTTTCTTTTCATTAGCGTGTAAAGGGAAGGGAATTGAGGCCGGATTATGGCTGAGGCTGGGGAAGGAACAGACTTGCCATGGACCAGCTGTGTGCGTTTGCCAGGGGGCAAATCCCTTGGGTAAAAAATAAACAATCACAGGCCAATAGTGCTGCAGTTTCTCCTTCATGCAGACCATGTTTGATGTGGTGTCAGGCTGCCAGGAACCTGTTATAACAAGTTAGGACGCAGGAGCCAGGTTTGCCATCCATTCTTGCATACAGCAGAATGCAATTGCAAGAGAATAGCATCTAATTCCTAGAGTAACCGTGTTGTCTTTAACTGGTAAAGTTGTGAGCTGTTAACTCAGCAGTTGAAAGTGGTGTGGCATTACCTTAAATTGCCGCCAGCCCTCGAGGCTGGCGCTACCTGCAGGGGAATGGGGGGGATTAGGCTTTAATTACCCTAACGCTGACATCAGAAGAAGGGAGGAACTCAGGACTGCCTCAGGGATTCTGTGTCTGCGCCAGCCCAGCGCTGCTGAAACCTGTGCAACAAGTGGGGTTGGGGTTGGGTTAGCAAAGGCTTGTGGTCTGCTCCTTTGGTGAGCTTGTGAATGCACCACGTGCAACCACATTCAGATCACAGAAACAGACACTGAGAAACCTGACCAGGAAGAATCACAAGCAAAACCAGCCCTTGAAAACAGTGAGATCTTTTTCTGTCAAAGCTGGTTTCTAATAACAAAGTCAGGCAAGGTGGCTACATCATCTTACTCTGAAGAAACACTCCCAAAAGACATGATTTCTGCACGGAATTGTGCTGGGGCTGAGCAGAATCGTGCCATCTCCTTCTCCTCCTGCTGAACCTGGAGGTGATGGCCCTTGTCCTCCCGGGCACTGCTGGAGCCACGGGGATGAGCTCAGGGTGGTTGTGTTTGTTATCTGTCAGGTGTCCAGCGGGTCGATGAAGGCGGTTGGAACACTGTGCAGGGGGCAAAGAACAGCAGAGTGCTGGACCCCACCAAGTTCCTTAAAATCACCAAGGTAGGTGCCAGCACGAGACTCATTCAGAGCAACAAACATGCCAAGGGCTTGTTTTACTGTGTGTGTCTGGCTAGAAAGGACCGACATGGTGTTTACAGGTTAGAACTTGGTTTTGAGGATGTTTTGTATCTCTGGAGTTAATACTGTGCCTAAATAAAGCACAGAGGAAGAGAGTTACCTTCAGAGTGTTTGCTGTGAGGGAAAGGAGCACACACACACCTTTTCTCAGGTTCTTGGCATACTTTTGGTGACCCAGAAGTTCTCTTCGTTGGTAAATCTGTGTTTTATTAAATGATTAAAGAGAACATGAGTTTGGGGTATTACGAGTGATGATGCATGTGATGATGCAGCACATCACATGGCTGATGCAGGAGGGGTCTCGAACACCTGTGTGGCAGAAACCCTTTGCTGTCTCAAGTTCTCAAGGCCCTGTTCTGACACTGCTACTTAGCAGAATGAGGGTGCCACATCCAGCCTGAAAACACGGTGTTCCTGACATGTCACCAGTGGCAGTGCTCCAGGCTTGACACGTTCAAGCAGTACAAGAAGAGCTGTGTCCGCCTTTATGGTGTTCCTGGACTTGTGTGTGGCACAGTTGCAACCCACAGTATGTGATAAACCTTCACACCCATCCTCCAGACAAGCATCTCCCAGTGTTTTTGCCATCAGAAAGGTACTTTGGGAACCTTTATTTCAGGCTGCAGGTCAGGCAGGCTTGGAGGTGTCTTTTTTTGATGAGCATCAGAGCAGCTTTGGCTGTTCTCGCCAAGAACTCAGGCCTTCCCACAAAACAGGGTGATTCCTAGACATTCCCTCTTCCAATTAACGTCACTCTCCCTGAGTTTTCCTCTCAGTGCCTGGATGCTCGGAGAGCTGTAAAGCAGAACCGGGACAGGCTGCAGCCCTTCTGCAGATCAGACTCGGTTTGTTCCTTGTGAGAGTCATAAAACCAGCTCCAAAACTGAATTAGCAGGAGGGATTCAGGCTCCTTCTGTCGGGGCTTACAGCTCATCTGGGCAAAGCCCTTCTGCTCCTTTTAGTCCAGCTCAGTACAAGCAGAGCTAGCTCCACAGCAGTTGGGTTGTCAGAGGAGAAGGGAGCTCATACAAAGGGATCTGTGGGGTCACAACCTCCTTGTCAATACATTCACCTACAGAGCATTGTAAAACCAATGTTCTCTTCCTGTTGAACACTCTTTCCCCTCCAGGTTCTGCAGCCTACTGTCATTCTTCACCCTCTGAATTCTGTTTGTCACTGTGCAGATTCCCCCCAAAGCCGTGGCTGGTGGTGGAGCAGGCAGCAGAACCATTTAATTTGTCACCAACAAACTGAACATCATCCCAGGGCTGAAGTCCTGTGCTTTTTCCTCCTTACCAGACTTCAGACTTCCCAATAAAAAGAAGCTCCTGGTCACTGGGAATGTCTTCCAGTGGCACTGTGGAAAGGCTGTGATCCCTTTGTTGCCTGTGTCCTCTGTCTTTGGGTAGGGTTTGGTCTCCCAACATGACTCCAAGTTTGGTAATAAATTTCCCCCCTCTGGAACCCAGTAACAGACTTTATACTCAGCTTGAGGGTGGCAGGGTGGGAGGCCAGGTTTAACGCTTGGCCTTTCATCTACTTGGAAGATGCTCGTAGCGCTGAGCCAACAACCCTTGGGGTATGACACATGGCCTGTTCATTTAAGTCCTTTAAGTTTCATTCCTTCTGCTCTTTCTTTGTCTACATTGGAAGATCTGGAGAACCTTTCTTGGTTATATTTTACCACACACTGATGGGATGTGCTGCAATGCTGCCTTTCACAGGACACCAGAAAGGGATAAATCACAGAACCATAGAATGGCCAGGGTTGGAAAGAACCTTGAGATCATCAGCACTGCAAAGGGGGAGAGAAATCCAATGGAGGTGTTCAGTGGAAGGATATTTGTGACTACTTAGCATGGTCTGTGCTTCTCATTGCCAGATTGGATGGGGCTTGGAGCAAGCTGCTCTAGTGGAAGGTGTCCCTGCCTGTGGCAGGGGTTGGAACTGGAGGAGCTTTAAGGTCCCTTCCAACACAAACCACTCTGGGAGTCTATGATTGGTTCCAAACCCATGTTAAAGTATTTTGGTATTCACAAGACAGGGATTGTTGCCAAAACCATGCCCATTTGTAGTGAAGTTGTACGATGAGCCTGGTAACGGGGTGTCTTGATGTGTTTTACAGCCCACAATAGATGAGAAGATTCAGCTTGTGCCTAAAGCCCAGCTGGGCAGCTGGGGAAAGGGCAGCAGTGGTGGAGCGAAGGCAAGCGAGATGGGTGAGTCCGATGGGCCCGCGCCCTCCCTGGTGCTACCAGCCACCCTGCCAGGGGTGGACTTGGGTGGGAATGCCCATCTCTATGTGTGACTGCCTGACAAGGGGGTGGAGGCAGGGCAGGACCAGCCTTTTCTCTTCAATTCTCCCCCCATCACTCCAAAACCAGCTATTGCTTAAATGATGTTGTGATGCCAAGGTGTGAACGGCTGCTGACCTTGTCGTTGCTCTTTGTGTTGTCTTTACAACCTCCCAGACTCCTTACGACCAAGTGCCACGAATTTGAACAGGTTTTCTGCACTGCAGCCTCCAGTGTCATCTGTATCTGCCTCATCTCCATCTTCAGAACTAGATTCTCGCAGGGCCTTAACTAGGTAAGTGTCAGCCCAGCAATGACTTCCCCATCTGCTGTCTGCACACTGGTGCTTTTCTCTTGCTGCTCTAGTTACCAGCACACAGAAAGAAGAGAGTTTCATTGAGTTTCCAGGAATGGCTGCTGCTTTTCTCCTTCCCACTGTGTACTTTGAGTTATCTTAAAGCATCTTATAGGAGGGACAGGTAGTATTAGTTTTTAAAGCCATCACAGTGATTGTTTTCTTTTCCCCTTTTCGGTCGCCCTTCATGTAAGGCTTCATTCACTGGTAGTTCATCACAGGTTAAAAACGCTCCAGGTAACACGGTGCAGTAAAGAGGTGTCAGCTCAGCTCAGCCAGCTTGGGGGTTTGTTTAGAAAGGAAAAACATGCCTAAAACCTTACAGAAATGAAGGAGGGCTCCTAAAATGCTCTGCCTGCATCTGACCTTTCCCAATGGCTGTGACCAAACCCACCCATGCTCCCACATCATGCAGGGCTCTCCCACCCAATCCCATCAGGGCTGCACCTGCTCCAGCCTGGAGCGTGAAACGTGTATTAACCCTCAATAATGTGTTGGCTCTAGACACAGGTTATAAATGTACAGTTCATTCACAATGTCTTTGTCCTCCCAGTGCATACAAGCTGCTGGGCTGTTTTCTTGGGTTGGTGTCTCTGATGTTTTCCCTCCTATTTCACCTTAAACTCCAACTTAGCTGGAAATTATTCCATTCTGGAATGGTTTTGCCCATCTTACTCATTAACACAGTGATTTATAGGACAGATCCTTGTGTTCTGCTGCTGGGAGCCTTCACTATTTGGAAGCTATTTTTCAATGACTGGGTGAAGCCCACACCACTCTCACCATTTAATAGTAAAACAGTGTTATAAAATCCCCCACTCCATGTATCAGAGGGGTGCTGTAAGGATGCTGTTGCTTTTCCATGTGTTCTCTGGGCTCTGCCTGTCCTCTCTGTGGGTGTTTGTGTTTGTCCATGTCTGAGACCTGAGTTTATTTTGGCTATGTTCTGTGCAACTGCAGCTGTAAAACGTTGAGACAAGAATCGTGCTGGGTTCAGGTGCAGCTCTGTGAAGCTCTCCATTGTCTTGTCCAACATCCCAGCGCTGTGAGCAGGGGTTACTCATACCACAACCTTTAAGCAGACGTGGTTTTTGTTCCGCAGTCGCGGGAGCACGGGCAGGGAGAAGAACGACAAAGCTCTGCCGCCTTCCCTCTCCCGTCCCAACACCTTCCTGCGGGGCAGCAGCAGTAAAGAGCTGCTGCTCGACAATCAGGCACAGGAGGAGCAGCGGAGGGAGATGCTGGAGACAGTGAAGCAGTTGACAGGGGGCATGGAGATGGATAGAAACAGCACAGAGGCAGAGAGGAACAAAGCCAAGGAACCTGGTAAGTGCTGTTCCGGGCTCAGGGAATCTTGCTGACTCTCTGAAAAGGCCTAAGGGAAAATGTATAAGAAAAAGTGACAGTTCTGTGCCGTGGTGTGAATGTTATTGATGGGCTGGGCCAACGGGATGAGGTTCAACAAGGCAAAGTGCCAGATCCAGCACTTGGGCCATAACAACCCCCTGCAATGCTCCAGGCTTGGGGAAGAGCGGCTGGAAACTGCTCGTGGGAAAGGAGCTGGAGGTGCTGATTGATGGAGCTGAGCATGAGCAGCTTGTGCCCAGGCAGCCAGGAAGCCCCCAGCATCCTGGCCTGGATCAGCACCAGTGCGGCAGCAGGGCCAGGGCAGGGATTGTGCCCCTGCACTGGGCACTGGTGAGGCCGCACCTCGAATCCTGTTGCTGCACCAGGGCA
The DNA here is from genome assembly GCF_963264785.1 of Psittacula echo. Classification (NCBI taxonomy): domain Eukaryota; kingdom Metazoa; phylum Chordata; class Aves; order Psittaciformes; family Psittacidae; genus Psittacula; species Psittacula echo. The sequence goes on from NC_137753.1 coordinate 7,658,542, forward strand.
GGTTTAGATGGAGCTGAGGAACAATTCCTGCCCCAAAGGGTGCTCAGGCATTGGAACAGGCTGCCCAGGGCAGGGCTGCAGTCACCGTCCCTGCAAGGGTTCACACAGCGTGGAGATGAGGCCTCAGTGCCATGGGTTAGGGATGGCCTTGACAGCGCTGGGGTAAAGGTTGGACTGGATGATCCTAAAGGTCTTTTCCAGCCTCATGATTCCGTGGTTCCTTTGGCCCACAGCGATGTGTGGTCAGGCTGCAGTCGCTGTGATCTGCCTCTCCGAGGTTTGTGTCACAACTGATTCACACAGGCCTTGGCATCATCTCCTCTTATCAACTCATTCTTAGGATTCATTGGAGCCACGCAGCTGCAAGTACTAACAAACACTGTGCTGCAGCGTTGAGGGTGGTGTAACCTGTGTCACTGCTGTTGTGTCTTTGTGAGATGGTTGATTTACAGAAATACTGTGAGTTCATACAGGTGATACGTGACCAAGAAGGAAGTGAGCTGTGCTTGATGATGAGACAGGGAACACCCCTTGCTCCGGTGACTTTTCAGGATGTTGTCTCAAAATGATGCTGATTTTCCTTTTCCATTTGTGGTTTCTTACATTTTTTGTCTTTTATTTCTACCAGCCAAGCCAGAAGCTCCCCCAGCTCCAGCACAAGAAAAGCCTTCGCTATCAGAAGAGGAAATAGAGAGAAAATGCAAATCTATCATTGATGAGTTCTTGCATATTAATGATTTCAAGGTAAACAAAATGAAAACCTCACTTACAGACAGGTCTGTGGGACCAGGGTATGTTTTTCCTCCCTTGCTGCGCTCTGGGGAGACCCCCCCTGCAGCCCTGATCCAGCCCTGGGGCAGCAGCACAAGAGGGACGTGGAGCTGCTGGAGCGAGGCCAGAGGAGGCCATGGAGATGCTGCGAGGGCTGGAGCAGCTCTGCTCTGGAGCCAGGCTGAGAGAGCTGGGCTGGGGCAGCCTGGAGAAGAGAAGGCTCCTGAAGGGGAGACCTGAGAGCAGCTCCAGTGCCTAAAGGGGCTGCAGGAAACCTGGAGAGGGGCTTGGGACAAGGGCCTGTAGAGACAGGCCAAGGGGAATGGCTTGAACCTGCCAGAGGGGAGACTGAGATGAGCTCTTAGGCAGGAGCCTCTACCCTGTGAGGGTGCTGAGGCGCTGGCCCAGGGTGCCCAGAGAAGCTGTGGCTGCCCCATCCCCGGCAGTGTTCAAGGCCAGGTTGGACACAGGGGCTTGGAGCAAGCTGCTCCAGTGGAAGGGGTCCCTGCCCGTGGCAGGGGTTGGAGCTGGAGGAGCTTTAAGGTCCCTTCCAACCCAAACCAGGCTGGGATTCCGTGATTCTCTCCCAGAACAGTTCCTTTGTAAGCACCCAGCTCACACAGGTCTCACAGAAACGATGGGGTCAGGCAGCAGCAGCAGCTCCATGAGTGTTTTTAGGACAGTTGTCTCCCAAACTTGTTTTCTGCCCTGCCTGGTAACAGGAAAAATAGCCCAGTTTGTTTGCGAGTAGCAAGATGAATGTGTATGTGTCATGAATCACTGAGAGCTCCATAATAACAGCGATTTTGGAAGCAGGAAAGCTAGTGGGAAAATAAACGGAGGTTTTCCTTCAGTTATCAGAGTGTGTGCTGCTCTGGTCTGGAGGCAGATAAAGCAATGCTAAATATTGAACAAACCACTCCGGAGTATTTCTAATAAACATGGAAAATTCCTGAGCAGCTGTCAGCATCTCCGATACAGGCTGAAATGTTGGTTCCCCTGTAAATGGATTTGAACTTGTCCAGGGGCTTTGCAAGAGGTTACGTTGGCTGCAGAGCTGATTGGTTTGATCTTGTGCTGAAATGAATTTAGAAACCTGCCAATTTTGAAACAGCAGCACTGGGGAGTTCTGCTTTGGCACCATTAGAGCAGAGTTGCTGCTTCCACTTCAGAGGGCTGCCAGTTAAAATAGGAAAGAGGAATATTCTTATGGGTTGGGTTCACGTCTAATTTTCAGGAGAAATTATTAAATCCTGGTTTGGAGAGGCAAAAACCCGCACTTTGATTCTCAGTGTCCTGCAGTGTGCTGGGCTGGCAGCTTGGGCAGGAGCAGGTGGGGCTGTTGTCAAAGTTGTTCCTGGTCCTTTATGGTTTTGTGATGGACTTTAAGGCCTGACCCTTGGATGTATCTGAAGGGGGCCTACAAGGATGCCAGAGAGGGACTGTAGCGATAGGACAAGGGTTGATGGGTTCAGACTGAAACAGGGGAAGTTCAGGTTGCAGATAAGGCAGAAGCTCTTCCCTGTGAGGGTGCTGAGGCGCTGGCACAGGGTGCCCAGAGAAGCTGTGGCTGCCCCATCCCTGGCAGTGTTCAAGGCCAGGTTGGACACAGGGGCTTGGAGCAAGCTGCTCCAGTGGAAGGGGTCCCTGCCCGTGGCAGGGGTTGGAGCTGGAGGAGCTTTAAGGTCCCTTCCAACACAAACGTGTCTGGTCTGGGATTCTGTGTCCAGGGCAAAGGGGCTGCTTTGGTTTCTCCACTTGCAAATACAATGACATATTTTCATGGCTGGCTGGGAATCAAGGTGAATTGTATTAGACAAGTGATGTCTGGTTGAAAAACGTACATCAGATTGAGGTGGCTTGTTTGCATTAGGGGGTTACATGGTAACTGTAAATGCTTAACATGCTTCAAACGCAGCCTGCGACAAAGGTTCTGACTAATTCAGCTTAAGCTCGCATTAATAAGGCCATAAATGGGTGTATTGGTGTTGTACATCACAGAGGAATGACTGTTTCTCAGGAGTTCAGCATTCTGTGTTTAAACTGTCTGTAAGTAAAACCACTGAGCTGTCTGCCAGTGCCTGGTGACAGCAGGGTCACCCAGCAGCACATTCACTTCTGTCCTGGAGACACCGGGATCCAGCAGGCACATCTGATGGAAGAGCTCTGAAAGGAGCACGTGGTCAAGGGCCACTGGGCTTGTGACATGCAGAAAAAGCCACTCAGGGCCTGCAGAAATGCACCTGGGGCTGCTAGGTCTTGATAACTAAAGGCATAACCCAAGACAAAGAGCAGATGTCTTTGGGAAGCGTATTGACATCCATTGGGTAGAACCTAGAAGGTCAATGGAGAATCTTTGCTGATGACAGTGGAGATTTCTCAGTGTGTCACTGATGCTCCTCTGAAAGTCTTTGTTCAAGTGTTTTATTTGCTTAGATTACAAAAGGTACATGCCAGGAAGCAGAAGCTTTAGACAGAGTAAATTTTCCTCCAGGTGCTCTCCACCTATTCTCTGCTTCTTTACATGAAGTGGGTTTGTACACAGGCATTTCTGTATCAAACGGACCAGTACAGAACCTCACCTGATGGCCTCATTTTGCCTTTTCGTGATAGTTGGTGAAATACCAGGCGTTTTGGTGGCATCCTGAAGACAGTTCCTGTCCTTGCACTGAGCAGCCAAACTGTACCCTGGAGTGTAATTGTGTATTGTAAAAATTGTTGCCTGTGTGGTATAAATCTCAGTATTATTATCACCATCATTGTTATCACCATTATCACATCATTGTTAGCACCATTAGTAGTGTTGTTAGTAGTGTCACTAGTATTCAGTTGCCATCTCAGTGATGGTTTGTGATGAGGCTCCACAGCCTAGTTCAGCACTTTTGCCTGGCAACTTCACTAAATACTCATTTCCAGAAGGAACCCCCCTATGTTATAGTAGAAAATACTCCAGTTTGGGATGTTTTCAGTTCAGAAATGACCCCGCGTGTCATTGGAACAGGAGGCAATGCAGTGCGTGGAGGAGCTGAGCGCCCACAACCTGCTGCCGGTGTTCGTGCGAGTGGGAGTGGAGTCGACGCTCGAGAGGAGTCAGATCACCAGGGATCACATGGGCCAGTTATTACACCAGTTGGTGCAGTCGGGAAAGCTGAGCAAGCAGGATTTCTTCAAGGGGTTTGTATTCTGCATGTGGAAACTTGGTGCTTTCCTTAGAGAGGAACGAATTCCCACCTTACTTTGGTGTCCTACCTCCATTCTGGAGGAGCGTTTTCACCTGGGTGTATTTATAAGTAATATAAGTCTTGTGATTTAGTTTTAACTGCTGCAAATGCTGTAGTGAATGTAAATATTTTGCTATTTATGTAAGTATTTCTTTCTAAGTGGGTGTCTGTTGGAATGTGTGTGGTTAGATTTCTGTTTCATGGTGCATTTGTCAATGTTTGCCTTCTGGCAAATCACTGACTATGATTAAAAGAAGAGGAAGAAGTCAAACATCTTCATGTGACATTAATGCCTGAAGCCCTGAGTATCCACAGATCCACAGCTGCCCTCCCACTGGTAAAACTGACTTCACACACATGCTTGCCATTTCTTAGGACAACTCAGCTTTAAGAAGCAGATGTGTCCTCGAGGGGCTGAGGAGGAGAATACACACCAATGTGGTACCAGACAGAGGAGACGTTCCTCCAGAGATGTTTCAGCTGCTGGTTCATCTCTGCTCTACTGGTTTTGTGTTCCCAGCCTGGATTTGAACTGGTCTCCAGTTGTAAATCAATCCATGTCCCCCAGGAGGTCCCCGGCACTGCTCAGTCCTCACTGGGGCTTAGAGCAGGGTGACTAAACCAGGGGTAACCACGAGAAGCAGCCAGTGAAGAGCAGGTGAAAGAACCCTTTCAGATAGCGGGTTTCTGAGCTCAGCCCTGTCCTGCTGCTTTGATGTGCATCCCTGTCGTGGGACTGCTCCCATTGTGATCTCCCTGTGCCCGCGCCTGGCAGTGAATTTTGCCGTGATGCAACCCAGTGGCTCACAGGAAAAGTTCAGGCAGCCTGAGTTCAAAACCATATGGAACAGCAGTGAAAAACGTGTATCCCCATGGAGCTGCTTGTCTGTGTCCATGCAGCCACCGATGGTCACAACAACTCATTTGCAGTGATAGGTTTCCACAACAGGCTGTGATTAAAGCCGTCCCTGTGTTTCCTGCAGTATGGGTAAGCGGTTGTGATGCCAAACAAGTAGGACCTTGATGAAACAGTGGGATGTGCGGTCTGAATGTGGCATGAACAGGGAAATGGCTCCCAGAGATGATGAAAGGGCAAGTGGTGTTGAGCGGGCACACGAGAAGAACACCGAAACCCATGACACTCACAACAAGACCCATTATGGTGTAATTAGAGGGTATGGGATGAGTACGGCCACCGCACAAGTCTGGAGGGATACACAGCAGGAAACCAACTGCTGGCAGAAGCCCTTGGACAAACGCAGGCTGAGCTGGTAGCAGAGGGTGTAAAGAGCAAAGCAAAGGAGACAGTTTCTGGGTTTGAAGCACAGAGAAAATGTGCATTTATAGGCACTAAACTAGATGCCAGAAGCCTCAGGGTTTTCGAGGAGAAAGGAATCATGGTGAGAACTGGCAAAAGAGCCAGAGCAGTGATCACCTTGCACAGGCACGGGAGTGAAGCACTTGCAAGGCTTGTATCAGGAAGAAGAGTTTTGAGCCATTCTGGAAAGTGGATCTAGTGTTGGGAAGCAGTTCTGTAATCCATCCTGCTGCATTTCCTGTTCCAGATGGAAACCTCCCTCTGGTGCACAGAGCTCCCTTTCGATTGTGGTTTCCATCCTTACAGACATTTGCTCATTACCATTGGAGTGCCATTATTATCAACCCCCTTCTGTAAACGTTTAGATATTTTTAAGAAAGCTCCATTTATCATTTATGAGATGGTTGGTGTTTATAGAGAAAAAATGCTGCTTAGTTTTACAGGTTTGACTATTTGGCAAATGATTGGTTACAGTGGTACAAGAATTAACTGTAAATGGAGCTTTCCTGGATTATCTGCTGATTTTCCACATACTCTCCTTGTTATTGCATAGAGAAATTCTCTGCTGGCAGTTGGAAGCACTGGAAGCAGGAGGTGGCAACAGTTGTTGTGTTACCTCTTCTCTTCTGTAACAAAGGGGTTTGAAAGTGCGGATTTGCTTTGCAATTCTCTAAATGGCATTTAACACTTGACATTTTCCTTTTCTTTTAAAGCTTTGCAGACACCTTGGAGATGGCGGACGATATGGCCATAGATATACCCCATATTTGGTTGTACCTAGCTGAGTTGGTGACCCCCATGTTAAAAGAAGGAGGAATCTCTATGAGAGAACTTATACAGTAAGCAACACTGTTCTTTTCCAGTCTCAGCTGAGCAGAGCCTGTCTGGCTCTGCTGTAGTATTTCCACCGTGTGGTTCCCATCAGTAGATAAAAGATGAGTGCTGTTGGAGGCTCAGCTTCTCATATGAATTGATAGAAGGCTTGCACCAGGCTGTGGTGGGAAGGGAACTCGCTGCTCTGTCATCACTGTGCAGAGGTGAAAGTTTTATCCATAAATCCACTTCAATCCTGTTTGTTTCAGCTGAGCAGATACCCTGTGGTGGACAATGGGAGGCATTTGAGAGCTCACCAAGCTTCTAGAATTAGCTTTGCACATATTGAGGCATTGTGCAGGGGTCTTTATATCTTGGGGTGTGATAAACACCACCTGCGCATTGCCTTGAGCAGGCACAAAACCTTGCCTGCATGACTGGAAATGGTTTCCAGGACCAGAGTTTCTCTATTTTGTACCTCTATTTTGGGGATTAATGAGAAGCCAACCCTGTAAGTGTTATAAAAATAATAGCTTTTCCCCAAAAACAGTCCTGCTGCCTGAACGCAGCATCCCACAGGAATGAGAGGATTTGATGGCACATAAAGCCTTTGCAGTCAGCCCTGCTGTGGCAAGTGCACCGCATTGCTGAAGTCTCTTCTATCAGTGGTGCCACATCAAATCCTTTATCCCTGGTATAAGTCACAGGTGCTTTCCTGCCTCAGTTTGATCACTACCCCCAGCCTCACATTCCAAATTCACGTTATAAGGGAAAATCTCTCTTTTTCATTCTAGAGAATTTAGCAAACCTTTGCTTCCTGTGGGAAGAGCCGGCGTCTTGCTTGCTGAAATCTTGCACCTTCTATGCAAACAAATGGTAAGCGGCTGGTGTGCTGTTCGTGGGCTGGATGCAGCAAGTGCATGTTTATGCATGAAGCCAACATGTTTCCCACATGAAGATCCTGAGGGATGGGCCAGCCCGGATAACCTAGGAAACCTGCTTCTTCATCCCCAGTTTCCAGCCGAGCCTGACAAGGTTCCAAAGGCTGAGTTAACTTTTTGTTTGCTCGTCACTTTTCCCTTTGCAGGTACCTTTGTACCTGGCTTCTCCCAGAAGCCAGAGTGCTGCAGTCCTGCAGGAGGGGTGTTCTTGAGGCATTCCTGAGCTGCCCAGAGGCAGCAGGTGCTGGCAGTCTTGTGAGAGCTGTTCTTGCACACCGTGGAGGTTCTGAGGGTTCAGATGAGCTCCAGACAGCCTCTCAGACCTCTCTGGGTGCTCATCCAAACTAACCCTGCACCTCTAAAGAGTCACCCATCACTGGGGGTAGCGACACCTTTTCACCCTGTAGCTCATAGAGCTCTCACGCATTTCACAGTTGGGTGTCCAAACAGTTCAGTGGTTTCCCTATAACTCTCCCTCCGTATTTTTTTAATCCAGCTGGATACTGCACTTGGGATAGTTTCAACCCTGTAAACCCCCTCACTTGCTACTTCTTCTTTGTTTTAAAGCCTGCACTCAGATAGGACTGAACGTTCCAGGAGCATTTCAGACTAGCCGTGCAAATAGTGACTTTTTATTGACTTCTTTTAGTCTTATGCTTGTTTGGGCAGTCGACTTCCATTTATTTATTTCCTCTGTTCTGTGAAAGCAAAGCTGCTGTGCTCTGGGTGTTGAAGCTTTCTAATCCCATCTCCTCCAGGCCAATACTTGGATTTGGGTATTTTGATGTAGTATCAGTCATTTCATTCTGATCCTGATGGATGATAGCAGGGACTATGTACAATTAGCTCTAAACAGTCTGCTTTGTTAACTTAAAAACATAAAATCATGTTTGACCACTGGACAAGGTGTGTATTCCTGTGGCAGGATTGTGTGTATGATGCCTCTTGCATGGGATTTCCAGAGGTTTTCACTTTGTCGTCAGGCAGCTTGTTTGGTGGCTATGGTTCTTCCTTTCTCCTCACACAGCTGCACCACTCCAGCTCATGTAAACTCCCCTGGTTGTCTCTGCAGTCTTTAAAATGAACAAACTTTGTGTTGTAGAGCCATAAGAAAGTGGGAGCCTTATGGAGGGAGACTGGCCTCAGTTGGAAGGACTACTTACCCGAAGGGGAGGATGTACATACCTTTCTCATGGAACAAGTGAGTTCAGAGCAAGTGCTTGCTTCATGATGGTGGCACACTGATTTTTGGCTCCACATCCCATTTGTTCATGCTGTTCCATCCTATTCTTATGTGTGGTTGTTTGCGATGTGGGGTGAAGTGTCTCCTGCACTGAGTTGGTGTTAGATTGTTTTCTGAAACACCAGGAGGACAGGCTTGTCCCCTCTGCCTCCAGGCACACAGATCTGCTTCTCCAGCTGGGGAAACGACCCCAGGAATGGGGCTTGCAGCGAGGACAGATGTTGTGCAGAAGGGCCAGACTGAATGGTAGTGATTATTCGCTTATCCCACCTTGTGTTACAATCCCAGAGGGTTTCACAACCTACAGGAGCCGGGACTGATGGAGGGCACCTTGCTGGAAGTCTCCCTTTGTTGCTCTAAGTGATCCACCACATTTTAGCACTTAGGAAGTGCTGTACTGTGGGAAATGAAATGGATTATTAAGGCATGGGGCTTGGTGAGGGCACTCTTGCTCCTCTGTCTCATTTTGCAATGAATTGGGATGTTAGCTTGCAGTTTCTCTGAGCAATGCCAGCTCTGGTCATTGCATTCCAGCTCCCCATCGTTTTAGTTGAGTAACATGCTCTTCATTTCGTGCACACTCATACTGTGTGAGGCTGCAGCTGCTCCGAGGTGCCTGTTGTCTTTGCTGGATACAAACATGTGTAGATCCCACATGTTTGTAAATTCTCTGTTCCGAAGGTTAGAAAGCAAGTACATAAATCGTTGTAATGATAGCTTAGCAGTTGAAAAATGCCAGAAAGCAGAAGGAAGCGTAGCTTGCTGCCTCAATGTGGTGTGATTTGGCATAGAAAAGTGTATTTAACTAATTCTCATCCTCACTTTTGATGTTGCAGAAGTTGGACTTCACAGAGTCCGACTGTTCCAGTTCCTCAGAAGCACTTTCAGAGAAAGAACTCTCTGCAGAAGAGCTGAACAAGCAGCTTGAAAAACTCATTGTTGAGGACAAGGCAAATGATGAACAAATCTTTGACTGGGTAGAGGTACAAGGACTATTTTTTCCCTCCCTGCACACAGTTTGTTAGCTGCTTCTGTAAATACTGTCTCATCTAAAGGAGCATCCCTGCAGGCTCCTCCCTAGGCACAGGACACTAAGATGAGCAGGTCGGTGCAATCAGCACGGCCAAAGAATTAAAATCTGAAAGATAAATCAGTTCTCTCATCGTGAGATTTAGGGAGAAAGAATTTTAGCCACATTAACACTGTGTAACTGTGTTAAACGTTAACTGTGTTACACGTTAGCTGCGTAACTGCCTTTTAGATACTTTGATGCCCAATACACTGCTTCTGGCTACTTAACTAGGTTCTCAACTGAGTTCGCTGCTGTGTTCTTTCCTCCCAGCATAAGCGGTGAAAGCTTCTCACTGCTGTTTGCAACATGACCTCTGCAAATTCCCCCCCTGCCGTGCTGCAGAAATGTCCTGAGCAGTCACTGAGGGCACATGGACCTTTCCCAGTGCACTGGACTGGGCTCTGTAAGAGAAAATAATGGAAAGGGAGGGGAAAAAGCCCAGTCAGCCCACTGATCTTTTGCCCTCTCGCTGGCTGCATCCCTTCAGCCAGGTATTTAATCTAGTGTCTGAGGTTATACCCAACCTGATCCATTTAGACACGCACTTACAGCTGAATCCTGGCCAGCTTTGTTTCAATTACTCCTGTTGCTGCAGCGCTGTGTTAGAAATGTCAGCTCTCTCCTGCTGAGAGCTTCATGAAAGAGTAGAACTGAAAATCTGGGGACACCCCCCTGCGCTCTTTGTAGCCTTGGACAAGTTACATTGCCATTCTCTGAACTTCTACAGTGCAAACAAAGCTCCACCCAAAAGCATGCTGTAAAATGGGTTGGAAAAGCCTGAAAAACACACTGAACACGTAAAGGGCATTGTGAGCCACACTTGGCGGGTTGGGTTCGTTTCTGTGGCTGTGGGGACAGTTAGAGGGTGTGCTGACCACTCCTGCAGTGTATGTTTGTACCTGAGCTGGTTTCAAGAAGGGAATGGGAAAGCTGAGGTCTCACAGAGGAGTGAACTTGATTCCTCCTGCAGCAGCTTTTACTGAGCTTGAACCTGTACCACAGGCAGCCGTGGAGTTTGAAGGGGTTGCTCTTTACCTAGTGGCATGTTTTTAACCCATCCATTTACTCTTGATTTCAGGCTAATCTAGATGAAAGCCAGATGAGTTCACCTACATTCCTTAGAGCTTTAATGACAGCAGTTTGTAAAGCAGCTATTGTAGGTGAGTAACTCACAATGTAAACACTGTACAAACCAAATGTGCAGCGTTATTTTCTATATTTCAGGTTTCTATCACTTTTCTCTCTCCTGAGGCTGCTTTTTGTCACACACTATAGCACCATATTGAGTTGTAGTGCTCACAAGTGGGTTGTCGCTTCCCCGTTATGGTGTTCCTGAGGCCCTGGCATAGCCCAGTGACCTCTCATGAGCAGATGTTTCAGTCGACCCTGAGTAATGCCAGGTTGCTCATGGGTTTTTCCTAGTGAAGATGGAAATCTGCTGCTAGACATTATTAAGGTAATCAGCATTTCCCCTCCTGTGTCAGCAAGTACACGTGGGTGCTCTGCCAACACAGATCACCATGTGCGAGGTGGCAGCATGGATTGCAGAAGAGAAGCCAGCCTGCATCTCATCTTGGTAATAGGTTTATGTCCAAAGTAGCAATTTTGGACATAAATTCAAGTAATCTGCAGTTTATGTGTTGGCAGTCGGCTGGAAATGGAGGGAAGGGAGGGATCCTGAGTCAGAGAGAGCCTCAGCCCCTTGGGGGCTTGAATAAAGCTGCAGCCAGAAACATCTGGTCAGATCACTTTGTTTTCTTTAACTTTACTGTTGGCATCTGGCAAGGCAAAAACTTGTGCTTGTAAAGCAGCCGGTTCTTTTGTGAGCTCCAAGAGTCACACGTCCTGGTGGAGGGAATGGCCTGAACTTCATCTTGCTGGGAGGGGAAGGAGCCCAGCTCCTCTCTTCTCACCAGAACAGAACCTTTCTGGTGCCACCTAGTGTTAATGGCGAAATGACTCAGGATTTGATTACAGATGTTTGAGGGTTCCCTGATGTGCATCAGGAACATCTGGTTTATGTTGTGACCTTGCCTCTAATTGAGCAGGTTTGTTTTCAAAATATCACTGAATTGTGTTGCATGATCGACTTAGAAGCTGCTGAATCTTTTATCCATGTTCTAGCTGGACTTCTAATGCCTATTTTTTATGTATTCCTGATTTCTTATGTCATATGCAGCCTATGGTTCTATTTTTGCGTTGGTATTTTAATATATAATCTTCTCAAACCTTCGGTATAACTGAAATTTTAGCCCTTTGGACACACTTTGGACACCCAGTTGCCTGAGGTTGCTGTGAAGTAAGGCTGGAATCCCTCTGTGTGTGGCAGCAGGCTGGGTAGGGCCACGTCACTGCAGATACTGGTTGAATTTGGGGAACTGGAAGAACCAAGACTTCCAGGAAAAGCCAAAGAAATACTTTGGATGTTCCCCATCTTCCTTTTTCTCTCCACATTAACCTGTATCTGTGATTTCTGTTTGAATCAGTAGAAGACGTGTCCCTGCTGCCATCTGCCAGAGCTGACCCTGTTTTCCTCTCTTCCCCTCAGCGGAATCTTCTAGCTTCCGTGTAGACACTGCTGTTATCAAACAGAGAGTGCCGATCTTAATCAAGTACCTAGACTCAGACACAGAGAAGGAACTACAAGCACTTTATGCACTACAAGCATCAATAGTAAAACTTGATCAACCTCCTAGTAAGTGTTGCCTGTGTGCTGGGGATTTGAATGCTGACAGTGTGAGGGAAAGTTGTTTGTGTGAGGGTGGAGTCGAGGATGTGCTTTTCCTTACCTTTATGTACACAACAGATGAGAGAAAACACCATACAGAGGTTTCTGCTTGTCCCCACATGTTTGGCCAAAGGCCGGACCTTACAGGTTGCTCCTGTCAGCAGCCATGCAGAAGGAAGGACAAACCCTGTTGATAAAAACAGAGGGAAAACCAAAGAGCAGTAAAAAATAGTCCATAGAGTTTACAATACCTGGACATGTGAGAGCACTGGGTGCTGTAATTGCACTTGCAGTCTGTAAGTTTGTGGAGGGAGTGAAATGATTCTGACAACTGATGGGTCTTGTCCCAGAGGCACTGCAGAAACCTTTGTTGGAAAAGAGGAGAGGAGTTGTCAAAGAAACAGGGATTCCTGGGGAATCTGCAGCACAAAAACAGAGTGCCCAGAACCACCCGAGTTGATCGTCCTTAGCTTTAAGGGCCTGGTTGTTCGTTATCCTGGAGAGGAGCTGACTGCAAGGTCCAGTGGGAGGAGGATGGGCTGCTGGGGACTCTGCTGCCCAGCCACAGCTGCTGTTCCAGCTTTCTCTTTCGTAGAATCATAGAATCGACCGGGTTGGAAAAGACCTTCAAGATCATACTGCTAACCCATGGCACCAAGGGCTTCATCTCCACAGTGTGTGAACACTCCCAGGGACGGTGTCTCCAGCACTGCCCTGGGTAGCCTGTTCCAATGCCTGAGCACCCTTTGGGGAAGGAATTGTTCCTCAGCTCCATCTAAACCTGCCCTGGTGCAGCTTGAGGCCGGTTCCTCTTGTCCCATCCCTTGTTCCTTGAGAGCAGAGCCCAGGCCCTCCTGGCTCCATCCTCCTCTCAGGCACTTGTAGGGAGCGATCAGGTCCCCCCTGAGCCTTCTCTTCTCCAGACTGAACCCCCCAGGTCCCTCAGCCCTTCCCCATCACACTGTGCTCCAGGCTCTTTCCTGCAAAGCAGGAGTTATCCACTGGCATCAGAGGGACCCATGCTCTTTCTCATCTCTGTGTAAGCAGCCAGGAAGCAGTAACTCAGTTACAGAACTTCCTCTTGCTTGTATCTGCATCTCTCGTGTTAGAGGTCCCATTAATCCCCTTATCCATAACCGTGCTTTGTCCACTGACACGCTTTCTCTCCCGTTACTCCATCTCTGCAGATCTGTTGCGGATGTTTTTTGACTGCCTGTACGATGAGGAGGTAATATCAGAGGACGCCTTCTACAAGTGGGAGAGCAGCAAGGACCCAGCAGAGCAGAACGGGAAAGGAGTAGCGCTAAAATCAGTCACAGCATTCTTCACGTGGCTACGAGAGGCCGAAGAGGAGTCGGAGGATAATTAAAACTTAAAATACAGAGAGAAAAAAGAGAAAAAAAAAAAAAGAAAGGATTTAAGTATTTTTTTAACAAGTTTCACGTCTTCGCCAATCAGAGTGCAGCAAAGCCAATGCTCACACAGACCCCCTTCCCCACACACGCACGAGTGGGAGAGGTAAAATACATAAACATCAAGGTGACTGTGGAGGAAAAAAGGTACTTGAAAAACAAACACATACAACAGAAAAAAAAAGCAAACTTCAAACCTGAGGGCGGGAGCACTAAACCAAAACACATGTATTATTTATAGAAAATATTTTCTGTTTTAATCTTTCGGGTTTTTTTTTTTCTTCTTCTTTTCTTTTTAAACAAGGACTTAGAGAAAAAAAAAAAAAAAAACAAAAAAAAAAACAAAACAAAACAAAAAAAGCTGACCACGAAGCGAAACAAATCTGTTGAGCAAAAAAACAAAAGAACAAAAAAAGAAAAATAAAATAAATAAAAACTTTTAATTTATTATTTTAAGGACTGCAAATGCCAGTGTAATTTTTAAATTTGCAGTTTCTGTATACAAATTGTATAATAGAACAAAAGCCAAGAAATAAATTTCCCTCCCCTTCATCTGCACCTCAGTTTTGTTTCCAAGCATGATACAATAGACACAACTTTCCAGGGGGTTGGGGTGAGCTAGATGAGGAAGAGACCCGCTTTTATGTTCTTTTCTTTTTCAAATTGCCATCAGATTTTTCTGCCTGCCTCTCAGCTTGCTTCAGAAACTTAAACAAAAAAAGAACCTAGTAATCCAAAACCCTACCTAACCTTGGAACGGAAGGAAACGCATTTGAGAAACACGCTGCGGACCAGAGCGCTCCGAACACAAAAGTAACTCATTCGAACCAGTGCTCCCCTGGGGGAAAACAAAAGAGTCCTTAGTGCTACTTTGAGAACCTTTAGAGCAACTTTAAGGCTTGTAAATACATAGAACAAATATTTAAAAAAAAGAAAAAAAAAAAAAAAAAAGAAAAAAAGAAATTGACTCGATACTATTTCTTTTCACTTTCAAAATATAAAGAACAAAATAAAGACAAACGTTGCAAGTTTAACAGAAAGTCAAACGACTTCTCCTTTGGCAGCTGCTGAATGTGTGGCACCATCGCTCCCCTGTCGCGGTGTAGCTCCTCGGTTCCAAATTGTGTACATATAGTGTGTGTATGTTTGTGTGTCCACCAAAAAGAGGGGTGAGAGCAATTGTTGTTTAAGAAAATAAGGAAAAAATAAGGGGGGGTTGCTGCTTGGGAGACCTTTCCTGCAGAGAACTTGCTGGCAGGGCTGCTGCGGGTATGTTTGGTTCCCAGCATGTTGTTGGGAGACAACCTCAGGGGTGGTCGGTGCTGGTCCCAAAGCAGTTTTCCCACTGGTGTCTCTTATGTGACTTGGATCTTTGGCATCGTCCTGGGGACCTGGGATCCTGGTAGCTCCGGAGGTCACAGCCACTCGAGCAGAGAACCGACAGCCCCTCACCATGGTTTGCTGCTGCCCTTTGCATCTCCTGGTTGCCTTGCTGTGCCTGAGGAACCCAGACACTCGTAAGGATGAACACAGAAACACCCTACACGAGTCAAGAGGAAGAACAAGCGTGTGGTGCTCCCCCGGCTCTGCCCACCCCATGACAGTGGCTGAAGGCTGAGTGCTGCCCAGGTACAGCTGAGCAGCAGTCACTTTGCAGTGCAGTCAGAGCTCCAAACTGAGCTGCTGCTGAGTGGGTGAAGTCTCCTGTGTGTCTCCCCAACCAAAAATGACCTGCTGGCTCTCACTGTGAAGAAGTATCTGCCACAACACAAAGGTTGTGAAGCCCCAAAGCGTTGTTTGTGAACTGTGGTCCATGGAGCGCGAGTAACCTGTGGAGCACTTGCTGGTGGGCTGTGCAGCACTAGGTGCCCACATGATGCTGTCCTTCTAGCTGCTAAATCACTTCTTTTTTTACAAAAAAGGGGAAAAAAGGTAAAAGGTAAAAAAAAAAAAAAAAAAAAAAACACCAGGGGAAAAAAGGCTTGAGATACATTAAATACTTTCCTAATCTTGCTTTTACATGTAAACAATTGCTGTACATGCAAGTATGGATGTTATTTGGTCACCGAGGTAAAGGGAGGAGGGGGCCTGGTTGTGGCTAGAGGGGAGATGACCCTGAGACACTTCCGCTGTTAAGCTGCACTCCACACCATGAATTGAGCTAGAAAATCCATGGCCTGAAACACTAGAGCATTGTTTGGGGTTTTTTTAGTAACAATAAAACACTTTTCTCTGATGTTTTGTTAAGAAAAAGAAAAGAATACTCACCCTTAATATCCACATATGTTTGTATCTGCTTGTGTGACATCCAGCGACCCCTCATCCACAGCCATGTCCCCTCCTGCCTAGCAGTTGGGTGCAGTGGGTTGGTGACAGCATTCTCAGCATCTCCAAAAGGCTGATCCACATGGAACCCCCTCACCCAGCAGGTCTAAAAGGTGTGTGTGCATTAAACCTCTGCAGAAGGTTGTGTGGTGCTGCTCTGGCACCAGTCAGGTTTGAGCCACAACAGGAGTGGGTATGTGATGGTTTGTTGCAGTTAAATAGTGAGTTAAATGGATGTGGGTATGTAAATGAGGCCAGTTATTTGCTCCTGGTGAATTTCCTCTCTCTGGTTTCTCACTGGGGCCTTGAGCAACCTGGTCTAGTGAAAGGTGTCTTTGCCTCTGGCAGGGAGTTGGACCTGAATGGTCGCAAGGTCCTTTCCAACCCAAACCATTGTGTGGTTCTATGGGCAGTGTCAGACCTCACTGGGCACGTGAGTGTGACACCGGAGCCATGCTGTGCACAGGCTGCAATTTATTCATCTGTCACCTTGAATCAAAAAGGAAGAAATTGTTGCAGAGCCTTCGAACAGCCACATGCATTGAGGTGTGTCAGAGCAAGGAAGTTTGTCTGGGGAGCTTGAACCCTTTGGCTGAAAGAGCTGGAAAACCACTGGCTGGAGGGAGTAGAAACAGGGAGCCTGTGGGGAGAGGAGAGGTGAGAAAGTCTCCTCTCCTTGTTTTTAATGTTAAACATTCCAGGAGTGTGAGAACTTGCCCTTTTAGCATCCTGCAAACACCAGGAAGAGACTTTTCAAAGGTTTTAAGGGTTTTTTTCAGCATTATCCAAAGGCTCTTTGCCTTTGTTGGGTTTGCAGCATGGCAAGCTTTGTGTTTTCTAAAGGATTGTCAGTTTAGTTGCATGTGGAGTGCTGTGAGCAGTTCATGCACGAGAGACGTTGAGCACTCCAGCTGTAGGTATGTTACCTTGAGGCTCAGCTTCCCACAAACATCATCCCAAGGAGTGTATCTTACACCAGTCTTGGAATATGAAACAGCTTTTTCTGCTCCCCTTGTGCTGCCACATGCCACTTGCTTACCTGCACCCATGTGGAGATGTGGTTGCTTTTCAGCTGCCTTCCAGATCAGCACAGGTTCACAGGCTGTTGTTGCTCCTAAGCACATGGCCTGTGGTCCTGGAGGATCTGTGAAGGTATGTGAAACAGAAAAGGGGATCATTAATTAGGTTCCTGTGAGAACGTGGTTTGTGAGAGCCTCATTTTAGGTAAGTCAGGTGAGCTGTGGTTACCGTGAATGCTACGCCTGGGCACGAGGACAGCAAATTTCCACTAAGAATACTACAGGATTTTTAATGTGTTGGGTTTTTTTCCTCCCAGTCTTGGTCCTTTAAGGCATTTAGCAACATCTCCTGGGCAGGCTCATGAACATGGCAGGGAGTTAATGCAGCTCAGCAGGAAAGAGCTGCAGTAGAAGCCATTTCTGCTCCTGAGAGCCTTTCTTGTGAGAGGCTGCATGCGCTAGCAAAGGCACAGGCAAGAAGGAGCAGATGCACCACTTACATCCCTGGTTATTGCTGCAAACACCTCCAAACCTGAAGCAGTCAGACAGCCAATCTCCACTCCAGGTCTGCCCAAGGCCGGTTTCTTTCTAGGAAAGTGTTTTCAGAAACAGATCAGCCATTTCTGTGCACAAGGTCCGGCAATACCCCAATACTGGACGTTGCACTCCACCTGCTTGTCTTAATGTGCTCAGGTTTTAACCTCAGGGCCAGGAGAAGACCTTGGTGCATGGAAAAATCGTTTTGCCCTTCCTGGTGCAGGACAAAAGAGACCACGCAGCGGGAGAAGGGATTCTTCTGCAGAGGAGGTGTCAGTGTGCACAAGGCGGATTTAAGCCAGTAGGAACTTACACTCATCATTGCTGCATTCCTACAACTCCCAGAGCTTTTCGTACCAACCCTATAGATTGCTTTTTCTGATAAAGGAAAAACAAAGCCTCTAAACAGTCTTGTTAACTCCTGAAAACGCTTAAAACCAATTGCAGATGTCAGAATCTCGCTGCCAAAAGGGTGGCTGAGTGTTCCCTGCTGCATTTTGTTCCATCACAAGTCATTTGTACAGACACAGGGACCTGCAGCTGATTGCCTTGTCAGAAGCTTTTGTGCAGAGGAGCTGTTACACTGTGCCCCTGGTGCTCCTTGCATCATTTGTTTTGCAGATGTGAGAGGGTTTAGCTTTGGGGACAGTAAGTTCAAAATCAGACCCACCAGAACACTTCTGTACCTTTAGATCCCACACCTCTGCCCTTGAGGCATTGAACTGCCTTTAGATGAGTTGGCTGCAGGGTGATGAGTGATGGTGGTAGAGGCTGGGTCAGGATGAAGCCATCAGGAGATGTCCAGGCTGGCAAGTACACCAAGCTCCCACTTCACACAGTTCCTCTAGCAGGGAGAGCTTGGCTTTTCTGCTCTTTGGGAGATGCTGGCCCTCTGCTGCTGCCCAATACAAGGCCAACCAAGCAGCACCCCCAGCCAAGCAGCATCAGCAGGAGCTATTTGCATGCTGCTTTCTTTTAATAAGGTGCCAATCCAGAGGCCTTGCACAAGACACCTCACGCTGATAGAAACTCCAAGCAACGTTTTGGTGCATCCTGGGAGCCATATGCAAGCTGTAGCATCCATCGGATAGCACCTGGGGACAAGGAGGCTTCAGCCCAGAGCATCCTACTTGGCTGCCCAGCTCCCAGCCCAGCCCTGCAGACAGAGAACCCACATGGAGCCATTGCGGGAAAACCACAGTGATGGGCAAGCAGCCACAGCAAGACATTGATTAACCCACACAGCTTCCAGCAGCGTGACTAAATCCCTGCCAATATCCAAGGAAACTTAGTAGTCTTCACTTGTGTTTTCCAAGTGGCTCCACTTCCCACCTTTGATAACCACCATGGGAGTGTGGTTTGCTGAAATAACTCCTGCTTATTTAAATGCCGCTGTAGGGATGCCCAACTGTGATCCATGGAAAGCTTTGGTCACGTGGCACCAGATTCTGTTCCTCCTTTCCAGCTGCAAATCGTGCTGAAGCAGCAACAGGAGTCAAACCAGCTCCTGCTCCATTCAGTACTTTCCAAAGGGGAATTTGTCCAAGTGCACAGTTGCTGTCCCAGCTGCAGGGGTGGTTGTGCTGTGGTTGCAAATTGGAAAGCGGAGAGGGGGCTTGGGGGAGGCAATCGATGCTTTTGAAGTAGGAAACCTCTGTATGATTGAGTGAGCGCATGATAAAGCCTGTCTCTTGCATGCTGGGTTGTCCTGTTGCAGCCCCTGTAAGGGTTAATAGCAAATGTCCTCATGAAGCAGAGTTTAAATAAGCTCAGGGGTATGGAGCATTAGGGAATGTGGAGCAGATCCCTATTAGAAGTGTTTTATCACAGCATTGCAGAGATCAGCTGGAAGGGAACTGAAAAGATCCCCTCACTGGATGCAGCTGGTACATTCAGGTCTCATCTGTGAATGAAAATTGATTGTTTAAGTGCTGCAGAATAAGCTGGTGCTTATAATAAGAATAAGCTCTGGGCCATTAAAGTCGGCCTAATGTTGATAATCTGCCACCTCTTGTTTCTGTGGGAGTGTGCAGGGGACTGGGACCTTCACCAGAAGCTGGTGTGAGCAGGGAGCAGGCACCCAGCCTTACCCACGCTCTGCAGGGCTGTGATCCACAGCTGTGGGTGCAGCACACAGATCTGGTCAAAGCACGGCCCTGCGTTGGGGGTTTCATACACTGTGAGCATCAAACATGAGGAACTTTGTACGCCTTCTCTGCAAAACAGGAGTCAAGTGCTTTACCCATCCTCCAAGGAAACACATCCAACTCTTTCAGGCCTCCTCCAACATCACAAGATGGATATTTAGAGCAGGAGCCTGAGCTGTGCCTGACAGTCGACAGGATTTCCCATGGAGATGAGCACCAGAGCTGACCACAGGCTTCAAACAAGAGCCATGGCCAAAAATGCTTTAAATTCCTGCTCAACCCAAAGGTTTCTCTCTTCTCGGAACTATTGTAACACCACAAAAAGTTCACAATTTTTGGAGTGATGACAGCACCTGCAGTAAGGATCTATTTCAAATTAGAGTGTTTCTAGAAAAGCAGCAGCTTGTGGAGGCAGCTTAGTCCACAGCATTTTCCTGCTCCAAATTTCTATCAGCTCCAGCAGCATTGGTATCCTCCATTTGCTCCAGAAACTTTGGTATATTTAATGCATTTTATTTACTTGCTATGAACTGATATAAAACTGGGTTGGTGGGTTGGGAAGCGTGCAGGTGAAAGTAATACCCCTTAGAAAAGGGGAAATGGTTTGAAGAGATAAACCTAATGAGATTAGCTTAAAGGGTAAGGGTTAGAGGGGCAGCCACAGAGATCAGCTGGGATGCTGGGAAAAGCATGGAGAAGAAATTGTTAGGAAGCTGATAAGGAATAAAGAGATCAAAGGTGATGTCTGCAAGGCCACAAAGTGGCAGGAAATGTGCATTTTTGAGTTGGAAGAAGAAAAGGAGTGATTTTTTGCACAGAATTACAGGAGCTACAGGGCTGACAGTAAGACTGCTGTTGAAAAAGGTAAGTATGAATTAGAAGAGAACTGTAAGATCATGAGACACGTGTCTTGGGTAAAGTGAATCAGCAGCATAGGGGGAAATTGTGGTTAAAGGGCATCACCTTGTGTCTTCTAAAAGTCTGTATTTCTACTGGATATGTAAAAGGAGACAAAATCCAGAGATAAAAAGCAGCTCAAGCATCAAATACGGTGTGTGGGACTGCAGGAAGGGTGACCCTGCTGTCTTCCAGGTAAATCCTTCATCACTTAATTATACACGTGCTGCCAGCAAAAGGCCTCTGGAAGTTTGTGTGTGGCTCTGCAAGAGGAAAGTGAGACCCACACGAATTAAATGTCCTCATTCTGTGATGGTTATGGGATAACTCAGCACTGCTCCCTGTGCAAACCCACCGGGTCAAGCTGAAACCAGCAGCCACTGTCCCCTCATGTTGGGCACTGCACCAGCTGAATGGAAGCTTCAAAGCAGAAGAACAGTCCCATCAAACCAAAATGACCCCCCTCCAGTGTGTGTTCAGGGATAACCAGATCTAAAAAGGTAAGAAGCTTCTCAGAGGATATTTGATTTTCTTCAAAGCACAAGAAGCTGAATAAGCAGCAGCAGGATGGGAAGCTTTAGGGATGAAACAGGAAGGAGCTCTGACATGGTGATCAGACATGGGGTGAAATTGAACGAGGCTCTAATTCTCCTTGAGCCAAGTGGGCTGTGCACCAAGAATGTATAAAAAGGCTTTTTAAAATGGATGCAAAAGTTGAGGTAGGAATGGAAAGGCAAAAATCCCACCAATAACTTGGGGTGACAACACCAGAGGTGAGGGCTAAATATAACCAGAGCTGAAGTTTGGAGCTACAGGTCACTGCTAAAACAGAATTTGGCAATATAGCAAGTGGGATGAGAACGTATCAGCAGAAGCTGATTTCATCATATAACATGCATAATGGGGCAAAAGTAATAAAAAAGGTAATAATAATCTGTGCTTTGTAACATATATGGCAGGTAGCTGTTAAGTAACGCAGGAGCAGTGCTTATTAAATAAAAAGCATTCATTTTAAGTAAAAAAAGGTGGCAAATGGGGAAATTATGTGTTGATGTAGGGTATGAAATTTAACAACAGCAGCCCCTGGGTTGGAGTTGCTGTGACCAGATGCATTTAAACCAGAAGCACAACAGGTTTCATGTGTGTAGCAGAACATGTAGCATTGCTCTGGCTACAGGGTGGAAATGGTAAATCACTTGCCATGCAAATTGTACAGCTACTCCTCAGGAGCAACAGCAACATCTCTCAATGATCTGGTTTAGACTGCAAGCAGAGCTGTACGGTCAACCCAGAGGCAAACCTGTGAAAGCTCCAGGGCTGTTGGAAGATATAATCAAGCTAACTGGTTTTCAGGACAAAAAAACCCATGAAGCAGTTGGAATCCTCCTAGAGCAGCACCTGGAGGGGCAGGAATGGGGCTGAAAATGTTCAGTGCTTACTTAAAGTGCTTAGTGCTTATTATAAGTATTTAATGATGACAGTGCTCTACACAATCACAGATTGACTCTGACAGCAGCCTCCTGCTGAAGCAGGACTCTCTGGGGATGGATCTCCCTGTCCTGTGCTGTTTGTATCACTGAATCTCAAACTAATTTGTGTTAGAAGGGACTTTAAAGGTCATCCACTTTCAACCCCCTGCCATGGGCAGGGACCCCTTCCACTGGAGCAGCTTGCTCCAAGCCCCTGCGTCCAACCTGGCCTTGAACACTGCCAGGGATGGGGCAGCCACAGCTTCTCTGGGCACCCTGGGCCAGCGCCTCAGCACCCTTCACAGGGAAGAGCTTCTGCCTGAGAGCTCATCTCACAGCATCTCCATAGCCTCCTCTGGACTCACTCCAGCAGCTCCATGCCCCACAACTTCACTCCTGTCACCAGCATACAGCATGCAGCACCAAGGGAATGGGGAAGAAGACACCAATGACACAAGCGGAAAACCAGGCCAGAGGAGATGGAACAATGGGGTTTGGTCCTGCTGCAGGACTCAGCTGCCTCTCCTAGATGAAGTATTTTTGCAAGAGCCCACCATGGTCAGGCAGCGTGTGGCTGTTCAGGAATGTGCAGGGCCCACAGCTCTGCTCTGGGGTGGATTTTGAGGTAAAAACCAGGGAAGGAGACAAGAAAAGCTTTTCTCCTCCTCTGCATCTCTGTGGCTCAGCCAGCACAGGTGCTGGGTTTTGCACAAAGGCTTGCAGTGAGCAGGGGGAGGGCAGCTGGGGTGATTTCATCTTTTCCTGCTTGGAGCCTTAAAAGCCAGCAGTAAAGGAGAACATTCCCCCTCAGTCCCCTCTCCTCCACCTCCCAATCCCTCCCCTCCTGCCAGAGAGGCACCGCAAGGGGAGGAAAGGCCAAAGAACACATTTTCCTGCAGTTGCATGGAATGTTTAGCAAAGTGGAGCCATCTGGCTAAGGCGCTTCCAGGGCTGATCGGTGCAGGAGACAAAGGACTGTATGAAAGCAAAGCATCACAGAGGTAATCTGGAGTGGAGAAGACACCGAGCAGGGCCAGGCCTTGGTCACAACAGCTTGGCTTTGGGAAGCAATGTCCTCAGGTGTAGTACAGCTACAGCAGGCACCTTAGTGGGGGAAAAAGCTGAGGTAAGAACCAGCCAAGGCACTATTACAGAAACAAGACACCTCCACAATGCTTTGAATGATGTTAGTGCTTCTAAAAAGTGCTCACAGAGGGGCTTCCCATCACAAGAAGTGCCCAGATAAATGTGTTGCTGCCCATACAGCCTTGAAATCTTAGAAACAGGATGGAGAAGGAGAGGTTGGCAATGCACAAGGTAAGGACAATGTGCAGAAAACAAAGATGAAAAACTGCTTCGGCAAGATGAAGAGTTCTGTGGCATGTTTGGAGGCAGCTTCTAGAATGCTTATGGCAGAAAATAGGAAAGGGAACTGAGGATTTGTACCTTAAACTCAAGTGAAGGGGAAGTAGAGGGATTTGGGGGTGAGATAAAAAAGCCTACCCATAGTTCTAGCCAAAACAATACAGAAACAAACCTGGAGCATGAGGTATGCAAAGAGAGCTGGTGTTCATTACTTCTCAGTGTACTCTGCACAGACCTGAAGTAATACCAGCGTGGGTCATGCTCTGCAATGCTGATCCTCACCCTGGGTGGGTGATGCCCAGGTAAAGCAGCTAGAGACAAGAGTGAAGTGAAGGAACACCAGGGCAGGATCCTTTCTGCAAGTGAGGGCTTGTGAGCATGTTTAGACAGGAGATTCCCAGCTTGCAGCCAGATCTCAACCATGGAACTGGTGTAATTGAGGCAGGCAGTAAATTACAAAGCTAGTGAGAGTGATGGGGAGGGTGGTAAAGAGGCTGAGGCAAAGCAAAGGCAGCCACTGGGGAAATCACAAGCGGCAGGAGGAGGATGAACTAAGAGGCCAAAGATCAAAGAATGATTTGGGTTGAAGGGACCTTAAAGCTCATCCAGTTCCAACCCCCTGCAATGAGCAGGGACATCTACTACACCAAGCTGCCCAGAACCACTTCCAGCCTGGCCTTGAATGTCTCCAGGGATGGGGCATCCATCACCTCTCTGGGCAACCTGTGCCAGTGTTTCACCACCCTCATTGTAAAGAATTTCTTCTTCAGTCCAGACTGAATCTAGTTTGTTTTAGTTTAAAACCATCACCCCTTGTGATGTTGCAATGAGCCCTGCTAGAAAGCCTCTTCAGATCTTTCTTGCAGCCCCTTTAGGCACTGGAGCTGCTCTCAGGTCTCCCCTTCAGGAGCCTTCTCTTCTCCAGGCTGCCCCAGCCCAGCTCTCTCAGCCTGGCTCCAGAGCAGAGCTGCTCCAGCCCTCGCAGCATCTCCATGGCCTCCTCTGGCCTCGCTCCAGCAGCTCCACGTCCCTCTTGTGCTGCTGCCCCAGAGCTGGATCAGGGCTGCAGGGGGGGTCTCCCCAGAGCACAGCAGAGGGGCAGGATCCCCTCCCTGAGCTGCTGCTCCCGCTCTGGGGGTGCAGCCCAGCACACGGGGGGGTTCTGGGCTCAAGCTCTCACTGAAGCCGGGTCATGGGGAGCTTCTCCTCACCCAACACCCCCAAGCTGTTGTTGTAGGGCTGCAGCGCTCCGGAATTGACAAGGCCAAGGAAGCCCCGGCCCGGCGGGCGGGATGATGGGAGCCGGGACCCGCCGGCGGCTCCCGCCCCTCAGAGCCCTCAGCTGCAGGAGGCGGGAAACGCCTCACCCAAGCGCAGAGCGGCTGACGGCCACCGGGGGCACGCACGTACGTACTTACGTACGTACGTACGCACGCACGCACACACACACACGCTCCCCCTTTCCCTCCGCGACGTGGAGGCGAAGGAGGGGAGCGGCGTTCGAAAAATGCCCGCGGCCTCCCATTGGCCGGCGGCGCCGCCTCGCCCCGCCCCCCCGCGCGCGCGGCAGCCACACCCCCGCCGCGGCCCCACCCCCGCCCCTTTGCCCCGTCCCCCCCTTCGCCCCCCCCCCGCCGGTTCCCCGCCGCCATTAGAGGGGCCGCTTTGTGTCCGCTGGTGAGTCCCCGCCGCCGGCCCCGCGCCGGGAGCCGGGGCGGCCCGGGCCCGGTAGGCCGCGGGGTGGTGCGTGTGAGGCGCGGGGCGGCCTGGCGGGGCCCCGGGAACTCCCGTCAGCGCCGCGCCTCCTCCCTGACAGGCCTCGGAGAGGGGTTGGGGGGTGCTGTCGTGACGGGTCGCGATACGCTGCGCGCATGGTGAATGCTGTTACGGTGAGCGCGGCCTGCTCATCCCCTCACACACACACACGCGCCTCGGCCACAGCCAGGCCTGAGGCGGCGGCCCCGGGCCTTGGGGGTGCGGGCCTCGGCGGCCCTCACAAAGGAGCTGTGGGCCTCAAGCCGCTCTTCCCGGCCTGCTGGCACCCGGTAAACACTGGCGGAGGAGGGAAGGTCAGCGGCGGAGGGGACTGGCGGGGGTACGGGACAAGGAGTAATCGCTGTTTATAAACTTAGGAAGGGCCTTTGCTCCTGCGGGCGGCTTCCCGCCTTTTGGTTCCTGCCTGAACTCACTTCGTCAGAGGCCGCAGAGGTGCTGCCCGCTGGAGGAGAGTCTCCCACCGGGGTGTCAGTGTGGCTCTGCTGCCGAAAAGCAGCTCCTAATCCTCCCCGGTGGGGTTAGAGGTGCATGCAGGCCGAAGCGTGAGGCTACGAGGCCTTTCTGGGTTCCTCCCTGAGCCCCTGTGGTGGTCACAGCCTCGTTAAAGAACGTAATTACCCTCCTCCCCTTATGGCACATGCCTCTCCATGAAGAAGGGTATTAAATTCTAGTCTGGAATGGAGGGGCTTCCATTCTGGGTTCCTCGTCCCCACTGCCGTTCTGGGCTTGGTTTTTCAGTTAAAAACTTGGAAAAATGAGGAGGGAAGGAGCAGCTGATGTAAAGTGGTGTAGGTAGCCCTTGTCAGGCCAGAGGGGCTGCACCAGCTTACTGTGATGAGAACAGCTTCAGCCCAAATCCTTCCTGCCTGGATTCTGGTCACTGTCACTGGTGTCTGTAAATCCTGGGGGAATTCTCAAGACTGTGCTGCATGGGAGGAGAAGTTGGGTAATGTGGGGTTGTTGGGGGTGTTTCTCCTTTCTAACGTGCAGCAGGGCCTGGCAGCCTGCTCTTAATTGTGGTATTTCACAGGTTGTTCTTAACGGGAGTCTCACTTGACTGCTGAGTTACTTCTGGGTTAACAAGTGTGTTACTTCTCAGTCCTTATCTCGGGCCTTTGGAGTAATAATTGCACTCTGATTTCCACCCATGTGGCTTTGTTTGTTTGCGTTTACTGTAAATAGTAATTTTAGCATCTTTAAGACATAGTTGGCTAGCAGTCCTTGGCAAGCAGCTGTTGTACTGAGGCGGGAAAGGTTCTGAAGTACTCCTGTTTGTAAACAGTGTCACACTGTTAAGCTCCTTTGTGTGTTGGGCTGATGAGAGGAAGGTCTCACTGGTGAGTGTCTCTTTTATTTGGTTTGGGAGTGGAGGTGTTTGGATGGACTGGACAGGAGAACCTTTACCTTCCTCAGGAGGGACTTGAAAAGGTTGGTGGGCAGAGTGGGAAATCCTTGGATTTTCCCCACTTGGTTGGGGGTGGGGAAAAAATTTCTGTTCCAGGCGAAGAACTTGGTGTATATGTCTTGTCAACATCAGGCTTTTTGCAGCCTTTCTCCCCTTTATCTGTGTGTGCCTTCTAATTCATGAACCTCTCAACATGTAACATGCTGTCCTCAGGTAGAAGCTGTTTGAATTGTTTGTTTTTCTTCAGAATATCTTTTTCTGCTGTGTTTTCCCTTTCAACAGAAACTGATGTGCGACTCTTTTGTCAGTGTTGTGTTCCAAGTGACCCACGGTTCTCTGAGGATTTTAACCTCTGTAGAAGAGAGTGAAAGAAATTTTACATTGATGGACTCTAATGGGAGGTGTAATTTTATATAGACTGCAAGGAAATCACAGCTTTTAAAATGTATGGTTTTGTACTACAGAATAATAAGTGATGGCTGAATAGGTAATAGTTTGGAAGGAGGGTTTTTCTAGTGGCTTTATATTTAATCCATCTAAGCAAGGGCGATGTGGTCTATCAAAGGTTTGTACCCTGGTATGTAATGTTAGTGGCCTGCATTTTCATTCAGGTGTCAGTGGTTTGTCAGAATTCATAACGGGTCCTAGAATTAAGATATTTCATCCAAGGCAATAAGATTCCCAGCAGTAGATTTTCATGTTGGAGTAGTTTTAAGTTGGTGACCTAAACTTGTTCTAGAGTTAAAACTGAGCCCTGTGCACTCTGTTTCATTCTTTAGCTGCTTTGTGTCAGTGGCAGCACATGGAGAGTCTGGATCAAGGACCATACTAGTCAAAAACTGTTCAAAACCTGTTGTCCCACAGAGTATGATGTCACTGTCACAATCCTGAGCATCAGTGCAGAGGAGGATTATGTTTAGACAGCAATGTAAGCAGAAATTCTGCATCTTATTAATGCCTTAGCTGAAGTTTTTGTGAGTTTTTAGGTAGATGGTGCATAATTTAAGCTGCACAGAGCCCGGCTTTGGTTCTGTGTTTGGGGACGTTGAGGGAAGCTCCTCGGTGGAAGATAATCCATGCCACGGAAATAATCTGCTGTTACTGTCTTCTGTATAGGTCAAAGAGTGATGCAGAAAGAATCTGAAACTAATAGTGGATTTTGTATTGAGCTGGTGGTGAAGAATAGTGGAGATGAGACAGGGCTTGTTACTTCTGTTTTAATAAACAGCTGTTGAGATGGATCTGACTTTGATTTGCTGCTGTTACACCCCATCAGAGACGAGGCACCTAGATCAGTCCCAGGTGGGGAGGCAGAGCATAAATCTCACCATGGCAGAGTGCTTTTTGCTGCAGTGGAAGCAGCATGTCTGTGTGCAGAAGGGCAGTGTTTAGGTTTTCCTTTGCTCTTTGCTTTGAAATCCAACGGGATAGGCAAGCTGTAAGTCAGGTTGCATTTATGGTGTTTGGAGTCAGAGATCCAAATTCAGTGCTACTCTGAAATGAAGATGTGTCTTTCAGCTTAGGAAAACTCTTCTTTGGGTCTCCATGTGTAGGAATGTGTGTTTGTATACTGGAAGTGTGAAAGATTTTCATTGTGCTTCCCGAATATACTTGGGATTTATTCCCTTTCTTAATGCTGTATAGGGAAGGAGTGGATGGAAATAGAAACTTGTAACACTAGTCAAGCCAAAGAATTTCTTGCCTGGCAAGTGATGAGCTATTGGATCTTTGTATTGGACCTTTAATTGAACCAAGATGGTTTGTAATGCCTGTAGCAGTGTGGGGCTTCCATAGCCTGTAACAGATCTCACAAGAGAGCTGCAAATACAGCCTGTGTAGCTTAATCAGAAGGCACAGGATTGAAAAGTCAGCTTAACCACAACACCTCCCAGGAAATCGATGCGACAGGGTTGCTGTAAGGATCAGGACAAAGCCCCAGACTTGTTGAATGGCAGCAAAAGTGATGGGAATGCCAGATGTGAAACGGGAGGGAATTTCCAATCAGGTTGCCAAATAAGGATTAGAAGTGAGGACTAACTCGTATTCTGTCTTCAGTAAGATATCTTATTCCTCTGCACATTTAAATGACTAAATACTACTGGTCTGACTTCATCCAGACCACAGGCAGCTCAGTCAAGTGCAGAAGCAAAAGGGAAGTCAGGCAATGCTGGAGCACCTTTGTGAACAGGATGTGACAGCAATCAGCTGAGAGCTTCCAACAGATACATTCTGTAAAACAGGTTTGTATCAAAGGTGTTGCTGGATGATGCATTCTGTGAGGATAAATATACTGAGGGTTCAAGAAAGGTATCTTCTACCTGAGCTGGATTTTTAGGGAAGCACTTTGAGGATTTCAGGGGCCAGAAGCCTTGGAGAAGTTGCCCTGCTTGCAATTTAGAACGTGATATTTTGGCATGTTTGATTTGAATTTGCAAAAATCATCATTTCCTGGTTTGTTTGGGTTTTTTTCTGCAGCTTCTGAGACATTTAAATGCTCTTCTGCTCAGGACAGTGCTATGTAGTAGCAGATAACTGTACAATAATCAATAGCCTGGTTTTGAAACCCAGTATTTGCTTTTTAAGCCTTTTTGATACTAAACTCTCATTCTTGCTTGTAAGGTTGTTGGGTGTGTATCCATTGACACCCTGGCTTCACATCTGCAAGAACGCAAAAACTTTTCTAGACCTGCATCATGTTCCATATGCCAAGTCATGTCTAGAGCACATCAATCACCGGTGTACGTGTCATGTGGCAGTAAGGGGACACCCCCACACAGGATGGGATTTGCTTTCTTATTTTTCCATTGCATATTTGTTTTCAGTCCTCTCAGCCTGTGCACCCTTCCCCGAGTCCTTGCACCTTGGTGTTTCCACCAGCCTGACAGGTGCCTTGCCATGTTTGAAGACCTGAGGTTATCCTGAAATGTTTTCTCTCAAGTGAGAATGAGGTCTGAGAAAAGCTGGAAAATCTTATGGGCAGCAGAAATTCCTGGAGTCAGCCAAACTGTGCCTCAGGTCTTATGTTCTTGTGTCTGTTATATTGGTAGGGGGACTCTACTCTTCTATATTATCTATAATGCATGTCTCACTTCAAGCCTCCCTTTTTTTATCCCCTAAGGATTTGCTGATAGCTCAAGAGGAAATTGCTATCGTTTTTCGCAATAGCTCATGGAAACCTACCTGTACCTTTGACTGCATCTCCCATCAGTGGCCACTCTGAGCTGAGAGACTGGGCACTCCCAACCGTTCCTGCTCATCTAGAAATCCTGAAAGTTTAGGAGTTTTGTTGCTTATCAGCTCCTTGCTAGATTCCCTTTGGAATTACTAGGTTGGAGTGACTAGTTCACAATGGCTGTGTAATGTAGAGTTCAAATGGCCCATAGGAGAATGAGTGTGAGTAGCTACATGGGGAGTTACTATCTGTACTTTCAAGCAACTTTTGGAAGTTTGGTATTCCAGTGTTTGGTTCATTGCTGATGTGATTATTTTTTTCCTGACAGTCCATCAGATTTGAGTGTATGTAACCGTTCCCAAGAACCACCTTGAAAACCCACAGCCTCAACTGATAGCCTTTTCCTGTTTTCTAAGCACAATATTTGCTTGGCATAGGTGTAAATGCAGAAAACAGCTATCACTTCCCAGTTGTGTATTGCTAACAGTGATGCTTGCAGTCTGGTACACATTTAAAGATGTCTTGGTATCCCTCACATGAAATAGGGTGTCCAAGTAACAGTTGGTTTGGGTGGCTTGGTTTTTCCATTTCATAAATCTACCATTTTATTTGGAGGGGGTATGAGAGTTTTCCTGCATCGCTGTTATAAAACTGTCTAGTCTTTTGCTTTGTCTTTTTGAAAAACTAAATTCAGGCCTCTTTGTGGTTGACATTTCACACCGTGTCCAGAAAACTACTTTTGATCCCTCTGTGGGAAGAAAGAGGCTGAGCAAGAGCAGTGATGCTTTCACAAGGTAGTGCTTGTGACTTTGCAGTTTGAGAATCCCATTGCTTTGAAGTCAACAGGAGATGATCCTCCTGCCCCTTTGGTTCCCTTAGCCAGCTGAGCAAATGATTCACACGTGGAATGTGGAGGGAATCAACAAGCTCCTGTTTGGGTCACTGCTGGAAGTTTCTGCTGGGTGATGTGGCTTTGTGCATGTGTTAGGGATTGTGCTGTGTTACATTTGCTCTTGAACACTCGAGTGGTTTATACTGAGATCTAAACAAAGGATATGTTTTTTAGAACGTGGGGAATTTGGAGTCAGAGTTGAGAGCACTGTGTTTTCATGCATGTGACATGCAGGTCACAGAGTTTTAAACAAATAAACTCCAGGCCCAGGTCAGCCACAGTGCATGCTTGGATGTGTGTGTTAGTATTCCCAGGGAAAGTGTCTGTGTAGCCCCCAACTGATTTCCTGGAGGATGGATCTGTAATTGGTTGTTTTAGGACTCACTTCAAAATGCTGGCATTTTTTAAAGGGCTTCAGGCTGTGCTTGCTAGGAAAAACATTTGGGATTGAGCTGGTGAAAACTCTTTTTTTTCTCTCACTTTCTGCAATTGAGGGAGGAGGGGCCCTTAAAATAGGCCCCAAAAAGGCTGGGCTGTAGTTTGCATGTTCTCATTGGCTATTAGCATTTTTTTTTCCCATCCTGAAATTCCATGAGAAAGCTTCATTGATCTCATTTAGCTTGGTTTTGGCATGTAATGTGTTTGGGGTTTTGTTTTGTCTCGGAAGAAACCATTGTTGTTGTTACACTCATCTGCCTCTGCTGCTGCTGAGACACAGGACTGGTGCCCTGTCGTTTCTCAGAATGACTGTTCAGTTTCACAGGAGAAGTTGTAGACATTGCAGGAGCAGATTGAGGTACCTTTAGCTACCACAAGCACTGTGGTTTGAAGATAGCCAGCTCGGGAAATGTCTTCCAGAGTATCTCCTGTAGAAATGCTGCCTAGCAATGTGTTTGATCCTCCTGCCGTCAGACTGAAAGTGTCTTTATTGTGCCATAACTGTGTGCACCTGATGTGACACTGCACCCTCCTGCACTAGCAGTGGATTTAGTTTATAGTTTACAAGTTTGGGGAGAGATCTTGTAGGTACAGTTGATGTAACCAGGAGCAGCTCTGCTCTGGAGCCAGGCTGAGAGAGCTGGGCTGGGTCAGCCTGGAGAAGAGAAGGCTCCTGAAGGGGAGACCTGAGAGCAGCTCCAGTGCCTAAAGGGGCTGCAGGAAACCTGGAGAGGGGCTTCGGACAAGGGCCTGTAGGGATAGGCCAAGGGGAATGGCTTGAACCTGCCTGAGGGGAGACTGAGATGAGCTCTTAGGCAGAAGCTCTTCCCTGTGAAGGTGCTGAGGCGCTGGCCCAGGGTGCCCAGAGAAGCTGTGGCTGCCCCATCCCTGGCAGTGTTCAAGGCCAGGTTGGACACAGGGGCTTGGAGCAAGCTGCTCCAGTGGAAGGGGTCCCTGCCCGTGGCAGGGGGTTGGGACTGGATGAGCTTTAAGGTCCTTTCCAACCCAAACCAGGCTGGGATTCTGTTATCTCCAGTCCTTGTAAACCATCATATCTTACCACACGTTTCCCTTTGGCTCCTCTTTCAGTGGCACTGATTTCTGAATAGAAGCTACTCACAGCTTGGAGTTTTAGTGAAAGTGCTCTGCTCAGATGAGCTGGGATTTGGTTTTCCTGAGAAAGTAACTGAGGTAAAGAGAATCCCTCTGGATTGGAAGCCCCCACTCCTGAGTAATAAGAGGACTGTGTTTTGGGGCCACGATGTAAAGTAATTGAGATGGTATTGATGTGCAGGGCATCCACCCCTGCAGGGGAGAATGCAATGTGAAGTGCTGAAACTGGTGAAAATCATCTTGAAAACAGTGCCAGGAGTGATGCCAGGTCTCATTTAAGAGGAAGACCCACTAAGGAAATACCTATTAAAAGTGAAAATTTATGTTAAGTGCTTTCCTTCTCATGTGAGCAAAAGAAAACATCCAGAATAGCTAGTAACTGGGAACATTTGGTTTCTCTGTAAGGAGGGGGAGGGCAGCCTGGAGCTTGATCTTTGGATGGAACAGGGGAGAACAGGTCCAGCCCTGGTTTGCCAGAGAAGCTTTGCTTCTCAGGTTTTTAAAGGGGGTTCTGAGAACCCCTCCGTGGCAGAAACTGGTGCAGTCCCATGGGCAACAGGTAAGAAAGTCTGTAGAAGTGTAAATGGTAGTAAGGGGTGAGGCTTGGTGAAGGTTAGACTAAGCTTAACCCATTCTATACCCATGACAGTGCGTGTGTTTGGAGGAGGGTTTTGTAAAGCTTAAGTTTTACTGTAGAATGTCTGAGACTGCTGGTTTGATGGTTGTTTTCTTCAAAGACTCCTCCATTTCTCTGAACTGCATGGGTTTAGTTTGGGAAGGGCATGGTTTGGGTCCCAGTGTGTGTGTTTTCCGCCTAACAAATGTAATGGTTTAATTCCTTAGGCTGTTAGAAGCTGGATCAAGATGTCAGCTGCTGCTTTTACCCACAGTCAATGACTTGTTTCCTCCATGCCTCACTTCAGGCTCAGTGCAATGTCTGCTTTTCATTAATGCTTTCTGTTCATTTAAAGAGCCTTTTTATTCTTTCAGATCTGTTTTTATGGAGCAGGCTGCAAGTCTGGCTTTACACCTTTACCATTTCTGCTACATCCATAGCTCTCAAGTCTGCGTACATGTTTTAGCCTCTTTGTTGAATGCAAGTGTTGATTGTCAGTTGTGTTAGTCATAAGCTGTAAGTCATTTACTCTTCTTTTCTTTTTAATCTTTACTTTGTTAGATACATGGACGTAGATGGTTTTGTTTTGTTAATTTTCACACCACATCTTTTCTGTACTTTAGGTTGACTCCTCACTGCACTGTGAAAACCATTAGGAAAAGGTCCTTGGGGTTAAAACCTGGGGCTCCACAGTGTTACCTGCACTGGGGGCTAGAAATTTATTTAAATGGCGACTGATCTGTCTGAAGCTGAACCCGTGCATCATAAGGCGCTTCCACTCTTAACGGGAGCTCAGCTCATCCACACGGACAAGTTAAGTGAGGTAGGGGCTGGCCCATTCTCCAAGCTTGCCCTTGGATCAGTCCTTGACTTCCAGTCCTGCTGAAGGTTACTCAGTGCTCTTTCTCCCCTGCTCATAGGCAATTCAACTGTGAGGCTACTAACCCCTGTAGACACTCTCCTTCCCCTTCCCTGCTTTCCCTGAGATGTTGTGTTTAGCAAGATCCTCAAATCTCCTTTAATGTGGAATTGAAAATAAATGATTTCTTTTGTAACTGTAAAATGCGAAACTCTCCTTTCCAAGTATGCTGGTTTGAGGGTCTTTTAAAATGCTGAAAAATCCAAATGTAACCAGAGTATCTCTGCATATACTGCTTTGATTTACTTTAATTCCATTTCTAAACCTTTCTGATTCTTTACAGTAACTATCCTGATTTTCTTATGCTTTCCATAGAAGGTTGAAGACGACACAATGCCCATCCGCCGCTCTGTGAATTCTTCTCCCCGGGAAACCCCTCCCAAAAGCAAACCTGCTGAAGGTGAAGAGGTCAAAGCAGGTACAGTGATAATTCTACAGTGGATTGTTAATGTATATCCAAACATAAGCTTGTGCTCTAACATTCCTGAAAAACCTTACTGCCAAGACTAAAATATTCCCAATGCTTAGCTCCTTTCCATGGGCTTCTCCTGGATTATTGGGAAGTTGTGTTTCATAGCTGCCTTTCAGTCTGACCCATTCATTTTGTCCTTCGTACCCTGTAGCGAAGTCCTGACACTCCAGACATGAAAACATAGCTAAATAAAGTCCCTTTTAAGCTTACACATTCTTTAGAGTAAAGGTAAAAATTGTGAAGTCTCAGTAGTGTCAGGAAGGTGGCTTGAGATGGAAAGGTGGAGTTGATGAATGGAAGAGCAATGTATTTACGGGTTTATTCCTGAACAAGAGGACTTTACCACAATGTGTCAGAAAATCTAGTCTTATATTAACGTGTCTGTCTTAGCAGCTTCACCTCTGTTTCTCAGGATGTGTCATTTCAGTATTGCACTCAGTTTCACAGACTTTGTCCTCTTTGCTGTCACAAATAAATCAGTTGCATACCAAACTACCTTAATACACTGTTGTCGTGGTTTAAGCTCAGCTATAAACCATGCAGTCGCTCTCTCACTTCCCCCGCTTTCCTTCCCCTGCTTCCGGAGGGATGGGAAGAAGAATCGAAAGAGTGTAACTCCCACGGGTTGAGATGAGAGCAGTTTAGTGACTAAGGTATAACACAAACCACTGCTGCTACCACCAATAATAATAATGATAAGGAAAATAACAAGGGAAGAGAATACAATACCACCCATCGATACCCAGCCCGATGGAGCAGTGATCTAGCTGTTCCAGGTAACTCTCAGTTACATCCTGGGCATGACGTGCTGTGGTATAGAATACCTCTTTGGCTAGTTTGGGTCAGGTGTCCTGTCTCTGCTTCCTTCTTGTGCTCCTCCTCCCTGGCAGAGCATGAGACTCGGGAAGTCCTTGGTCAGACTAAACATTTGAGCAGTAACTAAAACCATCAGTGTTATCAGCACTGTTCCGAGGCCGGAAGTCAAAAACACAGCACTGCACCAGCTACTAAGAAGGAGAAAAAAATGACTGCTATTGCTGAACCCAGGACAACTGTGGATTTTAAGTGCATGATGCCTCCATGGGAAAACTATACACAGGAGCATGGTGGGAGTGTTAAGCTCCTTCTCAGAGACAGAGAACCTGTGTAGAGCAGTGATGGTGGACGGTTATTTATCCAAAAAGTGGGTAATGGCAGTTTATGTGCACCTTATCTAGTAGGCAGCCAAGTCCTGTTCTCAGCTAAATAGACCAGTTTATTTGCTTGGGAAGGTGATTTCTGGTTGTATTTGATCCTGTTGATAGACAAGTGCTTCTGTCAGTGCACGTGCAATCTAAAGCTTTGCCAAGTCTGGAAAAATGGATTGAACAGTTAAAAATCCTTCAGGTGCCACAGTGTGTGGTGCAGGAACAGCAGTGTTTGAAAGCAAGTTGGGTATAAACAGAGCTGCTTGTATGTATCTATCTACATTTCTGGTAGAGATACATGGTTTGCACATTTCTGAGTTAAAAATGTATAAACCTCAGCCTAGGGGAAAGCCATTTCCTCCTCCCATCCCCACCCAGGCCTCTCTGATGAGGGATGATTGCAACAGTAACTTTGGAGTTAAGAGGGAAAGATGGGGGGAATTAGAGCACTGTGAAAAGCTACATGATGTTGTTTGATGTTATTCTGGCATCCAGTGGCTGATGTCACCTTATTGAAGCTCCTCAGTAGTTTTGTTTACTTCTTAAGTTACATTCAAATCATCTGTTTAAACTGGAGAAAGGAAATTGTCTAGAGGGAAATAATTTTTGGAGTGTATTCTTAAGCTTTTTATCACACACACCTCTTCCCCCCCGCCTCCCCCCACCTTCCTGAAGAATAAAGGCTCATTTTTGGCAGTAACTTGGTGCATTTTCATGTCTCTTTAGATGCAGAAGTCACCTCTGAGGAATCTGCCTCTGTTGGAGAAGAGCAAGAGCCTGAAACCCTGCCTGCTGCATCCAGTGAAGCAGAACAGCCAAAGGAACCTGAGACTGAAGGGAAGGGGGAAACCAAGCCCTCAGAAGAAACCAAAAAGGAGTAAGGCTCTTTCAGCTTAGTGCTGAATTCGGGGAATTGGGTAGGGGTCTGAACAAAGTTAGGTTCTAGAGATGGAAAAGATGGCAGGAGAGATGGGAAAAATAGGATGTGTCCCTTAAAAAGGCGCTTGTATTTATGTCTCAGGAAGAAGCTACCAGTCGAGTGTGGCTGCTGTTCTAGAACATGTGTGAGACTGAATATCCAGACAGGGTCTCTGTTTCCTAGTAGAAACATCAAAATCCTTAAATTATTTTCAGTGTCAGATGTTGTGGAGTTGTTGTTGTGCTACTGTTGGCTTGTTTTACAGTGTCTCTTGTCTTAGTATTGATTTTTATTCCTCCAAAGTGAGAAGGATCAGTCTAAGGAGAAGGAGAAGAAGGTGAAGAAGACCATTCCTGCCTGGGCTACTCTTTCTGCTAGCCAGCTAGCTAGAGCACAGAAGCAGACTCAGATGGCTGCCACCTCACGTCCCAAAATGGATGCTATTTTAACTGAGGCCATCAGGGTAAGCAGGAGACAAAAGTTTCTTTTGTTCATCTGTCGCAAAGCAGAATAATTTGTGTGCCTAAAATTCACATTTCAGCTTGCTGCTGGTACAGATGATAGTGCTTGCTGTCAGCAGGAAGCACTGTGTGAGACACGTGTGCTTCTGCTTGAAAGCCCGTGGAGCTGAAATGTGAGTCCATGATGATGATGATGAGAGGCCCTGTAGCTTATTTCTTTGTTTAGAATTTGTTTCCTCCCTCATTACATTATTAGAAACAGGGAGGATAACATAATCTGCTTGATTGCTGTCATCATTTAATTTGGTGTGCCTTCTAGCCACACTTAACTTGATTTACCTTGATTAAGCCATCTATTTGATACGTGCTTTATTCAGCATTAACTTATTCAAGGCAGATGGAGATACTGTAAACTAGCATTCCAGAGTGGTGTTGGGGTGTGTCTACTGTATCCCTCCTGCTTGTAAGAAGAGCCCTGTGCTGTTGTAGTTGTGTTGCTGCTCTCCCCTTGAGGCTTGGTTCACACGTGTTGCCTTCACAGCTGGCCTGGATTCTACTCACCTTAATTGCAGGATGGCCTTTCCAGGTGCTCTGTCTTCAAAATGTGATCTTCAGCTTAGACTTTTTGCTGGTTTACTAATGTCAAGACTCCATCTTCT
Source organism: Psittacula echo (assembly GCF_963264785.1). Taxonomy (NCBI): domain Eukaryota; kingdom Metazoa; phylum Chordata; class Aves; order Psittaciformes; family Psittacidae; genus Psittacula; species Psittacula echo. Next base: position 7,695,849 of record NC_137753.1, read on the forward strand.
AAAAAAGACAGAATTGTTAACTTGTTCTGACGTAATAACTCTGACATTAGTGCGCCAACTTGCCAGTTGTGCAGCAGTGGTTTGCCAGGTGACTGTATTTTGTAGTACCGTTTAGTGTTTAAGCCATTACATCTAAGTGCTGCAGAACAGAGGAGTGATTGACATGCACTTGCTGTGCTGCTGTTGTGTTGTCTGCTCTTTAGCTTAAGTATTTTGTTAGTTATAGTTTATCCTCTTGAGGCATTATGAGGAAAAGGCCCGCCTGGCATTCTGTGTTGATGTGCTGGCCTGTATGCATTGGTTCAATTGCTGTTCTCCAGTCCCACAGCAAGATCATTCCAGTGCAAGTGGTTTCTGCTAATGTTCTGCTTCCATTTCAGGCATGCTTTCAAAAGAGTGGTGCATCCGTTGTTGCAATACGCAAGTACATCATCCATAAGTACCCTTCCCTGGAGCTGGAGAGGAGAGGCTATCTGCTAAAGCAAGCCTTGAAAAGGGAGCTGGAGAGAGGAATCATTAGGCAGGTAAGAGTTGCTTTGTGGAGCAGCACTGGAGGTGGTGTTACTGAATTACATACAGGGTTCTTAAACTCTGGTAGCAGGTCTTTTCTTCCTCATGAAGATTAATCAACCTCTCTTTCCACTTTGTTAGATACCAACAGGATTTCACTGTTGTTCTGTCAGTCAGACACTGCCCAGTTGTCTTTGGTACAATGTATGATTGTTTTTTGGTGTTGTGTCATGCAGCATTGCAGCAGCCTTTGTCTTCAAACTCAGTCCAGCACTGTCACTTCTGCAGCAGCACATTTAACACTAATATTAGCTTGTGATGTCTGTTAGGATGTCATGGTAGGTTGTTAATGTCTGGCTGTAGTTTCTGATCTTACTGAAGTTCAGTGGGTTCAAACAGGCCTCTGCCGTAACAGCTCATCATCAAGGTGACAGTGCAGTCAAAATCTGTGTAATGATGTCAGTGAATCTCATTCAGGTTATTATTCTGAGTTACTTTGCTAAAGACTGAAATGGACTTTCTTTCGAACTAGGTAAAAGGAAAGGGAGCGTCTGGCAGCTTTGTGGTGGTGGCTAGTGCAGGAAAATCTGTTCCAAAATCCAGAGACAGAAAGGTAAGATGGATCATTTTAAACAATACCCTGAAAGATCTTGCACTGAAACACCTGTATCTTATCAAAGGCAACTTAACCCCAACCCAGACAGTATTCTCCTTGCTGTACTTTTCCTCCCCAAGTATGGTAATTAAAAAACCTGTTCCATAAAATCAGAACCAGAAAGTTAGTTTTAGAAATTAAACCAAGTAGAATAAACAAAATCTTAGTTTTAAAATGTTTACATTAAACCCCTAGGCTTTGGTTCAGAGGCAGAAAACTGAATAACCAGGAAGCTCCTCTTCTGTCTTTACCTGGTAGAGAGAGATGCCTCTCAGGTATTGTAAGAGAGCTTTATGCTACTGCTCTGTCTGTTCTATCTGTTGCATGGATAAATGGAAGACTTCAGTCTTGAGGACTGTCAGGTGAACATTTTTCCATGAGCTGTGAGTGTAGAGGGAGGAAGAAAATGTCCTAAGGCTTTCGGAAGAAAGCTGCTAATGTTGGGTGTATATTGTTCTGAGGTAGTACTATGTGATATGGGATGGGGTTGGTTGAGCCTACTCCTCACACTGTTCTCCACTCTCTTCTGCACTGGGTGTATGAAATAAGTTTCTAACACGGTGGTTACAGAACATTTAGCTAGAATTGCTGATCCCCTTGCAGCTTAGATGGATGAACCCAGAGAGTATTGTAATGTATCTTTTCACTTCTGGGGAAACCAAAAGCCCTAAAGCTGAGGGAAACAGTGACATGCTTGGTACTAGGGAACAGGAGAAAACTAATTGTAGTGTAACTTTTGTGGAGCCAGTGAGCTCTTATTTAAAGAAGTTTGAGCAAGACACCTGATAACTGCTAACACATCACTTTTATTGTCTGCAGCATATCAGTGTCTTTGTTCCTAGTTACTTTCTCTGTGTTGCAGCAAAACAAACAGCTTGCTTTTGTTGGTGGTGAATGCAGCTAGCAGCTGTCTGGTGAGCAGCACTCTCACCCCTTTGACTGTTTGCAAAGCTGCTGTTCAGCATCAAAACCATTAAACTTCAGCACATTTTCCCACTGTCTTTTCTGTATAAACAACAGACTTTACTTTTTCCTGCTCATGCCCTCCTCAGGGATGGAGGAAAATTCAGAAGGGAAAGTTGGCTTCAGTCAGGATTTCATTCTGTCATCTAAAATCCCACTCCTGTTCAAGGTATTCATTTTCGGGGAGATGTAAAAAGCCTTTGATGGGGTTTAAATTTCATGGCAGTGTGTAAGATTTTCACTCGTGTCAGAAGGGAAATAGAGGAAAGTGTGTGTAGAAAGAGGAAGGAAACTAATGTAAAAATACAGATGTTGTTAAATACTGAGCAATTTCTATTTGCAAAACTATCCAGAGACTCCTATGAAAATTCCAGCCAAATTTGCTTGGTTTTACTTAAGCTGCTGAACTTTTGAATTGTCAAAGGATTGCCTTACAGAGCTTGATTTTGCAGATCTGTGTCCATTGCCAGGAGCACTTCTCCCCTGTGCATTGCTGCTTCAGATACCCCAGACTTTTAGGCCCCACTGATGAGTAAAGTGTGTGTATTTCAGAAAAGCACTTCTACTTCGGCTGCAGAGCAACAAGTGAAGCTGGAAGATATCCTACCACTGGCTTTCACCCGCCTTTGTGAGCCGAAGGAAGCTTCTTACAGCCTCATCAAGAAATATGTGTCTCAGTATTACCCCAAACTCAAAGTAGATATAAGGTGGGTGCAGGAATACACTGTTGTAAGCAGAGCTGCAGAGGAGCAGTGAAACACAGCCTTGCTCTGGCTTTGACTTGCTTCCCAGTGATCCAGTTCAGTGTTGCAGCAGGCAGGTGGTGCTCTGCCTTGTAGAGCCTGCAGGAAAACTTGAGGAAAAGCTGTGCCTTTTCCTGCATCCCTCCACACCCAATCTTTGTTACTGATGCCAACATCAGCGTTGACTGTGCACCTCCACCCTTAATCAAAACGAGCTCCCTTAGCTGTGGGGATGTGAAGCCTCTCCTTGGGACCTTGTCCTTCTTGGTTCTGGATGCCTTAGCTGGCATGTGCTTACAGTAAGCTTGAAGCTTGCTTATATGAAATGGGTCAAAGCTTGGGGAGGAAGCAAATCTAGGAAAGCCATGTGTGCCACCTCTTGCAGGGGCCTGTACTCAGTCCCTTGTTGTTTGTGGGCTGACTCATTGCCCACCGACTCCAAACGTGCTTTTCAAAATGATTAAATCCTTCCAAGTGGAGCTTGTCTGTTTCTGGATGCAGTGACACCAAGGAAACGTTGCAGTTCAGTTTCCACTAACGTACATTGTTTTTCTCATGTAATCAGCACTTGCTGACAGATCTCTATTTAAAATGCCTGTAGGTAGGCAGATACCACTCGTAAGTACTGCTCTGCTCACGCTCTGTATAAAGCCTTGTTTCTCTGTTTGTTTTTGAAGCTGTCAGTCTCTGTGTGTGTCAGTAAAGCTTTATCTTCCTGTATTTCAGACCCCAGCTGTTGAAGAATGCCCTCCAGAGAGCTGTAGAGAAGGGCCAGTTAGAGCAGATCACAGGGAAGGGAGCATCTGGAACATTCCAGGTCAGAGCCAGAGTTCATCTTGTTTTGTTGACTATCCTGACCACAAGCTTTGGATATAAGTTAACACCCCCTCTTCCCCCCACCCCAGTTTCATTGGGTACACCTTTCTTTAGCAGCCTGTCATGTTCAGGAGTTGTCCAACTATGAAGCAGTAGGACTCTTATTCTCCTCTGGGCCTACATTTCTGGAGCAGCCCCCCCTGCCTTCCTTGCTTAGCATGTTCCTCACGCTGCTTCAGCTCTGACTCACTAGCACAGTAGGGGAGATGGTGGGGTAAGCTTTCCTTTCCATCTCTTATTGAGGGTGCAGTAGGTACCCCAGATGCCTGCAACGCTTTGTTCTTGTGGATGTTCCACAGAAGTCTCTTGGGTACATTTGGTCTGGGGGATGGAAGAAGAGCTGATTTATTTCCTTCCCTAAGTGATAGGCCCTTAGATTGCCACATCCTTGCAGTGTATTTGAGGACTGGGACAATATGTTACTGATGATAAGCCCTCCAGGCCACTTGACTAGGCCTGTCCTCCCAGTTAAAGCTGGGAGAGCAGCATTCCCTGTGCGGTGTTTAATGTAAAACATATCTGTGCTGATGCAGGAGCGCCGACCCACCTGGTGCAGAGGAGCTTGTCCTGACCTGGTTTGGGAGAATGTTGTCTTGATGCTTTTCTCTTCCTCCTTGGAAAATAGCTGAAGAAATCAGGGGAGAAGCCCCTGCTGGGTGGGACTCTGATGGAAGACGCCATCCTGTCTGCTATTGCGGCCATGAATGAACCGAAGACCTGCTCCACCACAGCCCTCAAGAAGTATATCCTGGAAAACCACCCAGGGACCAACTCCAACCTCCAGGGTAAAGTACCAGTCTGTGTGATGCTTCTCTTTTGCATGCTGAAAGAGTCCTGCAGCTGCAGATATGTCTGCGCAGCACCTTTAAAGTATTCCATTGAGCTTGCTGGGGAACTGACAGCTGCTCAGCTCTTTGTGCTGCAGAGATGCTCAGTGGTTTTAATTCCCATTAGCTCCTTTCAAGCCTGACAAAGGCTAGTTTGAGACATAATGCATGTTTCTCTTGTCTGTAGCATGTTCCCAGGAAAGGGGAATAGTATTCAAGTACTTTTATTGTTCTTAAATCACCAAGTTGATTTCATCTGTCTCTCTCTATTTTGAAAGGCTACAGCTTGGCATAAATACAGTTCCCAGTTGCTTTTTAGTTAGAGAAGTTGCACAGTCTAACTTTTAAAACAGGCACCCCTCTCACGGATTTGCTTGAGGTCCTTCTTTGGCTCAGATTTTTAAAAGGTCAAGCAAGTGAGGAGAGAAACAATCCTGTTGTGTTTGGAAAGAGATTTGGCATGTCTTTGTTCTCAGGAATGACTCTAATGTCTGTTTTGGCTTTTGCGTTAGCAGAAGCAATACTAACAGACACTTTAAAGCAGATATTTTAATGGTTTATGTGCATTATTTGGCCTGAGCCCCACTGCAGTTGTTTATCCAGTGCTAGAGGTCATTTGAAGCAGGATGAGCTCACAGCAGTCTCCACTAGAGTGAAACCTAGAGGTAGATGAGTTTGTTGCTGTGGTGTCATGGTTCTGGTGCCATTTGTTAAGACATGGGCTGGAGGGAGGCTGCTGATCCCACACTTCACCTGGAGCTGAAGCACAGCAGCAGCACATCAGTTTGACACAGGGCTTACTGATGCTGAGGGAGTGCAGGTTCCCTCACAGCAGCGTGGGCTAAAGAAGCTGCCTGAGGCCTTCTGCCAATTAGAGACTGATGTCAAGCATGACTTCTTAATCTTGGGGCAGGGAGAAGAGTTTCCAGGCATCCTAAGCCCTTGCATGATTTCTTTTCAGGAGCATTGGAATTCTCCTTGGTCCTCAGAGGCCTATGCTCAGCCAGCCTCGAGTGCTTGTCAGTCTTGCAAGTCACATAAAGAAATTTCAGCTTGCAATCTGTTGTTTTCTTTCCCTTTCTGTTACATAAAAGGAATTTTGATGATCTCTGCTCTGTTTTAAGAGCAGCCAGAGGAAGATCTGGTGAGATGTAAAAGCAGGCAGGTGCACACTGCAGAGCCAGTGCTCTGCACTCCTCCTCATTTTATACCTCAGAACTGAACTTGATTGGAGTCAAGTGCTATTTATCTTTGTGCTGCTATTTATCTTTAATACAAAGAATAAAACCAGCCTTAGGTTTTGTGTTGCTCCTGTTTTATGAAAGCGTGGATTTTTAGAATTCTTGAACTATGGGGATCCAAATGTTGCAACAGTAGTGACTTCATTGATAGGATCAACTCCGTTAGCTGTGCAGGCTCTTCCAGTGCCATTCAAAGTACAGTATTTCAGCAGAAGCAGCCTGGTGTAAGTATGGCCTTTTCCCAAAGGATTCTGTTGCTGTGAAATGTCAGTGCTTGATAAAAGCCTGTTTCAGTAGTGTGGAATAAGCAGTTGGAGCAAATACCTTTGCATTAATTGTACCTCCAGACTCAGGTGATCGTTCAGCCACTGTGTTTCTTTGTATTTTTCCATTTCTCAAGTGAGCCTCTTTGGAAAGTGCTTGAGGACAGCCTTGCTCTGCCCTTGGTTTGGAGGGAGCTAAATATGAAAATGGTCCCTCTAATTCAAGCTGCAAATGGTTTTGAATGAACTAAACAACTTCAGCCCTTTGCCAAAGATCCTCTGTACTTGCACAGGTTTGGTTACAATTTTTACACAGTGCACATGGAACAGAAGACTGGAATAAAAAGTGCGTTTGTCCTATTTCTAGACCAGGTATTTTCCCTTTAAAAAGCAAAACAAAAACAGACTGGGGAAAGATGCATCACATTTGACATTTAGGGATTACAAGGAAGGTAAAACCAGGGTAAAGACACAAGTCTTTAAAAAGCACTTTGGAGAACAGGCTGTAGAAAGTTGAGATTTGAGTTAAATTTGGACAGCAGTAGTTCCGTGCCACTACTGATTGCATTTATGAAGGAGCATCCGTCGATGGGGACATCAAAAGCATGCACTGTTCCTGACTTCATCCTTTGGAGAATTTAAAGCCACACTTGCTAAGTGCTCTGCAGGTGTCCTAGCAAAGGAGACTTCATCCTGACTCTCCAGCTCTGATTTCAGAGGGCTCTGCAGGGAGCTGTAAGGTCACACAAGTGGATAAAGATAGTAACAACCTTCCTCTGATTTTTTTATTTGATTTTATTTTCACAGTGCATCTACTGAAGAGAACCCTGCAGAAATGTGAGAAGAATGGCTGGATGGAGCAAATCTCTGGAAAGGGCTTCAGTGGAACCTTTCAGCTTTGCTTCCCTTACTATCCTAGGTAAAGAGCTTGGCTGTTAAACAGTGTTCAAGACAAGTGTTGAGGAGGTTAGCAGGTAGCACTGCAGAAGTTCATCAGCTGACCTGTTTACAGGGAAGTTTGTGGAGGGTTTAATAACTGATGAACTGCAGCATTCACAGAATCCCAGAGTGGTTTGAGTTGGAAGGGACCTTAAAGCTCATCTAGGTCCAACCCCTGCCACGGGCAGGGACACCTTCCACTGGAGCAGCTTGCTCCAAGCCCCTGTGTCCAACCTGGCCTTGAACACTGCCAGGGATGGGGCAGCCACAGCTTCTCTGGGCACCCTGGGCCAGCGCCTCAGCACCTTCACAGGGAAGAGCTTCTGCCTAAGAGCTCATCTCAGTCTCCCCTCTGACAGGTTAAAGCCATTCCCCTGTGTCCTGTCCCTACATGTCACCTGTACTCTAGATAATGCCATTACTTGGATGTCTGACTTGGATGTCTGACTGCTAGCTAAAGCTAGCAAGGAAGCAAGGGAAGCTTTTAAGGGCAGTAAAGGTATTTGGCTCAGTCTTCTCAGATCCTCTGTCGTGGTGCTTTTATTGCAGGATGGAGGCTATTTAAGTGTTGCTGTGCTAAAACAAGTTCACGTGAGCAGGTAGTGTGGTGGTGTTAATGCAAGGATGCTCACAATGAGTAGGACCCAGCTGTGTCTTAATGCTGACGTGGAGGAGAGGTGGAATGGGGGAAGATGACCTAGATTAGCTATTGTGAGACTAATACAGCCTTTCTTCTGCTGGGAGTGTATATTGTGCTGGGCCACGTGGAGCCCAGGGATGGTGACTTAGTGTCCCACAAAGAGCCAAATGGCAACATAGTGATTAGAAAAGTCTTTGCCAGGGTTACCAAAGGCTTGCTGGAGTCATATTCTTAATAGCAAGTCACACTCTGACATGAATCCTCTTGTAGCCCAGATGTGCTCTACCCAGAGAAGCAGCAGGATGAGGACTCTGAGGAATCTGATGAGGAAGAAGAGGAGGAATCTGAGGAGGAAGAAGAATCTGAAGAGGAAGAGTCTGAGGAGGAAGAGCCGCCACCAAAGAAGAGGTATGGCCGCATGAGAGAGGAATGGGCTTGTTCAGATGATACAAGTGGCTCTTGGTTTGTGTCCTGGTGTGCTTATTTATCCACAGGGCTGTTGCTCAGAGGTGTTGGAAGAAGTTTCTGATAATGCTTTGCTCCAGAGATCCTAATCTCCCCTGTTCCATAGTTTGAAGCTTACCTCTTTTTTCCTCCAGATGAGAGGAGCGCCTGTATTTATTCTTTGTATTGCCTTTAGTCTTCTGGAGTCGCTTTTTGTGCTTTACGGAAGTGTGACATTTCACAGGGGACTTTCTGTGTTTATTGTTTCCTTAGGAAATGTTTTCCCTACGGTAGTATTATTCCAGTCCTGTAGCCAGATACAAAGCCAGCCTTCCTCAGAATGTGGATTTAACATAAGTCTTGTTGGTTAAGTGATACAACTCCATTTAGAGAGGAAAGTGGTCAGGTCTCTGAACTGTTCTGACAATTGGCTTAGATTCATTGTCATTATTTGTGTGTTCATATCCCTAACGAAGGAGGTGGAAACCTCTCTGGCAGAGCACTGTGGGCATTGAGAAGTGCTGAGCGTGGCAACATCTGCCAGAGGAGTTGTTGCTCTTTGGGATTTAGCTAATGAAATGTATTGCTGCATAAAGCAACATCCATGGTAAAGGAAGAGGATGCCAAGATGCAGACTGACGATGGCAGCTCTGCTCTGGGTACCATTTGTGCCTCCACTGAGCTCTTGTGCTGTCTCTCTCTGACAGGATGCAGAAGAGGCCACCCCCAAAATCACGGAGCAGGGCCCCTCCGATGAAGCGAAGAGAGTCCAAACCCAAACCAAGGAAAACCCCCGCCGCCAGCCGGGGCAAAGCAAAGCCCCCCCCCAAGGTTAAAACCCCTGCTAAGAAAGCCAAACCAGCAGCCTCAGCCATCAAGAAACCCTCTGGTGGCAGCTCTTCTAAGAAACCAGCAGCCAGTGGGAGGAAGGAGGTGAAACCCTCTGCCAAGGGCAAATCCACCATGAGGAAATCTCTCCGGGCAAAAAAGTAAAACCTTTGGAGTGTCAGGGAATGCCATGGTCAAATCCACAGTCTTGTTTTCTAAGTCGAACATGCGTTTGTATTTTAGTTCCGATGCTTCAACACTTCTTTTAATGGGTTTTTTTTTTATTTTATTTTTGTTTTCTTGAATGATGGGGGGGAAAAAAGCTGCAACTTAAATCAAAGCTACCTGAGGAGTTGTTAGAGCTCAATGCTGGGCCTCGTGCCTGCCCCTCCCCTGGAGCAAGTCATCTGTCGTTTCTGCAATAATGGTAGGACTTCTTCTAGGGCATATACAACCTGTACATTTTCTGGTGTTCCTCTGGGTTGGGGGCTGGGGAGGGGGGAGGGTTGGCTTTTAAACGTTCTTCAAAGAAGATCTTTATATCTCTAGCCAGCAGGAACAGGATGAATGGGGGAATGTGATTCTTAAAGAGAAGGTACAAGGGCAAAAGAGTCCTCCCTAGATCCCGTGCATTACGAGGTCCTTATCGCTTCTGTGAAGAAGCAGTGTATATACAGCGCTTGCACTGAGTCCTGGAGGTGCTGCTTTCTGCTCGGCTGATAGAGGGGCAGGCTGAGGAGGTGGCACGTTTGGCTCCTTCAGACCAGCAAGGTTTGTTTGATGGTGAGTCAGATCTTCAGTAATCACCTACTGCAGCATCCACTGATTGTCTGATGCCAGAGGGGCTCCAGAAGGGGTAGTTCTCGATTAGGTGGGTGATTTGAATTAGTGTTTCCATGCCACATCTGTTACCTTAAAACCAAAACATATAAAAGTCTTCTTGAAATCCAACTTTCCAATGTTTTTAAGAGATGAAGAGCCTGAGTTTGGTCACCTCTTGTTTACCCTTTTTTAAAGAACAGTTGGAGAGCTATACAATTGCTATTGTAGAGATGTTGATAAGTGAAGAACATGCAGTTTGCTAAAATAAAATGAAACTAGATTCCAGGCCTGCTTTGTGTGTCCTTTCTCTTCCTCGCCACAGCTTCCTCCTCCTGGAACTGCAGAGAGGAGGGAATTACCATCAGCATGGATTGCTGCAGAGGCACATCTTTGTTAAAAGCACTTTGCCAGCGTGAAAGAGTGGGGCTGCTTTAGCCTGAGCACTGTAGCTCAACTGACTTGTGACCTTTCTCTTCCCTGGTTTCTCTGAAGGCAAAGGTGAGCAAGTGGAAAGCTCTGTTTGAACCTCTTGCTGATTCTCTTCTCTCTGTGCGCCCCATCAGTGGCCAGTGGGAAAAGAAAAAGACCAGCTGAAATCATCCCCTGCTCAACAGAGCAGCACCTGCAGTCAGAGCACTCTCTACCTTGTCCTTGTGCACTGGTGATTCCAATGTGACCTGACAGGTTTCATTCACTGTGCTTTGGGAAAGAGCTTTGCACGCTCCATGCTGAGAGCAGTGGCAGTACCTCTAAAAATCAAATGCAAAAAAAAGAGAAAACGATGTTATTGAGTCTATTCTTTTTAGTTGCTGTCCCTGTGTGCTGCCTTGAACAACAGGGAGGTTAGAAAACCATGTCAGAAATGGCCTCAACTGTTGCCAGCCCTATAGCAAGGGTGCAGACGTGGGGGGAGTTAACAAAAATCACAGTTATGGAAACTGGGGGTGTGAAAGCCATGATCAAAGAGTGATCCACAGGGATGCAAAGCAATTAGAAGCATTAGTTAATGGCTCTTCCTAAGGGCTACTTGTACCAAAACAAAGGGGTTTGGCACTTCAGGGAACCAAGTTTGAGCAACTGCTTCGCTCATGGACAGGTATTTACAGGGACACTGAGCCCTGTCCCAGCTATAGGGCAGTTTGTGACCTCCCTCATCCCAACATTTTCCCACCGACCACCCCATGGGTAAAACACTGGTCTGGGTAACACTGATGTTCCACCCGTGGCTGTGGCTTAGTTTTGCTGCAGGGCACCTTGAATTAGAGCCCTGTGCTGAAAACAGCCATTGGCTCCCTTGCTCACCACCAAACTCTTTGGTTGGGGTTTTAATTGCTAATTAAGTGGTTTCTGTGCACTGAGCCAAAACAAGAGCTGTGGCTCTGGTTGTGTTTAATCCCAAGGACCAATCCTTGTCTCCTGAGAGCAGCAAGTGGGATTGAACAGGGAAATCATCATCCCGTGGCAGCGTTACCGGTGGAGCTCTTCTCCATCTCCGCTTCCTGGCCAGCCTGAGCTCCGATATGTTATTCCTCAGCCCCATCTGTCCTCCTTGTTCCATTTTTCCGCTGTTTCTCCTTGGGTTCTGCTGGGGCATCTCACAGCATCTCCAAGCAGCCGGCGCTGGCGGTGGCCCAAGGTCGGAACACTGCTCTGTGGAGCCTTTTCGCATCCTCAGGAAGCTAGAAGGGGATTTTCGGGTGCACCCTGAGGGGTTAGACCCCATCTCCTCCCCAAACTGTTGCTTTCCCTTTCCAGGAGCCAAGCACATCCCTGTGGCTGGGGACAGCTTTTCCTTCAGGCGGCTGGAGGATTTTGGGCACCTGAGGCTCTGCGTTTGCAGTGAGGTCAGAGCCATCCCTCTTTATTCCCAGCACAAGCAGACCGTGGTGAGCAAAACTCCCATGGGAATTCAGCAGCCGGGGTGAAAAGGGTCTGAGCATCAGGGCAGGGGGTGGCGAGCAGCGACCACGTGTGTGCGTGGCGGGGTTAGGAATCACTTCTCCGCTGGGCACGCAGGAGGAGAGGAGAGAAAACAGGAGAGAGGGGAAAGAATCCAATGCAGCCGCGTCTTCCAAAGAGCCCGAGCGCTGCTGCTGCTGCCTCCAAGAGACGGAGAGAGCCGGGGAGGTAAAATTGCAGTGATTCATCGTGGGCAGATCGGAGGCAGGAAATGGGAGTTCGCTGCCTGCCCCGTGCCCGCCGCGGGCTCGGGCTCGCCGGGGCCTGGCTGGCGGCGAGGGCCTGACGCCAACGGGTCGAGCATCCCTGCGCCACGGAGGGAGCTGCCCAGGAGCCACCGGGAAGAAGGGAAAGAACCGGCGGAGGCCGAGAGCTGGAGCCAAGGGGATTTTTCTGCCTGCGTTTCTCCGGAACCATCTGACAGAGCCCGTGAGCCGGGGAAGGGAGCACAGGGGATGGGGGGCTCTGGGGATGCTCGGGGTCTGGGTGTCACCCCCCCATCACCACCACTAAATCTGGGGGTCAGCATCCCTCTCCGTGGGGACCACGTCCCTCCCCTGGGGTCCGCCAGGGTGGGCTGGGGGCTCATTGAGAAATGACGAGTGGGAAAAAGGGGGCGGGGCTTGGGGGCTGCCTGCCTGCGGATTGGCTGGGGGGAGGGGGGAGAGACCCCCCAAAATGTGCCCGAAGGAGAGGGGCAAACTTGAGCTTGCAAAGGGGATGAGCGCACCCCACGGACCCCCCACCCCATTAGGATGCCTTTGGGCTGCCGGCTTCCCCCCCCCCCTTTTCCCTGTGTTTGCGCCCAGGAGGCTGCAGTGCGGTCTCAGTGACACGAGTTGTGCCTGGTCTCAGCCTGTCCTAGGGCTGCAGAGGGCAAAACCCCCTTGGGTGGCTGGAGAGGGGCCGGGTGCACCCTTAGGTGGGTGTCTTGGCTGAAAGAGCCTCCCCCCAAACCTGCTGTCCCCATTGCTGGTGTTTTGGGGATCACCCCTGAAGGACATCCATAGGGTCTTGGTGCTGCATGGCCAGTGGGGAGTGGGATGGAGGGAGGGGAGAATGGGAGAGACCCCATAATCTCTCTGGATTTTGGGCTGTGGGACTGCATGCACCTTGCTCGGGGTCTGGACTATATGCTCAGAACATGGGATCGCATTGGTTTCAATTGGGACCAGGATGCAGGGACCATATGTGTCACCTTTGGGTTGGGATCGGGGGACCTTCACATCACACTCAGGGTCAGGACATGGGGACCATCTGCATCCTGCACAGGGCTGGGATGTGGGACCTTCCTGCAGTGCTCAGGGGCAGGCCATGGGACCCTCACATGGTGCTTAGGGTCAGGATGCTGGGATCCTTGATTCAGTGTGGGGACACAGGGACCTTCATGTTGGGGTCACGCTGTGCAGCACCTTACACAGCACTTGGGGTCACAGGGGGCATCTGCATTGGGGCTGGGACGTGGGGATCCCAACATGGTGCTTGGGATGAGGGCATGGAGACCCCTGCATTGGGTTTGGGGTGCAGGGGCCCTCACATTAGGGTTAGGGCCAGGATTTGGGGACCTTTTTATTGGGGTTGGGATGAAGGGACCCTTGTGTCAGGGCCAGGACTCGGGCTCACCTGCACTGAGGATTGGGGGCCACCATATGGAGACTGCAGCATCTCCTGAGGCTCATTGGGCTGGAAATGGGGGGACAGTGGGGACAGGTTGTGTCTGTTCCCTCCCTCCTCACAGGGACCGTGACCGCGGCCAGATCCGAGCTCCTGCACCACCCTGGCTGGCCCTGGACAACTCGGATGCAGCACCGGAGCTGCTTAACCCCATCCTGATCCAGCCTTCGCTCCCCAAACCCCGCTGCCATGAAGAAGAAACCAGCCAATGGGAGGGGGCCGGATCCTGCAGCCCCCCAGCAGCGAGCCCGGGGCATCACCAAGTCAGCAGAGGTGAGTTTCCCACAGGAGGGGGGCCAGGACACCCCGAGAGGAGGTTTGAGAGCGGGTCCTTCCCCAAACCATCACCTCAGGCTGGGCTGATTGCCCTGCGGTGAAGCGATTGCAGCAGCACAGGGGATGTTACTGACATGGGTTGGTTTTGGTTCCCCTCAGTACGTGGGCTCCTTCGTGGTGGAGGACTTGGACCTGCAGCAGCGAGCGGGGCGGCTGGAGGAGCAGCTGCGGGCACTGAAGGTCGGGCATCCACCACTGCTGCCCACACTGGGAACACAGGGGAATCCCCAATAGCAGGGGGACCCTGTGGTGACATAGCCCAGATCCCCCCAGCGTTGTGTCTCTCCTGGCCAGGACTGCCCCAGGAGGAGGTTGGTGGTGCTGAGGTTCAGCTTGCAGGGGGTGAAAGTCTACAGTGCTGATGGTGAGGTAGGGATGCTGAGGGGCTCAGGGGGCCGAGGGGTGCTGGGGGCACTTGGGGGTGCTGGAGAGCCCATGGGTCCTGGGGGGTTCATGGGTGCTGGGGGAGCTCAGTGATGCTGTAAAGCTGCTTTGCAGGGAGGTTGCACCTCTCTGAGCATCACTTTTCATTTGGGAACCTGCTTTGCATTCACAAATAGCGCTGCAACCTGCAGTGCCGTAGTGGTGTCCCCAGCATCGCTTGCACCCCAGGGTGCCCGGGGGGGTGCTTGGGTCCAGTGACCGCACACACACACCTTGTCCTTGTCCCCGCAGACGCTGCTGATGGCGCATGCCCTGCGCCGCATCCTGTACAGCACGTGGCGACGCGCTGACCGCCAGTTCGCCTTCATGGCCCGCAATCCCCGCAGCCCCGGCAGCCCCCTCTTCTGCCACCTCTTTGTGGGGCTCCCGGGCGAGGTGCGTGCCCCGACACCCCCAGAATAAACTCCTGTTGTAGTTACAGTTAATTCTTGCTTCTATTGGGTTAATACCCAGCATCTTCGGCCTCCGCAGGTCCAGACCCTGCATCTCCTGCTCTGCCGCTGCTTCCAGCTCTGCTACCTCCTGGCTCACCCCGAGGAGCAGGTACCCGAGGGGGAGCCCCCGGGGCCGGGGGTGCTGCGGGAGCCGCTCAACCCCGAGGAGGTGTCGCGCAACGTCAATGCTCTTGTGTCCTTCCGACGCCTGCCCGCGCTCGGCTCCATGGGCGCAGGGGTAGGTGCAGCCTCCCGAGTGATGGGGGTTCAGACACTGTGTGCATGGCGCGGTCACACGTGGGGTGTCTGCATGGCCTTTCCCTCCGCAGCGTGTTTTTAGCGTGGTTTTGCCTGCTCTTCACATGCCTTTTCTTGCACAGCCTTTTCTTTGCGCAGTTTCTGTCACAGCAAGATGTGCACGGCGCTTTCTGCAGGGCATCCTTCACGCCGCGTTTTGCTTCTGTTCCTGTGCTGCCTTTTCTCGCACAGCAGCTTTCATGGTGCATTAGTGCACAGCCCGTTTTGCGTGGTGGTTCACATGGCCTTTCCTCACACATCCTCTCTGATCAGCAGCTCTTTGCACAGTGGGCTACACACAGGGTTTTGCACCACCTTCCCTTGCACGGCACGTGTCTACACAGCACGTTTCGCAAGCCTGCCCTGCACAGCCCGTTCGTGCATTGGGTTTTGCTCAGCCCGTTTCTAACAGCCTTTCGCAGGGCAGCATTTTGCAGGCCTTTGTCTTGCATGGCCTTTTCTCACAGCGTTTTGGACCAGGCATGTTTGCACGGCAGGTTTTGCACAGTGTTTTTGCAGGGTGTCTTTCATGGCGTTTCTTTGTGTAACGTTTCCAACAGAGCATCTGTTTCATGGCATCTTCTTGCACGGCTTTCTTGGCGTGGTGACTTTTGCAGAGCAGTTTTGCGGGTGATTTATTGCAGTGGTTTCTGCGGGGTGCTCTTCACAGCGTGTTTTGCTGCAGGGCGTTCTTTACATGGGGATTTGCAGGGCATTTCTTGCGCAGCATTTTTTGTGCACTGTCTTTTTGCAGGGCATTTTCTCGCTCAGCATGGTCTGCAGGGTGGGTTTGTGCACAGCGCTGTTGGTGGTGTTTAGCACAGCGTTCCTTGCATTGGGTTTTTTGGTCATGAGGTCTTGCACGGCACCTTTTGGGGTGACAGTTCTGGTGTGGCATTTTCAGGGTGTCATTTCCAGAGTGTAGTTTTTGGGGTGTCATTTCTGGTGTAGCACTTTCGGGGTGACATTTTTGGGTTGTCATTTTTAGGGTGTCATTTTTGGGGTGTTATTTTCAGGGTGTCATTTTCAGGGTGTCATTTCTGGGGTGTCATTTTCGGGTTGTCATTTTGGGGATGTCATTTTCAGGGTGTCATTGTTAAGAGTCATTTTTGGGGTGTCATCTCTGGAGTGTCATTTGCAGGATGCCATTTTTGAGGTGTTATTTTTAGGAGTCATTTTTGGGGTGTCATTCTCAGGGTGTCATTGTTAGGAGCCATTTTCAGGGTGTCACTTCTGGTGCGCCGTTTCTGGCGCAGCGTTTTTCCCCATGGAGTTTCATGTGACGTTTCACACCACAAGACCCCCCCTCACCCCTCTGACAGCCCCTTCACCCCCAGGACCGGCAGGCAGAGGGCAGAGCCTGGCGCCCTGGGAACCCCTACTGCTCCCCAGTGCTGGTGCGCAAGAAAGCCATCCGCAGCAAGGTGCTGCGCTCGGGGGCGTACCGGGACTGTGGGGCTGAGAGCCAGCTCCATCAGCCGCCCCGTGACACCGGTGAGTGCCGGGGGGAAACTGAGGCACGGGGGGCACACACAGCCCTAACGTCATGGGGTGTTCTGGGGTGAGGAGGGGATTAATGAGCTCCTGCAGCATCAGCGGGATGGGACAGCAAAGGGGCGAGGAGCTTCGCCTTCCTCCCTGAAAACGAGAGCATCCTCGCTGAGAGCGTGTGGGGCTTCGCCGGCATCTCCAGGTGGGTGCGCAGTACCCCCCTGCTCATCCCCATTCCTTCCCAATCCCTCCCCTTCACACCCACCCGCCGCCTCGTCCCATCCGCAGGGACAGTGGGATCGCGCTGCTGCGGCGCGATGTGCCCGGCGCCTTCCTGCTGCGCCCCGAGCCCGGGCTGGCCAAGCGCTGGTGCCTGTGGGTGCGGGCGCCCTGCGGCATCGTCACCTACGGCCTCGTCAGGACGCACCAGGGCAGGTTCTGCGTGGAGGTGAGGGTGGTGCATGGCCAGCACATGGGGGTGCTTGGGGTGTTCGTGTTGTGGTTGCAAGGGTGCGACAGTTGCACCCAGTAAGTGTATTTGATGTATTTGTGCGTGGATGCACTTTGGTGTAAGTGTATTTGATGCATTGGTGTGCTGGTGCATTTGTGGGTTTAATTCACTGTGTAAGGGAACTTAATGCATCTGTGCATTGGTGCATTGGTACATGGATGCATCGGTGCATTTGTGTGTTTAATGCACAGAGTGCATTTGATGCGTCTGTGCATTGGTGCATGGATGCACTGGTTAATTTGTGGGTTTGCCTCACTGTAAGTACATTTAATGCACCTGTGCATTGGTGCGTGGATGCATGGGTGCGTTAGTGTGTTTGCTTTACTGTGTAAGTGGATTTGATGCATCTGTGCACAGCGGTATTGGTGTATGGGTGCATTGATATGTGGGGGCAACAGTGTATGGGTGCCTCAGTGCATGGCGCATGGGTATCAATGAGTGTGGGTGCATGGGTGCTTCCATGCTTCAGTGTGTAAATACAATTGATTCATGAGTGCACAAGTGCATCCATACATGGCTATGTGCTACACAGGCGCATTGGTGTGTGTTTCATTCCTGGGTGCACGGGTCCTGGGTGCCTTTGATTTGTGGGTACATCAGTGCACAGGGTGCAGCTGTGGGTGGATGCAGAGTGCACAGGTACCTCAGTATAGCATGTGGGTGCAGTGGATGCATGGGTGTATTTGATCCTCATGCATTGGTGTGCAGGCGCCTTTGGGTCTGTGGGTGCATTTGGGAACACTGGTATGTGGTGGAGGGGTGCACAGCGCATGGGCACCGCGGGGTCTCACCTCTCCGGTCTCCCCCACGGCAGCACTCCAACACCGAGTTCCCCAGCGTGGCCGCGCTCCTGGCTCACTACTCCGCCGCACCGGGCGGCTGCTTCTGTCGCCTGGCCCCTGGCCGCCGCAACCCCGGCTATGAGGAGCAGGACCCCAGTGGTGGGGCCAGCACCTGGGGGGATGCTGCCTGGGCTCCCACCGGCCCCGTCGGGGCGCAGCACGAGCGGGGTTAAGCCCAGGCACCCCCCTAGGGCACCAGCCCCCCAACATCCCCATTGAGCTTTAAACTGCTGCCGTCTGCCTTATCTGCCCCCTCCCGCGGCTGCGTGCCCCGGCAATAAATGGCTGTTGCGCTACCGGTCTGTTCTTCCCATCGCGGTGCGCGCTCATGCACCCTCGTGGACTCACACTCGCGCACTTGCAGGCCCATGCGTACACCGCGTGCGCTTGCACTGCTGCGCTGTGTGATTGCGCTTGCACTCCCAGGCGCTTGCACTGTCAGGTCCCCGTGCTCTTGCACACTCATGCATTGCTACAGCCGCACTTGGACACTCACGCACTTGTACTCATGCATTTGCCCTCTCATGCACTTGCACACTCAGGCCCCCGTGCTCTTGCACACTCACGCATTGCTATAGCCACACTCAGGCACTCGTGCACTTGCACTCGTGCATTCGCCCTCTCGTGCTCTTGCACGCTCACGCTCTCGTGCACACCCCGCGCTTGCACGCGCACGTGCACGCGCGCCCGCAGTCACGTGGCCTCGCGCTGCGGTCGTTCCCCCCCGGTCGCTGTGGCAACCGCGTGGGGTCGCTGCGCGCATGCGCATTGCGTCCGGCCGCTCTCCCGCCGCGTCCCCTCAAGACTCGGGCTCGGCCCGCTCTGGTTCCACTGCCCGGCTCCTTCTGCACGCCCCGACCCGCCTCGGGTTTCCCTCCGCTCCCTCAGGCTTTGCCTCCTGACGCCTACAGGTGCCTGACACTTCCAGGCTCACCTCAGGTTTCGCCTTGCCCAGTCCCCATTGGGCTTCTCCGGGTTCCCCACAGTTACCTCAGGCTGCCCCTCCCTAAGCCTCCCCCCCGCCTGCCCTAGCTGCCCTTCAGGCTGGTTCCGAGTCTCCCCTTCACCAACCCCCCCCAAGCTTTCCTCCTTGCCTCTCCTTCCCCATGCCGAGCTGTGGGGGGCTGCATCCCCTCAGTGCCCCCAGTACATGGTGAGTGCTGCCCCGCACGCAGGGGTGCAGGCCTCGGGGTTAGGCCCGCCCAGGCCCCCCAGGTGAGTGCGTGTGGGGTTGAGCCGGGCCAGGACTAAATGGCCTCAGAGGCGGTGAAGGTGATCGTGCGCTGCCGGCCCATGAACGTGCGTGAGAGAGCTCTTCACTGTAAGGCGGTTGTGAGCATGGAGAGCACCCGGGGCCAGTGCTTCCTCCAGAACCCTGCTGCTGCCAGTGAGCCCCTGAAGCAGTTCACCTTCGATGGGGCGTACTGCCAGGAGCACAGCACGGAGCAGATCTACAATGAGATTGCCTACCCGCTCGTGGAGGTGAGTGGTGCCTGAAGCAAGCCATGCACACAGGGACACAGGCAACAGGAACAGGCTGCCCAGGGCAGGGCTGCAGTCACCATCCCTGCAAGTGTTCACACCCCTTGGAGACGAGGCCTCAGTGCCATGGGTTAGTGGTGGCCTTGGCAGTGCTGGGGAACGGTTGGAATTGGTGAGCTTAAAGGTCTTTTGCAGTCTGGTTGATTCTATGAACACATAGCTCAGGACATGGGTTGAGGAGTTTCACATGGATAGGTGACCCCCAGCTGGCATGATTTATAGTCAGAAACAGCCCTGTTTCCTGCTTCAAAAGGTTTAGCTGCAACCCTGGGGTGGGCAAAACAGTGTCCCAGCAGTGGGCTGGGAAATTGAGAAGGAAAACAACTTTTTCAACAGCCAGAGGGGCACTGAGGATAGAATTACATTAAATTGTTTTAGGCAGATGTTTATATGAAAGATGAACCCCCTGAGCAGGCCCTAGAAATGTTGGCTGGCTAGAAACTGCAGTTGAAGGTGATGTGGTGAGATGGGGATAAAGAGTACTTCTGATGGCTTTAGGGATGTTTTTACTGAAGATAGGGAACCTCAGCCTGGTTTAGAGTAGCAAAATGAGAGGGGATCCATTTGCTGCATGGCAAACAGCCAGGGTGAGGAAGGAACCAGTTAAGGGGGAAAAAGCCTAACATCCCCCCGAAGAATCCAATTTTGTTAGAAGAAAAGAGGGATGAAATGGCTAATGGTATTCTTAAGATGGAAATCCCTGATCGTGAGAACAAGCAGGGTCTGAAACAGTGCGTTACTAGAGTTAATAGTTGGGGGGGTTCTTATTTAAGCCTTAAGAAATCCAAATATCTAATGTTCCTCCCATGGTTCTCTGAAATAGGAACAAGTGAAGGTGAGGCTTTCTTTCAGCCAGCTCTCCAAGTTAAAATGGCTCTGAGCTAGAGACCATCCCTTTGGCTACCCTATTCTGGCATTCCATTTGTGTCTCTGGTTTTCACAAGACTTTTCTGCCCTATGACAAAAATACTCTGCTATTCTAAGTGTTGCCAACTTTTAAACACCTGCGTTTCTGCAGGTTTTCCATTTATAACCTAGCAGAATGTGTTATTTAGTTGTTATACTCTGATGACTTGTGAAGATCAAGTAGTTGTTCGATGTTTATTTACAACTTTTCCTCTAAAATACCTTTTTTGAGATGGGATTGAATCTGGACAGTGCCTTTCCAGTTACCAAAGGGTGAAGATAATGGCTTTTCTGTTTGATTGTCCTTCATTTCCAGGGTGTCACCGAAGGCTACAATGGTACCATATTTGCCTATGGCCAGACTGGCAGTGGGAAATCATTCACCATGCAAGGAGTTGTGGAGCCTTCTGCACAGAAAGGCATAATTCCCAGGGCATTTGAACACATTTTTGAGAGTGTGCAGGTAGGTAACAACATGAAAGAGGTTCTGTTGTAAGATGGCATGATATCTAGAAAGATGTTTCTTGTGTCATACCCTGAGGAGCGAGTGCTTATTGCACTCAGCAGCAAGAATGGGGCCAGGCTTTGGGGTATGCTGCCTCTCTTAAAGCTGAGGCTCCTATATAGTCAGATGAGCTGCACCCTCATCTCTGTGACTTCATGGGCTCCCACTTGAAGTGTTTAAAGACCAAAAGTCCCTATAGTGAGTGTGTGGAGTGGTTACACCTGGGAATGAAATGCCAGCAGAGATTTGATGAAGTGCTGAAGGCACCCAGCTGTCACTGAGGGGCAACGTGGGCTGCCTGCTTGCCTCCATTTGGAGAACCTCGCCTGAAAATCCTCCCTTTGGTGCAGTGTGCTGAAAATGCCAAGTTCTTGGTGAGAGCTTCCTACCTGGAGATTTACAATGAAGATGTACGAGACCTACTAGGAGCTGATACCAAGCAGAAGCTGGAGGTGAGGCGGAGTCAGTTTGTCTTAGGACGTGCTTTAATTTCTTCAGATAAGTGTCATTGTGAATGTCTCATAGAAGTGCAATAATATGCTCTGTCAGAAGCTGAATGCCAGACTACAAAATCATAGTGATGAATATGAGAGCCAAGAGGAGATTTTGAGGGACTTTAGTGAAGGTTCAGTGGCAGGAGGAACAGGATCCAGTCAGACATGTCCCGTGTGTCCGACTGGATAGTGTCCGGTAGCTTAGTGTCAAAGTCATTACTGGACAAGGATGGAATAAAGTACTGATGGGGCAATTTCTTCCTAATCTCTTCCTCTCATAGCAGTCTCTAAAGCGGGAGGATTCTGTGCCATACAAATCTGATGTAGTGTAGCTGTGAATGATCTCATTATCTGTCTAAAACAGAAAAGGCTGATCCTTCTTTGAGGAGATGCAGCAGACATTGTTCCCCACGGGCACATATGGGGAAGGCAGGCTGTTTCCAGGAACACAGGAGGAAGAACAGTCCTGAAATCCCAAGCAGGGGCTGATTTTTCCTTCTTAGTGGCTTTGTGGATCCTTTTGCGTGTATTCCTGGTGGGAGCTGCGGATCTCCTGTCCAATTTCCTTCTCTGCAGGACTGCCCTTGGTGAAGAAACTCGAGGCACTAGCACCACCTGCTGCACGGGAGATGGTGACAGACCCACTTTCCGGGGCAGATCTGTTGTTTTACCATGGCTTTAAAGGAGGCAAACCCCTCTCTGCTCCATGATCCAAGTGTGCTCGGCCTGTGGGTGTGGAAGGGAGGATGGGAGAAGGGCACTGGCTGGTTCAGAAGGCACTTGCTACAGTTTCCCAGCTTTTGTTCCACATCAGCAGTGACACCGGTTTCCATGACGACTGCAGATGGCACTGGGAGGGCAGGAGTTGGGCAGAACAGTTGCCAGGGTAACACCATCCCACTGGTAACAGCAGCTGCCTGTTGCTGCCTCCACCTAGTAATTAGGGGAGTTGTGTCCTGTGGAGAAAGAAATGCCAGATTGACCCACTGCTTTCTTCTGTGTCACTGAATCATAGAATTAATCACAGAATAACAGAGTGGTTTGGGTTGGAAGGGACTTCAAAGATCCTCTAGGTCCAACCCCCTGCCACGGGCACAGACCCCTTCCACTGGAGCAGCTTGCTCCAAGCCCCTGTGTCCAACCTGGCCTTGAACACTGCCAGGGATGGGGCAGCCACAGCTTCTCTGGGCACCCTGGGCCAGCGCCTCAGCACCCTCACAGGGAAGAGCTTCTGCCTAAGAGCTCATCTCAGTCTCCCCTCTGGCAGGTTCAAGCCATTCCCCTTGGCCTGTCCCTGCAGGCCCTTGTCTCAAGCCCCTCTCCAGGTTTCCTGCAGCCCCTTTAGGCACTGGAGCTGCTCTGAGGTCTCCCCTTCAGGAGCCTTCTCTTCTCCAGGCTGCCCCAGCCCAGCTCTCTCAGCCTGGCTCCAGAGCAGAGCTGCTCCAGCCCTCGCAGCATCTCCATGGCCTCCTCTGGCCTCGCTCCAGCAGCTCCACGTCCCTCTTGTGCTGCTGCCCCAGGGCTGGATCAGGGCTGCAAGGGGGGTCTCCCCAGAGCACAGCAGAGGGGCAGGATCCCCTCCCTGAGCTGCTGCTCACGCTCTGGAGGTGCAGCCCAGCACACGGGGGGGTTCTGGGCTCAAGCCAGCACTGAAGCCCGGTCATGGGGAGCCTCTCACCAGCCACCATCCTTCTCCTCAGGGCTGCTCTCCATCCAGTCTCCGCCCAGCCTGTAGTTTTGTTTGGGATTTCCTGTGTCTCACAGTTCTCCTCCAGAGTCCCATTTCTGATTGCTCTTTTGCCTTTTAACAGTAACGACTGATGATTCTGAAGCCCACAGTCACCTCCTATGGTATGAAACCATGGGAAGAGTAGGTTTTACAGAGATCTGTAAGGAAATGCCCCTGTCGGTCTGTGGTGGAATTAAACAGCCATGTCCTCTGTTGGCTGCTCCTCAGGGACTCTGCAGCATCCTCAAATACAGTTGGGCCAGCCATAGAGTTCTCCTGTAGCACAGGCAAAAGTCATAGTGCGTGAACACTGTCTGTGATTGAATGAACTGGGTTCATTCTGGCCAGGCACAACTTTAAAACAAGGCTAAAATCCTGCCTGGTTTAGTTTCCAGCCACTTCCACTCAGTTCTGTGCAGAGGTTTTAACAGCAAGCACTCTATTTTACATAGCTTTTTGTGGCAAGTGCATCACTCAGGTATCTGGGGCTCTTCTCTGGGAGTCACACTGCCAAATGTAGCATCTATCACTCTGTGACACCGAGTCATGACAACCATATCACAGCTGCCACCATAAAAATAGACTTTTGGTTATGAACTCAGCAGATGTGGGGTGTAGTGTAGCTATTGAAAATGAATGCAGCTCCTTTAAAATTCAGAGTGTGGAGGGGGGCGTGCAGGATCTCGATTGTTTTGAGAGTTTTATGTAGGTTTGACAGGTCAGTCAAGATTTGGAGCATTTAGTCATTTATTGGATGTGGGATGAAGTTTTTCTTCTGCGTGATTGATAATGGCTGAAAAGCTGCTGTTTGGTATTTACCGCTCTGTCTCCACCCAGGTGCCTCAATAGGATTTTAGAGCATCTTAAAAATGAACTAATCTGGAGAAAAATCCTGAGAGTGCTGGGTGTGACTTTGGGGGTTTTGTCAGCGGGATCAAGCCACCCTCTCAGAGCGGAGGGGTTAGCACAGCACCGGTGACAGTGTCTGTGACTGCTCAATCTGTGCTTTGCTTTCAAAAAAAGCTCCCTATGAGTGGAGAGGTACTGGAGCCTTTGCCGTAATAGGTGAAAAACATTTCAGTTCTCTTTTAAAATGCACAGCTTAATAACAGGGGAGGCAGAAGGCGGCTCAGCACAGAGAACCTGAGTTTCTCATGGCCTGGCAGGAGATGTCTGAATCAATCAGCAAACTTTTAATTCCTTTTCCCTGCAAAGCCATGAAACAGGTTCCTTGTTTTTGTCTGGTTTTATTCCTCCTTCAGAAACACTATAGCTTTTTAGTGGCAGTCAGATATGGTTTTGCCTTAGCATTGTTTAACTTCAAAGGCAAAACTCCCATAGCCCTCAAGCTTCCAGTTCCCACCATAACTTCCTGCAGTCTCAGTATGTCTTGTTCTAACCTGTCTTGTTTTCCCTCTGTTTGCAGCTGAAGGAGCACCCAGAGAAGGGGGTGTACGTGAAGGGGCTCTCTCTGCACACTGTGCACAGTGTGGTACAGTGTGAGCAGCTCATGGAGACAGGCTGCAGCAACCGTGCAGTGGGTTACACCCTCATGAATAAGGACTCATCCCGGTCCCATGCCATCTTCACTGTCAACATGGAGATCTGCACCGTAGGTAGGTAGCTGGATGTGCTGTGGTAGGCCTGGGCCTGGCAGAGCACAGAATCTGTGTGGTCTGACCAGTCACCCCACAGCTAAACTGAGAGCCTAAATGATTTTAGGTCTGGTAGACATCAGAATTGTGCCCTGGTGTGGACATTCTTCACAGTGTGAAATGGCTGAGTAGCCAAAGTCTTTTTCTTTTCCTAGATTCCCCCTTGGGAGTGAAATGTCTTACACTCAAACTGGGAACATATTTAATTCTCTTTCCATTCCTTTATCTTCTTAAACCTTTTTCTTCAGTGAAAGGGGCTAAATCTCACAGCTCATACAGTGACTGGAGAAACTTCTGTTGTTACCTGTCTGATCTGCCCTCCTTTGCAATGCAAGTCATATCATTTCATGCAACAGTTCCTCCGCTGATCTTAATCATAGGGCTCATCTTTTAAAGACAGAATAAAAGAATCCCTTCATAATGTTTTAGTGAATAATTTTCCTTTCTCAAGTATCTCATTTCCATTGACATTTCTTTAGCTGAGAAAGCTGCCTTGCTTGGTCTGAACACAGACATCAAAAGGGTTTTTTCTGGGACTAAGAAAGGAATTAGCTTCCTATATTCTCTTTTGACCTCACTGAGGCTGCAAACAATTTGGCTTCGTTTTCTTCAGCTGTTTCAGTCATGGGAAAGTTACACAATGTCTTCCTAAATTGTGGTTCCAGATGTTGCTGACAAGACCTCATTTTCCTCTACCCAAAATACGGGGGAGGGTGTGTAGGGGGGTGGGGGGGTGGTATTTGTCAATTAGCACAGCCAGTGGATGCTAATCCCTGCACTGTGTGGGTCCGTAAAATCCCAACTTTAATCCTAACAAGCAAAAAGAAACATTTACACTCTTGTGTCCCAGATTGGTGCAGGGCTCCTAATCTAGCTTGAATTTCTCTGATTTAAAGCTTTGAAAGCTTGTTACATGGAACAGGATGGCAGGTGGGAAACTTGTTGGTTTGGCAGTTAAATGGGAGACAGCTGGAATATCTGAGGAGAAAGTTGCGGGGTCAGGCACAACTCCTGTAACTGGATGGTTCTACTTGTGTCATCATTAGTTGAAACAGCTAATGAAGTTGGTGTTTTTGTTGTCATCTTTAGGCTTCTTGAAGAGGTGCATGGAGTAGTTCAAACTTATTTTCCAGTTAAATCTATAGTTAATGATAATTTACAGGAAGCTGCTGCTTTAAAGGATCTCTTTGCAATGATGTGGACTAAAATTACTCATTTTTAAAGTATCACATTCAGGAATGATGGCAAATACCAGGCTATCTGACTGCAGATGTTTGAGATGTGCAAGTTACCATCAGTATTTTTGCTGTAGTTAAGAGCAGCAGATGTTTGATTCCTTTACCTTGTGCTTAAGGTTTCATTTGTTAATGAGGATGATAGCCAGTGCTTGTGCAATAGACTGTGTGAGTATGACAAAAGACTTTGAGGCTGCTGCAGGCATTTAGCAAGAGCCTGGGGACCTTGTCACACCATGGAAACCAACACACTGAGCTCCAAGACTCAAACAAACAGTGACCATGGGCAAAAGGACTAGCAGGAACCAAACCTGCTTTTTAATTGCCTCTCAGTGATAACATAAACTGGGGGAAGGAGGGAAAAGGTCAGAAACTCTTTTTGTGATTGTCCACTCAGAAGAGATAGTGAGAGGTGCTCTGTTTCAGCTCCATCTATTTTTTTTCCTGTCCTTCCATGTCTTAACACCCCAGAAAGATCTGGAGTGAAACAAGTTTGTTCAGTGGCAAATGTTACGTCCCATAGTTAACAATCTATTGCTGTAAGTGGGGAAATACCCTGTGGCAATAAAATGTAGGGGTCTTTTGGGGGGCGTGTTTACCTGTGAACTTTTCACTTTCCCCCATGTATCACATTATTCATTGCTCAAGTTTAGGTACTGTCCACAGCCATAAATCTTAATTCTGACTCAATTCAAGGCTGGGATTTGTAAAGTCTGTCCAGAAAAGGGTGGACTTAGTTAAAACCTTGATGCTTTCTCTGCTTGGAGCACTAAGGGAGCTCTTCCCTTGAATTTAGGCTGCAATCTAAGGAATGGTTGGGATATGGACACCCAAGAGCATGGTCCAGTGCTTAAAACAGTAGTCTGGGATCTGGGCATATGTGTCCAACTCTTTGCTCTGCACGAGGCTGGGAAAGTTATGTTAGCCAGTCAAACTGAGGGCTTTCTAAAGCGACTAGATGTACACCACAGGGAATTTGTGTCAACACATAAGTCCAGCCTCAAAATGCAAGTCAGAAAGCCTGATACACTTGTAAGGTGTGCACCTATGTAGCTGGGGAGTCAGCGGTAACTCAGCTCACGTCTTTTCTTGCCTTAAAACATTATGATGGGAATGGCACCAGCTCACTGGGCCTGTCTCCTCATTCACTGAGATCTGTTTCCTCATTCAGGTGGTTAGGGCTGAGCACAGTCCCAATTTCTTGCAGTCATGGTCTGACCTTGTTACTTGTGTGGAATTCTAAACAGTGTGGAAATATGTGGAGGATGTGTGTGTAGGGGTGTATGTCTGTGTCTGTGTTTAGAACTCACTGGGAGAGTAAAAATGGGCATGAATTTTTACCCCGCAAGATCTTGTTCAAGGAAGCACTAAAACATGTTAAGATGCTTCCTCTTAAGAAGAGCCTAACCTGGAATTGTTCTCTTGCAGATGAGCGAGGGCTGGACCACCTCAGGGCTGCAAAACTCAATTTAGTGGATCTGGCAGGAAGCGAGAGACAGTCGAAAACTGGAGCCATGGGGGAGCGGCTCAAAGAGGCCATCAAAATCAACCTCTCCCTCTCAGCTTTGGGCAACGTCATCTCAGCCCTGGTTGATGGCAAGTGTAAGCACGTCCCCTACCGAGACTCCAAGCTGACCAGGCTGCTGCAGGACTCCCTTGGGGGGAACACCAAGACTCTGATGGTTGCGTGCTTATCTCCAGCTGATAACAACTATGATGAGAGCCTCAGTACGTTGCGCTATGCTAATCGAGCGAAAAACATCAAGAACAAGCCCTGTATCAATGAGGACCCCAAGGATACTCTGCTGACGGAGTATCAGGAGGAGATTAAGAAGCTGAAGGCCATTCTAGCTGAACGGATGGGCGTGAATAACTTGGCAGGTAGGAGAGCCCTTAGTGGCTGCAGAGATGTTTTATCTTTGTCAGGAAAAAGGATTTTACATGAAAATGCTCACCGGATTTCACCTCAACCCTTCCCTTACCTGTTGGAGGAAGAGTTCTTCATTCTGGTAATAGACTTTTCCTCCACTGTTGCCAAATTGACCTCATTCCACTGGTAAAAAACATCTCAATTATTCACTATTTTCAATAGTGACTGATTCTGTTAGAAAATGACATGATTCAAATCCTTGATTCTTCTTGGTCATTCATTCCGAATAGAATTTGGTCAGTAAGAGAAGAGGTTTCACCTGGCAGAGCAAAAATGAGCTGTAAAAGAAATAACAATGTAAAATTTTTTATTAAATGTGTATATGTGTGTGTATATATATATGTTTTCAAAGTTAGCACTCAGCCCCTGTTCTCCTACGCTGTGCATTTTTGGTGCTACAAGAGTTTTACCCACTGCTGACAGAGAGCAGCACTGTGTTCCCATTGAGGATTCAGCCCAGCCTCAGAGATGTTCCTTGCTATAAAATAGGAGTAGCAAATGTGGGAACAAAGTGATAAGAGCATTCTTAGGGAGCTAATCCCCTTTTGAGAATAACCCCCACGAAAAAAAGCACAACTTCAAGCAGAGCAAGAAGACTGTAAGATTATTTTTTCCCCTTTTCTGCCACCTTTCAGAAACATCTGTGAAGAACAAAGGCAATCTCCTTGCACCTTTCATCTCCTTGCCAGTGTCTCTTATCTTCCAAACCTGTTAGCATAGCCCTGGAGAAGACTCTCCTTTTACTCTGTGAAGGAGATTAGATTTATATTCACTTTAATATACCCAAAGCTTATACCTCTCCCGCCCTGCTCCGTGCTGACTCCTCTCCTGCACCTACAGAGGCGCAGGCCAGTGGGTGTTTTGGCAGCACAGATGCTGGCACATGAGCACAGCTTAAAGGAGCACCCGGATTGTGATGTTCTTTGCCAGCAGCCAGGTTCTTTGTTCTGTTTCCAGCATTCTACAGACAATCCCACCCAGAAATTGGGAGTGATTTTTATTTCTGCTTTGCTTTGTAGGGCTTCTGGATGCTGAGACTGCTAACCTGGCAGTGAAGCCGCCTCCCCTCCTCGAACCCCAGGTAGATCTTGAAGCAGAGAAGCAGCTGATCAGAGAAGTAAGTCAGGAGGAGGTATCCTGTAGTGTCTTTGACTAAGGCTTGTGGAGTTTTATAACGATCATTACAAGTATGGTGTGGGGCTGTGTGGTTCAGCCTTTTCAGAACTTCCTGTACTACTCCTTCCTATGCTTCTTTCTACTTCTGCAGGGGGCTGACAAGAAAGCTGGAGAGGGGCTTTGGACAAGGGCCTGCAGGGACAGGACAAGGGGAATGTCCAGAGGGTAGGCTGAGCTGAGCTCTTAGGCAGAAGCTCTTCCCTGTGAGGGTGCTGAGGCGCTGGCCCAGGGTGCCCAGAGAAGCTGTGGCTGCCCCATCCCTGGCAGTGTTCAAGGCCAGGCTGGACACAGGGGCTTGGAGCAAGCTGCTCTAGTGGAAGGTGTCCCTGTCCATGGCAGGGGTTGGGAAGGGAGGAGCTTTAAAGTTCCTTCCGACACAAACCATTCTAGGATTCTGTGATGCTATTTTGGTCTTCTCCTATAGACAGAACTTGTGCTGATGGAGGCCTTGTTTACAATGCTCTTTTCTCTCAGCACTGTTCCCACCTCTCTGAGATGAATTAGAATGGATTTCCAAGAAGAATTTTTGAAGTGAAACTTGGATTCTTCCTTTCAGAGGAGGGAGAAATGGAGAGGAGGAAAGCAGTAGTCAAAGACGTTAAGAACAGTACAAGGATGAAGATAAAGAAGGGATATGGAGCAGAAGGAAGAATGAGGAGTTGGGGGCCAGAAGGAAATAAAACTAACTCCTTGCTCTTTACAGAGCTCCTTCCAGGGCACCACATCTGCCCAAGACAGCGGTTCCTAGGGCTAATTAGTCTCCTTCCATCACTACTGTGGTGACTTAAATCACAGTAAAAGTCAAATGAATCTAGCATTGGAAAGTTTTACTGGGATGGACATGAGTGTGACCTCGATGGGACCTTGTGTACATATGGTGCCCAAGCTGTGTGCTGTGCCTTTCAGGAGTATGATGAGAGACTGGCCCAGCTAAAGGCCAGCTATGAAGCGGAGCAGGTGTCCCGTGCCCGCCTGGAGGAGGACATCAGTAGCCTGAGGACCCACTATGATCTCAAGCTATCTGCTCTGGAGGAGAACCTCAGGAAGGAAGCAGGTGTGGATGTGGAGGGTGTGAGCCAGGCTGAGGGTTCCCTCCTGCTTTAGGGAGCAGCTGCTTTTGCAAAGTCAGATCTGGCACAGCCACTTTAAAGTGTCAGCGACTGCTACTGCAGCAAGTGCCACCCTCAGCAACAGCAGACCCTGCTCTCAACCTGCCCTTATCAACAGCAGGAGTGGTAACTCCAGCTCTCTGTAAGACTCTGTCCCAGCTTTGTCCTCTTCCCTACCTCCCTGACTTCTTTTCCCTGTCAGGACTAGCCTGGCCCTGGCGGTAATCCTTGAGGTGATGAAATGTGATTTCTTTTGCCCATGTACCTGTGAGGTTCTTCTGCCTGAGGGCAGGTTTCTCTGGAGCAGGGGTTTGAGCTGCAGGGGTGACTGGTCTTGGCAGGCGCTGCTCTGTCCTGATCCCATTGGCTTTTGTACAACTCACACACCCAAGATGAGGGTGGCTGCTGCAGTCTGTTCCATTGCATGTAAATGGGATACAGCCCTTGGTCTCCTGGTGAATTATCACCACCATCGCTCTGCTGGAGGGTGGATATTCCTCTCACATACCTATAAACTGCTGCCAGCTCTCCATTTCTGGTTCCCATTTACATTTCCACAGTGCCTCAGAGCACATTTTGCAATGTGCTTGTACAGCACTTACCATCCAATATTCATTCCTGAACATATATCCTTCATTTTTGATGCTATCACTCTCTAAGGTGAGAGGTTTTTCCACCCCCCACACCTCATCTGATTACAAATGTGCCATTTCCCAGCCTCTGAAATAGAGGGGGTGTTATTTGTGTGCAACCACGAGGATCCAGGTCCTCCCAGCCCCTGTGTTTCTACCCTGATATGTCCTCTGGGTATATAAAAACCCTGATGGCTTTTACTGACCAGCATAAGAAGGTACATAACAGACCTTTTCCTTCCAGACACAATGTTCCTAGTGTTTGGTGAAGACTTTGTGTGATGTTTTCCCAGGGTTTATGCTCAATTTTGCAGTGCTTTTTACTGACATTGTGGGTATTCCCTTTTTGACTCTTCAGCTACCGCAAGGACTGAAACTGCTCCTGATGAGCCGCCTTTGCCCAAAGACACTGTTGCTGCAGTAGATGAAGGACCAGCATCAGTCCAGGTACCCCTCAAGCTTCTTCTCCTCACCAGGTTGAATAAACCTGAGTGGGTAATGCCAATGCTCTGGTGCTCGCTCTTTTCAGAGATGCGGCTTTTGGTTTCCTCTTGTCCTCAGGACCTAGCAGCACCTCAGGCTGTCCAAG
The DNA here is from genome assembly GCF_963264785.1 of Psittacula echo. Taxonomy (NCBI): domain Eukaryota; kingdom Metazoa; phylum Chordata; class Aves; order Psittaciformes; family Psittacidae; genus Psittacula; species Psittacula echo. Next base: position 7,727,090 of record NC_137753.1, read on the forward strand.
ACACTGGTGATGTGAGCAGGAGTGCTGGCACAGGGCTGGCTGTCACTGCTGAGGGGATGGCCCTGCCTGCAGACCAGCAGCAGGTTCTTGCCAGGTCAGTGACTACGGCAGCACTGCTAACTGCCTCCTGGGCATGCAGGTGAGAGGCAGCCCTGTTCTTCCCCTGTATTACAACTGTTGAGCTTCAGCTCACAAAACCAGGCAGATACATGTTCTTTACCCCAAAATTAACTTCGTCTTATTTGGGCAGATAAATAGCTGTTAGCTGCAGCATTCCATGATGCCAAGTGCAAGAATTATGAGAGAAAAGGTCTGGAGATGTCTGTGTCAGCAGCTGTGGAAGCAAACAAGTGTGCTTTCTTGCTGAGCCTTCCTGGATTGGTAGGAAGGGAGGTCTCTTCCTTCTCTGGCATTCTGCAGGTGTAGTTTATGAGGTGTTTACAAAGTTGAGTCTTGGTGGTCACTGACAGAACTTAAGTGTCCAAAGAGGTTTTGGGGGCAGCCTCCTCTTCCTCTTGGAAAGGGTTCTTGAGCTCTCCAATGCCAGTACAAGTAAGGCTGTGCTGCTTGCTGTGCCTGGAAGCAGGAGGGAAGCGTGTTCTCTGCCACGCTGTCTTGTCACTGAGGTCACTTCTGCCTCTAACTCCTGCACCTGACAGTGTTTGCAAGACCTCAGCCGCAACTGACACCAAAATTTCCCAATAAACACATTTTAGGGGCACCTCTCAAGCATGAGGCTTAAGACTCACGCTTGGCCCATCTCGGGGGCATCCTGTCTTGAAGGTTTTCCTCTGGGCAAGAGCCATCTTGAGAGAATTCCTTTAGAATTCCTTTAGAACTCCTTCCAGAATACAACACAGCACACTGACACAGCACGGGAGTTTAGGGCTGGTTCAGAAATACACGCTTGAAGCAAATTCTACCAATAGCTCTCTTTTAATCCATTGTGTGGAATTATATTAAAATTAGAAATACTTAACATAAGATAGATTGTAGATGACAGAGTTTGAGTTTGAACAGTTCCGTGGGGTTTAACCAGTCTTTCAGCTTTACCGTGAGCTCCTGTGGTGCAAGTTCACCCTGTTGGGGCTCTCCCAGCTAAAAAAAGGAGCTATTAAGAAATCTCCAGTAGCAGTGTCTGTAATTTGAGGGCAATTCTGTCTGTCAGTGGAGAGCTCTCCAAAGAAAAGGGTGTTGTGACTCTAACAGTTCTACTGCAGCGTTCTTTTTTGTAACAAAGAAGTGGAAAATGCTTTTCTAATTCTGCTGTTAACACCAGAGCTCTGTGCAGATGAAGCAGGAGGGTTTGGTTCTGCAGGAGTGGGGATTAGCAAAGCTGCCTGTTAAAAGCATTGCACATCAGGCTGGCCGGGAGAGCTCAGGTACTCAGCAAGGATTCAATCGTGTGTTAAGCAAAAGAAACTAAAGGCTACTTGGCAAGCACAGTAAAGTACAGTATTAGGCTACCTCCAGTGGGGTGAGCTCTTTTGGGTGGTTTGAAGATGATTAAGAGGTTACTATCAGAAGAGATTTGATCAGCAGTGGGCTTTTGTCTGATTGGACAGCACTGGTCAAGCTGAGCTGTCTGCTCTGCTTCAGATCCCTGTGCAGACAAAGAGAACAGCTCTGGAGCACGGCTTTATTTCCATGTCAGAGCATTCAAGGACATGAGAAGGATTTGATTTCAAACATGGGTTTGTGGCAGGTAGCTGGGTTGAAAACTGGCTAGGTGGGAGAGCCCAAGGAGTGGTGGTAAATGGTGTCACATCTAGTTGGTGACCAGTCACTAGTGGTGTCCCTCAGGGCTCAGTGCTAGGGCCAGTGTTGTTTAATATTTTCATTGATGATCTGGACAAGGGGATCAAGGGTACCCTCAGTGAGCTTGCAGATGACACCAGGCTGGGTGGGAGTGTTGATCTGCTGGAGGGCAGGAGGCTCTGCAGAGGGATCTGGACAGGTTGGATCCATGGGCTGTTGCCAATGGGATGAGGTTCAACAAGGCAAAGTGCTGGATCCTGCACTTGGGTCACAACAACCCCCTGCAATGCTCCAGGCTTGGGGAAGAGCGGCTGGAAACTGCTCATGGGGAAGGAGCTGGAGGTGCTGATTGATGGAGCTCAGCATGAGCAGCTTGTGCCCAGGCAGCCAGGAAGCCCCCAGCATCCTGGCCTGGATCAGCACCAGTGCGGCAGCCGGGCCAGGGCAGGGATTGTGCCCCTGCACTGGGCACTGGGGAGGCTGCACCTCGAATCCTGTGTTCAGCTCTGGGCCCCTCACTACAAGAGAGACATTGAGGTGCTGGAGCGGGGCCAGAGAAGGGAATGGAGCTGGTGCAGGGCCTGGAGCACAGTGTGATGGGGAAGGGCTGAGGGACCTGGGGGGTTCAGTCTGGAGAAGAGAAGGCTCAGGGGGGACCTGATCGCTCCCTACAAGTGCCTGAGAGGAGGATGGAGCCAGGAGGGGCTGGGCTCTGCTCCCAAGGAACAAGGGATGGGACAAGAGGAAACGGCCTCAAGCTGCACCAGGGCAGGTTTAGATGGAGCTGAGGAACAATTCCTTCCCCAGAGGGAGCTCAGGCATTGGAACAGGCTACCCAGGGCAGTGCTGGAGTCATCGTCCCTGGGAGTGCTCAAAAACCATTTTGGCTTGCTTTTAGAATCTTTGAAAACAAGAAAGAAGAATTGAAAATTAAGAACTTATCAATATGCATTTCAATAATAAATATAAATTTTAGGAAACAGGATTTTTGAAAAGAATCCTCTGTGTGTAGATACAAATTTCCAGACATAATTGTCAGCAGAGGTGTTTGGAGAAACATGTTTTGCCTTGGGGCCAGAGAAACTGTTAATAGAATCATAATCCCAGACTGGTTTGGGTTGAAGGGACCTTAAAGCTCCTCCAGTTCCAATCCCTGCCACGGGCAGGGACCCCTTCCACTGGAGCAGCTTGCTCCAAGCCCCTGTGTCCAACCTGGCCTTGAGCACTGCCAGGGATGGGGCAGCCACAGCTTCCTTGGGCAACCCATTCCAGTGCCTCACCATCCTCATAGTAAAGAACTCTTCCCTTCTATCTAACCTGAACTTCCCCTGTTTCAGTTTGAACCCACCACCTCTTGTCCTGTTGCTACAGTCCCTGATGAGAAGTCACTCTCTGGCATCCTTGTGGGTCCCCTTCAGGCACTGGAAGCTGCTCTGAGGTCTCCATGCTGCTTCTCTTCTCCAAGCTGAACAGCCCCAGTGTTCTCAGCCTGTCTTCGTTCTGGAGGTGCTCCAGCCCCTTGCTCCAACAGCTCCATGTCCTTAAGTTGAGGATACCAGAACTGCACACTGCTGTAACTGGGATCTCCTCAGAGTGCAGTAAAGGGGCAGGATCAACTACTTCAACCTGCTGCTCAAGCTGTTGGTGATGCAGCCCAGCTCACAGGTGGCTTCTGGGCTGCAAACACACACTGAAGCTCGGTCATGTTCAGTTTCTCATAAACCAAAACAAAAGTGGGATTTGCCGTGGTTACTCAGGGCAGCAAATCTCATCAGACATCACTATTTTCTGCACTGCAGCTTCCCAAACATCATCCAGGTGAGGATACACATTCCTGAGGGCAGTGTTTCCCTTTCCCAGGCTGCAGGTGCTGGAGCAACAGGTAGTAGGGGGGGAGCAGGCAAAAAACAAGGACCTCAAGGAGAAGCACAAGCGTCGGAAGAGATACGCAGATGAGCGGCGCATGCAGCTGGTGGCCGCGCTGCAGCAGGTGACCGAGGACAGCAGTGACTGGGTGCTGCTCAACGTCTATGACTCCATCCACGAGGAGGTTCGAGCCAAGAGCAAGCTTCTGGAGAAGATGCAGAGAAGGGTGAGCAGCCCCCTGATGTCCTTCTCATCTTTTTCGTCCTCTGTGAACTTTCTCTTTAGGCTAAGGAGTTGTTTTAGATCAGCATGTTATGAAGTGATGCTGGCTGTGCCAAATATTCCACGTGTTAGTCCCTATATGCCCATTTGCACATGTTGCTATGAAATCCCAGATGCAGCAGCCCTCAGGGCAGTGAATTAGGTTGGTGAAACCCCAAATCTCCCCCATTTTAAAGGCTGATCTCTGTGTGTGGCACTGCCTGGAGGATGATTAGGCAGTAGTTCTTCCCTGTGAGGGTGCTGAGGCGCTGGCCCAGGGTGCCCAGAGAAGCTGTGGCTGCCCCATCCCTGGCAGTGTTCAAGGCCAGGTTGGACACAGGGGCTTGGAGCAAGCTGCTCCAGTGGAAGGTGTCCCTGCCCATGGCAGGGGGTTGGAGCTGGAGGAGCTTTAAGGTTCCTTCCAACCCAAATCAACTTGTGATTCTATGACTATGATGTCTGGTGGTGTTTGGTGATGAGAGGATGCAACTCCCTCTGCTGACGTGTGCGATCTATTGCACAGCTTCCTCCTCAGCTCATTGCGGGAAGAAATTACCCTGTCAAAAGTGCTCGGGGGTGGGGGGATGAAACATAAATAAAGTTAATACAAAAGCAATGCCCTTAAATTTTAGCACATCAGGTTTGATCTGATGAGTCAGAATCCGAGGAGGTTTCAGAAAAACTCTGTGTTTGTGTGTGCGCAGTGCTAAACCTGCAAGTTAAGAACTTGCTTTATTTTGGTATTTAGGTAATCAAACAAATATTTCCTAAGAAATATTTTCCTTTTTTGTCAGTGCTAGGAAATTCCGGGGGTTTCTTATCCCTGTATGGAGCCAGGCTGAGAAAATGGGGGCTGTTCAGCTTGGAGAAGAGAAGCTGCGTGGAGACCTCAGAGCAGCTTCCGGTGTCTGAAGGGGGCTACAAGGATGCTGGAGAGGGACTCTTCATCAGGGACTGTAGCGATAGGACAAGGGGTGATGGGTTCAAACTGAAATGGGAAGTTCAGGTCAGAGATAAGGGAAGAGTTCTTTACTATAAGGGTGAAGAGGCACTGGAATGGGTTGCCCAAGGAAGTTGTGAATGCTCCATCCCTGGCAGTGTTCAAGGCCAGGTTGGAGAGCAGTCTTGGGGTGACATGGTTTAGTGTGAGGTGTCCCTGCCCATGGCAGAGGGGTTGGAACTGGATGAGCTTAAGGTCCTTAAGGTACAAATCTCATCCTAATTTTTAAATTCAAAATATTAAAGCTTTTTTGTGTGTGTCTCCATCCCTCCACCTGACAAATCCCTGTGCTCTCTCCTTTACAACCCCAATGATTTATTTTACATCCCAGCTACAAGCTGCAGAGACTGAGATCAAAGACCTGCAGTTGGAGTTTGAACTGGAGAAGATCGATTACCTGAGCACCATCCGTCACCTGGAGAGAGACCTGATGCTCTGCCAACAGCTGCTGGATCGGGTGCAGTTGCTCGTCCGCCGTGACTGCAACTACAGCAACCTGGAGAGGATGAAGCGCGAATCCATCTGGGATGAGGAAACCGGCTCCTGGAAAATTCCAGACCCTGTCATCCATAGAACCCACCTGCCTGCAGGTAACAGGAGCGTCCTGATGTGGTGCTTCCGGGTTCTGAAATCTCTCTTGTATATAGACAGTCTGTCTGGAAAGTTTGTGTAAGACATGGATCCTTTGGGAATCTCTGAGCCTTGTGGTCAGGGAGTGGTGCAGGGATCAGGAGAGCATTAAGCGAGCCTTTAACACCGGTCTCCTCTCCCAGCAGTTCCAGCCCTGCCACTGTCCAGACCTTCCCATGACAGCCCCTTGGCTGAGAGCAGAGCACCAGCGGTATGGCACATTCCTCCTTCCTTTCCCATCATGTTTTACCATTTTGCCCCATTCCCATCATGGTGTTTTGCCACTTTTGCCCCATTCCCAAGCCACACAACCTGTGTACTAGCACAGGGCTTGGCGCTGATGACGGTCTCCCACCTCCAGCCCGAGGAAGACTGCTACAAGCTGGTGCTCAACAGGAGGGACAGCGAGACCATTGCCTCCAACTACTTCCGACCCCGGCGCACCAGCGAGATCCTGCACCCCGACCTGACCCCAACCCGAGGTAATCCCGGACTTCTCCTTTGCTTTTCTCACTTCTGAGGGAGAGCTTTTTTGGCCCAGCTGCCTTGATTCAATAGGGGCAGGACTGGGCCGTTTCTGTGTCCCACAAGGCCAATGCTCACCAGGCGTCTTCCCTCCTCCCATAGCCACCCCGGGGCCCGAGGGGGCTCTGTGTGCCCGGCCCCGACCCTTTCGCCTCCAGGCCCTGGTTTTCGCTCCCACCACCGCCAGCACCAAGAGCAAGAAGGGTTCCGGCGGCCACCGCCTCTGATCCCGCCACTGCTGACGCGGAAGACGCCAAATCTCTGCGGTTTTGCACCAAAACGCTCTTGCTGCACAGCAGGGTGCGGGACACAGGTGAGCTCGCTGTCGCCACGGTCTCTCGCACCCTGGACCCTCCACCGCTGCAATAAACCACTCTGACACCGCCATTCGAGCTCTTTTACTGCGCTCCTGCCTTCTCCCATGCGCGGCACCGCGACCGCCGCCACGCTGCTACGGTGGCCGCGGAGGGATCCTGACGGCGCCCCTCTGATTGGCCGCCGGCGAGGAGTTGTCTGTCGCTGATTGGCCGTCGTGCGCGCGGCTCCCCGTTCTGATTGGCTACCCTCTCCCGTCCGCTTCCGGGGGAAGCTTGGCGCCGGGGGGCAAGATGGCGCTGGCCGTGCTCTGTCTGTGGTGGCTCCTGGTGGTGGCGGCGGCCGGCGCTGAGGGGGGTCCCCGCACCCTGGTGCTGCTGGAGAACAGCAACCTGCGGGACACGCACTCGCTCTTCTTCCGCAGCCTCGCGGGTAGGGCTCGGGGGGCGGCTCGGGACCCCGCGCCGGGCTGAGGGAGGAGAACGGGGTCCCCTGGTGAGGATGAGGAGGAGACGGGGGACCCCCGGGGCTGAGGGAGGTGTTTCTCCACTCCTGCCTGGGTTCCAAGTCTCCGCTTGATGGGTGTCAGCCACTTGCAACAAAGCGGCTCTCCAGGTTTAGTCCCTTTTGGTTTTATGTGGGAACACCCCAGTGATGCTCCCATAAAGCTCCAGTGCCACTTTCCCCCCAGACACGGCTGTTTACTGGGGAAATAAACCTTAGGATCTTGATGTTGCTTTATGTGTCAGTGTTGTGACACACTAAATTGTTGGATTGCAGACAGGGGCTTCGATCTCACCTTCCGCACGGCGGATGATGCTGGCCTGTCCCTGATTAAATACGGAGAGTTTCTGTATGACAACTTGATCATCTTCTCACCCTCCATAGAAGGTAAATAGCAGAGGGCTCTTTGAGTGGTTTTGAAGGGGATTTCCAACTGTTCTGTGGATTTTAATCAAATCTTATGCTTTGGATGTTATCCCTTGTGTCTGTAGCAAACTGCTGGTGCACCCAAGGCATTCAGCAGAGGTTCCTTCAGCCATGAGAGAAATGATTTGGTGTTTTGCTGTGGTTTCATTCTGCTGTGGTGTTATTTCTGAGAACTGCTTATGAATTTCTGGTGTGCGCTTTCAGATTTTGGTGGAAACATCAATGTGGAGACTATCACTGCCTTCATTGATGGTGGTGGCAGCGTCCTCGTTGCCGCCAGCTCAGACATCGGTGAGTACAGGCGTTCACCAGAGCTAATTGGGGTGTTTCAGCCACTTGTTGTAATGGGCACCTCTGCTGCTTATGCTCTGCAGTGAACAAATAGCTTATTTGTCTTTCTGTGAGTTCCTGCAGCAAAAATGGTGTGAAAACAGTTTCTCATTGTGAGGGTTTGTACTGTGAGGAAGGAGGTGATAAACAGCTTTTACTGATGTTTTAACAGGGATTTAGCAACAGGGAGCTTGTGTTGCTCCTCAGGGTTTGGCTTGTGGAGTGCAGAATGCATGGCTCTGAGCTGAATTTACTCTTTATTTTGAGTGCTGAGACTGTCATCATGTCCTGAATGTGCTGCGTAACAAAGAATCTGCTTTGTCCTTCAGGTGACCCACTGCGAGAGCTGGGCAGCGAGTGTGGGATTGAGTTTGATGAGGAGAGGACAGCTGTCATCGACCATCACAACTATGATATATCCGACCCAGGCCAGGTATGTTGATTTGCCAGGATGATTTGGGTATTTTCAATTAGAACTGTTGTGTAAACTTTAGGGATGAATCTCCTGTCCTTGTTTTCCCTTTCTTTTCTCCATCTGTTTTCTGCTTTCCCACCTTCCTCCCAGGAAAGTCATAAATAATCATAGAAGCATGGTGTGATTTGGGTTGGAAGGGACCTTAAAGTTCATCCAGTTCCAATCTCCTGCCACAGGCAGGAACACCTTCCACTAGAGCAGGTTGCTCCAAGCGCCATCCAACGAGAAGCTGTGAGAGCCTGACATGAACCCGCCCTGCACCACAGTGACACTGTTCTCTCTCCTGTTTCCCCTAGCACACACTCATAGTTGCGGACACTGAAAACCTCCTGAAGGCCCCCACCATCGTGGGGAGAGCAGCACTGAACCCCATCCTGTTCCGAGGAGTTGGGTGAGTCAGGTGGGAGGGAGGGGAGGTGCTGGTGGTTGGGGAGGCAGAGTGAAAACACAGATGTGCTGCGAGGTATGCTTAGGGTGAGTGGCTGTGACTCTTAACAGAGCCATGTCTTGGTTTCAGATGATAATAAAGTCTCCAGAACAGCTCAGTCCTTGAATTAGGAATGTTTCTTAACATAAATCACTGAAGCTTGACTGGATATCTTGTGGAAATACTTAATTTCTCTGTGTGTGCACGCTCTGCCTTGCTGCATCTGAGCATGGTTGGGTGCCTGAGTTGGTGGCTGCATGTCCCTTTGTGGGGGTCCCAGAGTGACTTTGTGCTGCTCACTGTGCCTCTCCCTGCAAGGATGGTGGCTGATCCCGACAACCCACTGGTGCTGGATATCCTGACTGGCTCTTCCACCTCTTACTCCTTCTTCCCAGATAAACCCATTACTCAGGTACGTTCTTTTACTACTTCTCTTCTTTTGAGCTTCTACAGTTAAGTCCCTCAGATTTCAGCCACTTGGGAACATACCCAAGTGTTTCATCTCCTTGAAAGGCTCAGGCTGTTGTCTGCTTTCTGACAATGCCCTGGTGGGAATCTTCCTCTTGGCTTTCTGTTGGTGGCAATATATCTAGTGTGAGGGAAGCAACGGAAGAAAACCCTGCCTAGACCAAATTGCCTCTCCATATCCCGTTCCAGGAGCTGTGAAAACCCCAGCACTGGTTATTCCAAGCTTCTTGGTTTCTCCTTAATTACAGGCTGTGCCAGCTGCTGTCCCACCCCACCACAAACCAGATTAACTCTTCTTTAATCATCCCCACATGGGCTAAACTTATCCTAAATACATTCCTTTCCAGTACCCACATGCAGTGGGGAAGAACACACTTCTGATCGCTGGACTCCAGGCCCGGAACAACGCCCGTGTGGTTTTCAGTGGATCCTTGGATTTCTTTAGTGATGCTTTCTTCAATTCTGCTGTGCAGAAAGCTACTCCTGGCTCCAAGAGGTATGTTGGCTCCCTGCTGAGGAGTATTTGGGGAGCTGCTTAATGAAGAAAATCCTGCAAATATTCGTGTTCATAGTGGAAAGCTTTAATTAAATCATAGAATCATGGAATGGTTTGGGTTGAAGCGACCTTAAAGCTCATCCAGTTCCAGTTCCCTGCCATGGTCGGGGACACCTTCCACTAGAGCAGCTTGCTCCAAGCCCCTGTGTCCAGCCTGGCCTTGAACACTGCCAGGGATGGGGCAGCCACAGCTTCTCTGGGCACCCTGGGCCAGCGCCTCAGCACCCTCACAGGGAAGAACTTCTGCCTAAGAGCTCATCTCAGTCTCCCCTCTGGCAGGTTCAAGCCATTCCCCTTGGCCTGTCCCTACAGGCCCTTGTCCCAAGCCCCTCTCCAGGTTTCCTGCAGCCCCTTCAGGCACTGGAGCTGCTCTCAGGTCTCCCCTTCAGGAGCCTTCTCTTCTCCAGGCTGCCCCAGCCCAGCTCTCTCAGCCTGGCTCCAGAGCAGAGCTGCTCCAGCCCTCGCAGCATCTCCGTGGCCTCCTCTGGCCTCGCTCCAGCAGCTCCACGTCCCTCTTGTGCTGCTGCCCCAGGGCTGGATCAGGGCTGCAGGGGGGGTCTCCCCAGAGCACAGCAGAGGGGCAGGATCCCCTCCCTGAGCTGCTGCTCACACTCTGGAGGTGCAGCCCAGCACACGGGGGGGGTTCTGGGCTCAAGCACACAGTGAAGCTGGGTCATGGGGAAGCTTCTCATCACTCAACACCCCAAAGTCCTTCTCAGAGCTGTTCTCCATCCCATATTTTGCTTGGGGTTTCCCCAGGTGTTATCTGGGTGATGTATTCCTCTGGCCTTTTGGAACAAAGTGCTTTGGGAAGCTGTTCCCTCCTTTCACCCCGGATCTCTTTGTGTTTCTTTCACATCTATTAATGGTTCAGGCACATGGCGTGGTATTAGGGCATGGCTGCTGTGCTTTCCCAGCATTCCTCCATCCACAGGTACTCACAGACGGGTAATTACGAGCTGGCCATTGCCCTGTCCCGCTGGGTGTTCAAGGAAGAGGGAGTGCTGCGCGTCGGAGCCGTGTCCCACCACCGTGTGGGGGAACTCACACCTCCCAGTGCCTACACTGTCACCGACCTCGTGGTATGGCTGCTCACTTGGGAGGGGACATGGGAACTCATAATGGGCTGAGGTTCGTTTTCAGGCGTCACTCATTAACATCCCCTGTTGTGGGTTTGTTCCAGGAGTACAGCATTGTCATCGAGAAGCTTTCTGATGGCAAGTGGGTCCCCTTTGATGGCGATGACATTCAGCTGGAGTTTGTCCGCATCGATCCCTTCGTGCGGACCTTCCTGAAGAGGAATGGTAGGTTCCTTCGATGCCCCAGCCCTGCTAGGGGCCCGATCCCACCACTCACTGCTGTCACTTCAATGTCACCATCACCTCAATGTCACCGCTGTCTCTATCCCAGGCGGCAAATACAGCGTGCGCTTCAAGCTGCCGGATGTCTATGGCGTGTTTCAGTTCAAAGTGGATTATAACCGCCTGGGTTACACCCACCTCTACTCCTCCACCCAGGTGAGCCCAGGGGGGATTAATCACCTGGGGGGTGAGTTTATGGGGTGCTGGACTCGAAGGGCTGCTCTGTCCCCTCCCAGGTGTCCGTGCGTCCCCTCCAGCACACGCAGTACGAACGGTTCATCCCCTCCGCATACCCGTACTATGCTGGTGCCTTCTCCATGATGGTCGGTCTCTTCATGTTCAGCATTGTCTTCCTGCACATGAAGGAGAAGGAGAAGTCTGACTGAGCTCCCCATGGAGGGAGAGGAGCCTCTTCCCTGGCACTGGGCTGCACTCAGGCCCCTTGGTTGTATCCGTGTGAGGACTGGTGGGTGCCAGACACTCCCTGGATTTGTATTATGGTCTTTTTATTTTTACACAGAGCAGGAACTAATAGTAAAGAAAATCACATTGAGGGGTGTGGGGAGGGGAATCTGTCCCCGAAGTGTCTGCAGCCCTGGAACCACGATGCTTCCAGCACTGTTCCCTCATGGATTCGTGACCGTTGTCTCATGCTGCTGTTGGAACGGTTTAGTTTGAGATTAACTCCCTTTTCCAAAATAAAGTCTTGCTCCTGTCTCCCGGGGCCCAAGCTAAGTGAATTCACCTTGTGGGGCTCTCGCCAGGTCCCCATAGCTCCAGCTCTGGGTGTCCTTTGGGTGGGCTGTGAGGCAACAGTCAGATGGTGCCAGGGCTGGAGTGGGCTGGAAGGCAACAGTGGAGTCTGGAGTGCACGGAGGGGCCCAGGGTGTCACTGAGGAAGGCTGGGCACCCCAAAAGCCACTTGGGGTCCAATAAGCAATAAGGTGAGTTCAGGGGCACCCCAAAATGCACATTGATGGGGGTGGGAGGGAAGGAGCAGCCAGAAGATGCGATCCCAAGAACAGGGGGAAAGAGGGAGCACAGGGGTGGGATGGGCGGGGGGGGTGGCATCAGCAGCTGTTTCAGGGCACCCCTGGGGGTATTCTGGGGGACCCATGGGGCTATTTTGGGTGCCCCTGGGGTGTTTCGAGGTCAAAGACAAGGAAACGGCCCTGGGGTTTCCTCCGTCCCTGCCTGCGGTCAGAATAAAAGGGGTCAATGAGGGGATGGGGTCTTGGGGGCAGCTTTGGGGGGCAAGAACCCCCCCGCGCGGCGCCGCGGGCAGGGGGCGGAGCCACGTCCCGCCCAGCGCTCACTGATTGGTCGAGCGGCCCCGATTGACAGCTCCGGCGCCTGACCCGGCGGGGCGGGCGTTTTGCGACGGCGGCGCTTGACGGCGGCGGCAGCAGCAGTTGGCGGCGGCGGCGGGCCCGGTGGTGGCGGCGGGGCGGCCATGCTGCTCACCGTGTTCTGCCTGCGCCGCGACCGCAGCGAGCTCACCTTCTCCCTGCAGGTGGACGCCGACTTCGAGCTGCAGAACTTCCGCGCTCTCTGCGAGCTGGAGTCCGGCATCCCGGCATCTGAGAGCCAGGTCAGGCCCTGCCCGCCGCCTCAGGCCGGCGCTGTCCGTACCCCCGCGGTTAGGGTCTCGCCACGACCTGTGTCGCCTTCTCCAGGCCCCCCGGGGCCTCAGGCCCGCCGCATCCCGAGTTCGGGGGTTGTTTGGTGGGGGCTGTGTGTGTGTTTCCTCGCACCCACCTTTTGGGGTTGGGGAGAGACGCTTCCCTTTGCCCTCAAAACCCTGCTCTTCCCCTCAGGAGAGGGCTCCGGTCCGGCGGCATCTTCCTCTGGGGAAGGCTCCGTCTGCTCCCGCGGTGGAGCTGACGGGGAGAAGAGAGAGATGTGTGTTGTTATTGAGGTGTTGGAGGAATTCGGTGTGCAAGTCGGGAAGAGTTTGGAGTGACAGGGACGGAATCAAGGGTGGGGAGGGCGGCAGAGCCTGGGATCGAGCCCGAAATGCTCAGGGAAAGGTTTATTTATTGTATCAGCATATTCCTACTCGCAGCCGGGTCAGAAAGGGCAGTTTGAGGCTTTTCCCCTCCTTTACCTTTCCTTGCAGGTGCAGGGACTGAACACAACATCCGCCTGGCTCCCCCCAAAATCCCTCTTGCAGCCCGAATTCAGGGCTCACTCACAGCGTGCTGAAACTCGAGGCTGCGGCGTGGGGGCGGCTCTGGCCCGTCTGCCCGCCCGTCTGCCCATCCATCTGGGCTTTACTCAATGTTTTGGGTTCAGTCCTGCTGTTTCCCACTGTATTTCTGCCCATTTCTTGTCGAGGCATTGCTGGACAGGGCGATGTCCCTGTTCCCGGGGCGCTGGCAGAGTTAGTGGTGTTTTGTGGGATGACTTTTGCTTCCTAAGCCTTTTCCCAGTCTAAATTAATAAAGTGTTTTTCCAGTCAAGAGAATATTAGTCAGCGATGGAAAAAGTGCTGAAGCAGCCCTTGAGGTGAACGCGTTCCCTCACCAAACAGGTTCCCGACGCGGTGTTTTGCTTTACCCCTGCCTTTAGTGAGCCTTTGGTTTTAGACAGAGAGGTTGGATGTGAGGCGGATGTCCTCTGCAAAGCTCAGGGTACAAAATCAAGGTGAAATGGATTTTACTTTAGGGGAAAAACTCTTGGGTTTTGGTAGGTAGGTAGAGACAAACCACCTCACACAAAGGTTCCTGTCCCTGTGCTCCAGCAAACCCCTGTGTCTGTGTTGCAGCCGCTGTTGAATTTGTGGCTAGCAATGGGGACAACCACTGCGTAACTCCTCGCTTTGGCCTCCATCACCTGCCAGCTCTGGGTCTGGATTGGGATAAAGATGGCTCCTGGGCTTTTCTACTTACATTTTGCCTGAAAAGTTTTTGCTCTGTTGCAATGAAACCAATGGAGTTTTGTACTGAAATCAGCTGCAGATAACGGGGATCAACGCTGGGCTTTTTGTAGCCATCGCTGCCTCCTCCTGCTCACCCATCTGCTGTTTGTGCATCCCCTTGCTTTGTTCTCGTGTTGTCTAGCTGTGTATTCACTTTCGCTGTTGTTTCTGCCTAGCACTTGTGCAGTGTTTTGAGGACCTTTGTGGATGCTGAGGCGCTGGCCCAGGGTGCCCAGAGGAGCTGTGGCTGCCCCATCCCTGGCAGTGTTCAAGGCCAGGTTGGACACAGGGGCTTGGAGCAAGCTGCTCCAGTGGAAGGGGTCCCTGCCCGTGGCAGGGGTTGGAGCTGGAGGAGCTTTAAGGTCCCTTCCAACACAAACCAGGCTGGGATTCTATGACCTTCACTGAGGAGAAAGGTATAAAACCACAAGTTACCAGCAAAGCAAGCTGTTGTGTAGAAGGAACTTGTGTGCTCAAACATCCTCCACAAACAGGCAGTGTTACATTCACCAAACCAGGTAGTTTGATGCCATGTTCTGATAACCAAGGCGTCTGTTGAAGGTGTCACACCAGCACTAAAGAAAGGATGAATTTCATAGTAAGGGTTGCGCAGGGTGGAGTAAACCTCTCATATGTGGAGGAGGGTTCATCCCACTCTCACTCTCTGCTGGTTTGTGCCATTAACTCTGGGTGCTGCAGCTGGGGTGGAGGTGAGCAGGGGCTGTGGTCACAGGGTGGCATGAGATAACGGAGACGCTGCTGGCAGGCTGTGGTGATAAGAGGAGCTGTGCTGGGAGAGGGGAGCTGATTTGGCTCACTGTGGTTTCCTCCACACATCGAGGTGGTGGCTTCTCTGGAGGGGAGATTGGGAGGCTCTCAGCAGAACCATGTTCTGCAGCACCCCGATTTCCTTCATTTCTCTTTCTTTACGTGCCGTGTCTCTCCTGTCCTTGGCTGGGCATAGGGATATTTCATGGGTTCTGGGTTTGGATTGATCTGTGGTTGCTGGTGGTATCTAGTGCCCTTGATTGGGGTTCCTTGCTCCTTAAGGAGGTTCTACCCTGTGGTATCATATCCATCCATCGTGCGGTCTTAGCACCTGCATCCCGGCCCAGGCCACCTCCAGAAGAGCCCATGTCTGGTGCCTGGCCAGCAAACAAAAGTGTGCTGCAAACCAGACAATCCAAACACACCAAATTACATCAGCTTGTTCTAAGAGCAGAGCAGAGTGGGTCAGAAGCTGCTAAGCCAGGCTGCTAATGGGTGTAGAGTGAGCTCGGAGCACTTGATTCATTGTCTGAGGTGTTAAGGCCGAATGCTCTTAAATCCAATTCCAGGAAGACGACAGAGGCAAAACCTCACTTAAGCTGATTAACTTGTCTATTCCCGAGTGTCTGAGCAGGGAAACTGCCATTTCAGACTTGCACGTGCAGCTGGGATTCATCCCACACTTGCTTTCCCTGCGGGCAGCGGAGTTACTGAGTCAGGCTGGGCAGGACGCATCTGGTAACGCGTGAGGATGCGCTGGGACTCTTCCCATCACGGCCTAACCTGAATTATGCTGGTAATGTCTTGCGAACCATCGGAATAGAAAGGATTATTGCTTACAGACTTGTGTTTGCTTTGGAAGGGACCCAGTC
This sequence comes from Psittacula echo, assembly GCF_963264785.1. Lineage (NCBI taxonomy): Eukaryota > Metazoa > Chordata > Aves > Psittaciformes > Psittacidae > Psittacula > Psittacula echo. The sequence goes on from NC_137753.1 coordinate 7,742,552, forward strand.
TGGTGCAATACTGCTGAGGCTGGGAAGTGTGTTGTTAATGAGGAGGTAGGAAGCTTGTGCAGGATTCTCTCATGCTGATGGCTCTGATTGCTGTTGTACGTGGTTCTTGTTGGTTTTGCCTTTTCTGTCTGTCTTTGGCACTGCTGCTGCCGGTGGATCTCAGCTGTTAACGCACTAGTGAGATTCTGGGTTGTTTCTGAGTTGCTGGAGTAAAGCAGTGAACGTCAGGAGCATCTTTCAGACATTAAGACATGTAGTAACTAGGGGCTTTTTTGGATCTTCTTTTTGGCTCTGCTGCTTGCGATAGCATCGGACAGAGCTGTGGCCCGTCAACGTGAGGACTGCAGAGCTGCTCCCCACTGCTGCCAGTCCTGACCTGCAGCAAACCTGTTGTTGCTGAACTGGCCTTTTGCAGACCCAGTCTTGCTAAACAAGGTGGTAAATGTGAAATTCAATCAGACGCCCAAGGGGTTTAGGCTGAGTTCTCCAGCGTTTTTCACTCTGGACTCCTGCCAGGGGCAGGAGCTGTTGAACCGGGTCTCGTTGTGCCCCGATGGAGGCACAGGAACCCTAATGTTTAGCAGATACCACTTCTGGGAACATCTGTTCCTGTAAATCACATCTTTATTTTGTTTTCTTGCTTCTCTGTAATTCAGGGCATCTGTAGGTATCACAGATCTAGCGTGAACAGAAATGTTCCCATGGTGATTGTTCATTTTGATCTCAATGTGGTTTTATGTTTAATCTGTGGACCCCTTCTTAAGGCAGATTATCTTAATAGAAAATGGTGTGAATTTGTTTTATAGTCAAAAGAAGTTACTTCCCCACCACAGGCTGACTGCAGTCTCAGGAGGGGTGTTTGGGTGCTGAACCCTCATGTCTGGGTAGAGTTACATCAATGAAGTAAACTGGAAATCACTGAGCTGATTACTGTGGGCCTTGTTGTCCTGGGTTCAGCAGTAGCAGTCAGTTTTTCTCCTTTTTAGTAGCTGTTGCAGCACTGTGTTTTTGACTTTCAGCCTCGGAACAAAGCTGATAACAGTGAAGGAACGATCAGTTTATCAGCACTCTTCTGTACTTCAGTAAAAGCTGATCCGTAGTCTGGAGAGTCAGGGAGTGATCAGCAGGACCCGCTCACCCTTTAATAGCCCCATATGGCCAGTGCGAAAGTCTAACGGAGAGTGGAGACTAACAGTAGACTATCGTGGCCTGAATGAAGTCACACCACCATTGAGTGCTGCTGTACCGGACATGCTAGACCTTCAGTATGAACTGGAGTCAAAGGCAGCCAAGTGGTATGCCACGATTGATATTGCCAATGCATTCTTCTTTTATACTGTCCTGGGTTCAGCAGTAGCAGTCAGTTTTTCTCCTTTTTAGTAGCTGTTGCAGCACTGTGTTTTTGACTTTCAGCCTCGGAACAAAGCTGATAACAGTGAAGGAACGATCAGTTTATCAGCACTCTTCTGTACCTCAGTAAGGGCAGAGAAACGGAATAACTCTTTATATTTATATTTATATTTATAACAGTTATAAAACTGGTTATCCTGGGGAGCTGTTGTGGGAAAAGGCAGAGATTGTAGATATTGGGGTCTGCCCTGATTGGTGCTGCCTGTGGGTGTGCAGTTGGTCCTTGGTCAGTAGGTGTTGATACTGCAGTAGAAGACGGTTGTGACTTGTGATCTTAGAGACTGGAGTTTGGGAATGTGCGGTGAACAGGCCTGCAGCAAGGCTTGCTTTCTTTCACAATGTTGGCCTCTAATTAAAGGAGACCAGCCCTTCTCTGAGATGCTGAGTTTCGAGGAACCACTGCCAGACTTCAGCAAGACCAAGTCTGTGTCCTTGTGCAACCACTCATTGAGGCCTTCTGGTGCCTGAGGTGGAGGTGCTTGGGCAGGGCTGTGGTGAGCACTGCTTACCTTCCCTTCTGAAGCTCAATATGGGGCCAGAGGATTTATTGGAGCCCTTTCCTAAGATAATAACCTCTTGCTGGTTTTTATCTTGCCCTGCTTTGCATTGCTGGGGTTTATCACTGCTCTCTCTCCATGAACAGATAGTCTATGCGGAGCGGCCGCTGACTGACAACAACAGATCTTTGGCCTCTTATGGCTTGAAAGACGGGGATGTGGTGATCCTGCGACAGAAAGAGGCTGTGGAGCCGCGGCCCTCCATCCGCTTCCCAGGTGAGAAAGGATTTGTGCTACCGTTTGCTCAGAGCATGAAAAGATCTTCATGTTTATCAAACACCAATTCCATGTCTTGTCGGTCTCCTTTAGCAATTCACTAAGCAAAGCACCTTGGAAGGGAGGGTGGTTAGGGGTGAGGTGGGAGGCTGTGAAAATTACCCAGAGGGCTTGTTTTTAATGGGATTTTTTTTCTTCCAAGGAAGCAAATATCATTTACTGTTCTCCTGGGGGAATGCAGAGAGAGCAAGGAAGGGAACTGGTTCAGAACAGCAGGGTTTCTAAAGGCCTGTGAATATTATACAACCACCTGGGGTAATGGTACAGTAATATGTGGTCTGCACGGCTCAGGTGCATTAAAAGGCTGTATTGATGTGCTCTTTGAATCCACACATGACAGATACCCGGAGAAGCTGCATCTCAACAAACCCAGTTATGCAACTGTGCTACACAGACTCCTCTGAGCAGAGCTCTGCTCCTCTGTCCTGCATTCCGCAGCCATTCCCAGCAAATCCGTGTCATAAAACATGGCTGGAAAAGAAGGTGCTGCTGGCTGAGAAGGGCGTGGGAGCATTGCTTGAGGTCTTCATCCTCCTGCCTCAGCTGAAGGATGGGTACCTGCAATGCAGGTCTGCAGAAATGCCACTTCTCTTTTTTTCCCTGATAGTTTGTTTTAATCCGTGAGATTCAGAAGCGCCTTAGAGAGACGTGAGGTTCAGCCTTGCAATCCCTCCGTGTGGAATTCACATTGGCAAAGCTGGAAATAACGAGTCTGTGATTCACTAAGTGCATTTCAGGGGATGAGAAAACGGGCCAGATAGAAGGTTGGATGAGTTACGTCAAGCCACGCTGGCATCCCTAACCCAGTAACCTGCATGCGTGGCCGTGCTTCCAAACTGCTCTTCCAGAATCTGGTCTAATACTGCAGCATTAAGAGTGGTTTTGGCAGTGTGAACATGAAGCACCAACACCTCTGACCTCTTTCTCCCAGGTCTGCCCAGGATAGACTTCAGCAGCATCGCTGTTCCGGGCACGTCCACGCAGCAGCAGCAGCAGCAGCCGCCGGCGCAGCGCCTGCGCCCGTCACCTCCTGATGCCCCCTCATTCCCTCAGGGGCTGGACAACCCCGCGCTGCTCCGGGAGATGCTGCTCGCGAACCCCCACGAGCTGTCGCTGCTGAAGGAGCGGAACCCACCCTTGGCAGAGGCGCTGCTGAGCGGAGACCTCGGTGAGGTGGGGGTTAACCTTTGGGAGGTGGTTTGGAACCTGTTGGAGCTCCCTTCTAACAAAAGGCAGCTGCAGGTGTTTAACTAACTGGGGTGTTTGCTGCCAACTCCTTGTTGGCCCTGATAAAAGGTGCCAGTTGGGAATAGTCAAGGCAGAGTTCCCTTCGTAACAAGACCTTTCTGCTGAGTTGGGTGTATTTCTCCTGCTTGGCTGCTTTAATATCCTCAATCCCCTACTTTGAAATATCAGCTGCACAGATGAGTTGAGTTTCTGTGAACACAAGTGGCTCAGCAGTTGATTATTCATAGAATCATAATCCCAGAATGGTTTGGGTTGGAAGGGACCTTAAAGCTCATCCAGTTCCAACCCCTGCCACAGGGACCCCTTCCATTAGAGCAGCTTGCTCCAAGCCCCTGTGTCCAACCTGGCCTTGAACACTGTGATTATTTTGGGTGCAATTGAAGCCTGGTATCATGTCCTTTATTTCCTCTTCAGTTGAGTCTGTGTTGGTCCTTCATCCTTCATGTGATTAAAGGTGTGAGCTCTCATATCCTTTCAGTATTTAAACAGAGCGGTGGTGTGGGCATCAGCAGTTGTGCTTTCTGAACCGCTGCAAGACGGTTAGATAGGAAATAAATCCTGTTGAGTTTGGGAAAATGAATCATCAAATAGGGTTGGAAAGGACCTTAAGATCATCTAGTTCTAACCCCGCTGACGTAGGCAGAGAATGAAATATCTTCTAGCAGGAGACTTTCTTCCCCACTTTCAAGGTTACATTGTTGTGACTTCTCTCTGTCAAGTAAAGCTAGAAAGGAGCTTGAATGAATATTCTTGGTCTGTTTCATTTCCCAATTCTGACTTTAGTTTATAGCCAGAGTTAAAACCACATTGCTTGCACTCTTGCGAGTGCTGTGCCTGTAGTGCCGGTGTTTCTCCATCCCCTTGTCAAGATGTGCTGCTCCTGGCGCAGAAAACAAGAGGTTAAGCTCTAGACACCCAGAACTGGCTCATCTGCTGCTGTGTCTTGCCTTGTGCATGTAAACTTTGTCTTGGATGTGTGGTTTTAGTCCCAGATTGCCACATCAAGCTGCTAGAAGGATGAGATTTGAGCTGGTCATGCTTGCCTTGTTCTCTACTGCTACTGTTAGTGTTTGGGCACAGATCCAGTTCAGCTCTGGCTCTCATGCCCCAGTACATGCAGAGATGTGTACCACAAGTGCTGTAGAAGGTACTGGCTATACAGAAGCCTAATTTAAAACATAAAATCCCAAACAAGTAAGAAAATACACCTAATACCTTCCTGAATATCTAACAGCTTCTGAGCCAGTGACCTTCTTCGTGGGAACTGCATTTCTGGAAGGAAACCCACAACCTTCTGTGTTTACAGAACTTAATTTATTGCCAAGTCCTTTTGGGAATGTACGTGATCACATCCAAGTGGTAAAAACCAGCCAGAGGCTATCCAAAAAGTGGGGATCTAACAGCTGTGTTCTTAAAACGTGCACTTAAAACTTTGTGAAATGAGTGTCCCAGCTCGGAGCTCTTGATTGCAGTGGCAGGTATTCAGCTGTGGGGATGATGATGTCTTTGTCTGTGTTGCTTGGGTTTAAAGTAAGTTTTGTTGTTAGCCTTTGTTTTGGCTTTGTTTTTTGCTGGGTCCACAGACTGCTCTTTTACTGGGAATGCTGAGTGTAAAATGTGGCACATTTTGCAAGCTGTTCTCGTGGATGGGCATCTTGCTGAGAGCTGTGAAACCTCTCTTCTATCTCTGAAGCTGTTTCAAAATGCACATGCCCTTAAGCCTCTCAATTGAGTTGTGCAGATTCTTAGTCCTGATTTGTGCTTCGAGTCTCATTTATCTGCTGGTTTTGCAGCTGTTTGGGTATTTTTGGCATATTGTGTAGGCAATTCTTGCTGCAGTAGAAGAATGAATTTGTGGTTTAATGGCAGCTCTTTGGTTTAAATATTGTCTTTGTGTTTTTCTCCATATTTCGTCCATATAAAAATGTATGTGCAAGGAAATTGAGTCTGATTGTGCTGAGTCTGGGTAGCAGACACAAGGAGGAAGAGTCCAGTCACTTTTCATCCTAGGGGGTTCCCAGGTTTGGTCCTTTGTGGTCCATCAGTGCTGCCTTCAGAGGAAGCCTTTTTTCACATGTGCTGTTGACTCTAGCCCTGAGTGTGTGCTGGCACAAAAAGAAGGGTTTGCTGTGCCAGACCTTGATTTGTAAGAGCAATTTCCAGTAAAGAGCATTTCTGTGTCTCCCTGTTACTGCAGAGAAATTCACCAGGGTGTTGCTGGAGCAGCAGCAGGACCGAGCCCGGCGGGAGCAGGAGAGGATCCGGCTCTATTCAGCTGACCCTTTTGATCTCGAGGCACAGGCCAAGATAGAAGAAGACATAAGGTAGGAGACCAAAGTCTCTTGCAGGCTTTGGAGGTCTTCACAGTGCCTTTTTCCACAGCGTGCCTCCATCCATGGTGTGTGTTTTCCTTGGAGGATGCACGGTGTTTAGATCCTGCCTTAAGACACGCATTTGCTTGGAAGGCGATGATCTGAGCCGCCTTCACACAGGGGAAGTTTGGAATTCAGGGACATGTTGGTGCACCCCATCCTTCAGAGGTATCTATCTGAGCACAGATCATGAGGTAGCAGTATCACTGTCTGTGCATGTGATGTCCCAGAGCTGCCTAAGCTGGTTCCCTTTGAAACAAGAGCTGAGATCCTCTGGCGAGGTGGTACCTGGGTGCCTCAGGCGTGTTTTGAACCTCAGGCTTGTGTTAGTCTCTAGGCTGATCTCTCTGCACAGCAACGTGGCGTCATTTCTCCCAGCTGCCTTCCAGATTGGGTTTTGTGTACTGCTAATTGGTTTGTGTCTCTGGCTAATTCCAGACCCGGAACATCGCTGCTGTCAGAAGAGATGTTCTGTAGAAATATGTTCTGCTCATCAGCACTCGCTCCCTCTTGCTGTCTTCCAAGTGTAATTGCATTGGGCTGGGGCTTGATTCTTAAACTGAGTGATAAATCCTTGAGTCAGATCACGACTGATGCTTTCTTCCTCAACTCAGAAATGTCTCTGGTTCAGGCTCAGAGTTGATCATAACCAAAATTCAGTTGCAATAAGAGTCATTCTTTTGTTGCAGCTGACAAGGTGTTGCTGCTGGATAAATGCTTTGCTTAGCAAAGCAGGAAAACACACATTTGTAGATAGCAAAACATTCCCTGAGGCACAGGAATGCTTTCCTGCTTCCATAGATGAGGGGACAGATAAAGGTGACATGCCCGAGGCAGCTGTCCCCAGATTTCACACCTTGAGCTCTTTGCTTCATTAGATGTGCTGTGCCCAGGAGTGACAGGAGGCTGTGGCAAGTGTCCTGTTTGTTTTGAGACACGTTTCTGCCCTTCAAAGTATACCTTAGATGGAGTGTCAGGCACAGAGAAAACAGAGTAATGGATTTGACAAGAGAACAAACTGAAGATTAACCACTGTGTATCCAATGTAAGCTTAAATAATAAAAGACAGGACAATATGTGGCTTCTTGATGCATAAATACATGCAATGGGACATTCTGCCGGTAGAGTGCTTTAGCTCCCAAGCGAGCCAGGTATTAGGGGCCATTAACTATTTATCCTTCACCACCAAGAAACCTCATCTCCCCATCGTTGGGGGAAGGCTTACCAAAGCACAGAAAAGGGATAAGAGTGGAGCTTGGGGTTTTCCCCTTCCCCTACTGAGGAGTTAAAATGAAGTGGCATCAAAATTGGAAGCCCTTTTCCCTTTTTGGTAGATGAAGCTATTTCAGATACAGTTGCTGTGGATGCCCATCGCTTCCAAGATACTTCTTGGGCTGTGGTGGGCTTCTGGAAGCATGTTTTTTCTATGGACTTGAATTTGCACCAGAGGTTTGTGCTCGTGGTGGTGTTTCTCACTGCAGTTTTGCTCACCTCCCTCCCTGCCTGTGCCTGGCAAAGAGAAGATACCAGGGAAACGTTGGAGGATTTGAACGTTCAGCTGCTGTGTGGGATTCCAGCATTGTAGCTACTGGCAACATTGTCATTGTGTGCCCTCAGTGCTTTATTTTAGAGTAATAAATACACTGGGTTTTTGCTCACAAGTTCTCCAGGTTAACTCTGTGGTGATGGGATTCTGTTGCAAACAGAAGGTTGTCAGGAGCTGTAGTGTGAGTTAGGCAGGGTACTGGAAGGAGCAGTCTACATGGCTCTGGGTTAAGCCAAGGTCATTACTAGCAACTCCTCTGCTGGGAAGCCTGTGTGTAGCTAATGAAGCAGTCCCTGGTGTGCTGTTTGTAAGGCGAGCTGCAGTGGGCGGGATTACTGGCTCTGTTTGTAAGTCAGAGGGATGCTTGTAAGGTTCAGCTGACGGAAGGGCTGATTCTTCTCTCTCTTCTCCATTAAAATCAGGCAACAAAACATTGAAGAAAATATGACGATAGCAATGGAAGAGGCCCCTGAGAGCTTTGGGCAGGTGGTGATGCTGTACATTAACTGCAAAGTCAACGGACATCCAGTGAAAGCCTTTGTTGACTCAGGTGAACTGACTCATTCTCATCTCTTTGCTCTCTGTCACTGAAGGAGACAGCAATCATTCCAGAATCATTGCCCAAAAATTCCATACTAAAGCACTGTGTTAGAAGATTTTGAAGCATCTAATTAAAACCTGAGAGCAGCCTGGGCATTGTATAAGGCAAAACTGTTGAGAGAAGCAGCACACACGAGTGCTTGAGCCCCTCAAACCAAGGCTCCTGGGAGAATTTCTGGGCTCCAGTGCCAGAACGGTCACTGCCACGTGTCTGCCTTATCTCATTTTACAGATGGTGGGATTACACGTGCCTTTAATGTAGTGCTTCCCATCCACAGCCTTAAAGGGAAAGTACTTGGGGTTATTCCAGCTCTACAGTAACACTGCTGTGTGATTACAGTCAATTCAACATAGTGGGATTCACAGGGAACTTTTACACCCCAGTGCCGTTGCCTGATGCAGGCAGGTTGGTTTCCCAGCTGCTGAGGGCAAGATCTTAAGCCCTTCCAGGGGAGAATTTGCATCTGTGTTGAGCTCTCAGGTTTTAACACCAATTCTGTTGCTGGTAGGTGCCCAGATGACCATCATGAGCCAAGCTTGTGCTGAAAGGTGCAACATCATGAGGCTGGTAGATCGGCGATGGGCTGGCATTGCTAAAGGTGTAGGGACACAGAAAATCATCGGCAGAGTGCACTTAGGTAAGTGCTGGCATTCTGCACAGGGCAGCTTCAGCTGCAGTGTGAATGCATTTCCCGTGCTCTTGGCAGCAAGAAGATCTGGTTTAATGCTATAATTGTTAGGAAGTCCCACAGAGTAAAATAAAAGTGCATCTGCAGAGCGTTTGCTTGTCTCAGGAAAAGCTCCTATCTTGTTTAATGCTTTTTTAATGGAATTACCTTAATGCTTTTAGGTGCAGGAGTCCTCAGCTCCTGCAGACAGAGAGAGGATGTGCTCACTCTGGGTGCAAAAAACAAGGCTAATGTCTTTGGGGTGGGACTGCTGGGCAGTATGATTTGCTCAGGAGGGCTCCAGTACAGTGGAGTGTGTTGGATTCCTTTGGGAAGAGAAGATTGGCTGTGCTTTTGTGCAGTTTTTCTGGATGAGAGAAGATTGTCCTTATTGTCTGAAAAATGACTGTCTTCACTGTACAGCTCCTCAGGCTTGGAGGGTTAGATGAACAATTCATAAGGCTCTATAGCAGGTCAGCTCTTAACTAACTTCTTGAGACCAAGGCAGGCCTGGTAGTCCCTGAAGCTTGCACAGGGCTGGATGTTCAGTGACCAAAATGCTATGTGAGAGCTCTGGTTTCAGATTTGCCAGGAGCAGACCTTGCCCAGGAGGTCAGAGAGCTGAGAGTAGATTTATTGCACTGTAGCATTGCAAGGAGGTAAACTCTCTTCTTTATATTTCAGCTCAGGTCCAGATTGAAGGGGATTTCCTGGCGTGCTCCTTCTCAATCCTTGAAGAGCAGCCCATGGACATGCTTCTAGGACTGGATATGCTTAAAAGGCATCAGGTATCAGAACATCATAGAAACATAAACATAACATAAAATAAACATAAAATCATAAACATAAAATCCTAGAATGGTTTGTGTTGGAAGGGACCTTAAAGCTCACCCAGCTCCAACCCCTGCCACGGACAGGTACACCTTCCACTGGAGCAGCTTGCTCCAAGCCCCTGTGTCCAACCTGGCCTTGAACACTGCCAGGGATGGGGCAGCCACAGCTTCTCTGGGCACCCTGGGCCAGCGCCTCAGCACCCTCACAGGGAAGAGCTTCTGCCTAAGAGCTCATCTCAGTCTCCTCTCTGGCAGGTTAAAGCCATTCCCCTTGGCCTGTCCCTACAGGCCCTTGTCCCAAGCCCCTCTCCAGCTTTCCTGCAGCCCCTTTAGGCACTGGAGCTGCTCTCAGGTCTCCCCTTCAGGAGCCTTCTCTTCTCCAGGCTGACCCAGCCCAGCTCTCTCAGCCTGGCTCCAGAGCAGAGCTGCTCCAGTTCCTAACCTCTTTTGAAGCAGTTACTGGTGCTCCCACGTTCAGTGCTAAGTACAACAGAAATACTTTCATTGCCTGGGAATGTACTAGGATTTTTCTGGGGAGAGTTGCTGGTGAATTATCTTCCAGCCAGCTCTGAAGTACATATACTTCATACATCATGGATAGCTGGAGCATATCTGGCAAGTATTTTGCTCTGATTGAAGATGCTTCCTCTTCCCTGATGGTGTTCAAGGCCAGGTTGGACGAAGCCTTGGGTGGCATGGTTTAGTGCGAGGTGTCCCTGCCCATGGCAGGGGGGTTGGAACTGGGTGAGCTTAAGGTCCTTTCCAGCCCTAGCTATTTTATGGTTCTGTTCTATGCTCAGAGCTTTCCAACTGAATGATTTGTCACAAAGCAGGTCATAAGAGTCCCTTTGTTCAGAGCTGATGCTCTTGGCCCACAAGTGGCTGCTGTGAGCTCTTCCCATTGGAAGTGGATTGTTTAACCTTGCTTCTCCTTTTTCTCCGGGAATGGACTGGCTCTTACCCAGGCCCCTGATGTCTCAATGCTCTTTCACAGTGCTCCATTGATCTCAAGAAGAATGTACTGGTGATTGGCACGACGGGCTCACAGACCACGTTCCTCCCAGAGGGCGAGCTCCCAGAGTGTGCCCGGCTGGCATATGGGGCTGGACGGGAGGACATCCGGCCAGAGGAGATCGCAGACCAGGAACTAGCAGAAGCAATACAGAAATCCGTAGAGGAAGCAGGTACCAGGAGCAGCCCAGTTGAAATACTGATCTGCATAGTTCCCTTGCTGTGTGGCAGGATATCTGTCAGCAGTGCCCCCTTCTCAGCACCTAGGAGATGCAGTTTAAGGCAGCATCAGTGAGTAGACTGGAGAGGAAGGGGCTTTATTCATGCTCATTGCCTCTAACTGCACTTCTCTCCCTTTCTGTACAGCAAATCTGCATGAAGGCATTCGGGGGTGCTTGCTGTTTAATGTGTGCTGTCCTTGCAACTTCCTACCTGCTCTGGCTTCTTGGCCTTTGAAGATGTGGAGATAAACGATTGTTTCTGGCACCAGTTGTAGTGCCTAGGCAGGGACGTGACTCAGTTGGGTGATATTTCAGCAGCCCCATGTAAAGACAGCTTTGTGGGGGCTTCCACAAGTACTCTCTTAATAGCTGCAGCATGTAAAAATAGAGGAGCTGAAGCAATAAGAGCAAATCTCTGGCCCAAAGATGACAATTCTTAGAACTAGTACTATTTCAGCATTTTTCCTTGGAGTGGTGCTTGTGCCCTTGGAAGGTGAAGTGCTTCTCTTACTGAGGCTGCTGGTGCTCTGAATTTCAAAAGCAGCAGCTGAATTCACATCCTGATGTGTATCTGCAAAGAAGATTTTCACTCTCCCCATAGTTTTGTTCCTTGTGCCTCTGGAATCCATGAGCTGCACAAATGAAGCCCGACTTTAGGCTATGGAAGAATTTGGTAGCTGCAAAATGTAAAGTGGAGATGCCAAAATAGCTGAGAGCTGTGACCTGAAGTGTCTGTTTAATTCCTCCCTTTGCTCCAGCATAGGCTTTTGACTAAAGGAAAGCTTCATTATTTTTGTTCCCTGCTATTCCGTGAAGCTGTGAACACCTCACGAAGTGCATTCCATAGGCCTTTTCCAAAAGCTTTAAAGATAACATTTTACGTGCAGGTGTTTTCTAGAGACTTTTAAGTTTTCCTGCTGATTGTCCCCCTGAAAGCACACAGTGAGATTCTGCTTCCCACACGCATGCAAAACATGCTGGGTCATGTTTGAGCTGATAAATCTGATTTCTTCAACATTTTTATTGCTAATTTTTGAAGACTCTAGCATGTCCGTATGTACAATTGAAGTATCATAACCAGATTTAACCATATATATATGGTTAAATATATATAAATATGTATTTATATATTGGTTGTATGTGATATATATAATATAAATATGTATGTTATATATATAACCAGTTGTAATGCACTGACATTTTTCTTTAACACTTCCCAATTGCTGCTTGATAGTCCAAAGAGTAAGTAGTGACTTTCTTGCAAATAATGAAGTTGTTATATTAAGGGGAGCTCAGGACTGCACTTATTGGTCCCTTTGACCAGTCTGCTTCCATGCTAAGAATACAAGTTCTCCAGAGATGTAAAAACCTTGAGAGGAAGGCCTGGCTTTAATGAATCAGCAAGAAATGGTTTATGAGTTTGGCTTTTAAAGCCAAATTTGTATGTTTCTTAAGCTGCAGCAAATAGAGAGAAACGCAAACACAGATTTGACCTTGTTCCTGTCAGGTTTTGGCAGCACTAAAGGTCAGCCTCAGCAGCCTGAGCTCGTGTCTCCTCACGTAACCTGCAGAGGAAACATGCACGTGTAAACATAAGTGCTTTTCCTGTTCAAATGTTGAGCTTGGTGAAGCCTGGGCTGGTTTTTGCAGTATCTCTACTTCAGAGAAGATTTTGCAGACATCGTATTTGGTTGGGCTTAGTTCTCTGCTGAAAGGGTCAAATAAAAAGCAAACCTCATCCCAAAATATGAGTCTTTACAATAAAGGCATTGTAGTTGAGTGCTTTAAAATGAAAAGTGCCTAAAAAGAGTTAAAGCTGCTTGTGCAGCTGCAGTTCTAAAGGCCATGTGGCCTTGTTCAGACTAAGCAATCTGCAGTTCACCATTGCTGCCAAGCCTTAGAGGAATGTCAGAGATGTATGGATTAGGAGATCATTTTGGGTATCCATTTAATGCTTGTAGAACACCAGTGCACAAAACTAAGGTAGGTCTTGTTTAGATTGACTCTGTGTAAGTCTTAGATGTATTACAAGCCTCTCGCCCACGGGCATTGATTGGCTGTATCCAAAGATGCCAGAATATACCCTCTTCCTTTCTTCCCAAACTATCAGTTGCTGACAGATGGTACCAGGAATTCCAAGTGAAAGAACAGGAAGGTGAAGCGGGAGAGGATGTAAAGCAGCACCAAGGAAGCTCAGCTCTCTACAAGGCCTGTGTTCTTTCATAACAGCTTGAATTTTTGCTGCCTTCTGGTAGATGGTACAACAGCCACTGCTGCATACATCTGTGGGCTATTAAAGTTCTTCTTCTGAATGCACCTGGGTTATTCTTGAGCTTTACTTCATCCCCTGAAGCCCACGTTTCAACACCTGCAGAAGGGCAGCTGAGGTGGTAGTGGAGCCCCGTTATGTTTTACTGTGATCTAGATCCTCCACGTCTGTTTATCTCTGAGAACTCACTCTATTCTGCCCATGTGAAGTGTTTCCCCTGCCACTGGGAGACTCGGTGACAATGGAGGATTTACAGAACTGGCAGCAAAACTGCAGTTGCTTTAGGAAGTATATTCAGTAGTTTACCCCTTACACAGCTTTTCATCCTGACAGCCTCAGTACAATAAAGGTGCTGCCACCACAAATGCAACTCAGGTTTTTCCTAATATAGAGAGGAATTTATCCTTGCTGGTGCACTTTGTGGAGAAGAGTTTGTTCCCAGTGTTAGCTGGATCAATACCCTTGACAGGGCTGGGATTCAGCTCCTGTAGATACCCGTTGGAGCAGGATGACAGTGGCTCTCAGAAGGATGATGTGGAGGAGTGCTTGGCAGGCTACCAGCTACTTCTGCTGTCTAAATGACAGCAACTCCCTCGTGTCTGATCAGACCCTTTATTACCAACCCACTGAATCAAAAGGCAGTTCTGCTTCCTCTCTGAAGGATTGCCTTGGGAGCAGAGACTGAATGTAATCCTGCTGCTTAGAGACAGAAACAGATCCCCCTGGTGTTCATCTGTATCCTCTGTCTGAAGCCTCTTTGCCACCTGGATGAAAGCTGAGCAGTCTGCAGATCTGCAGGGTAATTCTGGCTTTTTAATACCCCAGCATCTCCGAGTTGTTGTAGCTGCACTAAGACCAGATGTGCAGGCAGCAGAAGGGATTGCTGTGTGCAGCGGCTGCTGTTCTTTATACCAAAGCGTATTGATCGGCGTGTGGTATTGCAGCTTAACAGAGAATAAAAGAAGCAAGTAGGTGAGGTGAGAAAAGCAGATTTCTTCCATGTTGTGGACCTGAAGGAATTCTTGGCTGTACTTGGGAATGGTTAGCTGTCTCCGGTACACCTGGGTATGTGCAGAAAGAGAAAGACTTCAGGTAAAACACTGAGTTTGGAGGCCTCTGGGAAGGGAAAGGAAACTAAAGCAAACAAATCATGCAGCACAATCTGGATATCTGACACTGGACAGAGTAGGGCTTTAATGGAAGAACAGGCGCTGCTGCTGCAAAGGTCATGTTGGTGAATTACCGAGCGTGTGAGAGCCGATGTATTAGCAAGATTAGACTATTAGCAAGATAAACTCTCTTATTTAATCTCTCCTGATAACTAGAGCCAGTGTTTGGTGCTCCTGATAGAGATCTGCAATCCGTCCATTCTCAGGGTGGAGAAGGAAGCAATGAGCTGGGTTTGACTTCAGGCTGTCTCTTCCTTTGCTCTGCTCATCCTAGCCTCAGCCAGCAATTCCTTTTGGGGTTTCTGCCTTTCACCCTAGGATCTTTATGCTTCCCTTTTGCAGCAAGCTGGTGTTTTGGCACTGCTGGGACCACAGCCCAGGGATTGTGTTGCCATCTCAGTTCTCACATCCCTGAAACATGCTGCCTGAATATCTTCAGCCTTACGGAGAACAGATCAGACATGTGCCTTGTGCTGTGTATATTTTATCCTATGTGTAGTATCACCCACGGACCACTCTGCAGCTTAGATAGTACAGAACAGCCTTAAAATGGTTCTCAGCAGGGTTATTTTTGACTTGATGTAAGGAATTTCCCAGGCAGAACTCCTGGAAGCAGTGAACAGGAGGAGCTCAAGCTGCTTCCACACTGTCTTGATGGACAGTCAGGAGGGGAGCTGCGAGGTCACAGGACTGTAACCATGCATGCGGTGTGCTCTGAATGCTAACACAAGTTTGGTGTGTTTGTTTCCTAATCCAAACAGAACGTCAGAAGCCTTGATGCATGTAGTGTGTGTTTACTGCAGCTGGAATGGGCCACAGACCAGGTATTTACAGCCACTGGTTTATAAGTTCTCTCTACTACAGTGAAAACACGGTTCTCCTGTGCCCTGACTACTTCTTTCTTTCTGTCTTCCGTTAGAGAATAGTGACAAAGAAACTACCTCACTGGAAATGCCCTCATTACCAGCTTCTGATGGGTTTCAAAATCCAGTCCAGTCTTCAGGACTAAATTCCAAGATCTGTAATCCCACAAATCAATTACTTGATTGTTCTGTCTCTGCCCCTGCTTCAGTTTGCTCATCCGAATCCAGCCTCACAGAGCCCGTTGATCCTAGAGCCGTCAAGTCTTTGGAGTCTTCAACTGAATGCCAGATAACCCCAGAAGAAGAGCATCCTCTATTATCACAACATCTTCCCAGTAACGCTTCCTTGGCAAATAAGGACCCTTCTCCCCAGCCAGGGGAGGTGCCCTGTTGCAATCCAGCTTGCCTTTCACAGAAGACACTCAAAGAAGCACTTACTGCTGACAGTCAAAAGGAATGTAAAGCTGAAGAACAAGACCATGGTCAGGAACGTCCTTTGGAAGTGACAAAAGCAAATAGTTTGGCTGACGCTGCTGCTGAACATGGGCAAAATAAAGATGTATTTCTGTCTTCAGAACAGGAGGGGAAGCATGAGCTTCCCCTAGTCCATCAGGCACACAAAGAACCCGAGAAGGAACGCCTGGAGGAGCAAACTGAGACAACTGACCCAGAACCTCCTTGCCGTGTTGGTGAGGTTGAGAAACCTGTTGTGGAAGAAGCCAGGCAGCCAGAAAATCCTCCTGTGGAAGTGAGAGGAGGTGGACTGGAGAAACCAGGTCTTTCCTGTGGGAAAGGGAGTATCCAAATGTCAGCCTCTTTTAGCTGTACACATACGGAAGCCTTAATGGAAGTAGATGTGGTTGAGCAACCTGCAGCTGAAGTGCAGAGCTCAGCAAGTGAGCAGAAGCAGCAGGCTGGGAACAGAAGTGGATCCAACCTGAACTCGGATGCCTTTTCCATGGAAGTGGAGTCGCTGAAGTCTGCATCCTCCTTGAGTGCTCCGCTTTCCATCGGTGACATTCCACAGTCTAAAAGCACTGGTGAGATTCCTGCAAAGTATACTGAGTTGTATAATCAGTTGGTGGCTGAAGGCAGCTCTTCTCCTTCCAGCATCCATCCGCTGGACATGGATCCAGGAAGATCTTCCGAAGAGCGATGTTTCTCTCTTGCTTCAGCCTTGAAAGAGCTTCACAAACTCTTGGTTATCAGTCGGAAAGGAGAATGTAAAATCCTTGCCTCTGAAGAAGTCTCTCAGCTGGAAATGGCTCACACAGGGCCAGCAGCACAGCAGAAGGGGCTTTCTGAAGAGAAGCAGAAAGGCTCGGATCCAGAACCGAGTTGTTCCTCCTATGAGGTGAGGTCTGAAGGTAGAAAAGCAGAGGGGAAACAGCCTTGTGATTATGGCATTGAAAACATCAGTGCTGGGTCTGGTGGTCACATACAGTCTGCTCTTGAAGAAGGTGCTTCTGAGATTCAGAAGCTTTCAGGTAAGAGTGATTTGGTCGTGGTGAATTCTGCAGCCACATCTGATCAGCAGCAGAGCTCTGAGCAGGAGGAGGTTTTGGCAGGAGGTCATCAGAGTCCAGCTCATCCCACTTTGGAACAGAAGACATCCGTTTCCTCTGCACCCACTGTGGATGAGGGTGCACCTCAAGATACTCAGAGCCTGTGCACAGGAGCACCCGGGAGGAGCAGCAGTTCTGCTCCAGAAGGTCCACGTCTGGGTGGGTGTGAGGAATCAGTGCAGAACCCACCAGCTGCCTGTACTGGACTTGCCTTGGGAGCTTCTCTCCTCCCTGCCTTCCCTGCAGCTGATGTTGATCGGATCCTTGGTGCTGGTTTTACCACGCGGGAAGCTCTTGAGGCTTTGGAACAAGCAGATGGAAACACGGATCTTGCTCTTCTCATCTTGCTGGCTAAGAGTATCGTTGTTCCTACATAACCACAGAAGAGGTAGCTGACTGGGGTATCTTTTCTTTTAAAGGACATATCTAAATTACACACCATGATGTACAAGCTGAATGTGAGCCAGGTTTTTTAATTCTTTGCAGCCAAAGTAACTTGTCTCTTCTGTTTCACTCATTAGATTTGGCCTTTGAGAAGAACAAAAATGTCCTAGCATTGTGTGGACAGAATAGCTTTTAATGATGCATACTGGATGAAAATTCATGGGTTTGTTTCAATGTACAAGTTTAGAATAAGCTCCAATGTTACGAATAAAAAGCAGAAGCCATTCAGGTGCCTGCCCTGGCCAGTGCAGAGCAGGTTGTGAAGTGAATTGTGTGTGCAGGACAGGAGCTGCACACTGAGCTCGGTGCGGCGCCGACACAGCAGCATGTGTCCAAATGGACTCTGGGATCTGGTTTAGCTCTCCTGTGCTTCGTAACCCAACGTCTGTCACACATGAAACTACTGTGGCAGCTACTAAAGGTCTGTAGATGCCCACAGATGTGTAGTGCTTGCAGGAGGAGCACAAGGTGAGGAGGGGTTGGAAACATGCGGTTTTGGGTGTGCACAGGGAAGGCTGATGCCTATTTTTGCCAAACCCTTTTCTGCTCTTGGGCCAGTGTGTTCAAGTTTACAACATGGGGATAGAAGAAGGGAAGGGATAGAATTTGGTGCTACCAAAACTTAAAGAGACGTTTTAACTTATTTGAAGACGTGCTGGTATTAACTGTAGGGGCGGGGATGGAAAAGGAATGGTTTACATTTTCTTTCTAGCCTTGCCCACACCGTGTTTCCCCCAGACGAAAGAACAAGCTCAACCACTTTAAGGCAAAATGATGAAATTATAACAAACCATCCATGTGTTACAGCTCCCTCTGCCCGGGGAAGAACGAACTGTTGCAGTGGATGCATTCTCTATGCACCAAGCAGGGGGTGATCAGGAGGATGAAGAAATCTGCTTTGCACTAGTTTTATCTGATGTTTGGGGATGATCAGCCTCTCAGCTGTGGAAATGCCAACTGTGGGGCACCAGCAGCAGCTGGTGGGTACTAATTTAATACCTCTTCAGAGAGCGAGGGCTCCCCAATAGGGTTTATGAAACAAATGTACTGATGTGGCTTCTGCATTAACAATCGGGGCCTTCTGGGATGTCCCAGGTGAGTGATGAGGACTCACCAAGGCTGTGCTGTAGGAAGCCCTTTCCAGATGTTGTTTTTGGAGGGATGAACTGCTCTGTGATGCTCTGCAGAGCCCCAAAACCATGTTGGGGCTGGGGAAGGGGAAGGAAAGTGTGGCTGAAAAATGATACCAAATTTTAAGTAGGAACTTTTCACTTGGTCCCACTTGCAAATGGCAGAAGTGGCTTTGTGTCAAGCGTTCATCTGGAATCTTCTGCTTTGAGCTACACCTGAAGCGATGGGTCAGCAGCAGCTGGACACATGTTTCTGTCATGACTTTCATTTGTTGTCATCATTGTCTCTGGCCTGTGTTCCCAGTGTTTTGCTTTCCCTGTTGCTTGACAGATTTGCTTCCATGTATGCAAGGCTTGTTTTTGTGCAGGGTGGCATTGAAAAACCAGCACAAATTTGGTTTCATCTGTGAACTCGCAGGAGTCCGTGGTGTCGGTGAGCTGTGGTTGTCAGGTTTTTCTTAGATGCTTGGGCAGCCAGGAGGTCCTTTAAAGGAACCAACAGCTTTAAGGCATTCCTCTGTCTGTCAAATGGAGCTTTTGCATGCACTGTGAAGGTACCAGGTAGGCCTTGGGCTCCCAGATATGTTTAGCTTATAGCCTGCTCGTTGTGATGCTGGCAGCAGGCAGTGCTCTGCTGTTTGGGAGCCCCTTGCCAGAGCAGCATTGAGTAATTCACTTGAGGCTCGGTTCAAAATGACTTACTGAGGCAAGAACTCAGCTTTATCATCTTCACTGGGCAGGTGGTACGTGTTACCCCTGCTGAAGTATTATCTTTTTTGATATATTCTCCTTGCAACGAGCACCTCAAATCAGCGAAAGCCCCCTCTGAAAAGGGTAATGCTTGGGCTGGTACAGGAGTACAGTGTCATCAGATCTCCCTCTAGAAGCCTTAGGAAATAAGATATATTAGATCCATCCCCATCTGCATCTGGTTCACTATCAAAAGCAGCAACAAGAATGAGGCTCTCAGATCAGAGCATCCTCAGTCTAACCAGCTGAATCTGCTCCTGATTGACACCCTGGGGCTCAGTGAGGTGGTCCTAGGGGCAAACCCCCATCTGGTGCACAGACACCAGCTGCAGGTCGGCCCTCGGATGCATGAGAGCTGAATTTGCGCCCTTAGCCTGCAGCCAGCTTCTGGAAGCATCAGATAGTGGCTATTCAGTGGTATATACCCTTTCTGTATTTACACTTCATGGTTTTAGAAGCGATTGCTAATAGCTAGACAAAGTACTGCTGCTTCGCACCAAGCTGGTTAAAGGCTCTAGTTTTATGGCCTCATTTACTCAGACTGCATATACAGAATTTGTGCTATAAAAGCTTTAAAGCAGCAGCCAATTTGCTTCAATGCTCAGATTTATTCTTTGTCAGATATCATTTCTGAAATCTGCCCTTCTGACAAAGCTGTTACTGAAGCGTTTATCAATAGTGCTAGAATTTCCTGGGCAGCTTTCTCTGGACTGCTAGAAACAGCCAGACTCCAACTGAGAAATACTTGTGAACCTATTCTGATCAAGTTTGTCCAAGCCTGGTGATTTAAATCTCTTCATTTCAGAGCCTTGCTTTGAGTGAATGGCTACGTGCTGCTAAATTAGAGAATCAGGTTTTTAGGAGCAAGATTTACATTGGAGAAAATTGGGGCCGTGGTGAGGTTAAAATAAAATGTAATAGAACATGTATTTAGTGAACATTGTCTACAAGTTGTCTTCTGTTTTAACGTGCATGTGTGTCCTCTCTGCTGTACGCACACATCTTTTGCTCAGCCTTCAGCAATCTCTCAACTGATCCCTGGCCCACAAAGTGGGAATACCTCTACGTAGACTACTACAGCTTGTTGGCTGGAGCAGGGGATCAAGGCAACACCAAAAGCTGTTCAGGTTTCCAAGGAGCCATGTGTCCTGGCCTCTCTTCACTCTCTTCCCCCTCCTCATTAATCACTGCTCCAGTGTACTAATGTCACATCAGCTTAGCAAAGCTATTTACAACACATCCATCTATAAAGAGTAAAGCAACACTCAGAGGCTGCTTCATAAAGATGCCAGCGCCTGTGGCATGCCCCACTGGATCTGCAGAGCTTGTTTCTGGGTGTTTGCTGGAGCCACCGTGGTTGTGTCTCTTGCTGTGGGTCTCTGGGATGTATTCTTAAGGATGCCAAAGGAATTTACTCAGCCTCTTGCTAAACGCGTTTCTGTGCGTGAGGCTCTAGGTGAGCTGAGAGGTGATGTTCAGTGAAACACCCGCATCTGAAAGTTTCTGGGCACAGATAATGGTGACAAGAGGAGGAAACGTTTCCTGGTGATGGTTTTACCTGCTGCTGGACAGAGCTGAGCTGCGTTACCGTGACAATCTCTGCCTTGTTGCTATGTATGCTAAACTTGCTACGTAGACACTTGGTCTCCAGGACTGTTAACCTTGTACCTCCTCAATACGTTCCCTTCTTCCTGTCTCCCCTCTTGCCATTTCCTTTCCTCGGAAGTAGCAATATTTAAGTGTACTTGCTGAATGATTAACCTCCAGGCAAGTTTTCTTTAACACACTATGCCATTTACAAATAAGAGGAGGAACAGATCCTAGAGGTTTCTTCACCAGACTTGGACTTCTTGCTGAATGGCTCCCCAGAACTCTAGCATGAATTTAAAGAGGAGAAATCCAGAGGTATATCCCTGCCTTTCTCAGAAGTCAGCTTGGGAAGTGGGGTTGGTTTTGGGTACATCATTCCCTTTTGAAGCATTCAAGAGATTTCTTCCTGCACTGTGTAGACGAGGCTTAGTCCGTGATCCAAATGTGTAGCAGTTTGGGTTACTCTTTGATGCTTTTTAGCTTAAGAGTTTTACAAACTCACTTAAGGAACTTGAGGGAATCAATACTCAGGAATCCTAAAGCTGGTTGCATTTGTGTCATTTACTCTTCTGGGCTGACCACTGCAGCAGTCCTCCCAGGAGGCTGGCAGGAGGAGTGGCTGTGGCAGCAGAGAATGGGATGTGGTTCTGCCCAAATACACACTTGATTCTTTTTTGATTTTGATTTTTTTTTTTAATATTGGGGGACTGTTTATCAACAAAATGGATGTGTAAAAACATTTGATATTTAAAAAAAATGAATAAACACTTTATCATAACGTTGCTTGATTGGTCTGTCTGTATTTCTGAGGTCAGCAGCTCCGCGCTTCCATCCATCTCTGGCTTCTTTTCCAAATCCAGTAGAATTTGCTTAATATAAATGTTGCCATTTTGAACATGATAAGTAGAAATCAGGGCCCGAGAACAGGCATAAGAAATTCCTGTATTCCTCATTGGCAGGGATGGGCTGCTGAATTGAATTCTTCAGGCAGGACTTGGAAAAGCATCGGAGTACAACATAAAGGAGCACTTGGCCACAGCATTGTCTGCTGGAAGAATGAGTGAGGCGCTCCTCATATCTCCTATCAAAACACCCCATTTCCAGCCAGATTAGGAGATGGTTTTATTTTTCTGGAGCGGGAAGCTCTTGGGACATCAAAGAAGAAAGAAAAAAGGCATTTATATCTGTGGTAGGCTCATGCCAGTTTCAGTTAGAAATAACTTCTTTAAAGTCCCTTAAGTGTCTTGTAACAGAACAGCTTTTAGAAGAGGGGAGTAGAGCATCTTCCTCTGTCACTTGTGTGCAGTCATGGAGCAGTAATTCCTTTCTCAGCTCTTGGAAAACACGCATTTTTCCTCGAGGCAAGCCCTGAGGTTTTAACCATTTGAAATCTCTGCTGTCCAGAGAGCAGTTGGTGTTCGTACTGCGTGAGCAGAGCCTCTCAGAACCAGAAGGGGTTGTGAATCAGTCACTGTGACAAAGCACTTCTTGGACAGTGGTTTCCTCCTCACATGCTCAGAGCTCTGCACGTGATGCTGGTGTCAGCTAAGTTATGTCATTAAGGTGGATATTAATTATGAGGGCAAAACTACGTTTTGATTCTGGTCTTGGGGTGGGAAAAGGGAAGGCTCTAATGTGTGTGCTGCTGCAAGCCTGTTTGTACATTGTCCAAAATGTTGGTGATGGTTTCTTCTGCTGGGAAATGATCTAAGGACTAAATGTTTCCCTTAAAAACTATTTGGAGCACTTGGGCCTTGTCCATTCTGCTTCATGAAGATAGTTTTCTTCTGGTACTGTGTGTAAGTGCAGATTAAACACTGTTACAGTTCTGTTCCCATTTAGGATTGTCCCAGCCTGGCTGAATTGAGGCATTGGCACTTTTTTCCTGCCCCTTACATGGCCAAGAGAGGCTCAGCCCCTATGTAATAAATGTAAAGGTTACTGCAGTTGCCGTGCTTCCCTTGGTTGTTTTTCATGGGCACTTTAGGAGTAGGATAAGGGACTCCCCACAGAGAACCCAACACAAGAGGGACGTGGAGCTGCTAGGGCAAGGCCAGAGGAGGCCATGGAGATGCTGCGAGGGCTGGAGCAGCTCTGCTCTGGAGCCAGGCTGAGAGAGCTGGGCTGGGGCAGCCTGGACAAGAGATGGCTCCTGAAGGGGAGACCTGAGAGCAGCTCCAGAGCCTAAA
This sequence comes from Psittacula echo, assembly GCF_963264785.1. Classification (NCBI taxonomy): domain Eukaryota; kingdom Metazoa; phylum Chordata; class Aves; order Psittaciformes; family Psittacidae; genus Psittacula; species Psittacula echo. The sequence continues at coordinate 7,765,263 of NC_137753.1, forward strand.
GGGGCTGCAGGAAACCTGGAGAGGGGCTTGGGACAAGGGCCTGTAGGGCCAGGCCAAGGGGAATGGCTTGAACCTGCCCGAGGGGAGACTGAGATGAGCTCTTAGGCAGAAGCTCTTCCCTGTGAGGGTGCTGAGGCACTGGCCCAGGGTGCCCAGAGAAGCTGTGGCTGCCCCATCCCTGGCAGTGTTCAAGGCCAGGTTGGACACAGGGGCTTGGAGCAAGCTGCTCCAGTGGAAGGGGTCCCTGCCTGTGGCAGGGGTTGGAACTGGAGGAGCTTTAAGCTCCCTTGAACCCAAACCTGGTTGGGATTCTGTGATGACAAAGGATTTTGGTTAGTCACGTGGGCACAGAGCAAGAGCCAGATGCAGAGAGGTGTGTTGTATCATTTGACTTCCTGCACCTGAGTATTTCAGAGAGTGAATGGTCAACAGGAGAAACGTGACTGAGCCATCACTCACACATTCCTCAGTGCCACTCACTTGCTTCTCTTATTCATAGCCCGTGCCTGGTGCTGCTTTGCCAAATGAACCACTTTTTTGGGCAGCTTTTTCACTAGAATGGGATTTGGAAAATTCTGGCCAGCCTGGCTTTTGGTTCCCTCTTGGCCTTACATCAATTATCTGCTCTGCCTCTTCTTTCCCTGGGGGTGAAGGAGCCCCTCAGAAGAGTAAGCACTGCAACCTAAGTGCCCTTAACAGCCAAGTTTACTAATTACAAGGTGCTGTCATGGTTGCCCACACAGGCACTGAGTCATGCAGACAAGGTAAGGAGTTGGTGTCTGAAATCCCTCACAACAGGAGCTGCCAAAGGAATCTGTTCTCGGTCCCTTTGCTTTCTTAGCCTGATAAGGCTATGGTTTCTTCCTTGCTTTTTCCTAATACTGTTCATCTTTCCTGCCTACACTTATACTGCTACCTCCCAAAATGCTTCTTGTGCCTCTTTAATTTCCTTCTGGATCACTGAGAACACCACTGCACTGCGCAGTAAAGTGTGGATCTCACGAGGATGGGATCTGGCACGTAACACACTGCTGCAGTGGATGAGATCCACCTCAGTGACTTGGAGTCCATTGCTGTCCATTCGTGCCTTGATGGCTCCTCTCTTTGTGGGTCATCTTCCATGCTAACTTTGAGCTGTAAATACTGAGCAAAGAGTTAGAAATCTCTCAGGGTGAGGGTCGGAAGCAGTAGCATGTGGTGGGGGTGGAATGGTGCCTCCTGTGCTTATCCAGGGAGACTGGGAGCTGTCTTTAAGTGCTGGGAGCAGGGAATTTTCCACGTCGATCTGTAATTGTGTGGTGGGTGCTTTAAGGGATTGCAAACAACTCGTTTTACTTGGACTAAAACAAAGACTTGGGGCATTCAAAACATCCAGGAAAACTGTAGGAGACCAGGAAGTCTGCTGCACCATGGGATTATAGAGGTGGATATGCTGCATCTGGTGCCTCCAGAGCAATGGGGAATGCAAACAGATGCACTGACCCGCTGGCTGGTGCCGTGCAGCTTTTCTTTATAGCCTGAGCATGCTTTAAGTCCTCAAAGTCACCAGTAGAGATTAAAACAATGCATTGGATCTGATGAGCTTCTCTAAAAGGGGCTGACTTTGTCTCTCCAATGACTTGTTAGGGATGAGGCTTGAATGTTTCATGCTCAGGACTGCTCCTGAGTCATTGTGTGTGCATTGTAGTGGGGATGTCTCCTTGCCCCGCCAGCTCAGCAGCAGTTTTACCTTCCCTTGGCGCCCAGACAAGCCCTGATCCTTGTTGGCAGCTCAGCACAACGCTCCTGCTTCTCCAGCTGCTGCTGGGGACCTGAGCAAAGAGGATTTGCATGGTTTGACTCAGTTTTAACCCAGGCACCAAGGAGCTGTGCTCATCCCTTCCCTGGGAGTTCCAACCAGGCTTTCCAAAGCTGTGGAACTGGCTGGGCCGTTCCTGCAACCACAGGGTGAGAGCAGGCTTGGTCTGGCGTGTTTCCTCCATCCAGGTCCTTGCTCAGCCCTTCCCTTCCAACAGGTTATTTACAGAGGAAGGGGTGGGAATGGCACAGGGAACATTCCTGACAGCTCTTCCTTTTTGAATTGCTTTTACTTTCAGTTCCATTGTCAGTTGCAGCCCCAAGTCCCCACTGGGGCCTTTCACATTGGGTGAGATGAGTTTATTAATTCTATCTTTTAGTTCCTAAAACACCTCCGTTAAGCCTCTGCACCAACTCCTGCCTCTGTCCGGTGATACTGAGTGGGGTTTTAAGGACCTTTTCCCGCTGCTGGAGGTTTGGGCTTGAGCCACACTTACCTGCCCCATTGTTGGCTCCAAGGTGCTGTCCCACCAAACGCATAGAATCATAGAATAGTTAGGGTTGGAAAGGACCTTAAGATCATCCAGTTCCAACCCCCCTGCCATGGGCAGGGACACCTCACACTAAACCATGGCACCCGAGGCTCTGTCCAACCTGGCCTTGAACACCGCCAGGGATGGAACATTCACAGCTTCCCTGGGCAACCCATTCCAGTGCCTCACCACCCGCACAGTAAAGAATTTCTTCCTTAGATCCGATCTAAACTTCTCCTGTTTCAGTTTGAACCCGTTACCCCTTGTCCTGTCACTGCAGTCCCTGATGAAGAGTCCATCCCCAGCATCCTTGTAGCCCCCTTCAGACACTGGAAGCTGCTCCGAGGTCCCCACGCAGCTTCTCTTCTCACATGAACCTTGGCAGTCCCCTGCTTGAGGTTGCTGGGACCGGAGGGAGCGCTGCTGAAGCCCAAGGTGATGGGATGCCATTTGGACCCCCCCGTTTCACCACCGAGCATCTCTCCTTTGAAGCTGAGCGCTGCCAGCACCCCACAGAGCAGCAACGCCATAGGCAGGCCCTGGCTAGGAGGGCCTGGTGTCCTCTCAGCAGGCACCCACCACCATTGTTGTCCCTTTGTGTCCCCTCAGGAGAGCGTGAAGGACCCAACGCCATGTCCCCTTGTGTCCACCTCTGGGTCATGAGAGTCCCAAACGACATCTCCCATCGGCCACAGACTGGTTTGGGTTCATTGACATCAATGTCCCTTCACATCCCTCCCATGTTCTCTCAACGGCCCCCACCGCCATCTCCCCTCACTGCCCCTTGAGGGACCCGGCGCCATTTTCCCCCCCCTCAGCGCGTCCCCGCGGCCGCCATTAGTGCCGGGACGGGGCGGTCCCGGGGGCCGGCAGCCGGGGGCGGGCAGCGCTGTTCCCGTTCGCGTTCCCGTTCCCGTTTTACCTCAGTTCCTGCTGGAGCGCGGCGCCTGTCACGAGCGCGGCCCGGCTCCGCTCCCTCCTCCTCGAGGGAGGCCCCGGCGCGGCCATGGCGCGTTGAGCGGCGGCCACGGCCCCTACCCCGCAGCCGGGCCGGGGCCGGGCCGGGCCAACCGGCAGCACGGAGCCGGCCGGCGGGGCACGGCGGCGGCGGGGCGGCGAGAGGGCCCGGCGCGGAGGGCGGCACTTGGCCTCCGCCGGGCGGGCGAGGCGGAGGGCGGGCGGCAGCGCCATGGAGCCGGCTGAGGTGAAGGACCGCATCCTGGAGAACATCTCCCTCTCCGTCAAGAAGGTGAGCGGCGGGGCCCGGCGTGCGGCTGCGAGGCCATGGAGGCACCTTCCCCCGGCTCCGAGTGGGGCCGTGGGGCTGAGGCCCCCCCTTTGCTATGGCCGCGGGGTTGGAGACACCCCTTGGCCGCCCCTCTGATGGCGTTGTGGGGTTGGGGACACCCCTGGGGACTCCTCCGCCCTGGGGGATCCCTGGGTTCTGCCGCTGCCGGAGATGTGGGGCTGGGGACAGCCTGGGGACACCCAGATACGTGGGGCTGAAGGTCAGTGCCTTGGGGCCCACCCGCAGATCGCAGAGATAGGGGCCTGGGGACACCCTAGGACACTGGGGGATGCTTTGGGACAGGAGCGTGGGGTCATGGACACCCCTGCCAAAGGCTAGGGAAACCTTTAGGGATGGAGGCATCCTCAGTGCTGGTGCCATGGGGCACCCCAGAGGCACCCCTGGGAGTGCGGGCTCACCCCCGGCGCACCCTGCCAGAGGGTCACTGCCGGGGTCACCCCTGGGAGCTGCTGTTGGGATATCCTGGGGTTCCCCCTGGGGTTCCCCCTTGTCTGTGGGTTTCTGTCTCCTGTGGACAGGGCTGTGGGGGTGCCGCTGGGTTCCCTTTTCCTTTTCACTGAGGGGAGATCTGGATGAGTCCAGCCTGAAAGCCCCTTCCAAGAGGTGCTCCCTCCAGCCAGGGATGTGCCTTGGAGGGCAGGACCTGGAATCTTTTCCCCATGGACACAGGGGACGTGTGGTTCATACCCATGGGTTGGGCTGCGCCCTCAAAACAAGGGCTCTGAAGATGTGTGCTGTCGTACTCCATCATACCCTGTCCTGCTGCTTGCCCCTCATTCCTCCTTGCCCCTCTGCATCTGCTGCTGGTGAGAGCGTTTGGTAGAGCCCATCCCTTTGGTGGGAAGTGTCTGCATGCACGGAGGGGACCAGGGCACTGGAGTCTCTTTGAGTGGTTGTAGGGGCACGCTGGAAGGTCTGAGTTGGAGCACGTGTCCTGCCTGATCCACGTGTGAGCTCCAGCATTCCTGGAGAAGGGATTCAAGCTCTGTTGGGGGAGGTAAAGGGGGGGTCTTGTTTGTTTTCATCCCAAGTTTTTGGATCAGGGAAGTTTCTCTGGACTTGCTGACATTTGTGTGGTTGTTGGGTTTCTGCTGCCTTATGGAAAAGGAGTTTACCTGTGGTCTGCAGTGTGTCCTGACACGGGTTTCATCCATGAGAATTTGCCTTTATGAAGACCATCACCAGTGAATTCCCAGCACCGTTATGAAAGGGATGGCCTGACATTGCCTCTGGGATGCAGGATGGATGTGCAATGTGCAAACCTCTGCCAGCTGCCTTCTTTTCTTCCATGGGTGACTCTGCCTCCTGGTCTCTCACCTTTCTGTCCTCTGAAAACTCAGGATGCTCTTTCATCTACCTGGAAATCAGTGAACGTTCAGCCTGCTCCGAGCTCTGTTACAGTGCTCTGCAGAGCTACTGCCTCAGTTTCCCCTTCTGTATAAAACATACTAGTAGCATATAGGATTCGTTGCACATCACTTCCTTACATTCAGAAAATCCTTGGAGGATCCCTGTTGGAAATGCTATAAAACCAGCGTGTTGTTTATTTTGATGATCACTGTACTTGAACAGGACTCCACAGCTACAGCTCTGCCAGCACTCCTCTGCCTCGATCCCTGCAGCTCCTGCTTTGGTCCAGTGGTGAAGAGGGATCGGGGGGTTTTCCAGTCCTGCCTCTTTGGCTTTCTTCTTCAGAGCAAGGAAACTCAGGGAAATGCAGGAACCTCTGTGAAACTTCATGCTGATGGACTTCCTTACCCCATCCCAGTGGAACTCAAGCACATGGTGAAAGTCCAGTGCTGGCACATCCCTGGTTTTACCCCTAGGATGCAGATCTTCCTCAGGGACACTGCCCCCCTTCAGCTCTGGAGCCACTGATTTTTTGCAGCACTTGCCTCTGAGCTCAGCCCCCAAGACCCTGGTATTTCTCTGTTCACTCCATGTCACTGGGAGCAGTAAGGCAGTAGGTGAGCGGAGCAGGTACACACACGTGCTGGGAAATCCTGTTCTCGTTCATCCTCCTCTCCCTTCCTCTGGGTCCCTCTTGAGTAACTCCTTGTGGCTGGGATTGCACCATGGGGCATGGAAGAGGTTTCAAGAGTATCTCTGCTCTCATTTCAGAAGCTTCCTCACTGTGTAGGTTGCTCACTCCTTACTTTCACCACTGTTACAGGTTGGAGTGGTGGAGCGGAGGGTTTGGATGTGTTTGTGGTGATGGTCACACCTCTCCACACCACTTTTTGGCTGGATGATAATAGGGTTTTCTCTCCTCAGTTTCAGACTCAGAGGAGTTTGTGGACTCTCAGCCTGTGGGCTCCAAGTTAGATGTTACTTTAGAAGTCAGCCAGGACTAACCCCACCTCGAGACTGGTTAAACTGGGACAAACCCCCACTGAAGGCTGAGGTTCCCGGTTATGGTGCCAGGCTTTGAGTAGCAGCCACATTAAAAATGCCTCGAGTGAGTGGCCCAGGGAAAGCCATCCAGACACGTGTCAGCTTCCCTCTGCCTCAGACAGGGAAGGCAGTGAGCAGCAGGGTCTGTGCCACAGAGCCCTGCGGCTGTGACTTTACCTGAGTGCAGCTTCAGTTTCCACAGGGTGCTTCTGAATTCAGGAGTGGACTCAGAGCACAAGCACTGGGTGAGTTCTGTATGCATCAACAGCAGCAAAAGTGCTTTCATTCCAAGTGAACCCCTCGAGCCTCAGTAACCAGGACTGTTTCTCTCTTATTTTCCTAGAAATAGCTGAGGGATGGAACCCAGCTAGAAAAGGTTGGGTCACAAATCTGCTTGGAGAGGGAAGTTACAAACCTGAGGGGGTCTCTGTGTGGTACCCAAGACCTGGACCATTCCTGTACTTCACCTGTACCTCAGAGATCAGTGCTAATGGCGCTGTTGACTGTAGAGGTGCGAGAGCAGAGGTCTGAGATCAGGACTCTGCGAAGAGAGAGGCAAAACATCCAATTTGGACAAAATCTGCCCCTCCACCTGGAGACCTGTCAGAGGCTTCTGCTTTTGGTTTCAGGAGAGGTCAGGAAGCATTAGCACTGGTGAGGGGGGTCCCTGCATCAATTCCAACATGCATCCAAGGACATTGTGAGCATGGTGTTGATTTCCCATCCAGAGCTTGTCCTCTCTGGCAGATGTAAGTCAATTCAGAGGGTTTTGCTTTCTGCACGCATGGACAGTGGTGCTGAGGGCTCATTCCTTTTGCCTTGTGACTGCTTCTGTTCCCCTTTCCCATCCAGTGCTCCCTCACGCTGCTTCCTGCCCTGGGCTGTGCTCCACCACAAGTTACTGTGCAAATTGGTGCCTAACCCTTAAGGTTTTTAAAGGATTAGGGCTTTATTGAGGCAGAAGGCTGGAGATGGACATGTTATGACTCAGTGTGGATTCACCCCGTTCTGTGCATCCTCTCCCTTGTTCATTCAAGTGCTTGTTTTCTTCTAGGAGATGCTACTGTGCGTGGCAGCAGTTGGGTGAGAGCTGCCTCCTGGTGCCTCCCACCTGAAATTTTACCTTGATAAGCATGTGAGAAATGCCAACAGCTTCATACCCATCCCTGGCCAACCATCTCCTGATAGCTAGAACCTATCACAATGACCTGGTCCATGCTAAAGCTGGCAGTGTAAATGTTTTGTATTCTAGAGAGGTTTACTGCTGTCCTGCCTGTGATTAGGTAGGGAAAATACGAAGTCCTCAAACAATGCTTATTGTTGGCAACTCAGGAGCTCAATATAAGATCAGAAGAGATCAGAATCCAGGATTTTGGGGCTCTTCTCTGTTTTTCAGGCGTTCCTACTGGCTTTGAAGGAGACACATTCCCATGAACCCCAGAGCAGCTGATCCCTGGTGCATGCCAATCAGGTGGAGCTATGGTTTTTGCTGATGTTGCAGTTCTTGCCAAAAGCCCTGGCTCTGCTCCGTTTGTGCATGACTTTGGGAAGGTTTCCACTTCCCTCCCAGTGAATTAATGCTGTGCCTTCTTTGCCTGTCTCCGGCTCAGATTTGTGCCATTGAAATGCCTTTGCAGTCTGCCCTGCTCCCTGAGCAACACCTGTGCAACATCTCTGCTTCTCCTCCATGGTGAGGGAGGATAGATTTGGGGATGGTTTAGTGCCCCCATGTCCTGGAGAGGAGCAGGTAGCGCTGGAATGGGGCATCCCTCCTCAAATCTCATAGGGAATGTGCTCACCTCTGGCTGGGTGCCATGACACAGAGGTAGCAATTCTGGAGATGTGAAAATAGCCAAGCAGTGACTTGTCTCCTGCTTCCTGCTGAGGGGCACCTCGCTGGCTCTCAGACCACAGGGGGTTTATCTCTGCCAGGGTGTTTCCCCTCGCTCGTGTTTGCTCCAGGCCACATCCGTTGTTGCTGAGGGGAGCACATAGCAGGGATTAACTTCAGAAGTCCTGCCATGCCCCTTCACCACATGTACCAGGTTTGCAAGCTGCCTGAAGCCAGCAGCAACCTCACACAGCTCAGAAGTCAGCCATGAAGACACAAGGATCTCTCAGGCGCATTAAGAAGCCTATGAACGCTTGCAGCTCCTACACTGTGTATTTTGATGGTTCTCCAGGAGCTTTGCCACTATCTGATGAGGGAATGAAGCCATTTGCTGTGGTTCTGCTGAGAGCACAGCTGTGTATTCCCTGAGTTGCTTAAGGATTTCAAAGTTTCTCTCTTTGGAAATTCCTGTTGCCTCATCCTGGGACAGGTCTGGTGATGATACGAGGTTCATCACCCACACTTGCAAGGGGATTAGATTCTGCAGGTACCTAAAGTGATGTTTGTCTCATACCCAGGGGAGGCACTTCTCAAAATGAGCTCTGTTTCTGTTGGTGGACAAGGCTATGATAGCCTTTTGGGGAGAAAACATCCCACTTGTTTTACCACTAACACGAAGCCTTTCACTGGAGAGCAGCTGGTTTAGGAGGCTGAATTTTGGCAGGGGGTTTATACAAGGAGCTGAAGCAATGCCTCTGAGCCTCTCTGCCTCTGATTGCACAACTGCTGTTGAGTGATTTCAGCTTTCCCCACTGCTGATAACCTGGTCCAAGAGGAGTAACTGAAATAACTGCAGAGATTTATAGCAGCAAATGCCCAGGGTGTAAGTAAACAGCAGCTCTCTGGAGAGCAGCACCTTTACAAGGACTTGCAGGGCACAAACAAGAGGAGCAGGATGCTCCCTGTGACTTGGAAGCGTCACCACTGGAAAAGATCCTGTCCTTTGCTGAGCCATGCATGGGTCCAGCCTGGTGCAGGGTTTGCTGCTTAGAAGTAATGAAGGAAAGCCCTGGAAAGACCTTGGGGCTGTGGGAACTGAAGAGTGTACATGTCCCATGAGGTGACAGCCTTCCTGGTGCTGGATTGCAAACGCTTCAGAGCTCTGTCTCCAGGCACGAAGCATCTTTGCTGTGGGTTTCAGCTTCACCTGTTTCAGGCTCCTGTCTGTGCATATTACGAGCACACTCTGTTTCTCTCCAGACTGCTACAGCATCACTTTTGGTGCCTTCAACATGCTGACACTGAGTGTGATGATGTATTTCATTGGGAAAGCCACAAGATCCAGATGTCCTGAATCCGGGATGGACACTGGGCACTGAGACCTGCTCTGGTTTGGAAGCTTGTTGTAAGAAATGTTGAGTCAGATCATGTATGCAAGCTCCAAAATATGCTGCTGGAGCTGAAGCTTTAGGGTTTGTGTTCTATGAGTGTGCAAGAGAGGATAACATCCCTGCCTCAAAATTCAGCCTGCTTTTAGGGAAGACCAGAAGGTTTCCAGGCAGAGTAGTTCGGCCTCCTCTTTGTGCACTTGCCATTGTATGGTTGTACTCCCCTGAGCAGGTATGAGGGTGCTTTCTCTCATATATGTGTCTGTCCTATCCCTTCCCATTGCCACTTCCCTTGGGGTTGAGCTGCCGTCGCTTGCCTGGGACAAGTTCAATAACCCACCACCTTTTTTGGTGCTCCCTGGAGATCCAGGCTTGCTCCTGAGGGTGCAGCCCCAGACTGAGGGCCCAGAGCTGGTTCTTAATCAGCAGGTTTTTAATCACTTTGTTAGCTTTGCAGGCTGCCTTCAGAGGAAACCATATGGGCTTGCCCTTGCAGAGAGTTCTATGTGTGCAGTGTGGTAGGTAACATGCCACCATCCTTGTCCAGTTGGTGGAAGAATCAGGTCCTGGGAGCAGGCTTTGGGGTTTGGGTCTTGTTCGCATCTCCAGCTGCCTGCCTGGATGGCTTAGGAAATACTGCCCTCAAAGAAAACCCCTACCTGGTAGCTTGGAGAAGGTGTCTTTCAGCTGCTGGGGAAGATGGTGAGAGAACAAGAGCTGAGGCAGAGAAAAGGCTTCTGTTAGGTTTTGGCTGCCCACTTGCTGCACTGTGGTTACTGCTTTTGTTTTGCATTCCTACAGCAGCCCATGTGCTGTGGGTTTCAAAGCACCCCTTGCCTTCCCCATGCAGCAAGCACAGTGCTTGGGGACATGAAGGAATGCAGGGGGTGGGGGGTTACTTTTATTTTGCCATGTCTGTCCTGTCAGGGACAAGCAGAACAAGGGAGAAGAAGTTGGTGTCAGAAAACTGCTGGTGAAACATCTGCAGGCCGGATTTATGGAGTGGAGATGGAGATTCGGTTGGGTTGTGGCCAGCCGTGATCAGGGTAAGGAGGCTCTGTATTTCGATAAGGTTTTAGAAACTCTGGAATGATTTCAAAGGAGCACCATGAGAATGACTGGATTTGGGGAATGGACTTCACAGCGTGTTTGTTGGCATCCCTTGCAACACAGGAGCTCTGTGAATGGGCCTGGCGAGCTTCACACGCTGAGAACCGGTACAATTAAGAGGTTCTAAAGTTGTGCAAGGAATGATCCTTTCTGGTGCGTGCCAGCACAGGGTGTGGTGGTCATTGCACAAAGTCAAGTCAGCTCGTGATGGATAAACAGCAATTAAAGCCACCTTCTCCTCAATGGGAGTGAGGTGGGATGGAAGGAGCACAAGCCTGGTGCTCCCCCCCTGCAAACCAGCTCTGTTCCCTTTGGACAAGCACCCTCTGCTCTGCTTCCCTCTCAGGAGTGTTTAATTCACCTGCCTTGAGTGTTTGGGCTTTCGTAACCAGGTCACCCAGGCAGGTTTGTCCCACAGTGCAGGGACCCAGATGGCTGCAGCGTGCTCTGGGTGTCAGATGCCTCCTGCACGCCAACAAGTGCTTATTTTGGCCACAGGAATGTCTATAAATAGCCCCGGGACAGGGCTCAAGGCATTCACCAATGCCCCACATGAGTCCATGTCTGAGCCAGCCTTCAACCCTTCCCTCTGGATTTGGAGCACAGAGGAGAGGAGGGAAAAAGCATCTCTCTGGACAACCCAGTGGTGACCAGTGTCACGTTTGGGTCATGTTTTTAACCTGGTTCCTTGCTTCCATCCTGATTCTCCCTGGTTCCAGCCTGGCTCACTGCCCAGGCATAGCAGGGAGCTGCTTTGTGGATGCTTCATAAGGTTTGGTCACCACCTCCCAAACAGGTCCATCTGCTGTAACTGGGGAGAGGTTGGTTTCAAATTGTTCATTTGTGGTTTATAGTGATTTAGATGCCGCATGGAAATGCCTTTTTGTCAGGGTACTGCCACATGGCTCCTGCCTTTGCTGCACAGTCAGGATCCACCAAGATGCTCGTGGTCATAGTTCCTACAAATTTCCAGCTAGGTGGATCTGGAGCAGGCCAGCTCCAGGCCTGTTCTGAGAAATGGTGCAAGTGGATTTTGTTCCCCAAGTGGGACAGCTGTTTCACTTCACCTTTCCTCTTCATCCTTCTTCCCAAGCCAAAAATGCCTCCCCATCAACTTTGGCAATTCTCAGCCTCTCCCCACCCTCGCTGTAGGGATGACTCAACCCAGGAGACCCTGAGGCTTCTTCTGTCTTGTTTCCTCCCTGGACACGTGGTGGCTTGGCAGGGATTTGTCTGGCCAAACTCATTCTGGGGCTATTGCAAGCTGTGCACATCCTTTGCTGGGCTGTAAGCTGTTGGATGATTGGATGCTGGAAACAGCACTGTCTCTTGACACAGCACCGTATAGGAATGTGGCAGCACAACTTAGTTCCTATGGATAGGACGAGCCCGTAGTGCACATCCCTGTGACTGACAACTCCTAAAATGCCATGACTTAGAGTGTCCAGATCCAGATCTGAAACTGCTGTGTGTGGCTCCCCTTGCAGGGTCCCATATGCACAGGGCTGGTGTGACCCCGTGATTGAGCAAACCAGTCACACCAGCTCGTCCTTTGCCTCCTGACGTTGCAGAGGGACAGACTTGAGTCTTTTGGGGTAGGTTTGCTGTGGACATCGCTATGGGGCTGGGTTTTCCAACAGCCTCCCCAGGAAGAGGGTGCAGTGCAGGGGTAGCTGGTTTGTGTGGAGCAGGAGGCTGCGTGCTTCTGGCAGAGCAGCTAAAAGTGACAGCAAGCCTTAATATAACACAGAGTGAGCCCTTCAAACCCTAGATCCCTTCATGGGGGAGATTGGGCTTTTCAAGGGAAGAGAAATCTGGTTTTTAGGAATTCCTGGTTGCATCTCAGTGTTTGGAGATGTTGAGATGAGACAGTCAGGGCTTGCTAATGGGCTGCATCCTCTGATGAAGGGAGCAGGTCGGTCTGTGTAGCAATTAAGAGGGTTGGGAGCTGTGAACTGGCTGGCAGAAGGACTGTAACAAAGATGTAAGTTATTTTGGGGGAAGGAAGGAAAGGAAAAAGAGGAAATGTTTCTATTTGCTCATCTCTTTTGCTGCTCGGGCTCGAAGTGTCTCTGTCACGGGGAGTTCCTGTAGTCGGTGGTACAGACAGGCTCCAAGTTCCTCGAGGATGCCTTCGCCAAGCTGTGTGCTGAGGGCCTGCTTGGGTTTAGTGTAAGCTAGTGGAGGGCCTGGTTTAGTTTTGTTTCCTCCTTGCTGTCCTCAAACCAGCACAGAGCCTGGAGAAGCACCCAGGACAGGATGAGGGTGCCCAAGCTATCTGCAGAGGCAACGGCCTGGTTGGGACAAGCCAGGAATTGCTGCTTCAAATCCTGCCTGTATGGCAGGGGCTTTGCTTCCTGCCTCAGTTTCCCCAAAAGTGGGATATTTTAGTGAGCTCCAGGGAGAGCATCCCCTGGAGTTTAATCTATCCATCACTTGAGGGATACAGCTCTGAAATATGACTTTGTTTCTTCCTCTGCTGTCCTTGCTACAGCTGCAGGTAGCTCCTGAAATGGATCTTGAATAGTGGGATTTTAGGGCATTCTCTTCCCTGCTTGTGTCTGGGCTGCCTGTTGATAGTGTACATCCTCTGGGACAGTTCCCTCCCAGGAAGGGGTAAGAGCTGCTGAGCTGCAATGCTTCGGGTCTCACCTGGATGTTGTGAGAATGTCTGTGCATCACCAGCGCACCCAGTGGCTCTGCAACTAAAACACTGCTGCCTGTTTCCTTCCACAGGGGATTTACCTTCTGGATTAGTTGGGACGGGGCAGGTTCATGTGCACTGTGCGATGGGATGTGGGAATTTGGCCATGATTCTTCGGGCTCAGCAGTTCTTTCCCACGTAAGGGCTGGGACCAGCTCCATGCAGGAACACGCCTGGCTCTCCCATCTTACCTAAGAGCTCCAGAGCAATTCACCCTTCAAGCAGGGAGGGTGTTGGAGTTAGATCTATTCCTGTTTTCAAGAGTGTTGTTGGGAACAGTTTTCCAGGGGCCATGAGGTGTTCTCTGTCCCCTGGATAACTTTTACATGAAGACTGGATGGTGTTTCTGAAGCAGCTTCTCTGCCTCCAGTAATAATTGAAGAGGAGAAAGCAGTTTTTTGGGGACAGATCGGACTCGACCAGCACAAGTTGTTGTTTTTTCAATCTACCATGAAACTGGTGAGGTTTGGCAAAGATGCATCAGGTCACTAAAACACTGTACTTGTGGCTGATGTGTTGTTGTGTTTCAGCTGTCACCAGCCAGACAAATAAAGGTGGTGTATAGAGCTGAGATTACATCCCTTGTGAGTAATCTCCCTGCCTGAATGCCAAGTATGTGTGAGACGGGGACCTAAATAGATCTGTAAGCTGTAGGGGCAGGAGGAGGCCGGTGGGTCAGCTGGGAAGGGATATAGGATTTGGGGGTAAGGGGATTTCTAGGATTTCTAGCAGCAGCTTTTTTCTGCTTTTGCAGCAGCACATGGCTCTGTCTGTATCCAGTGCCTTCTGCACCCTCTGAGTCCCCGTGCTGTGTGGCCAGGCAATTCCTATCAGCCTGTGTTTGAAAGTCCGGGGCAGCTCTCAGCTGCCTGGCATCAGTACCCAGCATCGTGATGCTCCCTCAGGCCACCTTCAGCAAGAAAACCTCTGTCTCTTCTCAGGATGCTGAGAATTCACACAGATTTAGCTGCTGGACTTGGAGCATCTTTTTTACCTGGAAGCAACGTCTCTCCCCAACCAGGTTTTTCCCATAGCAAGACCCTGAGACTGAGGAGGGGACTTGTCCATGCAGGGCCAAAAACAGAGCTCAGAGCTCTGAGTTATTTCTGTTCTGAACTGCTTTGTGCTGGCTGCACCACTGCAGAAGAATCACCGAAACCCCACTGAAGCGTTGGCTGTAAAGGGGCAGGTTGTGCAGCACAGCAGGTTCTGAACCTGCTCAGCACACAGGGAAGTTGGTTGTGCAGCCACAGCCATGCTGCTGGCCTGTCTCTGAAATGTGGATGAGTCTTTATGGGTGAGGTTCTCCCTATGAGTTACTGCCTTTAGGGTACTCTTAAACCCAATTGCTACACCCTGTAAGTAACCTGCATCAAAGTTTAGCTAGCTGAGGGATTAAAGAAAGCTAGTTAATGCCGCTTGTGAGTGTGTTGGCATCTCCATCTGCCTCCTCAGTGGGCTGTAGAAGGGTGTTTCAGCCATCTCATCTCTTCCTTTTGCAGCTGCAGAGCTACTTTGCTGCCTGTGAAGATGAGACACCGGCCATCAGGAACCATGACAAGGTCCTGCAGCGTCTCTGTGAACATCTGGACCATGCTCTGCTCTATGGGTAACTGCGGAGCTGCTGGGGTGCTTTTCACCCAGTGTGTAGCCTCAGTATGGGGAAGCCATTTGGGCAGTCATTGGGGCAGAGGTAACAAAGCCCTTCCTTAACCTTCCTCTGGGTTTCTTTCTTCTTCCAGCCTGCAAGATCTTTCTTCAGGCTACTGGGTGCTGGTCGTTCACTTCACCCGCCGAGAAGCCATCAAACAGATAGAGGTGCTTCAGCATGTGGCCACCAACCTGGGGCGCAGTAAGTGCTCACAGACACTGCCCTGGCTCTGAGGGCAAATAGGTCTGGGCACATCTGACAGGAGGCCCAGGCAGATTGTGCTGATGTGGTCGAGGGCTGGGGCTGCAGCAGAGTGAGGGAGGCAGCAGGAGGCAGCTCAGGGCCAAGGAGGTGGGAGTCCTGCCTTAACCGTATGCACCGTGCCTCAGGATCAGGTGCCTGATGCTGCTTCTCCCCTGCTGCAAGTTGTCTGTAGTGGATGTTTGGGACCATCGAGGCTGCTTTTGACACAGGACGGTGCCCAGAGACCTCCTCTCTGCCTGATTATCCCAACACCCTTCGTCTCCCAAGCCTGTACTGGTGAGAGCGGAGCTGAGCACAGACTCCCCCATCACCTCTCTGCACCAGAATGTGTGTAATGTCTCAGACTGCTCCTGTGCTGATTCAGAGTGATTCTTCCTCCATCTCTCCTGTCTCCTGATCCCTGGAGATGCCCGCAGGGCTCCCATCTTGCTAGAGACACACAGTTGTGTGTCTGCTTCTCAACCAGCTACCACACAGGCTCTTATTCCCATTCCCACTCCAAATCACAAATCTGCCCCTTCACTTCCCACTGGCATTTTTCACCCAGATTCTCCCAGTGGTCAGTTGCTTCCCTGGAATGATACGAATGTGAATGGATGATCTGACATGTTTTAACTGATTTGTGGTTATTTCTGGCCTTGCTTCACTTCTCAGGTATTTCTCCACAAATGAATCTCTCTGCTGCTTTGTTTTCAGGCCGGGCATGGCTGTACTTAGCCCTCAATGAGAACTCTTTGGAGAGCTATTTGAGGCTGTTCCAGGAAAACCTAAGCCTGCTGCACAAGTACTATGTCAAGTGAGTATCCCAGCTCCTTGTCTGGGCATTGGTGGGCATCCCTTCTCAGAAGCCAGCCCTAATATGTCAGTGGGGAACAAGCAGTTGATCAGGGTCTGATTTTTCCTTTGTGGGTTTTGCATGATTAATTTAAAGGTCCCAGTTGCGAGCACTCTGTCCTATAAGAGAGCCTACAAGCGTCTCTCCTAGTGACTGCTTTTCCTGCATGTTGCAGATGTACTGCTTATATTCTTCCATGTTTTCCAAAGAGCTGCTGAGCTCTTGGGACCCAGCTCTGGTAGACACCTGGAAATCTGCCTGTAGCCTGGTTGGGGACAGCACACAGTGAATGTGTGACTGCTCCGAGCTGCACACATCTGCCCCTAAGCTTTGACACCGCTCTTAGGAGGCAGACACAGGGTCACAGCTCCAGGGCAGTTTATAGGGCAGCTCAGAGACACACCACCAAGAAAACAGAAGGGCATTTGTAGCTGTTTCTTCTCTTTCTCACATCTCTAAAGGTCTTTTGTTCAATCCATGCTGCAGGAACGCCCTGGTTTGCAGTCATGATCATCTGACCTTGTTCTTAACACTGGTGTCTGGGCTGGAGTTCATCCGCTTTGACTTGGATCTGGTGAGTGTTTTACCTGCTTCTCTCTGCTCTGGGAGCAGGTATGGGGGCAGGGGGAGGCCTGGGTGTGACAGGTCCCACTGCTTGCTCCAGGTTGTACCATCTTGTTGGCCTACAGCTGAGAACGTGAAGGTGCCACTTTTAGGAAAGGCTTTAGGCTGGGGTCTTTGGAGATCCAGCAGTGGGATTTATCCCTATTGCTCTGCACAGTTCAGGAGAGGAACAAGGCAGCTGCAGGGCAGCGTGGTGGGGGTAGAGGAGCTGAGCTCTGCAAGTGTGGCACAAAATGCTGGAGTCCCTCCAGGTGAGCACAAAGCCACCGGCAAACCCTTGGAGTCGCAGTGGAGCCACTGGGTTTCCTCTGAAAGGCAGAAACAGGCACTCAGAGGACGTTCAAGGACAGTCCCATCATTTCAACTGCTAATAACTGTGTGGTGACTCAGAGCCTGACTCACCCCGTGCTCTCTTCTCTGCAGGATGCTCCTTACCTGGATCTAGCCCCGTACATGCCAGATTACTACAAGCCTCAGTACCTGCTAGACTTTGAGGACCGTCTGCCCAGCTCCGTGCATGGCTCGGACAGCTTGTCCCTCAACTCCTTCAACTCGGTCACCTCCACCAACCTGGAATGGGATGACAGTGCCATTGCTCCATCCAGTGAAGGTCAGTGGTTGTGTGGAGATGGGATGTGCTCTCACATCCCCTTTGGCTGAGCTGTCAGACTGGATGAGGCAGTAAATGATGGGCTAGAAAAGACCAAAGCAAGAGATCCAGAAGTTAGGCTGTGAGTGTCTCCTGCCTTGCCTTGGGAGGTGCTGGGACTTAGACTGTGGACAGCACCTTTGCCTCAGACTGGGAGAGAAGGACTTTCCCTGCTTGTCACCTCAGGCCACCTCTCCATCCTGCAGCTGTTTTAGCAAGAACTGGAGAAATTTGCCCGTGGAAAATTTGCCCATGGAAAGCCAAGCCCATATCTGAATGTGCCTTCCAGTTCAGAGCAGGCCCACAGGGCTGCAGAGGACCTTTTTTAACTACTTGTTTTGCAGTCCAGAGACCCACATATGATGGAGGTGGTGGGGAATAGCTTCCAGGGACTTGTCTCCATGTCTGCAGTCTGAGGAAAAGGCAGCCAGTGGGCTCAGAGGTGCTGGTTTTCCCTCTTTATGCATCTTAACTTGAGCAGCATGATAAGTTGTCCTGCTCATCCCCTCATCCCTATTGGAGGGGGCTGGATGTTGTTCCTGATGCAAAGAAGAGATGTACTTTGTGCCTATGCCCTTAACCAGGCTCAGGCTGGAGCAGGGAGCTCTTGCCCTGCATGAAGCATGTTCACATGAAGGGGCAGCTCCAAAATACATTAGCCCGGTTCCCTTTTTGATGTCAGTCTGGACAAAGCAAGACCAAGGGATTCTGGAAGGAATAGATGGGGTGATGAGTGCTGTGAACAGGGTGCAGTGAATTCAGGACTGAGTCCACATACGAATGGGTTCCCTGTGAGACAAGAGTCCCCCAGTTGCCTTTTATGCGTACGATAGAAACAGCAGACATTAAAGATGCTGGGAAGGAACAGCCTGGGATGGGTGTTAGCATCCTTTAGCAAAGGACTTTGAAGGACAGCGCTGGTTTGGACTCACCCATGACATCTGCACTTGTGCTGTAAGTGTGGAAGGCTTTGCTTCCCAGGACTTCCCATGCCAAACCTCCAGCATCCCAGATGGAGAAAACATGAGAAGCCTTGCAATGAAAGTCTCAGGAAGAAGCTTCTCTGTCCCCAAGGGTTTGACATAAGCAGCAGTTTTAGTTCTTGCAGCATGCCCTGGGCTTGTACTCCTGTTTCTCCCTCAGCAGAACATGTCTTGGTGCAAGCAAGTCTCCTGCCTGTTCCTATTGACTGGGCAAGAGGTGTCACTTGGGTTAGGCCACACTCTCTAGCCCCTGTGGTGGATGGAAGCTTAATGCTCATGAGAAGAGGGGTTTAGAGTAGAGATCCAAGAGATTTTGGAGCTAGATTTTGGATTTGGCATCATCACAAGCCCTTGTGCCCGGGCAGCGGTTGTGATCTGTGTCTCAGTTTCCCTGTGCATAGAAGGGTTCAGTGGTGATACAGAAATCCTCTGTGGAAGGACCAGGACAGAGGGGGTGCCTGAGCCCAGGCAGTGCCACTGTTCCTCCTGCTCAGAGGAACTGAACTTCAGTAACTGTTTCACTGCTCATCATTTCAACAGGAGCATCTCCCTACCCTGTGAGTGTAGGTGGAGTTGGGGGTTTTAGGATCAGTGGACAAGTTTTTCCCTTTAATCACACTTTGCAAACATTAATGAGTCAAACATCACAGTATCTATGGGAGGTAGGTGTGAGGAGGGAAAACTGAGGCACAGATTGACTAAATTGCTTCCCAGAAGGGATCCCAGCCATGACATGACCATGTTTCTGTTTTAGCTTTCCTTCATCCCTCGCTGGTAGCTCCCATAACACAGACATCCCACAGGAACAACCAGTGGTGCAGCTGGTTTCCATTTGCATCCATGTTCCCTAACTATTTTCTCATGAGTTTCAGATACCAGTGGAAAATTGTTTTGTTTCTCTCCTTTCCCATCTCCCTCCCCAGATCCCCCTCACACTCTCCCCTGTCCCTTCTCCCTCCCCACTACTTGCATTTTCTAATCTTGAGTTTTATCCCTCATTTTTGTAGATTATGATTTTGGAGATGTCTTTCCAGCAATGCAGACCATGCCCAGCAGAGACTGGGAAGGTGGGACATACTCATCTGTTACAACCTTTTGGTTTTCTCTCTGCATTGCTGCCACCTGAAGCTTGCTGCATGCTTCCCAGTTCAGTTCTTTAACAAGCAACCACCGCATCTTGATGGAATTCAGTAGAGGCAGAAAGGAGCAGAAAAGGTCCCCCAAGGTGGGAGGTTGTGTGTCTCATTTGTGAGGCCACGTGCAAAGCTTTCCCCGGCTCCTGGTGCATGCAGGCACGCTCATCTGGTGTGTATCCGGGAGCAGAGGGATGTTTTCCTGCCTCTGATGATGCCTCTGTGTCTTCTAGACCAGGTTACAAAAGAAGAGCTTCAAAATCAGTGCCCAAAATGAGTGTGACATGCCAGCTGACCTTCCTGTAGATCTCCTCTTTGGGATAAAGCATGCAGGGTGCTGATGGAAAAGCTGATCCAATCATTGATTTCCTGAAAGCCCTGGAAAGCAGCTGAATTAATTCTGCTTTCTTTAACTGGGGGCCTTTTGCAGGGATTGGTTTGGGAGGTTTTGTTTCCCTTGCACCCTGCTGTGCTGTGTCAAAACAGCTTTTGAAGCCACAACATCCAGCACGTGGCTCTGCTCAGTTTGGGTCTCTATGCTTCTTTTTATTTTACCACTTTTAAACCCAATTTGTCAGCTATGTCTGGCCTTTATGCACAAGAGCATGTGCCCATTTTAGAGGAACTTGTTCTCCTTCCTCCACATGCACTCCCTGTGCATATCCTTTACATATCACAGGAGTAGGAGATTTCTCTGCTTTACCCCTGGAGGAAATACACCCATGCTCTGTCCTTTGCAGCTGAAAGTCGGATGGAGCCTTGGGTCCAAATTGCCTTGGCTGGTACCACCTCATTATTTGGGGAAAGTCTGCCTGAATTCCATGTGGATTGCTCTTGGGCTCTAACACGCTCCTTCTCATCCTTTTTCTTACCACATGGCGATGGTTTAATGCGTCCCTGAAGCTTGAGTGTCCATGTAGAGGGTACAAACCACGTTCCCAAACCCAACACCCAGCAAACAGCTTAACTGTGAGTGTTGGTTGCAGGCTGGGAGAAGCCAATGGATGCTGGGGGCAGATCCCTCTGGCTTTTGTGTGAGCTTCCCTGTGCAGGTCCTGGTTGCAAGGTGGTGCCAGTGGGAGCCACCACAGCTCTGGCATGGGCGAGCCGAGCAAACCTTGGCTATAGCAAAGCTTCCATTATAACCTCTGCCAGTTTAGTGTCCTGATGCGTTCCTTGCTCTTTGTACACAGAGCTAGAAGGATTAGGTTAAGAAGGTTAAGAAAATTGGGGCAGATCCCTGTTGTCAACACATTTTGGGGTAAAATTCTGTATTTTGGGGTAGAATTCTGTATTTTGGTCAAAGATTGTTTTGTCTCAACAGAACCAGCAAGTGACATTCATTCTGGTGACGCAGGCTTGAAGCCTGGGGCTGAAATAGCTTTTGAATGGTTTATTTCCCCTTTACCATGGGATTTACATCCCCTGATGGAGTTTCACACCCCCAATGCTTGGGGCAGGCATTTCAGCAGGAGCAAAGCAGTGTTTTGAAATCAGCCATCACACAAGTGCCTTCATCAGATGTTTAGAAGAGGTTTCATTTTCTTACTCAAACCCTGTGCCCCGAACCAGTCTGTAGGGCTGTGGTTTCCTTCAGACAGGGTCTCCCTGCCTAGCAAGAGGTTTCTACCTGGCTTTGGATATGAAGGGTGCTGGGGAAGAGAAGGGCATGGATAACCTTCCCTTAACCATGACTTTGTGGATGGATAACTCTGAGCATGACTCCTGTAGCCCTTCTCCACTGCTCCTTTTCCCTCTGAAGACTAACACGGGTGAAGCTGGTTGTGCTATGACCTGTTTGTGCAGCCTGCTGTCCTCAGACCCTGTGAATGCTGTGTCTTGCCCTCCAGCACACTTCCAGCTCCCTGTGTATGTCTCATGCAAGCAGCCGGCTCCGTAAGGATCACTGCTCTATGGGTTGGCTCCATTCCTGCCCTTCTACTCAGTGAGCATCTTCCTAAGACCCCATTGCAGAGGAGAAGCAGCAGTGTGGGGCAGCAGCTTCGTTGGCTCACTGGCATCTTCCTAAGGAGCACCATGGCCCCAAGACCCCTCCAGTTCCTTCTCAAGGATGCTACTTCTTAATCCAGCTGCTGGCTCCCGGGGACCAAGCTGTTATTTCCAGCTAAATGTCTAAATCCCAGCTTAATGTCTGTGTTGTCTAAATTGCAGTGGGTGCAAGGCACAGAGTGATGCTGGTGGCACGCTGGCCTCTGTCCCTCCTCACAAGCAGCCTGCTGCCTGCAGCAATCTCTGAACTAAGCGGGTGTGACAGTGCTCTTGCGGGTGCCTGGGATGGTGTCACTGCCAGCACTGTGGTGACCATGTAATGCCCCAAGCCCCCGCTTTGCTTGATGTGACTTGATCTGGTGCCTGAGCTGACGTTAATCCAGCTCTTCCCTTCTTGTCTTTGCAGATGGAGACCTCACAGACACGCTGAGCTGCCCGCGCTCCACTGCCTCGGAGGCGAACGGCAGCAAAGGCTCCATGAAGAGCCCAACGCAGCGCCACAACCCCTTCAATGAGGAGAAATCGGATGTGACATCCTCCACTGAGACCACACCGGTGCACACGGCTTCCCGGGAGAAGGCAGAAGCCACCCCTGAAGGGACGGACCAGTCTGAGAGCTGCACGGAGCTGGAGGTCATCAGGTAGGGACAGAGCTGCCTGGCCTGGAAACGTGGCTCTGAGTGTCATCTGTCACCACAGGTTGATGATGTGCCACCCGTTCTAGCCCAATGGAGACCGCATCTGTGGGGTAGCCTTTATACAATCCTGAGAAGGTGGTTTTATACCTCTAAACACCAACTGATGCCCTGTAGGTGTCAACAGAGCTGGTCCCTGGGGTCTGTAGAGCTACAGGCTGGCTCAACAGAAACACCTTTGCCTGACACTATCAGAGAGCTCAGAGGAAGGCGGGAGCTTTTAGTTGTGGTTTTCTCCAGCTGGTGGCAGGTTTGCAGCAACTCCAGGTCTCAGATCTTCTCTCCTGTCCTTCCTCTTGTTTGTCAATGAGTTGTGGCTAAACCTGTCGAGGGAGATGCCTCCTGCATCCTGTGTTTGACTCTTCCAGAGGAGGTCCCCAGGGGACCCTTGGAGCCTTTAACCCAGACAGAGCTCAAGGCTCTGTCTGCTTACAGCCCAGGACGGGGGCACCCCAGAACCAGCCCAGCAGGCCTGTGCTTTGTTCTCACACCCTGTTCTTCCTGAGAGGAGCTGGGTTATGGCGCAGGCACACCAGAAGGGAAGCACTGCACTCCCCAACCAAGAGTGGCCTGGCAGCACTTTGGTGGCCATGGGAGGCCCGAACACTTCCACAGTTGGAATCCCAGAGTGCCATTCCCTCCAGCCTGCATCTCCCTCTTCTGGCAGGCAGGGAAATGGCATTCCCATGTCCTCTTGAAACCTCCCTTCCCAGCATCTTGCTCTCAGACAGGGATTTCTCCCACCTCAATTTAGTTCCACGTCCATTTGTGATCCCCTTCACAGTCAAAGGAAGGCCAAGATGCTGCATCTGGCAGCTGGAGCCTCTGTTCTTTTTGGATGGGTAGGAAACGGTGTCCATAGCCCACTTCTTTTGTGGCTGGCATGGACACGGAGCTCTGTGTGGCTACAGTGTTCTCTGCAATAGGGAAAGTTGCAAAGGAAGGTTGCTGGGAAAGACCTTTAGACTGGAGCTGAGGAACAATTCCTTCCCCACAGGAGGGTGCTCAGGCATTGGAACAGGCTGCCCAGCGCACGGCTGGAGTCACCGTCCCTGCAAGTGTTCACACACTGTGGAGATGAGGCCTCAGTGCCATGGGTTAGTGGTGGGGGAACAGTTGGACTTGATGTTCTTAAAGGTCTTTTCCAACCTGGTTGATCCTAAGGTTCTATGGAAGGGATCCCTCTCTAGACCACAAAAGCCTAAGCAGGCGCAGAGGAGGAACATCTCTCCTTGTCTCTCACCACGCAGGTTGGCCAAGAAGAAGAAAACGGGCAAGAAGAAGAAAGCAAAGCACGAGGAGCCCGTGAACACCCCAGCGCCCGCAGCGCCCGAGGCCAGCGGCGACAGCGGCGTCAACGGGCTGAGCGACAGAGAGGACCCTCCGAGAGGTGACGGCCCCGGCACTGAGCCCAGCCCCGGCGGGCAGGAGGAGGGTGCTGAGCACTCTGCCCTCGGCCAGCTGGCGCTGCACATCCCCGAGATGAAGGACACATCCATGGAGAGCGTGGGGCAGCCGCTGAGCAAGGTGATGGACAGGCTCAACGGGCAGCTGGACCCCGGCGGTGCCTGGACCGTGCCCCTCGAGCCCCCCGGGCAGTCCTTTCGGACTGGCACGCCAGGGGAGACCCCCGATGGATCGTCCTCTGGCGACTTTAGTGAGGGGATTTCAGCCCCCATGGACTTCTACCGCTTTACCATCGAGAGTCCAAACGCTGCTGCACCAGGTGGTGGCCACCATGACGCTCCAGGGCCTGGCCAACCGCCACATGTTTCTGGTAGCCCTGAGGCTCCTGAAGAAGAAAGCAGAGAAGGAGAAACAGTTGGGGCAGTAGAGGAGTCTGGAGGGGCGAGTGATGAACCCCAGACTGGCCAAACAGACACCATCGAGCCCCAGGCTCTCTGTGAGCCCAAGAAGGAGCAGCCCAGCCCTTCCCCAAGCAGCGCTGAGGACTCTGGCGTGGAGGAAGGACAGGGCAGCCCCTCAGAGCTGACCCATCCCTCTGAGTTCAGGTGAGGCTGGATTTGCTCAGCAGGGAGAGCATCTTCCAACCAATCTTGAGCTCAAGCTGTCACTTTTCCCTTTGTCTTCGGTTTGGGGGGCAAAGCCCATCCTTTTCCAGGATGAAGAGGAGGCACAAGGGGTCAGGAGGGAAAGGTTCTGGGGGGCAGAAGGTTCCCAAATCAAGGACAAGATCAGTAAGGAAGGGGATTGTCCTTCCTGGACTCATCCAGCCCCATGACTATGTCCATCCTCTCCTGTCTCTCTTCTCAGAGTGGATAACAACCATCTCCTCCTGCTGATGATCCATGTCTTTCGGGAGAATGAGGAACAGTTGTTCAGGGTAAGGTGGCCACCAGTGATCTCCCCCAAGGGACCAGCTCTGTGCCTGCATCCACTGAGAGCTCTTTTCCCTCCACACAGATGATCCGGATGAGCACTGGGCACATGGAGGGGAACCTGCAGCTGATCTACGTCCTGCTGACGGATTGCTACGTGTACCTGATCCGGAAAGGTATATCCCATCCTGACAGCCTCTGCTCGGCTGCAGGGAGGGAGGCTTGCCCATAAATGAGGGTACCATAGCTCAGTACCTTCCCTGCCAGCCTCTGCCAGCTCCTTTGTGTCCCCAGGAGCAGTGGCACAGTAGGGAGCTCAGGTTGACTTGTCCCCCGGGCAGCCCTGGGACACGTGGCCCACAGCTCCGTGCTGCCTGGGGCACAGCTTGGTTTGCGGGTCCATCACTGCTGCTGAGCAGCAGCCCGGATCCAGGCAGCACTGGGCTCCTCTGCCCCACTTCATGTGGCTCTTTGTGTCTGTGCCAGGGGCTGCGGAGAAGCCGTACATGGTGGAGGAGGCTGTTTCCTACAATGAGCTGGACTACATTTCGGTGAGTGCAGCCCCCAGGGAAAGGAGCAAGAGGTGGGTTGGGGTCAGTCCTCACCTCTGTGGCTGTGGGGGTGTCAGGAGCATCACAGTGGGGTGTTTTTGTGGGTGCTCTGTCCATGGGGAGTGTTTTGACCAATGAGTCTTTGAGATTGGGAGAGTTGGAAGTGATCCTTCCTCAAGGCTGAGAACATTGGGGCTGTTCAGCCTGGAAAAGAGAAGCTGCATGGAGACCTCAGAGCAGCTTCCAGTGTCTGAAGGGGGCTACAAGGATGCTGGAGAGGGACTCTTCATCAGGGACTGTAGTGACAGGACAAGGGGTGATGGGTTCAAACTGAAACAGGGGAAGTTCAGGTTGGAGATAAGGCAGAAGCTCTTCCCTGTGAGGGTGCTGAGGCGCTGGCCCAGGGTGCCCAGAGAAGCTGTGGCTGCCCCATCCCTGGCAGTGCTCAAGGCCAGGTTGGACACAGGGGCTTGGAGCAAGCTGCTCCAGTGGAAGGGGTCCCTGCCCGTGGCAGGGGTTGGAGCTGGAAGAGCTTTAAGGTCCCTTCCAACCCAAACCATTCAATGGTTCTAAATCCCACCTCTGCGGGTGCCCAGCTCGCTTGTATCTTCACATGGGCAGCAGAGCAACTGCTGCCCTTCTCCCATGGGGCCAGAAGGCAGGTTCAGCCCTGCTTTGTTGCTGCTCATCTCCCTCCTGGCTTCCTGAACCCGTCCTATGTGGCACAGGTTGGGCTGGATCAGCAGACGGTGACTCTGGTGTGCACCAACCGGAGGAAGCAGTTCCTGCTTGACACCGCGGACGTGGCTCTCACCGAGTAAGCAGGGAGCGGGCGGTGAACTGTGGTGCTTGCTCCTGGGTGACTTGGGGCATGCAGGAGACTGGTGACAGCCCTTCAACAACAAAGTCCTGCCATCAGTGGGGGTTTGGGGTTTGGTTTGATGCCACCAGCTAAACCCTGCAGGCAACTGGGAATGCCTTGAGCATGGATAAGCCTGAAGTGTCTTCACTTGGATGTACACAGCAGTCAGTCTGTCCCTCAGGCTGACAGCCTCGGGGCTCTGGGCCATGCAGACTGTGTGTTCTTTGTGTCCCTCTGGATGAGTAGGGACAAGGTCTTGAGTTTCAAGGCATGTCCCCAGGTCTGTCTGCATGTTGCCAGCTCAGGGAGGTGATCTCTTTAGGGCCTGGATCTGTGTTGGGATGAGTGTCCATCTCCCACCCTCACCCATCCCCTTCCTGGAGTTCAGACTTTGCACCCTTGGTCCGTAGGTTGATTTTGGGATCCTTTGGTCTGGAAAACCAGAGGCTCACATTGAAGGGAAGTGCCTGTGGCATCAGAGCGTGTGAGGGAGATGAAGCCTCTCTGCCCCAGCCTCATCAGAGATCTCTCTCTCTCTCCCTCTCAGATTCTTCCTGCTCTCCTTGAAGTCAGCCATGATCAAAGGGTGCCGGGAGCCACCGTACCCCAGTATCCTCACAGATGCCACCATGGAGAAACTGGCACTTGCAAAGTTTGTGGCCCAGGAGTCCAAGTGCGAGGTGAGTTTGGACCTTGCAGCCATCGCTACACGGGAGATTCCCATGGGAGATTCCCTCCCATTGACTTTTCCTCCTGATTCCTGCAGGCCTGCAATGTGGTTGTGCGTTTCTATGGCCTTGTCCACTGGGAAGACCCCATGGACGAGGCGCTGGGACCTGCCAGCAACAGCTACACCTCCACTGAAAACGCAGTCACCAAGGATGGCATCCTACACTACAAGGCCGGGACCTCCTACCTGGGCAAGGAGCAGTGGAAGACCTGCTTCGTGGTGCTCAGGTTGGTGCCAGGGCTGTGGGTCAGGACTGGGGTCAGCCAGGGCTCATTGAAGAAGGTGCTGGGACCAGTTTGCTGCCCAGGAGCTGTTTGGGTGATGGCGAGGACTCATCTTGTCAGCTGGGAGGATGAAACCACCAGTTGTGGCTGCCCAGCAGCAGGAATGCAACCCCATGGGGCTGCATGGGTGGAGGGCAGGGCAGGAGTGGCAGTGGGACCGGAGGCAGAGGGTGTGCAGTTGCCAGAGCTGAGCTGACTCCAGTTCCCATCTCTTTCATCTTCCCAACTGGCAGCAATGGGATCTTGTACCAGTACCCGGACCGCACAGATGTCACCCCTCTGCTCTCCATCAACATGGGGTAAGCAGCTGGCAGGATGTGGCACCCAGACCCAGTGGGGATCAGGAGCTCCTTGGGGTGTTCAGAGAGGTGTTTCGGGGCACATCACAAGCCAGACCGTGCTGCAGCACTCCCTGCTTGCTTGTGGCTGGGTGCAGATGCCTGTTTGCTCAGGCTCCGGCACAAGCAGTTGGAGATGGGCTCATTTCCTCCTGCGCTTTGCACACCCTTTGATGGGGAACTGGCCTCTGAAGGGCTGATGGAACCCTCCACTGCTCTCAACTCCAGCTCTACACAACGTGCAGAGAGCAGGGCTGTCCTTGGAGCAACCTCAGGGGATCTCTGCTGTGGGGAACAGGCGCTGCACAGCACCGGGAGGGCAGGCGGAGGCTGCTTTGAGGCCGCCCCGGCACTGATCTCCATCCTCCCCCTCTCTCCCAGCGGTGAGCAGTGCGGGGGATGCCGGCGCTCCAACACCACCGACCGGCCCCACTCCTTCCAGGTGATCCTGACGGACCGGCCCTCCCTGGAGCTGAGCGCCGACAACGAGGAGGACATGGCCGACTGGATGCAGTACTTCTGCCAGGCTGTCTCCAAAGGGGTGAGCCGGGGACAGGCCCCAAGTGTGGGTGCATCAACACCCTCCATCGCCCAGAGCCGCTCTGGGGCACAGCTCTGCCAATGTGGAGCTGCCCAGGGGTATCTGGCAGGGATGGAGGAGGCAGTTTTCTCTCTACTCAGAAGGGTTTTCCCCATGAAGTACCCTATGGAGACACATCTCCTTCATACCAGATTTAAACCCCCCTTTTCCCACCCCATGCAGGTGATCCCCCAGGGTGTTGCCCCCACGCCGTGTGTCCCATGCTGCCTCGTGCTGACAGATGAGAAGGCTTTCACATGCCATGAGGACTGCCAGACAAGCTTCTTCCGCTCGCTGGGCACCATGGAGCTCACGGACATCACCGCTGTCTCCACGGAGGCGGGCAAGGAGTACTGTATCCTGGTGAGCGTGGTGCTGTGGGAATGGCTCTCCCAGGGCTGGGCGAGGACCCCAGTGGTAACACCCGGCTTTTATCTTGGTGTTCAGGAGTTTGCTCAGGACAGCAAGCAGTTCCTGCCCCCCTGGGTCCTCTATTTTAGTTGCACTACAGAACTGGAGAGGTTTCTCTCGGCACTGAACGCTGCTTGGAGGAACATCTACCAGGTGAGTGGGTGAGGCTGCGGCACACTCTTCCTCTGGTGAGGAAGGGCCAACAGGACCCTCTGAGGAAGGTGGGGTGGAATTTTCCATGTGGGGTGAATCCAGCTTCCCCACAAAGGGCAGGAGAGGCAGAGAGTGTCCATAGAACCATGGGATATGGGATTCGGAGCCCAAATCCTGTGGCAAGACGGGCTATGAGCATCCAGAGCCAGTGAGGGGAATAACCTGGTTCAGCCCCGTCCCCTTCTGTCACCTGTATTTATGACACAGCGACTTTAGCATCTGGTTTTGGGGTGGTTTGACACCAAGGGCTGGGGTCTATTCCCCTCCTGACTGCCCCACACGGGTGTTTCAGGTTGACCTCCTGCACAAAGCCATTCTGGATGCTGCCATCAAGAAGAAATGCGAGGATGCTCAGAGCCTCATCGACAGCGCGTGGCAGCGCAGTGACAGCCTCTGCCGTGGGCGAGCGGAGCGGGACCCCTGGTGCTAACCCTGCCCGGGGGGAGGACGGATGCCGGGGGCCCATTTTGGGAGAGCAGGGTCTGTATCCAGCTGCCCCACAGCCAGCCGGCTCCCCAAACCCTCCTGCCATCGCTCGCTCCCCACCAGGATCGTGCCTGCAGGCATGGACACTGCACCCCGTCCCCACCATGCTGGGGACGTCCAGCACGTTTTGGGGAGCAACTGGATGCTTCTCCATGCAGGAGGCAAGGCTGAGCCTGGCCGCTTTCCCTGTCCAGCCGTGCAGACATCCAGTGACCGCAGGGCAAAATCATTTGCCTTTCATGGAATGATATCCCCCCAATAGTGTGGGAGAGGGATAGGCTGGGGACGAGCATCCCCCATCGCAGCAGGGAGCAGAGGACTTGTTCATTTTAGAACAGGGATGGGGCATGGAGGCGGAGAAAGGAACACACATCGCTGCCGTGCATGTTTTCTCCTGGCTAATGCAATCACCGAGTGCAGCACCGCTTCACCTCCTGGATCACCCCGTGCTGGGCTTCCAGACATCACCAAACCACTCCCCAGCCTGTCCATGAGGTTTGAGGCTAAAGGAAGAAGGAGCAGGGCCAAAAATCAGCCTTAAATCCTCCCAGCATGGTTTTAGACGATCTCAGAAGCCGGTTTGAGGTTTGGATGCTGGCCCCATGTGCTGGGGGAGAGAAGAGAGTGAGTCCCGTGTTCTTCAGGTGTTCTAAGGGACGTTGTCACAAGGCTGTCACCAACCACATCCCCATCTCAACTCACTGCACCCGAGGCCAGTGAGGACCCAGACCCGTCTCTGCTTGTCCCCTACAGCGAGCCCTTGGGGCACAACCCCAGCTTTTAAATGATAATAATGATTCAGAGACCTTCTGTAATATATGTTCATGGGGCCTTTTTGGGGAGGAAACGTACGTGACTGAATGTGTATGTACATACATCCGCTTCCTTCCCCCCTCCCCAAATAAATACTCAGTCAGATCCCAGCACCGAGGGCTGCTCTTCCTCCTCCTCCCGTCCTCAGCTTCGCTTTGGGGCAGGGAGAAGCAATGGTTTTAGGATAGAGAGATGAGGATGGTGAACCTTGTGGCGTTAACCCTAAATTATCCATCCTGATCTGGGATCCAGGAGGTAGTCCCAGTCTAGACACGGAAATTAACAGCCACAGGGCCAGCCCCCAGCATCCCATAAATCCTCCCTTGCCTTTTGGGAGCCAAGGTGGGGAGGGTTGGGAGGATTTTGAGGATGGGGTTTCATTCCCCACCATCCCCAGTGATCCCTGAAGCAGATTGTCCCAAAGATGGGAATGTGGGGGACAGATGGACAACAGCGGCCGCCCCCTCCCGTTGCTTTTTGTCCTTGGAAGCTCATTTCAAGCCACTGCGATGGCTCCCAGAGGGTCAGGAATGGGGGGATGAGGAGGGTGAGAGCCCCCCCCGGACCGCAGCCACCAGCGCCGCGAGTTGGCCGCTGCTGAGCCCGCACCGGGGGGAGCCGACCCCCCCCCCCCCCCGCGGCTTTTATCCCTTCGCTTTTCCGCAGAAAGGGCCTTTTTTTCCCTGTCGGGAATCGCCAGGTCACGTGAGACGAGGACGCCCGGCCGGGATTTGGGATTTGGCGGGGGGGGGGGCACGCACACCCCCCCAGGCCTGACCTTTGCCCCATATCCCTACCCCAAATTGGGGGTGGCTCCGGTTGGGGGGGGTTGGTTCGCAGGAGGCGGCGCTCGCTCCCCTCCGTGCTCCCCTGCGGTGGGGGGGGGAAGGTGGAGCCTGGGGCCATCCCTGCGGGCAGGTGCTGCATGGCGGCGGGTGCCGGGGCCCTCGCACCCTTCCCTGGGGTCCCCTCCGCTTCCCTGCATGAATTCCCTTACCCCCCCCAGACCAGACCCCGCGTCTCAGGGGGCTCCCCAGCCGGGGGAGTGCCGCCGGCCACCGACCTGGTGCTGGGAGCCGCGGCCGGGTGCTTGGCCTGTGTCCTCACCAACCCGCTGGAGGTGGTCAAGACGCGGCTGCAGCTCCAGGGCGAGCTGCAGCCCCCCGGTACCTACCCGCGGCCGTACCGGGGCGTGCTGCGGGCGCTGGGGGCCGTGTGCCGCGCCGATGGGCTGCGGGGGCTGCAGAAGGGCCTGGCCGCCAGCCTGCTCTACCAGGGGCTGATGAACGGCGTCCGCTTCTATTGCTATTCACACGCCGAGGACGCCGGCTGGACGCGGTATCCCGGCGGTACCGTGGCCGCCGGAGCCATAGCAGGGGCGGTGGGAGCCTTCGTGGGCAGCCCCGCGTACCTGGTGAGTGCCTCTGCTCCGCTGTGGGAGGAATTGGGGGGTTTGGGGGGGTTTGGGACACACCCCCCCCCAAATAGAACATATTTGGCTACCCTGGAGCTGGCTGCAGCCTCTAAACAGCGCTCAGCGCATCCCTCCTGCCCTGCGCTGCTTCACCGCCCCGAAGTGTGGGTCTGATTTGTGCATGCTTCTCCCCTCTCCCTTATGGAAACTCCCCCTTCCCCCCCCCCCCAAATCCCTCCCCTCCTGGAAATCTGAGCAGAGAACTCCCTCATAAGGGAATTGGGGTGTTTCTCCCCCCCTGGTTTTCAGGGTTGCAGAGCTCAAAGGAGAAGGCTGCAATGAGCGTTCACAGGGTCCCTTTGCTGCGGGGTGGGAGGGTGAAGACAGGGGGTTCAAAGTCTGGAGGTGCTGCTTGGCACCACATCTGGGCACTCCACATCTGCCGAGGGGCTTGGAACACCCCAAGAGCTGCTCAGAAGAGATGGGGGGGACCCACAGTTTGTCCCGGTGGGGATTTGGGGGGGTTGTGACCCACATCTGTGTCCCCCCCCCCAGGTCAAGACTCACCTCCAAGCCCAGACACTGTCATCAGTGGCCGTGGGCCACCAGCACAATCATGAGGTGAGGAGTGGGGTCTGGGGGGAGCACCCATGGTTTGGTGGCACCTTGGCCACGCACACAGCAGGACCCGGTGGGGATGGTGCTATTTTGGGTGTTTAAAGCTGCTGTTTGGCCCGTAGAGATGCTATAAATAACAGTGAACAGGGAGGCAGTGACAGGAACATGGAGCTGGGACACTGGATCTGGACACCCCACGGGACTGCTGTCACCTGTACAAGAGCCACGGTGGCTTCGTGCCACCAAGAGGGTTTTGCACTCCTGGGTGAGAAATTGTGCCAGGGTGGGATAGGATCATGGAATAATGGAATGGTTTGGGTTGAAGGGACCTTAAAGCTCCTCCAGCTCCAACCCCTGCCACGGGCAGGGACCCCTTCCACTGGAGCAGCTTGCTCCAAGCCCCTGTGTCCAACCTGGCCTTGAGCACTGCCAGGGATGGGGCAGCCACAGCTTCTCTGGGCACCCTGGGCCAGCGCCTCAGCACCCTCACAGGGAAGAGCTTCTGCCTTATCTCCCTTGTTTCAGTCTGAACCCATCACCACTTGTCCTATCGCTCCAGTCCCTGATGAAGAGTCCCTCTCCAGCATCCTTGGAGCCCCCTTCACACGCTGCAGGCTGCTATTGGAAGGGATGCACTGTTCCCATTTTTCCCCAATTTCCTCTCTTCCCAGAGCATCTCCGGAGCGTTCGAGAGCATCTACAGGCAGCACGGGGTGGCAGGGCTGTGGCGGGGGGTGACGGGCGCCGTGCCCCGTGTGGCGGTGGGCTCAGCCGCGCAGCTCGCCACCTTCGCCTCCGCCAAGGACTGGGTCTGTGAGCACCAGGTGAGGGGCAACGCGGGATCTGGAAGCCATTGATCCAATGATCCCCCCCATGCCCTGTTTGTGGTGGGAGGAGCTGATGCCTGGTGCTTTCCGCAGTGGTTCGGGGAGGGCAGCTGGGCCGCGGTGCTGGCGGGGGGCATGGTGAGCGGCGTGGCCGTGGCGGTGACGATGACGCCTTTTGACGTGGTCAGCACCCGGCTCTACAACCAGCCCGTGGATGCCGACGGCACGGTAAGGCCATTTGGGCAAGGGGATGATGGGGAGCACAGCTTTTCCCAGGATCCATGCGCCACAGGGGCTCCTCTCTCCCCAGGGCAAGCTCTACCGGGGGTTTTTGGATTGTATCCTGCAAATCTCCAGCAAAGAGGGGCTGCTGGGCCTGTACAAGGGCATCGGCGCCGTCTACCTCCGCCTCGGCCCGCACACCGTCCTCAGCCTCTTCTTTTGGGATGAGCTCAGGAAGATGGTGCAGCACCAGCAGCCCCCGGGGCCGTAGGATGGGTCCCGGCCCCGCTGCACCCGTCAATAAAGGGGTTTTTCTAGTTTTTGGCGTCGTTTCGGGGTCTTTGGGGTGGTGTAAATCATAGAACCATAGAATGGGTTCAGTTGGAAGGGACCTTAAAGCTCTTCCAGCTCCAACCCCTGCCACGGGCAGGGACCCCTTCCACTGGAGCAGCTTGCTCCAAGCCCCTGTGTCCAACCTGGCCTTGAACACTGCCAGGGATGGGGCAGCCACAGCTTCTCTGGGCACCCTGTGCCAGCGCCTCAGCACCCTCACAGGGAAGAGCTTCTGCCTTGTATCCAACCTGAACTTCCCCTGTTTCAGTTTGAACCCGTCACCCCTTGTCCTATCACTACAGTCCCTGATGAAGAGCCCCTCCCCAGCATCCTTGTAGGCCCCCTTCAGACACTGGAAGCTGCTCTGAGGTCTCCACGCAGCTCCTCTTCTCCAGGCTGAACAGCCCCAACTTTCTCAGCCTTGAGGGAGGGGGGACCTGAAATGCTGCACTGCATCAGGCTGGAAAAGACAATGGTGATGCCAGGGACCAAAATGCTCATGGTCCACAGACCCCATCGTGTCCATCCCATCACTGCTTCCCTCCCTCCACCCTAATTTTCCCCTCCATGGCGCAGCTGGAGCCCTGGCTGGAGGAGCTGAGCTCCAGCTGCCCTCACTTGCCCCAGCAATGATTTACCAGCCAGGGGGAGGCTCCCGGCCTCCACCCCTTGGACCTTGGAGCCGGGCCCTGGCTCTGCTGTGGCTCCTTTCCATCCGGAATGTTTTCCCTGGGGTCGTGGCTGCCTGGGCTGACATGGGGCTGGGCGCTGCTGGACTCACTGCTGCAAGGTGAGAGCCCCCGGGGGTCCATGGGGTCAGCTTGGGTATGGCTCAGGGACACCGGTGACCTGCTGCTGCCTTTTCCCTGCAGGGCTGGTGGGTGCCTGCGCCATCTCGGTGCTCTGCAGCCTCCTGAAGGTTTATCTTTACATCCAGTGCCTGAAGTAAGCACCAGCTCCTCTTTCCCTGTTCCCGAAGGGGTTTTTGGGATGGATCTGCCTTTGGAATCCGCTACTGGGGAGGGCAGCTCACAGCACCCATGAGTGCTGGCAGTGGCAGGGCAGGGGCTGTACCCTCCTCTCCCTGCTGCAAAGCACGGGGGAGCTCTTGAGGCTGTCGCCCCACTTTTGGGGCAGCCGAGGAGGAAGGGGACATCCCGCCCTGCTCAGTGTCCCCCTCGCTGTCCCCAGTGACCCAGAAGGGCAGGCAGAGAAGGAGGCGATGCAGGCGCAGCGGCGGGTGCTGGAGCCACTGCATGTGCTGGTGCTGACGGGGCTGCTGGCGCTGGTGGGCTCCCGCGTGGCCGCGCTGGTGGTGCTGGAGTTCTCCCTGCGCGCCGTGTCCACCCTGCTCTCCCTCGGCAAGGTGAGATGGGACACGGGGGAAACTGAGGCACAGGGGGCTGTGGAACTGAGCCTCGCTTGTGGGTTTGCAACAGCCTGGGGAGGATGGGGAGGGGGCATGGGCTGTGTGTGGCTTTGCAGCACCTGCAGAGAGGATGAGGGCTATGGCATCCTCCTGCTGCTTGCAGCACCCATGAGGCATATGGGATCTGGGGCATGGAGGATGCTGTGCATCTTCTGGCTGCTTTGCAACCTCTGCAGGGAGGATGAGGATGGCTGGCATGGAGAAAAGCATGTATTGCTTTGCACGCGTGCATGTCTGCAGCCATGTATCCCCTTGCTGCATGCAATGCCTGAAGCATTATAGGGGGCTGCAGCATAGAAAAAACCACTCATTGCTTTGCAACTGTGCATCCCCTGCTGCATGGAGCACCTACAGGGAGGATGAGGATGGATGGCATGGAGAAAACCATGCATTGTTTTGCATGCATGCATCTCTGCAGCTGTGCATCCCCTTGCTGCCTGCAACATCTGCGGGGCTACAGGGGGCTGCAGCATGGAGAAAACCATTCATTGTTTTGCAGCCATGCATCCCCTTGCAGCTCTGCAGCACCTGCAGGGAGGATGAGGATGGCTGGCATGGAGAAATCCATGCATCACTTTGCATGCCTGTGTGTCTGCAGCCATGCATCCCCTCACTGCTTTGCAACGTCTGTGGGGAGGATGAGGATGCATGTCTTTGCAACTGCGCATCCCCTTGCTGCCACCAGTGCTTGTGGGGTCACAGGGATGCTGCAGCTTGGAGGAAGCCCTGCATCCCCTCTCAGCCGCGCATCCCTCCCTGCTTTGCTGATGGTGCCGTCCTGTCCCGCAGGGCTCCCACAGCACCCAGCTCTACCTGCTGTGCCAGTACTCGCTGGGCTGCGGCGTGTCCTGCGGCCTCAGCTTCCTGCTGGAAGGGGCTCCCCATGGCACCAGCAACCTGGCGCTGGCGGCGGGGCTGGCGGGGCTGCTGGCCTGCGGTGCGCGGCGCCTGGCGCGGCACGTCTGCACCCTGTACGAGCTGCACAGCTCCGCGCAGTACTGCGGCGTCTGCATCCTCCTGCTCAGCACTGGGCACCGCATCCCGCGCCTGCTGCGCAAAGCGCTGGCCATCACCTTCACCGTGGCGGACCTGGCTGCCGTAGCCCTCATCAACCGGGATTTCCTCTCCACGGGGGAGGCCGTGCGCTTCTGGACGCCGCTCACCATCTGCTACACGCTGCTGATCATCTACATGCAAGGTGAGAAGGAGACCGGATCCCCAGTTATGGGGGGTTTGGGGGGGTATGCCTCTATATGGTGCATCTGTAGCATCCTTGAAGTGTCAGTCCCTGGCTGTGGGGCAGGGACAGGGTCCCACTGTGGTGGCCGTGTCCTTGCAGAGGAGCCGCAGCAGAGCAGCGGGAGGCAGCCGGTGTTCCAGACGGTGCTGGTGCGGATGGGCGGCCTCTTCATCCTCCTCCTCACTGTTGGTCATTGGGTTGACATCTTCCACGTCCTCATCTCGCTCTTGGGAGAACTGTGGTGCCTGCTCCATGCCCGGGTCATGCTGGAGGCGTGCTGGAGGCAGGTGAGGTGGTGACACCACCATGGCGCTGCAATGAGGGACTGCGGCAGCCTTGAGACCACGGTGAGGGGCTTCTCTGCTTCTCTCCTTCCATCTCCCATAGGATTTCACCCAGCATTCTCGGTTGGATAGGCGGCCAAGACCGGGATCAGAGGAGGCATCCTGATGGACATAGGGTGTAACTGGGCATCAGAGACTCAAAGTGGCTTTGCCTGGCTCCCCAAAACACTTCCACCCCCCAAATCCTCCCTATCACAGATCCCCCATGGGGACAAAGGAAGAAGGGCTCCTGGAAGGTGCTGGACCCCATCCCACAGGGTGGGGGAGGTCAGGGGGAGAGTCCGGTATCCCCTGGTTTTGGGGGGATCCCATGAGGTTGTGGCACTGCTGGGGATTTGCTCGCTGGTCCCACTGTGGCTCTGGGATGCTGATGGATGCCCCGGCCCTGGTGGCTGCAGGGCCACACCGTGGCAGTTCAGGGGCCTCCAAGGGCTTGTAAACCTCGGGAAATAAAGGTTTTTCCAGCAAAATCCATGGGCAGAGTGAGCTGAGGCCCCACCGTGCCAGAGACGGGTGCAGAGAGGTGGGGGGGGTGTGTGTTCTAAGCACCCTGGGGGCATAAGGGGGCATGGTGGGACACGTGGGGCTGTATAGGGATCTATGGGGTATCCTAGGGATACAGGGGGCACATGGGGCATCCTGGGGGTATATGGGGTGGTTCATGGGGCACCCTGGGGGTGTTGGGAGCATCCAGTGCTGTACGGGGCAACCTGAAAGGGCCTGGGGCAAGCGGGGGGGGCATCCATAGGACAACCGGGAGTGGGGATGGGGACATGGGTCATCCAAGGGCACACAGGGGCACCCGAGGGGCTATGGGTCACCTTGGGGTGCAGGAGGCAGTCAGAAGGCACCTTTGGGTCCATGAAGTACCCTGAGGTCCCATGGAGCACCCTGGGATGCATGGGGCAGTCGGGGGGGCCTATGGGGCACCCCGTGTCCCATAGGGCACCCTAAGTACCTATGGGGCACCCCAGGGTGCCCTGTACAACCCTGGATCCCCCCAACACCCCCAGGGTGCATTGGGCGCCCCACTCGCCGTGGGGCAGGCGGGAGGAGGAGGAAGGAAGGAGGAGGAGGAGGAGGAGGGAGGAAGGGGCGGTGATGCCGGGCGGCTCTGCCCCCCTGCTGCCCCCGCCGCACCGGGCGCGTCCGCGGAGCGCACGGAGGGACCCGCACCGGATCCCAGGTAGGGGACAGGGACAGGACCCCCCCCACGAGGGGCTGTGGGGTCACCTTAGGGCAAGCGACCCCCCCCCCAAGGACCCCCACAGGTAGGGGACAGCCCAGGTATGGGGTTGGGGACCCCCCAGGTAGGGGACGGGGACCCCCCCCAGGTAATGGGTGAAGGGCTGCGGAGCCGTCCTGGGATGGGACAGGGGAACCTGGAGCCACCCCCAGGAAGGGGACTGGGGGTCTCAGGTTGGGGGGGGGACACATGGTGGGGCCACTGCCATACAGGGGATAAGGGGCTATGAGGGGACCCGGTGGGTGATGGAGTTGTGGGGGACTGCAAGGCCACCCCAGGTTAAGGGACATGGGGACAGTGGGGCCACTTGAGAAAGGGACCAGGGGACACCCTGGGCTGTGTCCCCCCCCCTCTGTCCTTTCTTCTTTGGGTGTCCTCAAAGTGCTCTCCAAGAGGTCCCCAGGGCAGGTGACAGAGTTGGGGGTCACTTGTAGGATTCCCGTGTCCCCTTCTACTTCTGGGGGGATTTCGGGGTGCCCCACAAGTGGCCTCATCCCTGTCGGCCCCACCTGGGCTCCCACCCTAGGAGATTTCGGGAGGATGCTTGCGGGAAACCGGGAAGGCCCTTCCCAACGTGGCCCATCCCAAACCAGGACAGGGCTATGTGCAAGGAGCAGGGGAAGGAACCCCATATAAAATGGGGGGGGGGGCACCCCATTATTGCACCTCTCAAGCCTCGACTACCCTGAAGGCCTCTGGCTGGGGGGGGAACCGGGGGTGCCGCGATGGGGCTGCCGGGATCCCGTCAGCCCCGGCACAAAGAGGAATGCGCTGAGCACATGGTTCCCATTAGCCCCGGCGATCAGTTTTTTTACTTTTTGGGGTTTTTTTACCATTATTACTGTTCCCCCCCCCCTTTTTCCCCTGCAGCGCTGCTGGGCAGGAGGAGGAGCAGCGCCGGCTCCCGCGGGCAGGGTTTGAGCGGCGGGGCCAAGGCCGGCGGTGCTGGAGCGCGGTTGGGGTTTCGCCGGCGGGGAGGGAGGGAGCGAAGCCGCCTGGGCTGGGTTTGAGTTCCCTTTCTAATCCCTTCCCCTGCTTGAGTCAGAGGCTGAAGTCACCGGTGTGAGCATCCCAAAGCCCTGCACCCACCGCAGGGGGACCGCCCGCCCCCCAAAAGGATGCGCTGGCGCCTGTGAGAGGGAGTTTGGGGGAGCGGAGCCGCCCTGCGCAGGGAATGAGACCCGGCAACTCGTCACACAGGTACTGTGCAGGCTGACAATCCACCTCGGGGATGAATCTTCACTGCTGCAGCTCCTGGCTAAAGCCTCAGGGTTCCCTGCTCCTCCCGACCATCCAGTTTGGGAAGGGGAAGCTTCGCCCCAGCTGCTTTTCCCGTTGGGAAGCTGAATAAACAGCGCTTTTCCTGCCTGAATGGGGTTTATCGGGATCAGGCGCATCCTGCCTGTGCTGCTGGGCAATGCTCGGGGGCCTTTTTGGTGATGGGGGATGTGGTGATGTGCAGCATTGTGCCTCAGTTTCCCCATCCGTAAAGCTGAAGGGGGGGATGCCCTGAGCTTGGAAGTGATTAGCAGGGAAATGGGGGTAAGCAGGGAGGGAATGGGAAACTGGGGACATGGGAACACTCCCAAAAAGGGTTTGCAAAAGGAGATCCTATTGCAACCCCATTTTTAAGAGGAAAAGTGAGATTTTTTCTGCTGTTTACCAGGAGCTTAATCCGAAGTGAGGGCAAAAAGATGGAATAAAGGGGATTAAAACGCTTGCAAACAGGCAGGGTTTGGCCACAAGGGCATGAAAATGGGAGATTTCAGCTGCTGCTTCACCGGGATCCTTTACCCTGTGTCCTCCCAGGCACGAGGCTGTTTATTGCCGTGACGTGGGACGGGGACACTCGCTCCTTCTCCCTTTCCGGGAAGGCGAGGAGGGAGGCGGGCTGAGGCTGAAGGGCAGCAGGGCCTCGGGAGCTCCCGGTGTGCCCACAGGTTTTGCTCTCTCATTTTCCCCTAAAACCGAACCCAGGTCCGGCCCGTCCGTGCTTTCGGCGATGCTGCCGGGGAAAGCGGAGAAGAGGATGGTTTCATCAGTCTTCATCACCCTGGTGCCACCGCGGAGGGAGGTGCCCACCAAGGAGAAAACCCAAAGGGAGCTGCAGCCAGATGGGGACAAGGTCCCAGGCACCCATCACCCCTGGATCCCGCTGCCCCGGCCCCCTGCGTTGCCCAATGGGGGTGAGTGGTGGCTGGGGGGGGCACGAACGGTGCTGGGAGGATGATGGTGCGGAGATGCTTTGTGTCTCCTTTGCATTAAGGGATGTGTGTGCAGGCAGGAGGGGATGTGGGGGGTTTGGGGGAGGGTTATTCCTCAAATCCCTGCACCCATTCCGGAATGGATCCGGCTGCTGGGAACAGGCTGTGTTTGCTCTTCATCATCGGGTGCTTATCAGCGGTGTTTATCCCCTCCGGCCATGGTGGCGTTTGCTTTTGGGGCAGGTCGGTGCAGTGAGCATTGCTGTAAAGCTGTCAGGGCGTTATTGCAATGGGGCATTCTTGGAGCCCCCTAAATCCACCACATCTGGCTTTTGCCACAGAAACCTGCCCAGCAGCCCCTGTGCCTTCATCCTCAACAGTCCTCGTCCTCTCCGAAGCTCCCCAGCCCTTGTCCACAGAGACACTGGTTCCGGCGCTGCAGCAACTGGACCTTGCAGCACCCGCCACCCTCCAGGTTAGGACACGTCCCACCACTGCCTCAGTTTCCCCACATGCAAGGGCATAAGTGTGACGTGCCACTGTCTTCCCACACTCGCCAGGCCCCTTCCGCCCTCCCTGCCGAATTGAGGCCACCCAAATTCTGCCAGGAGCAAGCTGGCAAGCCGCAGTGGAGGGATGCGAAAGGGTACCCAGAGAGGGACAGCTCCAGAGGTAAGGTGGGGATGGAGCTGCACTGTGAGGGCTTGTCCTCAGTTGGGGAAACTGAGGCACGCAGCACCAAACCCCTCTCCCTTGTTCCTGAAGACATCTGCGCCTTCTGCCACAAGGCACTGGGGCCGCGGGAGCCGACAGTGGAGGCGATGGGGAAGCAGTACCACGCCGAGTGCTTCACCTGCAGGACGTGCCCTCGGCTCCTGGCTGGGCAGCGCTACTACCAAAAGGATGGGCGCCCCATGTGCGATGCCTGCTACCAGGTACCTGTCCTCCCATGGGGACAACCAGCACCCTCAGGGCGGCAGCAGGAGATGCGGTCCCTGCGGGTGGGAGCTGGGGTCTCACGGTGTCACCCCTACAACCCAGGCCACACTGGAGAAATGCGCCAAGTGCCAGGGGCTGATCACAGAGCGCATCGTCCGTGCCCTGGGCAAAGGCTTCCATCCTGACTGCTTCTCCTGTGCTGCCTGTGGCCGGGCCATCGGGGCTGAGAGCTTCGCTGTGGATGAGCAGGACGAGGTGTACTGCGTGGCCGACTTCTACAGGTTGGGGAGCAGGAACATGGCAGTGCTGGTGCCATTCAGCTTGTCCCCATCACCCCACAGCGCTCACGCCGCTCCCGTTTGCTCTCACCAGGAAATACGCTGCGGTCTGCAGTGCTTGTGAGCGCCCCATCATCCCCCACGAGGGCAAGGACACCTACAAGATCGAGTGCCTGGGACGCAGCTTCCACGAGAGCTGCTACTGCTGTGAGGTACGGCCCTGACGGTGCCCCCCAGAAGCACAAGGAATTGGCTCTGAGCCTTTGTAAAGCACAGCCAAGGGGTTTGCAGCACCCCGGGTGCCATCAGTTTATCCTGCAAGTGGTGGTGGTGGTGGTGATGGGGAGACAAATGGATCTGGTGAAAAGGACAATGTGTTCAGCCAGGAGAACTTCAGCTTTTCCCAGTTTTCATGCAGTCTGCTGCTTAGTCCAAGCGCTGGTGGGTTTGGTAGGATGCAACATGGCACGGGACCCCTAACATGTGTCCTCCCTTTTCCCTCTCACCCCCAGAGCTGCAGGACACCCCTGTCAC
The DNA here is from genome assembly GCF_963264785.1 of Psittacula echo. Taxonomy (NCBI): domain Eukaryota; kingdom Metazoa; phylum Chordata; class Aves; order Psittaciformes; family Psittacidae; genus Psittacula; species Psittacula echo. The sequence goes on from NC_137753.1 coordinate 7,806,408, forward strand.
CAGAGCTGACAGAGGACGGGTGCTATCCCCTGGACAACCACCTCCTCTGCAAGTCCTGCCATATCCGCTGGCGAAGCGAATCGTCCTGCTAAAACCCCGTGGTTCAAACTCCATCTTCCAGCACCGGACCCCAAATGGGGCGCATCCACTAGGATCCGGGTGTCCACTGCACCCCAAAATAGCTGCAGGACTGGGGTTTTCATCACCAAAATGCACCCGGGCCCCTGACTCGCTGGGCTGGCCCGGGGAAGCGCAGATGCGGTGTCTCTGTGCTCGTTATGGACATAAAAAGCCCTGGCAAAGCCTCAGGGACTGAGGAGCTGAGGGTTTATTCACCCATTTCTTTTTTTAAACTCCTTTTCCGAGGCCAGTTTGGTTTCTTGGGTGTTTTTTCTTCTTTCTTCTTGAGCGTCCTTGGGGTTTCAGTTAAGCATTTCTCTCTGCGGTGATGCAGAGCGGGTACTGATTTAGTTCGTTGCAGTTAAATAAAACCCCGAGTTTAAACCCCCTCGTTTCTCTCCTCCACCCTGCATTCCAAACCCATAACATGCACGTTTAGAAAGAAGGAAAAAAGGACATTTTAGAGTTTTTAGAGGCGTGGCAAGAGTTGGGTCTCTCGGAGGGAGAACACGGCTGGGTTTGGGGTGCAGCGATGCTGCTGTCACCTGGAGAGAGCAGAGGGTCGTTTTTTGGGGCAAGATTCAGGGTTTTATGGTGGGGGTGGGGGTGAGGAAAGGGGGTTTGGTGGCTGTGGCTGGTTTGGGGTTTTTCTCGCTGACAGCCTGCGCTGTGTGGGCTCCACCTCAACCGGGTCGGCAGAGGGCAGCCGGAGCACAAATTCCTCCATCAGGCAGGAAAAAACTGCAGCTAAACGTTCTGTGCTGCATCCGACAGCGCTGCGATCCTGGGGAAGACCACCAGTTCCCGTTTCGGCACGTTATCCGAGATAGGATCGCTCTGCCATCAGGCGGGTTTTGATCTTCTCTCAGTCCAAGCTCCGAACCAGCAGAAATTAAACTATTTATAAGCATGCCCAGCATCTGTGCAACCGATGCCACCAGGGTTTTGTTTGTGAGGGTGTTGCAAACCAGCTGGAAAAAGTGTTTTCTTTTTAACTGAAAGTGCTTAAAAACGTTGGAACCGGATGATCTTTAAGGCCCCTTCCAACCCAAACCTTTGGGTCTACGAAATCAAGAGGAGAAAATAGAAGGACCATCTGAGGTGATGGTTAACACATTCCCTGATTCAAAAAAAGGGCTAAAACCAACCGAAGCAGCCACCATACATTTCTAGGTCACATATGATGTCTCTGTAGCGTGCTCTATATTTACGAATGAAAGGGTTAATGTATCATTAATGTAAGCACCGGTTGATTAATCACATCAACCCGCAACTATTTCCTGCTGACTGTTCCCCAGCTACAAAGCCAATTACTCAGTGTTTGCTATTGTGAGTCTGCAGCCCATCAATCGGGTCATAGCTCACTATAAAGTTATTATTATAACTAGGATGTTAATGCACAGCTGCGGTCTGTCCCGGTCACGTAAGTAGGTGGCTTTGACTCTGGCGTGTCCCATGCTCCAAGTCAGCTCTCACTTTCCAAAGCCTCTTGCCCTGTGGGGAAAACCAGGCACCAAATGATGCTAAAACAGTAAAAAGAAGTGGGAAGACTCAGCGGTGGGTAAAGAGTGTGGGGAAGGGGAGCCCCAGAGAGCAAAGGGCTGCTCCCTTCTTTGCAATGTGGGTGATCGTCCAATCAATGTTGGGGGAGGATGGAAACGCTGATGCTGAAAGGTGTTTTGGACGAGTTACCACATTGCACGCTAGCTTAACCCCTCTGCACAGCACCCTTGGGTGCTCAGCGAGCTACGCTACCCCTCTGCAGGGCTAATGGTGGGAAGGGTTGGGTGTTTCTCCCGCAGAGCAAGCCAGGATGGGCTGTTAGCGCCGGGACTGCGGCAGTTTCTGGTCAGAGGTAGGCAGGGAATGGTTTTTGTTGACATGAAGCATTACAGAAGTTGCTGGAGGGCAAGAGAAGGGCAACTTCTGTAAGGCGTCACACTGGAGAGCTTGGCAGCGTGGCAAAGGGACAGAGAAGTGGTCAGATTTGGCATATTCTCCAGGAAAGGAGGAGAAGAAGGGACAGGGATGGATGGACATGGAGGCAAGAGGAAAATAGACTGACTTAAGCCATTTTCTTCTCGGGTAAGGGGAGAAGCACGGCGAGTTGAGGCACAGGGAGTGTCGCTATGCCTGAAAAGCACGGCCCCATGTTTTCCCCTGGGAGCACCTCGAGGAATTTCCAGTGCTGGCCGAGCCACATGGAGGAGATTTTGCAGGGTGAGGCTGCAGGAGACGGGTCCCATCCTGCTGCTGAGCAAGCCCAGGTCTGCTGTGACAGCTCTGCCTGTCCTTGGGCTCTGTGCCCTGTTGCAAGCGCTTTTACAAGCACCCAGGTTTGCTTGGCAAAGACTGAAACAAATGCAAATCATGCATGGAGCAAGATGAAGCTCTTGCTCTGCCTTAGGAGCACCCCAAAGCCTTGCAGAGCCCCCCAGGGACCATCATAAGCATAAAACCCACCTAAGGTCTTGTCCTGCTCCAGTGGCAGTGCAAAAGGGCAAAGAGGATCCTACACCGTTGGAGTCGCACGGGCCGGCCCTGCCCTTCCCTCGGCTGCTGCAATAAGCCTGTCTTTTCTTGCAATCCCTCTTGGCAGGCCCAGGGGAGCGGGGAGGGACGTGGCTGCCCTCCAACGAGAAGCAAACGCAAACATTTCTTCACTCCAGGCTGGGTGCGGTCCGGGGATAAGATTTCCCTGGGCTTTCCCAGCGAAGGCATCTAACGCCGTACCCTGCTGCGAGCTGGGAATCGCAGGAGCAACCGGCTTGGAAAAGACCTTTAGGATCATCCAGTCCAACCATTAACCCAGCACTGCCAAGGCCACCCCTAACCCATGGCACTGAGGCCTCGTCTCCACGGTGTGTGAACACTTGCAGGGACGGTGACTGCAGCCCTGCCCTGGGCAGCCTGTTCCAATGCCTGAGCACCCTTTGGGGCAGGATTTGGTCCTCAGCTCCATCTAAACCTGCCCTGGTGCAGCTTGAGGCCGGTTCCTCTTGTCCCATCCCTTGTTCCTTGGGAGCAGAGCCCAGCCCCTCCTGGCTCCATCCTCCTCTCAGGCAGTTGTAGGGAGCGATCAGGTCCCCCCTGAGCCTTCTCTTCTCCAGACTGAACCCCTCAATTCGTAGCCCGTAAAATTCCAAAGGTTGTCTCTCTCACAACTCAAAGAACTGATTTTTAAACAGCTTTTAAAGTACAGGATGAGCTGTCAGGCTCACAGTAGTGGTTTTAAATCAGTGGTGGAAGCGGTGCTTTGTTACAAATGACGCCTTTTCACAGGCTTTGTTTGCAAGCGAAAGGTTTTGGCGTGGTGCAGGGAAAGCAAAGGCTGTAAAGGGAAACGGGCTGGAAAGTGCCTTTTCGCCCAGCATCCCCCCCGGTCGGCCGTGAGAAATGCAAGCGCAGAACGGGAGAGATGAGCCGGATTCCTCGCGTGCCTTCCCTCTGCCATCACCGCCTCCAAGGGGCCGGGAAGGAGCTGGAGGGAAACGCTGCAGGAGGGGAAAGTGAGGCTGGAGCAGCTGCCAGGGCTTTGCTGGGAGGAGGGATGGATGGAGGGAGGGATGGAGGGGTGGTGGATGAAGGGATTGAGGGAGGGATTGAGGGAGGGAGGGAGGGAGAGATGGATGAATGGTGGATGGATAGATGGAGGGAGAGAGTGAGGGATAGATGGAGGGAGGAATGGACAGATGAGGAATTAGTGCTGCTGATTGGTTTGTTTTTCAAACAGAGATGGAGGAAAAATGGGGTTTTCTTCTGGTCGGACGAGAGGAAACCATCTCCCATCACCTTGCTGCAGCGTTGTCCTTCCCTCCAGCGTTTGGAGCTGTTTTCTGCGCTGTCACATCTCGACACAACATAAAACCCTAACATTCCTTCAACGAGAAGTTGTCTGATCCTGCTGACTAAGGGAGAGGGGGAAAACCAGCAGGGATTCCTCTGGGAGCTGCCCAAGCCCCAGATTTCTCCAGCTTCATTACACAGGATGGATATATATATATATTAAAACCCCCCAAGATTCTCCTTTCGCCCCCATTTTCCTGCACACCTGAGCCACCAGCGGCACAGGTTATATTCGAAGCACGCTGTGGGTTGCTGTTCAATGACATTACGTTAAATCAATGCAGCCATTTACGCACGCACGTTACCAGGCTCTGGTTATTTCAAACCCGATCAACCCCAACCCACCCCTCTTTCTGAAAATAGATGCAAGGATTTGACCTTTTAGATCCTATCTTTCCCTCATATCCAAGGCGACCACAGCATCCCGCATGCCCTGTTTCCCCAAAATGAACCTTTTTTGCCCATACCAGTTTATATTATCTCTTTGTTTTGCCGCAGTGCCCATTAGAGCCTGTAGATGAGGTGTTTTATTTAACAAAGGAGGTATTTCCCAGTTTATCCCCTTTGTCAAGGCCGTTTACTGAGCTCGGAGATTTATCACTGGGACAAAATGCCGGAGGGAGGAGGAGGAGGGGTGAATGGCTTCTAAAAATAAATAGATCCCTTCATTCTCCGTGCGGCCACACTTTCCCTCACAGCCGCGGGAATATACTTTAATCTCCTTTACCGGATTGCTTCGTCTGAGGCTGACGCTTGCTTTGGCGACCGGCGCTTTAAGGGCACGGCGTTTGTGAAGGAGAGAGAAATAAACACTAAAAAGAAGCGTATTTGAGGGCGAACAGGGGGAGGAGGAGGACGACGAGGGTCGGGGCTGCCCCTCACGGCTCCACAGCGCCGCCTCCCCCGCGCCTCGGCGGGAACCACTTCACAAAATGGCCGCCCGGCGGGGCCGCGGCGAGCGGCGCTGAGGCGACAAAATGGCGCCGGGCGGGCAGCGGGGGGAAGGACGGGAAGATGCGCGGCTGAGCGGGGCCGGGGCGGCTGAGCGGGAGCCTCGGCCGTGCCAAGAGCTCGGCGGAGGGGCTCCTCCTCATGTGCGCATCCCCTCCGGGCGGGCGGTGGAAGCGCTGCGGGGGAAACCCGACCTCCCCCCCTTTTTCCTCACCGCCTTGACAAAAGGAAGCGAAAATCCGCCAGAAATGCGGCCTCAGCCCCCCCCGGCGCAGGTCGCCGGCACCGACCCTTGAAATATCTCTTATTTTTCCTCATAGCCTGAAGCTTTTTGGCCCAGAATTGCCCGTTCCCTGCGCTTTCCCCATCAGCACCACACGCACCCCGAGGCGGGCAGTTCCATGCCTCCATTCTCTTCCACCGCTTTTCTCCTTCAAGCCGCCACCTCCCGCTCTCCTCTCGGCATGGAAAATACCCAAACGTGCTTAAAAAGACAAGAATCAACCCCAAAACACCCGAAGATGGATGTGCCTTCCGAGCCGGAGGCGTGTGGTGAAGAAGAAGCCGTCGCCGCTCGTCTTGCTCCCAACGACAACCTGCCCGCCATAACGTTAATTAAAAGCATATCCTTCGTGTGGTCAGACGTGGTAATACTCTAAATATATATATTAGATACCTATATATATACACCCGGTAACATCCAAACGCTCGTTGTTGGAGGCTGCAGCCAAGGTACCACGTATGCTTTTAATACTTCTTTTAATGTTGCCTTCCCTTTTTACTCCCCCGGTGTTGTTACAGGGTACATTTTAACATTGTCCCTTCCTTGTTACAAACCACATCCCTAAACCACTGCTGGTTTTTAACCTGGAATTAACAGTTTTAGGCCTATGCTTATGCTCTTTTATTTCTACACATACAGAAGTATTTCTAACATATTTCTATATATATCTGAATCCCCTTTTTTCTATGGACTGATTACAGAATATCAACTAAACCCCCACACCTAAACCACTGTGATTTAATTATCTATAACCACTAATTTTGGCCCGTATATATGTTTGATTTTATATATATATATTACCTTTGTTTTCCTCCATTGGCTTTCTACTACAATACATCCTAAAAGCAGCAGAAAAAGAAAAAAAGCCATCAAAAAAAGAAAAAGAAGAAAAACCAAGAAGGAACTCGGCTCTTTTTTACAGTCCGTGGTGGAAGTGTGCCTGCATGTTTTATTTGTTCCACAGAGATGGAGATTTTCCTTGGGAGATTTGGGGAGGATTTTTTTGCCCTTTTAATTAAAATAATTAAAAAAACACAGCTAAAAAAAAAAAAAAAAAAAAAAAAAAAAGGAAAAAGAAAAAAACTGCACAGAAACCCCAAACCTGAAGCTGCAAATCAAAGAGTCCGGATCAGACAGAAAGAGAGGACAAATGAGCTCAAGTGCAATGGCAGATCCGGGAGGAGGGATCAGCTCCTTTATCCCATCCTCTCCCGCTCCACACACCACCATATTCCTTCTTTTTTTGTGTGTGCTTTGTGTTGGGGTTTGATTTAAAAGCCGAGCCGGCTGCAGAGCCGCTCCTGGGCTTCATTTATATATATATATATCTATATATATATATATGTATCTTTTCCCCCTGCACACACCCCATCCTTGTGCAATCCTCTCCCGTTTATTACGCGCTCCGCAGCTCGCTCTCTTCCCCCCCTCTCTGCGGGTATAAAGGTTTCTCTCCTCTTTCCACCTCGGCTCCTTATTCCAGAAGCTTCTACGGGGGAGGGGAGCACCCACTGCGGAGCCTTTGCCGCAGCGCCGGGCAGGCGTGGTCCCTGCCGGAGGAGGAGGAGGATGAAGATGATGATGATGATGCATCACCTCTCCCTGGCATCTCTTCCCCCCGCTAGATTTCCCCATCCATGACAAGGGTGCAGGGAGGTGTTTGCAAGGGTTTGTTTCTTTTTCTTGTCTTTTTTTTTTTTCCCCTTCACATAGATTTGTTTTCTAGTTTATTTTTCCCCTTCCCCCTTTGCTAAATGAATTAAAAGCAGGGCTGTCTCCTGATGGAGATGGATGGGGCTGGCTCACAGCAATGGGGTCGCTGCTCGCTTCATCGGGCGCAGCGAGGGCACCGATGGCAGAAGTGACCTTTCCCAAGCGGTGGGAGGGCGGCAAACACCCCCCCGCCCCGCCGTGCTCCTGCTTGGAATTCATTTCAGATAGCAGGGTCATTATTTTTTGGTTTCTCCTCCTTTCCCCTTAAAGAACAGCTCTTTCACTGATGATTATTTTTTTTCCTTGAAGCTTCCTCATGATCGTGGGGGATTTTTTTGTGTGTGTGTTTTCAATTGCATTTTTAAATGGCCCAGCTGGAGACAAGTCTTGATTAGAGTTGGAACAACAGCTCCATTTTATTAATAATGGGGAGGATTTACAATCCTACAGCACCTTCCTTGGAAGGCTTTCAAAATCATTTGCAAACACTCCCGAATTGTAAGATTTCACAGCCCTTGGCTGTGAGGTGGGTAAGTATTTAAGGGTGCCACCACCAGAAATCACTCTGGTGGCAAATCTCTGCTTCTGAGTGCTTAAAAAGATGACAGATTCGGTGGGGTTTAGGGCTGCAGAGCCGAAGGGGGGTGGTGGGGTGGTGAGCGGGGCTGGCTAAAAGCTGTAGCCCAAATCTGTTCAGTGTTCTCTGTAGATGCAGATTGTTTTGCTGCACCCCGGGAACTGGGCTGGGATTTCTCTGCCTGCTCCGTGCAGACAGCTCTGCAGCTTGCCAGGGCAAAGCTGTAGACCTGCCTGCTCGTCCGTAAACATCTGCTTATAGATTGTTCCCTCCCCTTTTTTATATTGTTTTAATTCGTTACCTTTTTGCAGTCCCCAGGCGACCTCCTTCAGTGCTGGCTCTGCTGTGGTTTGACCACAGCTCTGCATTGAAGCTGGCTGCTAGGGCTAATGCACCCTGTGAGCCAGAGCAACCCTGCTTGGGGGACTGGCCCCACCGAGCTAATGCAGATGCTCTGCTTCCATGACAGAACCCTGCACACCACTTTTTCTCCAGCACATCCCTTCTCTGACCCAGGTAGCACAGGGGAACGTTGCAATGTTATGGGTGGAAGCTTGTCTTACGCCTTACTTTTTTCCCTTTTTTCTTCCTTTCCAGGGAAACACGGGATTGTTTGTGTAACCCCTCTCCACACCTTTGTAAGTATTACAAACACGCAGTGATCTCAGGGCCTCCTGGGCAGTGGGAGCTGGCCTTGCCGAGGAGCGAAAAGCATGGTGCTCTGGTTGTGTGTGTGTTGTACACGGGCCACAGAAACCCACAATGTTTCTGTGGTTACTTCTGTCTGCATAGCACGAGTAGGTCCCAGGGCTTCCCCTTCCCACTGCTTACTAATTCACGAAAGCAAAGGCTTTGTGGAAAAAAAGCCCTGCCTTGTGGCCTTAACCAAAAATAAATAAATAAAGTGCTGTGGATTAGTCATCCTCATTGTTAAAGGAAGCTGTGTTTGTCAGTCCTGTGTGTAATGCGTGTGGGGGGGGCATGAACCAGCAGCTTCATTCGTGGAGGCTGGTAACGTGCTCTGGTTGCTGCTCTGTGGAGCGGTGCCACTGACACTCCATCGAGCTGCTCCTGGCAGGTGGAAAAGGGACAATCCAGCTTTTCATACCCTTCCCTCCTCCATTTTCCTTCTTCAGAGCTGGTATCTCTGCATTGTCAGGTGTGGAAACATGGAGATTAACAGCAGTGAGGACTGACGAGCTGTATTCTGGGGTCACTTCCAATGCCAGAGAAGAAACCCTGGTGACTTATATATATTGTTTTTTCCTGCCTGTGGTAGCTTTTACTCTAAGCTCCACTGTATCTCAGAGAAGACCCTTTTTGATGTTCAAAGCTCAAAGGTTTTTAAACCTTAAAGTCTTGTCCTCTTCCCCATGGTCACATAGAAGAGCCAGGCGTGCAATTCAATCAGTACAGCGAAGACAGCTCCCTCCCCCTTTCCCCTTTCAAAAACCCCCTTCCCGAGCTGTGTGCTCCTGAACTGCTGCCTAGGCAGAAAACATACAATGCAGTTGTCAGCATTGTGCTGCTGTGTGGCACGTTAAAAAAAATACACACAAAAGGGGTGGGGAGAACAGTTGCCTCCAGGGAGTAAAACTGTGGGGCCCCTTTCCCTACAATGAACAGACTTACATGCGGTAGCGTATTACTCCCAATTTTGCTAAAGCAAATGGCAGAAGGAGCATTGCAACAGCCTAAGTTGTGTTGGTGGAGATCAGTGTCCCCTTGTGTTATACTTTTTTTCCCCCTTGAACTTGTGCCTGTAAAGATGCTGCTGGTTTATTACTTGATTCCTCAAAGCCGTGCTGGCTCACAAGAAGATCTATCAGGTTAGATACAAGAAAGAAGTTCCTCCCTGTGAGGGTGCTGAGGCGCTGGCACAGGGTGCCCAGAGAAGCTGTGGCTGCCCCATCCCTGGCAGTGTTCAAGGCCAGGTTGGACACAGGGGCTTGGAGCAAGCTGCTCCAGTGGAAGGGGTCCCTGCCCGTGGCAGGGGTTGGAGCTGGAGGAGCTTTAAGGTCCCTTCCAACACAAACCATCATGGGATTTTATGAAGAAGGCCGATGCTTCCTTACTGGGTACAGTTCCTTTTGTGGTGATGTAAAAAGCACCCAGTGCTGGTCTTCCCGAGGTCACAAGTGACTTCAAGGCACAGAGTCATTAGTGCATTGGGAGTGTTGGGTATCGGCACCTTCTTGTTAGCCTCCTGTAATGAGAATATTGGCATTGGTGTCGCGTGGCTGCCTCTGGCTGACCACAGAGAGGCCCTGCCCGGCTAAGCTGGAGCAACACCATGTGGGAAATGCAGGATTCCCTGCCAGTGTCCCCCTGGTTGCTGCAGGTTTGTAGCACAGCTCTGACTTTATGTTTTTTTGGCACAAAAAAATGAGTAGAGAGCAAGTATGAGGTGTCCAGGCCAGCTTTCATGCAGTGCTCCTGGGAAACCTGGTGTGTGCTGTCCTATGAAAACTGCCAATAGCTCCTGTGCCTAAAGCCTTGGCTAAACTTGAAGTAAACCACCATGGACAGGGATATGACTTTTATTCTCTCATTAGGGATGTGTTGGTTTGGAGATCCGCCTTGTGCTCCTCAGAGGCCTTTGCTGGCATGGAGGGACCCTGGACTGAGAAGCTGGCTGCTTGGGATGTTCCCGTATTTTTCAGGTTGGCACATCCTGTGGAACTCGGGATTACTTTTCTTTGGCAGTTTAGGACAAATGAGGGAAAATTACCTTGTGAGGGCTGAACCTTTACCACCTCTGCTTTGGACTGAAGAGCTGGTACTGCTGCACCCGTGGCATTTCCAAGCTAAACACATTTCTGGTGCCAAAAAGCAGGTGAGCAATAGAAACCTCCACTCCATAGCGGGGGAAACCATGGTCTTTCAAGCTTTCCTGTTATCCCATAGAGTTAAAAAGCTGCACCATGAGATCTGCAGAGGTGAAATGAAAGCAAAGGCCACTCAAGGAACCCTTCTCCTGCGCTGTTTTGCTGTTATTTTTCTTTAGTGCTTTTCTCTGAAGGGGGAGCGCCATAACCACACCAACGTGCGCTCCGTCTGCCTCACCTAAAACACCAGGTTGCTTCAGTATCAAAATGGTGTTTGATGGAACAAAAGCTCTGGTAGTGGCTGGCCCAGTATTTATTTTGTGCTGATCAATCGGATGGGGAATGTGGGGAAGAGCAGCCTTAAGCTGACAGGTTTGGACTTTGGGTTTTGCATTAAAACCTTGTTCTGCAACAGCTCCAGCATAATATCTGGGATTTTTTCTTGGGCACATGAGGCTTTTATGTAGAAATAATAGAACAGTAGTGCAGGATACAGTGATCTATCCCATCCTAAGGGATTTATAACCATCGGAGTGGTCCTTTTTGGGTATCAAATCAGACAGGGCTGGCTTTTTTTGTTTTTCTTCTTCTTTGTTTTTCCCTTAAAATGTATTCTTTTGCAGCCTGGAAGACCAAAGTCCTCTCTGTTTAGCTGATACAGTGCCCTGTCTTTGGGAAAACCCCTTGTGAGGTGAGCAGGTTCAGCTCTATGGTACGTGGTCACACAGAGGTTGGGGGACAGGGGGAACAGCACTGTGACATTCCTCTTTTTTCCCCAACAACAGGCAAAAATATGAGTATTAATTCTGATATATGTACTAAGAATAAGCTGTTCTGCAGCCTTGTGCTGGCTTACGGAGTTTTGGTTGTGTGGCTCGGCCATCACACTGGATCTGCTGCTGAAGAAAACTGAAATGAGAAAAATATAAAATAGAAAATAAAATTATGCCGCAAATAAATGATTAAATACACAGTTTGAAAAATGTGGAGGGAGTTTTCTGGGTGGAGTCATCCCCTCATGAACAATTGGAGCACGAACACTCAAAGGGGAACGAACTAAAATGAATAGCTTTATTAATACAAATCCTATATTTTGTGTTGCTTAGGATCCAGAACCAGACTTCGTGTTCAAAGCATTATCAGTGTGTAAGCTGATCTCCTCTGTCTTGGCAACAAATGAGCCCAAATACCAAACAGCACCAATGCCTTCTTGGAGAAAATTATCCGTCGCATAAAACGTTAATGGGTAAGCAATAAAATTAGGACTGTAATTCAGGCTTGGCTTAAAACTGAGCTAAAAGCCTCACTGGCATTAGGATATTCAGCTGCCATAGCGTTGTTTTAATAAATAGAGTCAATGAGCAGGAGAGGGCCATAAATAAATACAGTTTATAGTGACAAGATGGTGGCTGGAGCTGGGTGGCTTGAACAAAGAAATGCTCTGCGTGTTCCTCATGATGTCTGAGGGCTCCCATATGGGTAACCTATGGTTTTCCAGTACAAAACAAAGCAAGTGGGATGCTGTTGGGGATGATTGCTGTGTGTCAGTAATGTGACCGCTCTAATCCATGCTGGATGTAGCTGTCCGTGTCCCCAGCTATGGGGAGAGTTGTAACGCCTTCCTTCCCGACTCCAGCCGTGCTCCACAGAGCAATTGCTACGCTGGGACGCAGTGTAAGGAGTTACACTCTCGGCACATGGAGCTCCCATTGCCGTCCTTGTTGGTATCTAATCTTTGCTTTTGGAGTGTTTGGCAAGCCGTCCTGGTGACACGTGGCAGTGAGCTGTGCTGCACGGGTAAGATGCTGCCATGTTCAGAACATAGAAACTTCCCTTTTCTCTGGTGTTTTGTGTTCTGTCCTCGAAGGGAGGCTGTCTCTACCAAGTCTGTGGACCCCAAGGATGATTTCTGATTCTCCTGCCCCTTTTTCTCGCCTCCAAACTGGTTGCTGCTAACTTTACTAGTTCTTCATAAGGCAGCCCAGTTTTCTCACGCCTTTAATGGTTCTCTTTTGATCTGCCCTGTTCTTGCTTTGATTTTCTTGACGTGAACACGGCGTTCAAGCTGAGATCGGTTTATAACCTCATTAATATACAGCCTGATGCTTTAATCCTCTCCAACTGCCGATAAGAAATGTCCCAGTGTTTTCACTACGGGGTTGACTGAGATGTCCGGAGACAGCTGGGTTCTCGGCTACACCCACAGGAGTAACTCATGTTGCTCCTCGAGGTGTGCCAGGCTCTTGTGTGTACTGAAGGCTGTTGGGCAGTGGAGAGCTGCTGGAGTCCCCTTGTCCTAAACTCTCTGCCCCCCTAAGATGGGTGGCACATGGGGATGAGTGTCCGTGCCTTGCCCCTGGATGCTCATTGTGGTGTTGCTTGTGGCATGTTGGCAGCTGCCATGTAGGAGCAGTCCTCCATCAGGGAGGTTCCTTTTGCTGGGTGGATGGTTCTGCCCATGCTGGTCTCCAGTCTCAATCTGTGTTCTTTAAAGTCTTCCAATGAGTTGTTACAGCAACATCCCAGTGTTGTAACTGGGAACTGTTTCCCCTTCGAAGCATTTCAGAAGTATTGGGATGGTCCAGAGCTTTATTTGTGTCACCAGCTAGGCTTTGTGCTCCTCTTCCAGTTGGCTGTAGCATAGGCAGAGCCTGGGAAGAGCTAATTTCAACTGTGTCTCTCCTGTCAGCAGAGCTGACAGCTTTGCTTGCAACAGCTTCCAATCCATGGACATCCCTCTCAGACCCTGCTTGAGGTTTCTTGAGAGACCTGGGAGCTGACGCAGTTTCTTCATGTCCCTTAGAGCTGCCACCCTGGCAGGGAGGGAAAAATTCAGCATAGAAAAGTCATTTGGTGCATGGTTTAGGTTTCTTCCTCTCCCAAATGGGTGCCTGTAGAGCCTGTGGAAGGTATAGACATGTAGCAACCGCTCTTTGTGCTTCCAACCACCTGAAACAGGGAGCAAAACCTGTTCACATAAAGAAAGGTGCGGTGGAGCAGGTTGGCAGCGCGTCTTCTTGTGCGTACGTGGCTCCATCACAAGTTTTAAATAATAGATGGTTTCTGTGCAAAGATTCATTGGGTTTATGTCAGATTCATCAGTAGATCTTGCTTTGGCAGAGCAGCTAACACCCATCATCTCTGGGGAAACTGAGGCACAGGGCTGGTTAGGGATGGGCTCGTGGTGGAGGGGTTGGGGATAAGGCTCATGTTGACGTGTGTCAGAGGCCCGATTAAATCAGGAGATCGGTGTGTTTGTTAAAGCACCGATAGAGTGATGACTTTGACCACTTGTCAAGGTGGACTTGTTGCCAGGAGGTTACGGTGGCCCCGCGGAAGGGTCTGGCCAGAATGGAGGGGACCCTGACAAGAAAACATGGTTTGAATTGATAGAAAAGTGCTATTGGGAGGTTTTGGCCAAGGAAAATGGAGGCATATTGGTGTTGTGAGCTGAAAACTGCTAATGGGCTTCAAAAACATACTGTTTGTGGCCGTGGGTATGCGTTTTATCCTGACCTCAAGCTGTGTGGTGTCGCAGGGTGGCAACTGGTTGGGTATGTTCAATTTTGGGTGTAGAAATGGGTGGTTTTATCTGTACACTGGCACATTTCATAGAAGGACAGAGTAATTTGGGTTGGAAGGAACCTTAAAGCTCCTCCAGCTCCAACCCCTGCACAGGCAGGGACCCCTTCCACTGGAGCAGCTTGCTCCAAGCCCCTGTGTCCAACCTGGCCTTGAACACTGCCAGGGATGGGGCAGCCACAGCTTCTCTGGGCACCCTGGGCCAGCGCCTCAGCACCCTCACAGGGAAGAGCTTCTGCCTGATATGGTGGAAAACAAGACCCTTTGGGTTGAAAACCATTCAGCCCCATTGCAGAGTCTCCCATTGAGCAGCACCATATTCACCAGGAGCATTTCCTTCACCCAATCTTCAATCACGGAGCCATGGTGGGTAGAGAAGGGGTTCAAGGATGTGCAGCTGAATCCTCCCAACAGGAATTCCCACAGCCTTCCCATTCTGGGGAAGGGTTCTGGGGCAGGCTTTACTCTTTGCAGTGCGCCCCTTTATTTCTTGCAGTGCACCCCTTTATTTTTGGCAGCGTCTCCCATTATTTCTTGCAATGCACCTCTTTGCTTTGCACAGCACTCCCTTTATCACATAGCATCCCACCTTTTGCAATAGCCCCTTTTATTTCCGCAGTGCTCCCCTGATTTCACACTGCACCCCTTTGCAATACAACCCCCTTTATTTTCTGTAAACCACCTCTTTTTCTACAGTGTCCCCCATTAATTTTGCAGTGTCCCCCTTTTTATAGCCCCCTCATTTTGCAATGTACCCCCTTTTCTTGCACAGCACCCCACTGTTTGCAACACATCCTCTAGTTTTGCACTGCACCCTCTTTATTGTTTGCAATTCACCCCTTTATGTTTTGCAATGCAGCCCCCGTTTATTTCTTGCATAGCACCCCTCTTTTTGCATTGCACCCCCTTTATTTCCTGCAGTGCCCCCCATTTTCAACCCACCCCTTTACATTTGCAGCACAGCCCCCTTTATTCTCTGTATACCACCCCGTTTCTTGCAGTGCCCTCTTTATTTCTCCCAATTCACCCCGGTTTTTGCAATTCACCCTTCATTTTTGCACCGCACCCTTTCCTTTTCGCACAGCCCCCACTCTGCAAGGCCCCCCCTTTACCCCTTGCCCAGCGCCCCGTTTTTTCCAGCACAACCCCTTGATTTTGCCAATTCACCCCATTTTCTCATTGCCTCCCCCATGTTTCTCATTGCAACCTCCTCCCTCGCCCGCTCGCGCCGCCGCGCAGGCGCACTCCCGCCGCTCTCCCCCCCCCCCCCTTTTCCCCGCTCACGAGGGCGGGGCGTTGCGCGCCCGCGCTCAACCCCCTCCGGCGGTCCCGAGGCGCGCGCCCGTGGAGGGGGGGCGCAGTGCGCGTGCGCGGGGCCGCTGCGAGAGAGGCGCGGGGCGGGGGGGGGGGAAGGAGAAAAGGGGGGCGCGGGGGGCAGGAGCCGCGCTGCCGCTGACGGAGGAGGAGGAGGAAGCGGGAGCGAGCGAGCGAGGGCCGCGGCGGGGGGAGGCAGCGAGGAAGAAAACCCTCGGCGGAGGGGGAGCCCGCGGCCCGGCAGCCGGCCCGCCAGCCAGGGGGCCCCCCCGCAGGGGATGGTGTCGCCCGCCGCGGGGGGAGGCAGCCGGCGGCGCTGAGGGCGGCAGGGCCCCGCGGCGGAAGAGGCGGAGGGCGGCGGGGAGGAGGCGGCGGAGGAGGAGGTGGCGGCGGCGGCGGGCAGCGAGCGGCGGCCGGCAGCGCTGCGCGGGGAGAGGCGGCAGCGAGCCGGGGCAGGGGCGGCGGGCTCGCCCCGCGCCGCGCAGCATGGTGCGGGAAACCAGGCACCTCTGGGTGGGCAACCTGCCGGAGAACGTGCGTGAGGAGAAGATCATCGAGCACTTCAAGCGGTGAGTGCGGAGAGAGGGGGGGAAGGAGGCTCCGGAGGGGCCTTCCCGCGCCTTCGGGTCGGTGTCCGCAGCCGCGGCTGCCCCGGCCCTCGGTGTGAGGAAAATGAGGGTGAAAACGCCATCGGAGATGGAAATAGCGGGGAGGGAGCGGGGGAACGGGGCTGCCGCGGCCTGCGGGGAGCAGGAGGAAAACAAAATCGCTGTAAATAACCCCGCGCCATGGCGAGGAGCGTCCGCAGAGGGACGGCGGCGTGGACGGGCCGAGGAGCATCATCCCCGTGTGATAACACCGGTAATAACAGCACCGACGGCTGAGCACAAGGCGCAGGAGAAGGAGCCGCGTGTGGGAGCTGTGCACGGAGTGGATCTCGTACCGAGGGGTGCGCGGTGCCGGAGGCAGCCCGAGCTTGGCCATCTTGCTTTTTTAACCGTCGTTTTTCACCATGATCCGACGTTTGGAGTTTTCTCTCGTTGTTTCCCCGCCTTTTTGCCGTGTTTTTCTCCGCCTTGGAGCCATGAGGATGCTGCGTGTGTGTGTGTCCCGCAGCGAGCGGTGGGAACCGAAGCGGCTGCAGCAGCGAAAACGTGACTTAAACCCCCCCCCCCAAATCACACCGATCCCCATGAGGAAAACACGGGATTCCTGCCCGCGGGAAGCGCTCCGGACTCCTGACGATATCATCGTGGCTTTTTTGGGTTTTCTTTTTCCCGTTTTTTGTTGTTGTTGCCGAGGTTAATCCTGCTCATAAGGAAGTAGTAGCTGTTTGCATGGTTGTGTTTTTTCCCTCCTCCCCATGTCTTTTTCGTGCGAGGAGGAGGAAGAAGAGGAGGAGGAGGAGGTAGCAGCTTCTCCCCCGCTGCCTCAACAACACCTTTTTCCTCGGGAAATGCACAAAGTTGATGGAATCTTTGATTTTTCGTCATTTTTAGAGGAAAAAGAAGGTCAAGAGCCCCGGGGTGGCTGCTCAGCTCGTGGTGCTCCAGCAGGGCTGTTACACACCCCCCCCCCCCCCCACCAAAGGAAAAGGATTTTAAAGCTTCCTTTAATCTTCCTGCGTTGGAAAAATGACGGCGCGTCCTTAATAATGAGTCACCATGGGAAAAATAGATGCGGTGACACAGGGGGAAGGAAGGTCCCGGCTCCTGCTTGTACCCCATCCTCACAGCACCTAAAATGGTGTTACAAGGGGCCCCGGTTGAGGTGATGGCTGCAGGGAAGGACCCCTGGGGTCTCCTTCATCCTCCTGGGCTGCGTCTGCAGCAGCAAAACTCCCTCCTGGCATCGCCAGCACTCGGGATTGCCCTGGTTTAATGGAGCTTCTCCTTTTATTCTCCCCCTAAGCCCGCATCACGGGACCCTGCTTCAATGCTCGACGTGGTTTGTTTTGTCCGTCAGGCCGGGTGCCGTGACCCAGCGTTGTACAAAGACAGGGGTTTTGGGAGTGAAAAACCCGCGCTGGGGTTGTTGGGTTGGTTGCAGGCATGGCTGACTGAAGGAATAGGCACTGGGAAGTGGGAATGTGACGTTCCTGGGTCTCGATTTTGTCCAGTTCTTCTCCTTTTGTAAGATGTATTGAAGCAGGGAAAAAGTTGCTATGGTACTGTTGCTTGGAGATGGATGGGAAAAAATGGCAGGCGCTGAATTGTGAATTCCCTGGTTTTTTTTCTTTATGGTTGTTTTTACCTTCCCCAGTTGCAGTGGGAGGTTTGGGAAGGGGATTTGCAGCCAGGCAACCCCCCTATTCCTGCCGTTTCTCCCTGCGTTTCCCAAACTGCTTTTTAAGCGGGATGAGTGTGTTCGGAGGAGGCTGGTCTCGTGCAAGTAAACACGGGTAAAATAACGCTTCCCGTGGCTCGGCTGTGGGTGCGGGGGGGCAATGACACGTCGGCTGTGTAGTGCTTTTGGGGGTGCCAACACCTCGACGTTTGGGGGTGTAGAAGGGGCGAGGGGTGTAGGTCGAGTGTGGTTGTGGGCTCGGTGTGTAGGTGCTGTAGGTGGACAATGGAGCAAGGCTTCCTTTGTATGCTGGTCCTCGCTGGGGGGAAGGGACACGTTACACAAGGATTGCGTGGCGGGGGGGGGGGGGTATATATCCATAGGGAAGGCGGCTGCCTCTGAGCGCCGCGGTGGGATGCGGGAGGCTCCCTCCTTGGAAAGGAGGGTTTAGTTTGGAGAGAAAGTCATTTCGGATGGAGCTGGGCTTGGCAAATCCCAGTTCCCACCCATCCCCCAGCCTGGGAGCAGGGTGAGGAGCGAGCGGGAGGAAGGGTTTGGGGAATTGCAGCCGGGAATTCTGTGCTACCCCCAAAGGCTCTGTGCAACCCACGGCAGTGTTTGCTTTTCCCCTTTCCTTGGGAAACGCTGTCATGTCTGTATTAAACCCTGTATGCAAGCGGTCCTGCTGTTGCACAGCCTCTGCTAGGGGCACGTTGGAGAAACACAACCATTTTGTGTGTAAAGCAGCAAAAAAGACTCCAAAAACTCAAACTCCAACAGGCACATCCAGTGCGAGGGGGTCGCTGCTTCTCCTCCCACTTAGTGAACCAGTTACTGTGGGAACTCTTGGGTTCCCAGTCTCACCATTATTTTAAGGGATGAATGAAGATGGAAGAGGTGTTCTCAAAGTGTATTTTGGGTTTTGCTGAACCTTCCTGATTGGTTTTGTTGAGTGTGAATTGAAATAACACCTTTTGCTTAGGAATCCTTCTAACTAGAGAATATTGAAGCTGGTCTCAAGAAGCACCAGCTTATGTGAACAATGTTGTTTTTTTTTTTTCCTTAAATCCCCCTTTTTCCAATCTCCATAGTAAAGGGAATTGCAAAAAAAACCCCAAAACAATCCCTGACTTTTTGTACATTTTAACAAGTTGAGATTGTTTCAGCCTTTCAGTTCCGTACCCAGATGCTCCCTCTTAAAACCTTCGTCCTAATGCACTCTGTTCCCTTTCAACTGAGTTCTTAAGGCATTCCCAAATAGGAAAGCTGGGATTGGAAATCTGCCGCTCAGATGGAATAAGCAGCAAATCTGTGTGAGGATGTGGGGAAGGGGCCTGGGTGCTCAGGGGAGCGGTGGGTTTGCCCCATCAATGCTGTCTTGACCAGCAGGGACAAGGGTCATCACTATCATTGAACCAGATGCTCGGCAGCTTTGCAGAGCAAGGGGACTAAATATAGTAACAGTTGTCCCCAGCACACTGTGGCCTTCCATGGCTTGTTTTTCCCTCTGTGTTTTCTTCCAGTTATCCGAAAGAACGTGGCTTTATCCCTTTATTGGTGTTTTAAAGGGCAAAGAGGAGTAAAAGCCTCTTAATTATGAAGCATGTGACTTTGGAATGCCAGCTCCTGTTCTGTGGGAGAATTGAGACATTCACAGTGGCAGCCGAGTCCAGGAGAAGCTCTGGGTTCCAGGAAACAAATGTGCTCCTTTGAAATCCTTAGAAATGACTCGTGGATCAGCTCAATCTTGGAGAAGACAAATAACTGTTCAGGAGGTTTTTTGGGGCTGTCTGGCTTCCCCTTGTTCTGATTCCTGTGTTCAAGGAGATGCATAGGAGAGATGAGAAGCCTTCTGTGGGTTGCCTTTTCAGCGCAGGAGTTGCTCTGCAGAACAGCTTGAGGGTGTGTTTGTTTTCACTAACTTCCAGAGCACTCTTCCAAAGCAGTTTACATGGCAATGCTTTGTCTGATGCCTGGAAGTGTAAATTCAGCCTGGGAGAGCGAAACCTCTGCACTTTCTGCTCCCTACATCATCCCTAAGGACTAAGGTGGAGTAGAGGGGCTGCGATCAGCTCCCCTATGGGTTGTGTGCAGGAAGAGTGGGGGTTGCTGCTGGGTGCTTGCTTGGAGCACCCAGAAGGAAAACCCTCTGTGCTGCTCTAGGATGGTGGCTGTTCCTGCTGGTGCCTTTTCCCACGCTGGACACCAGCAGGTCCTGCAGTGCCTGTCCCTGGGAACAGGCTGCAGTCAGCGGTAGCAGCGCTCTTGTTCTTCTCTGATCTGTTCTGAGGCTTTTATTGCTTATAGAGGAGTAATAGTTCTTGGATATCACTTGGGATGCAAACACATGAATGGTTGTACTACATCAGCTTTGCATATAGAGATCTCTGTGCAGGTTGTTATTGTTATTTTAGGAAAATACAGAAGTCAGGTGACAGAGTGAGCTATTCCTGTGCCTTTCTTGGTTTGTATCATTTTGATGTGATGGTGTTTTCACAGATTAAGTTCCAGCCTTTTCAGAGCCTTTGAAGGGAGGGGGAAGGGAACATTTATGCTGGTGCTTTGCTGATGTGATGTTTAGAAAGGGGCAGCATCAGGATTTGTTTGTGCTGTGTTTCACAAATCTCTCCAGTAAAGTCACCTTAGCTTTGCAGAGAGCGTGAACCCCAAGATGGGAGGACATTTGGTGGGGGGATTAGGGCAAGGGGATTTAATCAATTGCCCTGAATTGGAAGGGCAAGAAAGGTGTGGAAGACATGAGGTGAGTCCTCCTTTCTCAGCTCTTGGTTGGTTCCTGGTGGAAGTCAGCCTGGCACTGGTGGTAGGTTCATCAGTTGAGTGGCTGGTTGAGGAGATGGTGGTGCTGGTTCTGGTGGTGGCTCTCGTCTTTGTTTTCCACTACATCTCCTGTAATAACTCTATTTCTAATATTGATTCACCGTAAAGCAGCAGCAGCAGCATCACCCCCGTGGTGTTCTGGGGGTGTTGCTGAGCTGTGTTTGTCTGCAGCCACCTACTTCTTCCCTCAGGACTGACTCCCATTGAAGGTTCATGCATCCTCTGGCTGCTCTGGCTGTGCTCTCGCAGGCCCCTGAGGTGGCAGCTTGCTGACGCCACGCTGGCCCGGGAGGTGCCTATATAATTCTTTCAAAGAAACTTAATGAAAAGCCACAAAGAGCCTAGATTTGGACTAAGCTTCTATGGAGCGTTTTTATACGCTGAGCTGCGTTATAAAGATAAGCTGATGTCACTCGGTTACAAAACTGTCGTCTGCTGAGCCTTTCTGGCATGGTTTCTTCTCTGAAGCCTCTTCAAAGGTCCTGGCTGTGCGTGTGTGTGATTTGATGAGAACAGCTTCTGTTGTCACTGAGCTGCTCCAAAGTGATGTTGGCTTTTGGTGTTTCTTCTCCTTCCTCTAAATTCCCCTGCTACAGCAGTGATTTAATCCTAGTGCTGAAGGCAGACTCATGTGTTGAGGACTTACCAGCCCGTGCGAGGCTTATGGAGGTACTAAATCCGTTCAGCAAGTTAGGACAGGGAGTGAGAAAAGGCTTGAATTTGCTTTGTGGTAGCCTTGTTGGCTGGTTTCCCCCCCTCCTTGCTCCTCAGAGGACAGCAAATGGTGCCAGGTTCTCCAGCACATGACCTTATTGCAGTCTGAGGGATGTCCAAAATTAGGTCCTCGTCTTCACTGAGGGCAAAGAGGCGCTCGGCAGCTTTCCGTAAGAAAGAAAGTAAATATCCAAATGAGGAGAGGGCAGGCTGCAGGTTTTGGATGTGTCGGTGAGTCAGGAGAAACCTGGGGCTCCTCGGTTCTGTTTCCATGAGCCGATGTGTCACAACCACAGGCTGTCCTGCTGTTGGGTGGTTTCACACTGTCGTCAGCTTGTGAAGATGACTTGTGTGCATGAACGTGCACCTGAGAAACAACGAGCATCAAAACAGGCTCCAGGAGGTGTTTGGGAAGGGATGAGGCTGAGAGTCCTCCCTTTTGGCTGGTTCTGGAGTGCTGAAGGTCTCAGGATTGGTGCTGGCAGCCGAGGTGTGAGCTGTGGAGCTGGGGCTGGGGTGAGTGCGTCCTGGGTTCGGGAGCTCCCAAAAATAAGCACTTGTGAGGTATTTTGCATGTGTTCTTGATGAAGTTCAGTGAACTTGCTGAGGCCTGAGAACGCCCTGGAACCAAAGGCTGCCAGGGCAAACATTCCTAAGCAATGAACTGGGGAATCAACTAGAAAATATGATTACTCTCCATAATAAGATTCGGAGTTGAGCTGCATCTTCGACATGCCAATTTAGCAGTCTCGTGGGAGGAATCTGAGCCTGGAGATGGAAATTCACAGTGCACAGCCAGCCTTGCTGCTTGCCCTTGCATCAGTCTGTCGTGTTCTGAAGACTACTCAAACAGTTAATGAAAATCACACAAAAGCTGCTTTTTTTTTTGTTGCCCAAGCTGATAAATCAGTGTTTTCCCACCTCGTGATGGTGCACACTGGGGTAGCAGCCTCATCTGGAGGTTTTCCTTGCTGTCTGCCTGGTGAGTGGTGGCATCTCTGGTCTCCTTGAGCCTGAAAAGCCATCTCCAAGGCTGTTCTGCAGTAATAGATGAAGACATGCTGATGGCTTCTGCACAATGACTACAGCACAGCCACTGCTTTCTGCATTTCCATAGTTATTGTTTAACCTGTGAACACCCCGTAATGGTCCCGTGTGATCTGTAAAATGGGCCCTGTGAAGATAACATCCTTTGGTAAAAGAGTAAACATTGTCACAGGCTGACATAAATACACCAGGATGTGTTCCAGGGCCTGCTGCAAGCCCATCTGGTGCAGGATGGAGTGGATATGGAGGCAGGGTCTCTGAATTGGGTTAAAACAGCAACAGAGCATCTACAAAGGTACCTCCTCAGGCCGAAGTCTTCAGAAGCGTGTCCTGCAGTGCTGCGTGGGGCTGGCTCCGGGCTGCAGTTTGTATGTTCACACCTTGTGCCGGGTTTGTGATGATTTAGGTGAAAATGCAGGAGAATCGGAGGTGGAAGGAACATCAGTTTTCCACTCAGACACACTCATCATGGGAGGAGAGCAGCAGTGTGTCTTAATGAGCTCCTTCTGTGTAGACTCAGGTGCCTTTTAAGAACAAAAGGGACCTTTTTTGCCTCCTTTCTCTTCCCCTTTTTAATGAAGCTTTAGCAGCTTAAAATTGAAAGCAGTTCTGTTTGGTTTTTTTAAGCACACTTAGATCTGAAGTGAGAGCTTCCAAATCTGATTCAGAATGTCCTGAATGTGCTCTCATCTCAACACTGAAAAGCCAGCTTGGTCCAAACATCTCTAGAAGGAGCTGGAATAGATGGTGTGCACTGCTGTCTGCTGGATACCGGTGGCTCTCTCCATAGCCTTGGGTGTGTGTTCCTCCTGGGTATCGCTCTATCCAAATGGAAGAGCTTGTCTGTCTTTGGTTGTCCCCTGATGGAAATGGGAGCTGGCTTCCAACCAAGTTCTTGTCACGGAGGTGGTCAGGTGCCCGATCAAAGCTGGGTCTGAAATGATCTTTTAGCTCAGTGAAAAGACTGCTGCAGGATGGTAAATCATGAGTTCTGTCTCTTAGCAAGTGGTGAATCACCTTCAGCTTCTCCCCAGGCACAGACTGAGCTGGCTGTGTTTTCTGTCTATAGGATTCATTGACGATAACTCAGTGTCCTTGTCACAGATCTCCCCAACTGTGGTCTACGTGCCTGTGGTGAGATGCTTGCTGCTTCCGCGCAGCACAAAGCCCCGAGCTGTGGTCCCTCTGCCTCCATCCCCATTACCAGCAACGCCTGCCAGGAAGCACACAGAGGCTTATTGAAACGTTCCCTCTTCAGGCTCCCTGTGGCAGCTGTGGGTGACCTGTAATAGTTAATAGGGAAAAGTAAGAAAAGTAAATTGCCACGTTGTTTGGTTAAAGGAGTAGTTTATGGAGGAAAACAGTCTTCCGGCCTCATTAGCATCCTGACTGTGAGGAGAATAAAAGCTCAGGACGGACAAGTATCTCCCTTGTCTATGTACTCCAACATCTAATTTAACTTTAGGGGCTGTGTCTGTGTGTGAGATGATGCTCTTGGAAAGGCAGCTCAGTGTGCATCGAGGCAGCGAATTATCCACACAGGAACCACTGTACTCAACGCCTAAATAACCCTTTGGTCTTTTTCTAACTCTGAGGCAACTCGTTGGAAGCGTTGGTAGCAGAGAAGTTTTACCATCTTTAAAAAATAAACCCAGCTTCAGCACTGGTGCTGTAGTTCATAGAATCCTAGAGCAGATGCTGCACTGGTTGTGAGTATGGAGAGATCTGCTGGGCTTTGGCAGTAGTTGAGCTCAGGAAGCAGCTCTTCCTCTAGCTCCATTCAGGGATTACAGTCCCGTGGTTGTGCTGGCAGGTCATGCTCTTGCCTAGCTCGGGCCGGAGTGATGTTTGAAAACAAGCATTTAAAGGTGAAGCTGATCACCTTCAATGAGGGGGCAGCTTTCCTGGCGGTTATGGTGACGTTCCCGGTTGTGCTGTGGATGGTGCAGTGTTTGTGGCTGTGTCGTGCAAGGAGCCTCATTGGTCTGGTAGCACCTCAAGAGAAGGGGCTGCTGAATTCTTCACTGTTGTGAGGCCTCCTTTAGGTCAGTTCCTAAAAACAAAGTGAGAAACCTCACCCATCACTGCAGTGACATTCAAGGAGCCTGTTTTCAGCTCAGCTTTGCCAAACCTTAGCTTTGAGTTGCATCACAAGGAAAGCCATTAAAGTCCGGCTGTGTAAGGAGCTCAGCTGTGGAAAGTTTCATGCTCTTGCCTATGGAGAAAGGGCCCGGAGCACAGGTAGTCCCTGCAGACAGAGCACCCGCGTGGTGCCCGTCAGCAGCAATAGTGGCTTCCTTGGGCTGAGACACGGCTCGCGCCGGGCGTTGCGCTGCCAGCTGGGTTAGTCACAGGAACAAGCACTTTCTCCAGGGCGATGGGAGCCGTGAGTCATGGACCAGCAAAATAACATTTGCACATCTGGGGTTGGGAGCCTGTGGCAGGGCAGGAGCAGCTGCCAGCGGGAGCACAGGGATGAAGCCATCGAGGGGGCTGGACTGGCTGAGAACTGGCTTTGTGTTCTGGAGTCTTCATCAGGGCCTGTAGGGCCAGGCCAAGGGGAATGGCTTTAACCTGCCAGAGGGGAGACTGAGATGAGCTCTTAGGCAGAAGCTCTTCCCTGTGAGGGTGCTGAGGCGCTGGCCCAGGGTGCCCAGAGAAGCTGTGGCTGCCCCATCCCTGGCAGTGTTCAAGGCCAGGTTGGACACAGGGGCTTGGAGCAAGCTGCTCCAGTGGAAGGGGTCCCTGCCCGTGGCAGGGGTTGGAGCTGGAGGAGCTTTAAGGTCCTTTCCCACTCAAACCATTCTGTGGTGATGAGACTTTTTTTCTCCTCCCTGGTTTCAAGATTGTAACCTTTCAGGAGCAGGTGAGCTTTTGGGATTGGTGCCTTGACTGCAAGTCCTTGAATCCATGGCTGCTTTCTGTTAAAAATGAATTTCAAGCTGAATTGAAGCCAGTTGCTTGTGCAGACTGAGTTGTGGTTCAGGGGAGAAAGAGCAATCCCAGCACTTGGGATCATCTAAGAGACCTCAGGCCGTCTCTTGATTTCCACTGGGATGCTGTTTTCTGGAGAATGTGCAAAACCTTGGGGAGGAGGTTGTAAATTTGTGTTTCTCTGGAACCAGGGAGCACCAAGACTCCCAAAGCCTGGGAATGGTAACGTATTGAGAGCACTCTGCAGCATGGCAGGGCGACCATAATGTTCTGACTCTGCATTTTCTTCCATCTGCTGCCGAATACATGCAAAGCAGGGCTTGGAGCAGCAAAGCTGAGATGGGGAATTACCCTTTTATGTAAGAATGAAAAACTTGATTAATCGAGAGATTCGCCTGCAGTTGCGATGCTGCACGTCCTTAAACCGAATCCAAACAAATCCTGAAATCAGGCACGGAAAGGAACAGGCTGGAGCAATTCCTCTGCAGAGAGCACTTCGTGGAGCCTATTGCCACCGGTATTTTCGAAGCAAATCTGTGGATTATGCTTTGAGCTGGAAGAAAAACCCGCCCTGGAGATGGAATTCGGGGGCTCCGTGTGTAGCATGTAGCAACCTGGTAGTGTGCATCTGTGTAGGTTGGTGGATAAAGCATTGCAGCACATTGTACTTGATACAACACAGCCCAACACGCGGAGTTTCTACTGATTTCCAACCTTTTCAGGCGTCAAACGTAGTTGTATTTATTCTGATCTGCTTGGGAGAGCAAAATCAGTGTGATCCTGCCATGTCTATTCGTCTTCCCGAATCAATTTTGAACCCGTGAGCCAGTTTCAGCTCAACTTGAGGGTGCAGGGGATGCTCATGGTCTCAGAGATGAGATGTTCCTTTGAGTTGTGTGAAAACAAGCGGTTTTAATAGAGGAGGGAGGCTTGATTAGTGGCCCCATGGAGAGAGAAGCTGCAGTGAGACTGCAGCTCTTATTAGACATTAAAGAATCCACATGGGAAAGAGGTGTTTCTGACCGTGGGAAAGGCTGCAGTGGGAACTGGCAGTTATTGGACGCCGGAGAATTCGACCTCAAGACATGCATCCATAAGAAATGAGTCTTCATTATTCCTGCTCCCGAAGCCACTTTGATTTCTATATTTTTAATAACACGTACAGCAATGGGCCCTGCTGCGGGTGCTCCATGAGTATCCTTCATTGTCCAGAAGTGACAGCTGGGAAAAGTGACTTAATACCACAGGGTCTGCCTCTTTCCTGGCGTTGGGAACGAGCAGCTCCTGTGGCTCAGCTGCACTCGGGCAGCTTCACCTCGGGAATTTCGGGTTCAGCCCTTCATTACAGCTCGGGCAGGATCTGCCTCCTGACAAAGAAGCCCTGTGGCCCGCAGCCGGTCTGATGCAATGCTGGGCTTGCCTGACGTTGCAGGGAGCTGCTGGCTTGGGCGAGGATGTGCAATGCAGCCCAGAGAGGTGGTGTGTGGAGTGCTGAGGTCAAGCTGAGGCTCTGCCATTATTCATACAGCCTGATGTAATCCCAGTATCCCAAGCGTGGATTTGTCTCCCCTCTGTCATCTTCACCCTGAAATGTTGCTTAGGGCTCCCTTTGGGTGTTGGTGTGTACCTCGAGGAGGGGGTGTACCAATAGTCAGGTTACACCTGATGTGTACACACCAGACCAGCTTATCTGTGGCAAAACTCTTGTCACGGGGATTGCAGAAGCATTACCTAATGTGTTGGCTATGGGAAGGTTGCTGCCCACAGCAGCAGCCGTGGATAAACTGCTCTGAATACGCTGTCTGTTCCCTCTCTGCTGGGACGTAATCGTTTCATTTGTGCATTAATCCCTCAGCAGTATCCAAAGGGTGACTTTGCAATAAAGGCAAAAATAAAATGTCTTAATTAGGAATCGCTCTTACTTTGTGTCTTAAAATGGAGCGTTCAGCTGAGCTGTAAAGCAAGAGGCGAGCGCTTATTTCAGCACAGAGTTATCTGCAGGACTATCTGATCTGCCCAGTGTGTTGTGCTTAAATACCAGGGGGAGCAGCAGCAGCAGCGAATGTGCCTGTGCTCGCTTTTTCATTTCCTACTTTGTCATCTCTCTGGGAGGGATTAGGGGCGCAGACAAAGCCCCGGCTGTTTGCGGTGCGTGGCAGAAACATGTGCTGTGTCTGTTAACAAACCCCGTTTGTAGCTGGGGATGGAGGGGTCCTGTGTGCTGCTGGGGGCTAAAGGGACCTGCACAGGGTAGCAGTGGAGTCATCTGGGGAGAGCTGTGAGCATCGTGCTGAGGACTCGCTCTGGCTGTGCTCTGTAACCCGGTTCATCGTTCCTGCCCCTGAATGTTGAGGTTTCCCTGAGGGTCTCCTGTTGCTAGGAGGAGAGCTGTGAAGAATGCCCTGAAGAACGCTGTTTTTCTCCCCCCAAAGGTTGTGGAGCCAATAAAGATCACTCTAAACAGGTTTTAAAGCATCTCAGATTGCAATCTAGAAAATTATGGGAGCTGGGTAATTAGGGCATGTTTCTGAATCACTGCTGTCACAAGGGCTGCTGTTGGTATGGCTGGAAACCAGCGCTCCCTGTGATACGAGGAGCTCTTGTTTTGCCTGCCTTTGGGAAGGTGAGGATTTTTAAAGCCTTGCATTGTGGGGATTTATCATTTACTGAGGAATTCTCCTGCTTGTGGTCATCCAGAGCTCCATCCTGGCTGCTCATGATGGCTTCTTGTTACAGAAGCAGAAATTTATCTACACCGATGCCTGCAGCACTGGCAGAAACCAGGAGGAGCTGGAAGCTGTTGTGCAGCAGGATGGCAGAGTTGTCATCATGGAGGCGCGATGGGATGACTTGCACAACTGGAGTGCTGCAGTGCATGGCTACAAATTGGTTGGAAGGGATAAGCAAGGGGGGAGAGGTGATGGAGTAGCCCTGTGAGTTCAGTAGTGTTTCGATGGTCTAGGGCTTGATGATGGTAATGCCAGGGTTGAGTGTTCATGGGCACAACACTGTAATGGATACAAGGTAGAGATCATGGTGGGAATCTGTTCTAGACCACCCAACCAGGAGGAAGAAGCAGACAAAATACCCTGTAAGAGCTGGGATAAGTCTCACAGTTGCTGGCCCTTCTGATGGGAGACATCAACTTACCATATATCTGCTGGAAAGGAAATGGCCATGGAGGTTCTTACAGTGTGAAAGAGAGCTTCCTGACCCAGGTGGTGAGGGAGCCAGCCAGGGATGGTGCCTGCTGGACCTGTTTGCCAACAGAGGACTGCGGGTGATGTGATGGCTGGAGGCTGACTTGGGCACAGTGGTCACAAAATGATGATGTTTTCAGTTCTTGGAGAAGTCAAAAGCAGGGTCAGCAGAACCAGAGCTTTGCCTTGGGCTGCCTGAGGACGGACATTGGCCTCTTTAGGGTCTTGGTTGACAGCATCCCTTGGGAGGCAGTGCTGAAGGGCAAAGCAGTTCAGGAAGGCTGGACATGCCTCAAGGAGGAGCTCCTCAAGGCGCAGGCAGCCTGTCCCCATGTGCTGGCAGTGATGACAACCAGCCTGGCTGAGCAGATTGCTCTGGGCCTTGGGGAAAAATGGGAGAGTGGATGACCTTTGGAAGAAGGAAGATAAGGAAAGCCAATACCGTACATTGATTCTCTTCCGGAGGCTGCTGGAAGCGCTCCATCCATTGCTGCAGCTTTTGTGCTAGTACCCTCATCCTTGTGGCTTTGGTCACTAAAACCTGTTTGGAGAAGGGTTACAAAATGGTGCTGTCAGGCTCTTGAGCAGGGCAGGTCTGTCTGTGTGTGTTGGGTAAATGCCCACAGGATCTCCACCACAATCCTGAGTAGGCAGTTTCCAAATCTCAGCATATATAACTGATGTGTCTGCACTGATTTCTGCTGTCCTGAGCGTGCTGGTTCCATGCGCTCCAGTGTCCTCAGGAGGGAAGGCTCCAGCCTTCAGCCGACCGTGGATCAGGCCTTTGGTTATGAGTTGTGTTGAGTTGTTCATGGATCACGCTGCTTTTGGTCTCCCCCGACCAGTGTCCATGCGTGTGTTGATGTATTTGTCCTGGCACATTGGAGATACCCTTTGACAAACTCCCTGGGGTTGTCCTACAGACACGAGTGTTGGGCCTCATCGCCTCACAGGTCCCTACGTTTGCTAAAGGTGACTTCAAGTGTTGTTTCCAGGATGCTGGAATGCTGCTTGTTGCTTCTGTCCAGATACATTGCAGTTAACTGGCAGTGTTTCCATCCCAGCCCCATGCTGGTGATGCTCTGTCTTTGGTTTTGGTGTCTGCTGCAGACCAGCTGCTTTGTTTATGGTAGGACCCAAGGCCAGTAATGTGATCTGTGCATTTTTGGGTGTTTTTTGCTTAAATTCCTTTATTCTTGTTGTATCTATGAGCTCTTAAGTCTTCTTCCATGCTGGGCGCATGATGATACAGGCAGAGTTGGAACTGAATGCTCTGCATTACTTGAAGCAGACTAATTCCCTGGGCTGCTCAGGTGGTAAAATACTGTCTGGTATCACTCCTGATGTGAAATTCCCTTTCTAAAAGAAATTGAGAAGTATGTAAGCATTTTTCATGGCAAGTAAATTATGGGGCTGTATTTTCTTTATCGATGCCCTCATTGTGATCATAGTGCCTCCTTCTTTCGGAATGCCAATGTAGAGACACAGGTTCCTCAGTGTTGCTGGCTCAGACTTCTAATATTAAACCCAGTGACTATTAAGCCCCGGTGACGTGAATGTCTGTGGTAGCAGAAGACCCTCGAGCTGATGGTCATGGAGTTGAACAGACTTCAGCAGCCTGGTGGCAAAGCCCCGTGGTGCTGGTGATGGCAACTGCTTCACGGCAGCTTCAGTGTTTGCCCGTCTTGTCCTTCCCTGTGTCTGGAGCAGAACCACACGGAGAAACGCAGGACTAGAGGAGCCCCGAGCATGGGGCGTTTGGACTGAATCAGGGTTAGGAAGGAGGAGCGAGGCGCAGACATCTGGAGAAGTATTATTTCAGGTCACATTATGTAGTTACGAAATCACAACAAAGGGAGAGGAATGGGATTGGCCCAGAGCAGCTTCAAGCTGTGCGAGCGCTGCACTGAGTAGCACAGGCCAGGGCTTGCCTGGCTCGTATCGCACTGCAGGAGGAAGGAGCTGGAGCGTGGCAAGGAGAAGCTGTCCTGCTGCTCGCATGGCTAAAGGTGTCCAACTGAACCCAATGTATGCCGATGTCGGGCTGTATGAGGACATCTTGTCTGATCATGCTCTTAATGGGTGGTGCAGGAAGAAGCACAAACCCCTCCTGTGTTGTTTTTGATCTTGCAGTGTCTCTGGAGCACAGTGTTGTGCTGGCTTCTCAATGGAAATTCAGCGAAGTCTTTTGCACTGAGCTGTAGCCAACCTGCAGAATTCTGTGGGGTGAAAATGGTTGGGTAAAAAGGTCATCAGAGGAGCTCAGTGTGAGAAACAGGGAGGTAACATGAGTTAGACTGGGATTTGGTTGGAGTTAAACCCCAAAATCTCCCCTGATTTCAGCCTACTTTTTCCTGTCATACAGATACCAGCTCATAAAGATCCTTATCCTTATACTGCAGTTAAATTTTGTTTGAAAGCTGTCGGCTTTCTCGTAGTCCATCCTTTGTTTAGAAAATGCTTTCCCTTGGGAATAGCAGAGACTGTGTAGAAAAGTCGATGTTTGGAGCAGGGACCTGGGATGAAACGGTTGGTTAGAAATGAGAAGGCCAGGAGGGTGCTGAGCGTTGAGGGTGTAGGGTGAGGGGTCTGTGGCTGTGTCTGGGCCACACATTGCCCCTGGGGAGGAGGAACCAGCCTGGCCTGGCATTGGCAGAGGTTGTGCTTCCCAATGGGAGGAAGAGCTGGGGAGGGGGAGGAAGAGCTGGGGAGGGGGAGGAAGAGCTGCGGAGCAGGAGGAAGGGCTGGAGAGTGAGAGAAACATGCCAAGAAGCCATGCCAAGAGCGCAGAGACGTTTCAGCTGCTTGAATACAGAGGTGCTTTGATCTGCGGTGAATAAACTGATCATACTTTAGTTCTGAATTCCTTCTCTTTGTCTGAAAGCGGGATTAGCGTGGCTTTGGCGGAGCAGTGATTATCCAGCAACTTTCCTGCTCTCAAAGGGCCGCTGGCTCTGTGTTTACAGCTGGGTGCTGGTGGAGGGGCTCAGCGACACCAATGGCTCCTTCACATCCTCGTCTCCTCTGCTTGGGTTGGACTGTAAACCCCCGCCGAAAATCCTTATGGAATGGAGCAAATGATTAACCAGCATGAGGGAAGAGGCACTGAAAGCCTTGTTTTCCTTAGGGCTGCAGGTTCGGAGCCAAGCGAAGGCGCCTCTTTGTTGTCTGCCAGCGATTGCAACACGCAGCCTTCTTGGAAAGGGCTGACGCACAGGTATAGAGATAGGAGGTGAGGGGCAGAGGAGCTGCTCTGCGAGCGTTACCAAAGGTCGCAGCGATGCCTGCCCTGGTCTTTTGTCCCCTCTTCCCAGCCCCCGGCATCCGGACAAAGGTTGCTCCTCGGAGCGTGTTCGCCTCCATCTTTACTTGGATCCGCAGAATGGATTCCAGACAGAATCATGGGCTGTGTTTTTTTACCTCTCGTAATGTATTATTCTGCTGCAGTAAACCCGTGTGGTGATGCAGCACTGCAGATCCCCCCTCCTCTCCTCTCGATGCAGTCAGCCCTCCTCCCGGCAGCATCTGCCAAGACGGGAGCAGCTCGGAGAGACGCCAATGGGTGGGGACAGGCCGGAACACCAGACGGATTAATGCTCGCGGTGGGGGACCGCGGATGTCTGTAATCACAGGACCACGCTGGGGCAAGGAGGATGCAACCCTTCCTCTGCAGCAGCTGTCCTTGAGCGTGCAGGGTGCGCTGCTGCTGCCGCCCGGGTTTCTTTCATCCCCCCCCTCCTGCTCCCTTTCTCCTTTCAGCAAAGGTGATTGTCACAGATCAGCCTTGGGGCTCATCAAGGGTGCGGTGCAGGACAGGAAACATGGCAGTGTCTGCGTGGATGGGTAATGGGTGGGTTACAATGAGTGGGGTGACTTAGGACTGCAGTGGGATGCAGGAGGAGCCTCCCCCACCCATTCCTTATTTAGGGAAAAAGCAGTAAAATAATATTTTATTAGAATAAATTTTTACATGAGTGGCAACCAAAATGTACTTTTCCCAATATACAAATTGAGCCCCATCCAAAAGAACTGCGTGTGTGTTGGGTGAATTTGTTGGTTCATGGCATGCACCTTACATGGATGTTCTGCATCTTCTGTGCTCTCTGAGCAGCATTAGCTCAAATGTTTGAACATTTGAACGCATTCTGGATCTTGTGCAGCAAAAGGAAAGATAATTGAGGTCTGTCTGTGTAGGTGTTAACAACAACCCGTACATGGTAGGGTTTCAGAACAGGGAAGTGAAAGCACTGCCAGGACAGTGAGTGAGAAGAGAACGCGTTCTGAGCCCATGTCTGATGGAGCTGGCCGGCAGTACTGCGTAGGAAGTCAGCAGGAGGAAGGTCAAATGGGATTTTGGGTTTTTGGAGTGATGCAAAAATGCTGATTCCTCCCTTGTCATGCACCAAGTATGGGCTGGTGTTGCCAGAAACAGACCATGTAAACAAGGAGCAGGAGGAAGGTACATGTTGTAACCAGTCGCTCTGTACCTGCACTGCTTAGGAGAAACGTCAGTGGATGTCAAGAGTTGGAGCACTCTCTGCTCTGACATCTTCCCTTTGCTATATGTGGAGAATTAGTGCTGTAACACGCATTAGAGGGGGATGCTAATGAAGATACTTGATTATTTTTCATATTTCTTGCCATTTATAAGTGCTTATTTTCAAATAACCCCTTTACTGTTTTCCTTCCCCCTTCTTCCTGGCCTGTTCCTTCTCTCTTTACACTTGCCACGTCCCTTTTTCCCTTGCACAGATTTTAATGACCATATCCTCTACTTTTCTGGTCTTTCTAATCTTGCCTTCAAGGCAAGATATAACCATATCCAGCTTCAGAAGAATGTAGACTGAGAAGTATCTTCCTTGCAGTCCCATTTGCTATTACTTGCTCATTGCAGCTTTTAATTGGAGTGAAAACTAACCAGTGCATCAGTTTGGCATCACAGACTGCTGAGAGTTACCAACACTGTGCTGTACCCATGAGGACAAAGGCAGCAAGCTCTGCTCTGGACAGCTTCGAGGCAGCCTTACCTTTTTGTGCCTAATTTGGCACTTTCGACATCAAAGATGCTCTTGTTTGTGCACATGTTCCTTAACAGATAGTGCGCTGTGTTTGGTGGAGTACAACCCAGAGAAAGATGAGGTGTAAATCCAAAGCAGATTAGATACAGAGTCTAGTGGGTCAGGTTGGAAGGGGAAGGCAGCAGTCAGGCAGGCAGGCTCTCAAATCCTATTCAGGGATTAGTCATCCCACAACAATGGGGGAGATGTAAAGGTGTGTGGAAAGCCATGTGTGCTCCACAGAAAGGCGGCTGAGGGAGCTTCTCCCTCCGTGTACAGCTCAAATCACCTTTTCTTGTCTAAGATCTGCTTACGGCTGTTCAGCATCGTTCTGCCTCTGTGAACAGGGAGGTATGAGGAATTCTTCGTAGTGTTCACAGATATTCCTTGATCGGTTCTATATTTGTGTGTCAGTTTGTCAGTGCGCTCAAAAATACGCTTTTGGCCTCTTTCTCTCATGGATTTATTAATTAAAGGCATTTAACCTGCTTTGCTCAAAATGTAGGTGAAATGAGCAACCAAAACGTGACCTGCAGCTCTTGGCTGTGGCTGCATTCATACTTCCAGTTTTATCCTTTGTGCTGTGAGTTGACATGAGTTGTGTAACAACATCTTTACGTTGGTTTTTCTTGTGTGCACAGGCGAGTTTGGGTTTATTGTTTGGTTTACGTAGACATTTACTCATCTGTTTGCACCTGAGTTGCAGTAACTTGACATACATTCAGCAGGGTGGTGTCACATTCCCATCAGCGTTCCTCAGTGTCCCTGTTGTGCTTCCTGGTCCTTGTGGGGGGGGTCTAAGCTTCAACCCCAAGTGCAGCCTGGCCCAGGGGTGCCTTGTAGCTAAATGGGTTCGAGATCAGAAACAAGAAGTAGCATAAAGACTCTTGTTTCAGTGCTGAATGGATTAAATATAGATGGGAGTAGTGGAATTGCTGTGTCAAGGTCATTTTCTGAAGAAAATCATCAGGATGTCATTATATTTTTAACTGATAGTGACACAGTTTTGTTTTAATTGTGTCTTGCTCGTCAGATCAGAAGTGAGAAGGGCTGCTCTAATTGCTGACACTTTCTGTTCCTCCAGCTCTGGTGTTATAAAAAGGGTGAGCTTGCGGTAAGCAACCGAAAGGGAGGAGGTTGAAATGCAGTAATGGAAAGTTAAAATGGCTTTTTCCCCTCCACAAATGGCTTTTTCCCCTTCTGAATACACCTCTGCCAATCTCCGCTGCGCTTCGCGATTGATTTTCCTGCCGCGTGGGAAGGGCAAACGGTTGGAAATGGATGTTGATTTTACAGGAGGCAGTGTTATTAATCGCGGGCTGTTTCCACCAGCACTAATATTCCTGCTCTGCTTTGCTTTTCTTCCAGATATGGACGTGTTGAAAGTGTCAAAATCCTCCCTAAGAGGGGGTCGGAAGGCGGAGTGGCAGCGTTTGTGGATTTTGTGGACATCAAAAGTGCGCAGAAGGCACACAACTCTGTCAACAAAATGGGAGATAGAGACCTCCGGACGGATTATAATGAACCAGGAACCATTCCCAGTGCTGCTCGGGGATTGGATGATACAGTTTCCATAGCATCTCGTAGTAGAGAGGTTTCTGGGTTCAGAGGAGGTGGTGGGGGGCCCACTTACGGCCCCCCCCCATCGCTTCATGCACGGGAAGGACGTTATGAGCGGAGACTTGATGGGTAAGTTCCAAGGTTTCTCTAGGCAGGTATTTTGTATTTGATATGGTGAGAAACACAAACTCGTATCTAGGGCCCCCAGATGGATTTAAAATTTTGGGAATTATCTATGTTTCCTATTTTGGGTTGGAAACGGAAGTGATGTCTATCCCAGTGGCTGGTACCTTGTGGATCCATAGAGGATGTTTTCCGCAGCTGGTTGGATATCTACACTTGAAATAAGGTGGTTTTAAGATGGAAGATTTCCTTTGGCCAGCATCGATATTGGAGTTACTCTTTTCTAGAAGTAATGATTCCATTTCTTGGATAATATTAAGGCCTTGCTCGGATGTATTCCTGCTGCCAGATGGAGCTATCTTACTCTACAACATGTGGTGAAGTTCTCTGTGGAGTATCTTCGGAATACTAGAACCTAAAATTGTGTGAAAGCTCGATGCCTAGTTCTCAGCTCTCACTATACGCAGTGGGTATGTTAATTGGATTGTCACCACAAAATTCCTAGTAGACTCTAATGATACAGCCCCTTGGATTCTACAGACAACACTTTAGCCATGGAGATAATGCTTGGATGGAGAAGACCGAAGGCGGCTTGTGATGGTTCCATTTTGGATCTACATCATTTCCAAGTTATTGGGATTATTCTTTCTGATGGTATTGGCAAAAAGATGATGGACATTACTAAATTTTGGAAATTATAGCTTTTTTTTTTAATGCTGGGATAAGAACTACTGCCTTGAATTTATTGGATGGTATACAGTCAAGACGCCAGTAGCCATGGGGAGTGGATTACTATCTAGTCTCTTAAAAAGCATATTAAACATACTTTAGCTTTAAGGACATGGTGCTAATACCAGTTTGTGGATACACCAGTGCAAAATGACTGGGCTGGATGGTTACAAAGGTTACAGAGGATGCCTGCTGGCCAGCAGCGATGAGAGCCCTGCAGCATTGGGTGATCTTCTACCAGCTGCTTGATTCAGACGTAGGGCTGGAAATGAAAGTAATGGATCTATTT
The DNA here is from genome assembly GCF_963264785.1 of Psittacula echo. Taxonomy (NCBI): domain Eukaryota; kingdom Metazoa; phylum Chordata; class Aves; order Psittaciformes; family Psittacidae; genus Psittacula; species Psittacula echo. The sequence continues at coordinate 7,842,399 of NC_137753.1, forward strand.
AAGTGCCTACTGTCTCAAGAAAGAAGTCTGGGGGTTTCAGAGTTACGGTTTCAGTCTGGGACTGCTTCCTTCCAGTGGAATTTTCTTTTTTTTTCTTTTTTTTTTTCTTTTTTTTGTCTTGTCACTAAGATTTTTTAAAATTTTTTTCTTGTTGGTTCATCTAAAATATCATTTGACACCCTTGCCCATTAAGAAGGTGGATTACCCCTGTAAGAGGGGCCAAAATTGGGGAAGTTATGTTCACAATTCTCTCCCTAGATTTAATTGGGAATATAGGTCGTGTTTCCACACTTGGAAAAGGTTGGTATGTCCTGCCCTGTGTATCTTAGCCCCTCTCCTAACCCAAGTCAAACCCTCTCTTTCCACTAACTCCAGTAGTACTTAGTACTAATAGATAAATCCAGAAGCGCTGTAGCTGTTAGATTTCCAGCTCTGCTAGCTCCTCTGTCTGTCTTCTGTGTCCTTCTCATGGATAAGGATTTTGTGTTCTTTTATGTCAGCTGTATAGCAGTAACCCTCTAGAAAATACTGCTTTTTCTCTTACCTCATTAAAGCAGCTTTCACTGATTAACACTGTAGGATGCTAAATGCAATGGTTGATATAAAATTGTTGATCTTGGTCCTTCAAAAGGGGGGGAAAGAGACATGTTTCTGTGGCAGATCCTGAAATCCAAAATGCCATTGTTGCGAGCAAGACATAATGCAAATAGAAAGGCAACAATGAATTTTGAGTGGATGTATATAAGATAATAATGTTGTGTTGCACTGGCTGGGTAGCTGCTTATATAATTTGAGAGGAAAAATGCAGGCAAAATACGAACTAGCTCTGTCGAAAGCTTAAAAATGAGATATAACTTAACAACAGAGGGTGAATATATTTAGAGCATTAAGGATCTAGTGATTCATTGGAGGAGGAATGGAGGGACCTTCCTGAGGTGCTAATGGGAAAAGATTCAAATCCCATTTTCAGTTCATGAAAGCTACCTGCACTGTTGCTGCCATTTTAAATAGAAGACAGAGCTGTGATGCAGGAGAGGAGGAGGAAGCACGAGGCAGAAGTGGGTTATTAGGATTCAGGGGATTGAAGTGACTAATAATTGATTCTGAAGGAAGAATCAGAGAAGGCTGAATAATAAAAAGGTTGAAATGTCCTTCATGTGGTGGATAATTAAATTCTTAAATTAACTTTGCCCACTTAGAATTTTACAAGTATTTTTTAAACCCTGGACGTGATCGTTCTCGATTCTTTCATTCTGTGGCTGTAACTGAGACGTACCGTCCCGGTGCTTGTCTAAATTAGACGACTAAACTATTTGTGATGCTCTTTTAACTTTTACCTGTCAGTTTTACTGTCTCTTTATTTGAGAGATCACAAGAACTTTCTCAGAACACGGAGCCTTTCTCGATTGATGTGCAAAATGTTTGAAATACCAAAACAAAATGGACTGTAGCTCCTTGAGAGCAGCTTGAGAGGGTGTAAATTGTGTGATGGCAGTAACAGCAGCAGAGTCAACAAACAAAAGTACCTGCTGAGAAATGTAATTCCCACTCTTTACGCAGGGTTTTAGTATCTTCTGGAGGCCTGCATCCTAGAATTGAAGTATCCTGATGTTAGGGATCAAGATGTTCCTTTAGCTGATGAGAATGGAGTGTAGCAGCCTGAGAACAGCAAAATTCCCTCTGAGAGGATGAACTGCTTTAGAACAGCAACAAGAAACCCCCTAATTTACTGGGTCTTCTCTCTGGGTTGTGCTACCCCTTTTGAAAGCAGCTTCTTACCTTTGGGTCATGCTTTGCACGGAGGCTTTCATGGCTACTGCCCACCTTGCCATGCCATTTTTGCAGAAGGATAATAAGAAGAGCTCCATTAATGAGCAAATTCCAGAGATTTTTTTGAAGCTCTTAAGCAAAAATGGAGGGAAAAGAAAGAAATTGTTAATTTTGATGCCCACAAACGTGAAGTTTTTCCTTTTTATTGACTTTAAAAGAAAAGAACCCACAACTTAAATGAGGATTCTGCACTGAAACAAGTGATATTTTTTCCCTGTGCAGGCAAGATGCTGGTCATGAAAGCCCGATACGGTGATTAAAACAAGATGATTGCTCAGCTTGATTGTATATGAATATAACTTTGAAGCCAAGTAAGATGTTTTTAAGTTTGTCAGCGTTTGCTTGATAGGTTATTGCTGTTTAGTGGAGAAGCAGCCGCAAAAATAAGTCCAGTGCTGACGTGAATGTTTGCATGATTTGTTTGGAGTTGTGCTTGCCGCTTTCTGATGGAATATTTTTCCCCCCTTCCTAAATGCAGGGCTTCAGATAACAGGGAGCGTGCTTATGAACATAGTGCCTATGGACACCATGAGCGGGGGACGGGAGGATTTGATCGGACGAGACATTACGATCAGGATTACTATAGAGATCCTCGAGAGCGGACTTCACAACACGGGCTCTATTATACTTCTCGGAGTCGAAGTCCAAACCGTTTTGATGCTCACGACCCCCGTTACGAACCTAGGGCCCGGGAGCAGTTTACATTGCCCAGTGTGGTACACAGGGATATCTACAGGGATGATATTACACGGGAGGTACGAGGCAGAAGGCCAGAGAGGAATTACCAGCACAGCAGGAGCCGGTCGCCGCACTCATCGCAGTCCAGGACACAGTCCCCGCAGCGCCTGGCCAGCCAGGCAGCCAGACCCACCCGCTCCCCCAGCGGCAGCGGCTCCCGGAGCAGGTCTTCCAGCAGCGACTCCATCAGCAGCAGCAGCAGTACCAGCAGCGACAGGTAGGTCCTGACCCAAAGCGACCGTTCCCTGGGTGTTGCGGGTCGTTTCCGAGGCGCAGTGAGGAGCTGTGAGCCAGGGCTGTGGAAACAGAAGGTGTTTGGTGGCAAAGCGTTACTGGTGTAGAAGTAAAGTGGTGTGAAAGGCAGAAGGGCTGAGTTGGCACGAAACGGATCCGAGGAGAATGGTGTTGCCGTGGTTAATTATTTTCCATGGTGGATCTGTGCAGCATCCATCAGGCACTGGCTGGGCAGCGTGGGGTGCACGGATGCTGCCTGTCTGTGTGAGGAGCGGGGAGCTCTTTTGTTTGCCAAGTGAAGGAATGAGCAAGTTTTAAGGTCAACTGCATTTTACAGGACGTGCTGTAAAAGACTTTGGGAAATGATGGATGGTGGCGTTCAGTTTCCTCTCGTTCCTGTCGCCGCCAACATTTCCAAGGTTGATCTGTTCCATTTTTCCCCTGTTGCCTCGCAGCAAAAACTGCAGACTTGGAAGAATTAGAAAGAAATCATAAATCCAAGTGTGCATTTCCTACTGATACACCCACGGCCTTGGTTCTGCTTTGCTGGGGCTTTATAAACTAGTCCAGGGGAAGAAAAAAGCGCTGGAGCTAATCATTGGAATTCTGGTAATAATTTGAAAGGACGTGTTGGAATGCCTCATGGATATTTAGCTTTTTAAGAATAAATTCACCCTAAAAGTGGAAAGCAAGAAGGTGCCATTGCACCCGGGAAATGTTGGGTGAAGAGCTTTGAGGGGTTTGCAGAGTTGGAAGCGTGTCCAGCGTGTCCTTTGTGTGCCAATTGTTTTCCAAAGCTGAAAGCACTAATTCAGTGATTATCAGTGTAATTAACAGTTGGGGTTTGATTATCGCTGCAAATGGAATTCTGCCACGGGTAACTCTCGAACTTGTTTTATAAACTCCTGACGTGCTCGATGCTGAAGTGTTGGGAAGGGTTGGATGGGCTGGTGCTGGGGAGGGCAGACAGAAGGAAGGACGAGGAAGTTGAGAGCCGTGTGAAGATTTATTTACTCCTTTTAATTCCTGTTTTCTCCTCCTGGATTTAGAAATCCAGGTCCTGGCTTGGCTGGAGAGCAGGTGAGGAGAGAGGCTCCTCTAGAATGACTGAGAGGGCTTTGGGCTGCTCTGCTTATTTCTAACACCTCTCTCTGAATGAGACCTCAGCACTTGGAGGAGGACAACCCCTTGTCAAAGATCTTTCACACCTATTACAGCTTAAAAAAGGCTGGTGAGACTTGCATTGGTCTGTAATAAAAAAAACCCCGGAGAAGATGAATCAAAAGGAGGTCTGGTTACATTTAAGGTTAAAAAAAATCCCAAGCAGGGAGAAATAAAACCTCTCTCCTCTGGTGCTCCTTTGTGCATTGCAGAATGGGTAGAAGGGAGTCCAAGAAACTTGTCATATTTATGAAATGTCATTGTTGGGAGGTCGAGATGGGATGAAATCATGGTTTGAATTTGAGAGGACTGAACATGATCCCACTGGAACAAGGGCTTAGGATTAATCAGAAGAAAAGCAGCGTCTGCTGTGTGCTTCAGCATTCCATCTTGGCAATTTCTGGTTGTAGTAATGGAAAACTAGATAATGCTCTGGGAGGAAAGGGAAATAAACATACTTTTTTCCTTATTAATGCAGAAATTCAGTAGAGCAAGTGGTGGATTCTGGTGTATTGAATTCTGAAGGCTCAGAAAGCAGATTTACATGTTTCTAAGCAATGAGTTAGAGATGAAAAAATATTTATAGCTTTATTTTGTAAAGCAAAACCCCAACTGGCCTTAAAGCACAAGTGGACTTTTCTGTTTAATTTTTAACACACTTTGAATTCAGCCTCAGACCCCAGGGGAGCAAAAGCCACCTTGACCCCTTCTCACTGTGCAAGATGCGCTTAGGGATCATGTACCCAAGAGCAGGCAGAAACTGAGTCCCATTTCTATAGCCTGGGTAGTAAATTCTGTCTGTGTCATCCCTGGATTTCTTTACCAAATCCCCTTATTTTTCATTCCTGGAGTGGGATTTACCTGGAATAACTGAGAGTGGTTTGTTGTTGTCTGAGGAAGAATTACTTCTTGCAAATCACATAGTATTTCTCAGGGATTTTAGCAACCTGGAGATCCTCTTATGGCTTTATTCTAAGTGGAAATGGCTGATATTGTGATGCTATGAAATTATTGAGGTCTTTATATTTGTCACTCAGGTCTTGTCCTGGCCCTCCACCGGCAGGCTGGAAGAGGCAAAACACGTTTTGCTCACTTAGAGGTGGGTCCCTGTTTGGGGACAATGGGGAACTCGGTGTTAAGATGCTTGGGAGTGTTATTGTGTGTGGCACCATCCTTCAGGCACTGTGAAAACCAGCAGAAAGGTGGCAAAGGAGAAGTTGGGCCTTTATTCCATGTGCTTTTCAGAGAGCTGCATGATGTAAATATGATTTATGTTAAATGGAGATGATTTTCCTGGACAGTAACATGAGGAAAGGTGCTCTGCAGGTTGTTTAAAGAAAAGAAAGATGAAAACCCCTTTATTTTGTAAAGGTTTGTTGTGTTGGGCTAAGCTTTAAATGTGTATTTGGAGGCCTTTGCAGGGGTGTGTAATGAGAGCTGCACAGGGGTGATGCAGAAGATAAGACCAAAAAGATCATGGTAAAAATAACCCGTTCTCTGCAGCCGGGCTCTGTTCAGTGTCCTGAGGCCTCAGCAGTTGCTGGTGGCTGTGGATGCTTGAGCAGGAGCCGCTTCCGCACCCGGAATAGTTTGTGATTTGGAGTCGTCTTAACGCGAGATTCCTCGTATTCCACATTCATTGTGGAAGAGGGTCGTTGGGGGTTTTTAGCATCTTGGAAGTTTAAAAAACTTCAAAATGGTGTTGGAATCTTCTGCCACCACCAGCTTTCATTTCTCCACTTCCCCAATGTGAACGTGCACCGCAAATGATCCGTTAGCAAACATGTTGTCTGTGTTGTGTCATGGAAGAAGCAGAGTACGGATGGGAGCTGAGGGATCCCATTGGAAGCAAAGCACATTTTGCTTGTGTCCTGCCCCACCTCCTGGGAAAAATCCCCCCTTTTTCTGTTTTTTTGGGTAGAAAATGATCTTTTCTAGGCTGCTGCTCGAGGTGTTCCAATGTGCTGAAAATAATTTCCACACTTTTTTTCCTGCGTTCTGTAAAGTCAGGCGGTTCAACACGTTTCGTGCTGTTCCATGTGCTACTGATTATTTCTAACTCTTTGCTGCTGTGCCGCCCCCGGCCCCGACCAGCGGGACGTGTCGCTCCTAAACACCGGGTGAGGTACCTCGTCCGGACAGGATCTAAACTGATGCACGGGATCCTTGGGTTTCCTAGAAGTGATGGTTCAGAATGTGAAAGTATGAGCACTGCGTGCGTGCGTGTGTGTAAAGTCACAGATCAGTAACCTGAGGTTTCCTTTTGAACCTTCTCTAATGTATTTTTATACTCTTCATCAGGGACTGGAGCGATAGGACAAGGGGTGATGGGTTCAGACTGAAACAGGGCAAGTTTAGGCTCAAGATAAGGCACAAGTTCTTCCCTGTGAGGGTGCTGAGGCGCTGGCCCAGGGTGCCCAGAGAAGCTGTGGCTGCCCCATCCCTGGCAGTGTTCAAGGCCAGGTCGGACACAGGGGCTTGGAGCAAGCTGCTCCAGTGGAAGGGGTCCCTGCCCGTGGCAGGGGTTGGAGCTGGAGGAGCTTTAAGGTCCCTTCCAAGACAAACCAGGCTGGGATTCTGTGATTTGTTTAGAGTGGTTATTTGGTTGATGTCGATGCTGGATTGCTACTACTGAGGTGAATAATTTCCTATAGCTTGTAAAAAAGATTTGCTCTGGGATTAAAATAACAACTTCAGCTTTGATGCAAAGTGACTTAATGTATGTTCCCCAGGATCTAGGAGAGCACAGTGCTGAAACAAAGCAGAGGTAGGAAGTTGCACGTAGAGATGTTTGAAAATGGATTTTAAAGTTCTAACAAGGAGTGGGCAAGTAATTAGAGAGTATCTTTTAAGTTTTTGATTGTGATGAAACTCTTTCTGGAGCAATGAGTTACAGTTGGAAAGGAACACGTATGTGTTATTTTATGTGTCTTAATATTGAAATAAACTGATGAAAAACACTGCCAAGAGAATTTTAATCATGGGAAAAACAGGCTCCCTGCAGCCTCACATGGAGGCTCCAGTGCATTCTGTTTTGTCAGGGGCTTTCATAGCCTGTTCAAACAACTGTGTGCGAAAGTAGCACAAAGTGAATTCAGTTTCATTGCATAATGCAAACCTTTCCCTACCATTGTCTTCATCGCCTCTTTCCCGCATAGTTTGTCAGCCAGCAAGTGATGAATCACTGACTTAGGCTGGGATTCAGGGCTCTTCAGTGGGTTCAGAGATGCCTCAGCTGAAAAATCGGGAAGAATGGAGTTAAATGGGGCTGTTGAGTCTTTATTTCAGAATGTGTGCGATGGCCTTTGCTGATGTGAACTGATTCCATCTCAGTTTTGCACTGCAGAGATAACGTCAGTGGTTTTCATCTCTTCTGGCAGGCTGAGAGGGTTGAGCACGTTCCTATTTATGTGCGGAGGAGAATTAGGCAAAGATTGAAAGAATAATAAATAAATTACATGGAGTAGGAAGCTTTCTTTTCACTTACCACAAAGGCAACAGTAAATCCTGTAATAGTCAGGTGCAGCAACACCTCATCTTCACCTCCTGTTCCCATGCAGCCCTGTGCCGCTTTGATGTTCTCTCTGTGCAGGGAAACGTGAATTAAGGGAAGGAGAATTAAAAACTCGGGGTTTGTTACCGACTGTCGAGCGTTTTCACTTTGTTCTTCCTTGTGTCTCTGTTCGTGCCAGCCTGCGCTGCTTCTCATCTAAATATAACCCACTCCATCCTCTTCAACATCTTCCCTTACCCTTGGGACTGTATCGAGTGCTTTGAGATTGAGCAGATTTTCAATCCCTTTCAAGAAAGAGGAGATGTTTTTTGTGCTCAATATAACAAAGCAAACCTTTATATTCCCCTTTAAAAACACAGCCTCTGCACGCACACGTTTACACATAAATAGATGGTTCTATGGAATGAAATAGGTGATATATCGCCCGGGATCGCAGCTGGCCTAGCAGCAAACGGTGCCTCCGTCCCCTTGTCACCTCAGCCCGAGGGAGCCGAGGCCGTGCCCGCGGGGCTGGGGATGGCGCCGGCTCGCATTACCTCACCGTCAGCCATGAGCAGCGCGCCTTGCATGAGGAGGGTTTAACCTCGCTCCGAAACCCCGCCGCTTTAGGTCGCCTCGGAGCCCGGCTGTGATGGAAGGGGGACACGGAGGGGGCTCGGTGTGTTTGGGAGCGAAGGGCGGGAGGTTCCTTGCCCGCGGGCACCCGCAGCCCCGGCGGCCGCCTCAGCGAGCGCGGAGGGCGGGTTGTTTGTGCCGCAGAACCGGTCTGAACCGGCGGGAGCCGGCCGGGCGCGCCGCCCCTCAGCCGCGGCGGGGAGAAACACCTCAGGAAACACAAAAAATACGCGTTAGAAACGGTCAAAATGGTTAAAACAGAGCCCCAGCCCCTCGCTGCGGCGGGTTTAGCTCCTGGGTGAAGGGTTTTACCCGCGCAGAGAAACGGCAGCGCCTGTGTGGAAGCGAGGGCTGAGGTAACCGCCACGTTCTAGCTCGCTTTTTGTCCTTAAAACCTCCCTTCAGCGCCCGACGGAGAAATGAGCCCCCAAAAACCAGATCCGAAGATAAATATCATCTGATACGGAGCAGGTAGGACGCAGTTGTGACATAAACCCGAGATTTCTCACCGTTGCTAAGCCCTTTCGTGAGAACCCACCCCCCGTTTTATGTGAATACACAATAAAATCCTTTCAGAGGGTATCTTTATTTTGTACACAGTTTTCAGTGCGTGAGTGGCCCCAAAAAAGTGGAGGTTTTGCTTCAGTGAATAACACCCCCCCCTTCCGCAGTGCTCTCAATAATCGGTGGTAATTGCTGGCTCTGAATGGCAAAGCAATTAAGCCTCTTCCTAAATGTGCAGCAGTAGGTGTTTATCTGGATCTGGTCTGCCAGCCTTTGTTTCTGTAGCAGGGCCCAGGGGCCGCACGGCTGCTGTTTTGAAGGGCATTTGCTTTTACAGGCAAAGAAATCCATCTTTTTCCCTAAATAAATCTCGGGAAGGGAGTCTTTAAAGTGCATCGTGTTGGGGGTGGATGTGAAGGGAAAAGGGTCCTTTATTATGATGAGAGCTATTTTGATCGTCTCGTGACTTTATTGTATTGCATTCTCTCAAAGCAGTTGTTTTTGTTTAATGCTGTAAAAGCTTCTTGCAATTATATCCGAGTCTTTGTTAGCAAATACAGAGGTTTCTGGCAGCTAAATCCAGGCCCTGGTGTGAATGTGCCTTATCTGCGGAGGGAGGAGAGCCTGCTGTGTCTTACAAACATCTCCAGGTCACAGCTTCAGGTCTGCAGATCTGGTGTGAGGTTTGGCAATTCCAGGTCTTCCCAACCTTCTCCTTCAGGAACAGTGGGAAAAACCGGGGCCCTATGGAAGGCATTGCTCCCACCGGCGTCGGGGGATACGTTGTCCTCCTGAGCTTTGCGTTGGGCTGTTTGTTAAATCCACGGGAGCTGCTAAATGTTGATTATCATTAATAATAACCCTCCTGCAGGGAGGAAGGACTGGTGCTGCTGGTGGATGGGGTTTGACTTTGGGGTTGTGCGTGCGCGTGTTAACAAAATGGTCACTTCTAATTGCGTTTTTAAGGCTTTGATTTCCTTCCAAGTATTTTGCTTAATCATCTTGAGTGGGCTGAGGGAAGGAAAGAATTAGCTGAGGTCAGGGAAGTTGAAGCTGCCCGTGTTTCATCTCAGAAGCAGGGCTTCAACTGAGGGATCCTGAAGTCAGGAAAGAATCTGCCTCCTGTTCCCTTCCTGCAGCACACCCGAAGAGTAAGGGGAAATCAAACCCCCCAAAAGCCAACCAAAACCAGGGGAACTGTGTAGTGCTGGGGGCCTCCCGCTGTGGGAATGGTCCAGATTCCTCTTTCTTTGTGAGAAATACAACTGGGATGTGAATCATCACTAAAATAGATTAGAGGGATCATAGTCTAGAAGTGCCTGCTTGTCTGCGCGGCTGATGGAGTCTAGACAGCTCAGATGGAGACACATACATTACAGGCACCAAAAAGTGGGGGAGAGGATTCCCGACGTAAAGACCTTTGGAATAATGGGCTGTTTAATAATTTCTAATGAATATTCACACAGAGGGATGAATAGCAAAAGAGGAAGGTTGTACTGAATGCTTCCGGAAAAAACACTGGTCATTAGGATGATCAAAGGAAGAATCCAGCCGCCGCCTGTGTTCAGTCATACGTGTTGCCATTAAAGCACACAGAGCGTCCCTTCACATCTTAAAGGTCGGACTTGTAAAAACAGTGGTTTGGGGTTTTTCTCCCCAAAGAAGATGTTTCTGGCTCTGCCAGAGGTGTGGATGCAGGCGCTCTTGTACCTTCAGGTGGTGAACCTTCCCCTTTGAATCTCTTTTTGAGGTATTTCTGGGCATTAACCTTAAAAACAACTTTAGGTGGAACATGCTGTGCTTCAACTGTGGTCACAGGGATGTAAATAAATGGTAAATAACCCTAATTGGAGAAAACCAGAAGAATATCATCCCTCAGCCTTTGCCAGCTGAACTAACCATGTAACTGGTGCACGTACATTTGCCCTTAACATCCAAGCATCAAGCGTAGTCCATCCACGACATCGCAAGTGCCGAAACCACTAATGATGGCATCGAGGTTTTAAGCGTGAAAGCTTCTTAGCAGTTGATTAGATATCCCTCTGCAAATCACCACTGTCAGCTGGTAATGTTGTGTGGATGGGAGGATGCGGCAGGTTTCCCAGTGGAAAATCACAGACTCAAGAGAAGTGAGGGCTTTGTTGTACAGAGGAAAGACAATTCACATATGTTAGGCCATTTTTGAAGATCTTTAAGGGAAGCAAAAGCTGAGTTTCCAAAGGAGGAGGGACATGTGCTATGTAGGTGCTGTATGAATAAAACCCATGAAAACCTCATGTTATTAGGTGCCTAATACCCTTTTTTCTTGTGCGTGGCATTAAGAAGCAAAACTTGAATCCCTCCTTCTTCCAAGAATCCCGTAACAAGGATAGGGGACCTGGTCTTTAGTTTCCTGGTGCTTGCTGGGTTTTGGGAGCAAACACCCCATCTCCTTCCAACCGTTGAGACCTCTCTCCTGTTTGCAGAAGTGAAATGTGGAACCTTTTGAATACTTCTCTTTGTAAAACATCTGGGCTTATGTGTACGGTTGCTTTATTTAGCTCAAAGTGATGATTTTGGCTGAAAGCCACTTAAAAATCTAGGATGGCAGCAAAAGGACCCATTGGAGAATCCTTTCTATGGGAGGGCAGTGGTTTTCAGGGCCCTCTCCTCATTTCTTCCACAGTTGCCTTATATTTTCCATAGATGCACAGAAATTGTCATTGTTTTTATACCTGGGCAAAAACATGATGAGGAAATACATGTTTGTATATTTATATATATAAAATAAGACCTCATCCAGCCCTTTGGAAAGGAGGAGAGTGATTAAGATGCATTTGCAGCAGAGCCTGGCAGCGAGTGCCCTCATGTATTTTGTTATCTTTCATCTATTTGAGAGTAGAGAGCTTTTCCAGTGTGATAAGGGGTGAAAGGAAGGCAGTGTTCTCCTCCTGACCGAGAATTCCCAAGAATGAGCTGCACTGGGTCCCTGTGGGCAAACGGAGCTGGCTGAGAGATGCAAAGCCGCCCTACTTACTGTGGCTGCTACAGGTTTGACCTCCTTGTATCAGCTTGTTTGGTAAGAGGTTGCTGCAAGATCTCAAACCCTCAAATTATGTAAGATTTACACAGTGGCTTTGAAGGTAGTCCCTCCCTTCGGTGTTTGTTTACTGCCTGGCATGTCCTGCTGTCTGGATTGGGAAGGATGAATAGTCACAGAAAGGGAGCTATCGGGTTAGTACCACTTTTGTATCCCTCTTTGCCTTCTAAACGCGCGTGGAGCTGGGGTTATCCCTGATCCCGAGGCCAGGAACACACCACAGACAGACATCCTGTCCCGTGCCGGTTGGGGCTTTGCTGGGTAAATGCTGGCTTGTGAGTTTTCTGTTTGTTTGTTTTGAGGTGGAGGGAGGTGAGGAATGGCTTGTTGGGTTGTTAGAGGAGAAGCAAATCGATGCTATCTAGCAGTTATTCCAGAAGGAGTTTATGTTGGGTTTGCTTTTTAACATGCAGTTTCCCTGTAGCTTCTAGAAACCCCGCGTGAGAAAAGGAAGATGCTTCATTAATGCTGTATGTGTGGCTTGCAGACCGTGCCTGCTGTGGGTTGGAGGTTGTAAAGCACTGAATCCCAAAAGGAGGCACGCAGGTGGGGCACATGAGTTTTGCCTGTGGGAATTCCTTGGAGGACTTTCCTCCTGTCCTGGGTCCCAGTGTGCCAGCTGAATTGCCTCCTCCTTTCTCAGCCCTGGTAACAACACGCTGCCGTGTGGTTTGGAGGCCAAGGCTATAAAGGCAGTTGACCCAGGGAGTTGGGAGGATGTTAAGGCAGGTTTTATTTGCATGTTTCCCTATTTTTGCATTTTTCCCACAGCTCGTAAGTCCTCACCCTCATGTTACAATCCCTGGTCAGTGCGATGGAACTGTCCCAGGCTTTTGGGAAGGGGCATCCTTGGACCATGTGGAGGTTTAGTCACTAAACCATTGCCAAACTAAACTGCAGTAGGGTGCTTTATCAGAAATTACTCTTAAGAGACCATCACAAGGACCACTCTGATACTGGTTTTATGGGATTTTTAAATACCTAAGGCTGAAGTACTCTGTGTAGTTGCTTGACAAATGTAAAGACACATTTTCCCCTCCAACATGGTACACATTCACTCTGCTGTGGTGCTTCACCTGTTTAACAGAGATTGTCTTTCTCATCTTATTTTTGTGACTGAAGTGTTTTCTCCCCATGTGAAATCTCACAGAAAGTTCCACTTTTAGTTGTATTTTTATTTGCATGTGGGCAGGAAAATGAAGTAATTCCCAAATATAGTCCTAGCCAAGAGATCCATCTGTTCTCTGCATTTTAAATGGCAAATTAATCCTTAGCATACAACTCATCAAATGTCTTCTCTTTCATAATGTATGCCTGAGATCACAGAAATGACATTTTTTTCCCAGGCCTTCCATTTTAAGTAGGTCTTTACACAAGAATACCAGCTCCTGTTCCGCTTGTACAGAGTGCTCCTGTGCACCATCTTCCAGTTGCTGTCGCTGGTCTAGAAAAGGGTATTAAAAAAACCCCTTCAAAATTATTCTTCCCTTCATCTCTTTGGTGTTCTTTTAAAAGTCTGTAGAAGGTAGAAGATGTAAAGCGAGAGAAACGCTGTTTGAAACACAGCCTTAATCAATGTCCCTGTTCGTGATGGAGAACTGTGGTCATTCTGTCTGTTTTCTCCTAGACTGAGCCCTTGGGACAATGGTGACCATTTTTAGAAGTACTAAACTTCCACAGCGTTATCTGCCATAAATGGAATTTCTATATTAAGCTTTGTGTGTTCCCAATTTCACTTCACATTGTTTATCAGCTCTGGATCTTGGCGTGCCCTTCAGTGCAACTCCCAGCACAAGAACAATTCCATTTGTTTATACCAGAGGATACCCTGTTTCAAAACTGCTCCAAATTGGGAATTTCAAGGGCTGGCATTCTGTGTAACACTAAAACCCAGCTCCTTGAAGAGGGAGGGGGTTGATGCTGCTCATCTTTGGCAGGGCAGAGCACAGGGCCAGGGCTTGCTGCCTGTGCAGGCAGCGAGAGCAGCTCCATGGAGCAGGAGGTGAGAGAGCAGCCTGATGGGGGCTGTACAAATAGCACCAGCTTTGGGGATTTTGAAGCCAAGATGTGATGTTTTTCTAAAACACAGAGAATCGATTCCGTGGCTCTGTTTGCTGTGATCTACCAGCAGCTCTATGTTAAAAAGCACTTACACCTCTGCAAGACTGAAATGACCCAGGAGTGAATCAGAGCTGGTTCTTTTTTGGGTTTAGCATTGTATAAATAAGACTTTTCTTCTGAAAAATGGCTGGTGCTCACGTCAGGATCATTAAGGCCAAATAGTTTCAAAATCGTGTTATTCCCAGGAAACAATTTGATGGTGCTTTTAAGGTGAAAGGAGTTGCTTTTTACCTCTCAAGTAAACACATAGTAGCATAGTTGGACGCAGGCAGGGTTACATTTTAACTGGCATTTCATGCTCCTGGCTTATGGGCAGTACCTGGAACAGGGCTTTGTGGGGTGTTTTTCTAAGATACACAGTAGATCCCTTCAGGAAAGCAGGGCAGTTGTTGAGGAAACTGCCTTGAAATGTTGCTTTCTTGGTATTTTGAGCAGGTTTGGCCTCCAGGAGCCAGGAGATTGAGTTCTTCAGCCTGTTTGCTCCGTGATTCATTGAATGACCTTTGCTAAAGCCCTTCGCCTCCTCTTACCTTACGTTTCCATCTGCAATGCAGGGATGTTCACATGTACCTGCCTCCCTGAGTCTGGAGCTAAAATGGTTATTTAAAAGCAGCTTTCATATGCTCTGAGGTTGCAAACTATCAGATTCAACTATCACTGCAGATAGGTGGCAGAAGCTGTTTTCTTTAACAGCATTACACTAATTTTGGCCAAAGAGGTGAAAATGATTTTTCCTCTAGCCTGAACAAGCCATTCCTGTGCTGCAGCAGTGAGCTCTGCCTCGTCGTTCTCTTCTCCACACTATTGCCGTTGCAGGGCTATGGGTGCCAACAGCCCTGAGCAGCAGCAATCGTGCAGGCAGGTCCTGTCATTGCTTGAAATGGTCAGAGTAGGTGGGAAGTTGGGGTGGCTGCAGCTGGACTTCCCACAAGGGCTGGTTCTTGATCCCGAGTTACCTGAATGAAGGTGATGTTAAGAAATAGAGGCTCTTTGGGCTCACACATTCTCACACCTACCCTCTTTCTTCTCTCTTTGCATCGGTGGAAGTCTAATTGTGGGAAAGCTCCGCCAAAGAGCTGCTTTGTACTTCACCCTTTAATCTTTCCCAGCACTGAGCTCCGTCACCGTGGCTGTTTGCTGAGAAGGCATTTCCTCTAGCTTCCTGGAGTTTCAGTTCTGAGCGGTCCCACCATTCCCCGGGAGCATCCATGAGGTGGCAACTCCGGCTGCTCCCAGGTTCAGCACCAGCCCCATCCATGCAGCCAGTGTGGGGATCGGAGGGCTGAAGTAGCGCCTTTCAAGCAGTAGGAGGTTGTGATGGCTGCTGAGTTGGCTCTTTGCTATGCACATGGGTGATGTGTTTGTAACCAGGACTTTCTTTTTTCCCAGGTTAGTGTTGTTTATTCCTGGCTGTGCAGAGTTCAAGCCTGAGGACACAGGGATGTAGATTGAGGTGGGAACACTGACTGTGGCTTGGGCAGTCTCCATCAGCCAGACAGGGATTAACATAAACATCTTTTTGGTGATCCTAATGGATTATTTAGTTGGAGGGAAGAACTAAAAGGGTATCTTGAAACTCACAGAGCACATGGCTCCAGGGAAAGTGGTTCTGGGGGTGGGAGTACCCCTTTCCCCATCCTTCTGAGCAACATCTTCAGCTTTTCCATGGTTCATGTCTCTATTCTCATCAGAGATCAGGTGTCAGACATCACAATAACATGACTGAAGTAAATACATTAATATGGGCTGTAGTAGAAAACAGAAATTAAAATGGGCTGTTAATAAGCCAAGCACTTGACTGGGGTTAAATAAATGGTATATTATTATTTTATACGTATAAAATAATGACATACCATAAAATATAAAATGTATCTTTTATATATATATAAAAAATATTATCTGGAGACTGTATCTTAAAAACTTCCTTGTCAGAGGCTGAAAGTGATTCTGCCGCAGCCCGGGTCACTTGGCCAGCTGAAGGACACAGAGTTGTTGTGGCTCCATTGCTTTCCCATGGCCTTTAAACATAGTTCAACTTCATTTCATTCCATTTAGGATCCCAGCCCAGCAGGAGGTTTCTTAACGCTCTTTTCTGGGTGTGGAAGACAGAAAAAGTGAAGGGGAAGAGGATGTCCTGGTTTCATTCGTCTGCAATGTTTAACGGCCTTTCTTCAGAGCAGTAAATGTTCTTTTTTATTTGTTGAGTGTTTTTTTGTGGCTGTTTGCCCCTTTCATGCAGTAAGTGTTTTCAGTTTCTTTCTCCATAGCTTATCACAGCTGTGTGTTTTATCGTAGCTGTGTGTTTTATCATAGCTGTGTGTTTTATCATAGCTGTGTATTGTTAAATACTTCAGGGTGTGTGATGTACAAACCAGAGTTCCTTGGGTGGCGAGTTCTCAGCACCTTGAAAGGGTGCCAGGGACATCACGCAATCGCATCCCGGCGTGCATTACACCACAAGCAACAAAGGTGCTGGAGGCTGGGGTGATGGGCACAGGGTAATTACACCATACACCAGAAGAATATTAGGTGTAGCTCTCTGCTCTGCAGCTCGTTTCCTCCACCCTTTCCCACCAAGCAGCTTATATAGTGCTTTCATATATATATATATATATACATATACTTAAATACTGATGTGAAATGTAGAGCTTTGGTATGAAGTGGAGGAACAGGGTTCAAGCTCTTTGTGCTGGGGGCTGAGCCCCTTCAGCTGTAGCTTGTGGAATACCATAACAACGTGTTACCTCTTGATCTCCTTGTGCAGACAAACTTCAGATGTTGGACTGGGTTTTCTGAGATCTTCAGGTTCAACAACTCTTTTAACTAGGGGGGAAAAAACCCTGTATTTATTTCCACAGATGGTTTTTTCCCCTTACAAACACTGGTGTGGACTGGAATTATATAGGACACATCATGTGTACAGCACTTGGAATATTTAGGTCAGCGTTGCAATCGGCTCTAACAACACACTGTCTGCCCAGAGCTCCTGAGTTTTCATCCTGATTATTCCTCCTTGAATATGCTGAACACCCATTTGGATTGCTGGAGCAACCTGGCGGTGTCTCATGTTTTTGGGAATGGGTTTATTATGGTATGTGTGATTTGAGGTGTGGTTTTTGACCTGAACATATATAGAGAATGGGGAAAATTCTGGTTAAATATCTGTAGTATTTAGCAGTAAGACAGAAATAGCACCTGTGATAGACCTGTTCATATCTGATTTCAGTATATCATTTTTCATCCAGAAGTCAAGGTGTTCTGTGGGCAAAGATCTTTAATCTGTAGCTACACTGGAGTGTGATGGTTTTTTTTAAGGTTTTCCTTTTTTAAGCAGTTAGTGTCATACTTTCTGCTGGCTGCTGGCTGGCCATAATTGGGTCTTTTTAATTGCAACACATGGGTGCATTGAGGATACTTTGACCCATTTTCTGGCGCTGTTTTCCCAGGGCCAAGAAATAAATCTGTTTCCAGAGCCTGGTGCTGGTATAGTAAATGATTACAAGGATTTGTGTCTTCTGGTGAGAGCTGGTCATAGAATCCTAGCCTGGTTTTTGTTGAAGGGAGCTTAAAGCTCATCCAGCTCCAACCCCTGCCACAGGCAGGGACCCCTTCCACTGGAGCAGCTTGCTCCAAGCCCCTGTGTCCAACCTGGCCTTGAACACTGCCAGGGATGGGGCAGCCACAGCTTCTTTGGGCACCTTGGGCCAGCGCCTCAGCACCCTCACAGGGAACAGCTTCTGCCTAAGAGCTCATCTCAGTCTCCCCTCTGGCATTTTAAAACCATTCCCCTTATCCTGTCCCTACATTCCCTGTCCCAAGCAGTGCTGTTCATACGCACTGTCACAAGCTGCCTTTGGCACGAGCTGGTGTTTTTTGTGTAGGGATTGTCTGTGGTGACATAACTCGGATCTGGAAAGGGAGGGACGAGGAATAAAGGGTTCCTGTTGCTGTTCAGAGCTGACTGTACATTAACTTTGGATTTCCTGACTCGGGAATCTGCTGCTGACATCAGCCGTGAGAACAACCTGCTGTCAGCTGGGGCTGGAGCTTGTCCTGGGTAGATCTTTCTAGGAGATAATCTTGACTTGGAGATCATTTTGACAGGGTATTGAATCATAGCTGATGTAGGCAGAGTTCCTGATCTCAGTTAATTTTGGCAGGAAAAGGAGTAATCGCTCTGCATATTTCTCTAAGAGGAAGCCTGGATCATTTACCAGTTCTGGTTCAACATATTTTGAAGGCAGCTATTAAAAAAAGAGTCATTTGTAATTTTTTGCCCTGCTGAAATTTGGCATTGAAAACTGCAGAGGGTTTCAGCCGCTCTCCGGTGGCCTGAATTTCATCTTGCTCCAGCACTCGGAGGTCTTTTCTGCTTTGCTGGTGTTCTCAAACCTGACGTTTGGCAGCACATCACCCGCGGTGCACGTTAACGCTTCTGCCTGCTTGACTTTCCACGAAGGCCGTGGCGTTTCCTGCCTCCCGGAGCAGTCCCCAGCCTCGCAGCTGACTCACTGTTCCCAAATCAATTCCTAGGAATGACAATTGTCCCACATTCTAAATTGCAGCTGGGGAGAGCAGGTTGTGAGATGCCTTGATTCAGCTCGGCTGCCTTTGACGCAAAGCAGCGGGTAGCCTGTTCCAGCCAGGGTTTGGAGTCTCCCTTTTATCTCCTTTCTGCTGTGGAACAAAGAGAACCGCTCACTTTGTGTCCTTGGCTCTGGCGCTCTCGTTTCTCACACATAAACGCAGTGTAACTTCCTAGTTAGTTACTAGAACTGCAAAAGGCAATTACTTAAAGCTGAGATTTTTCTGTGGGAACGAGGACTGGTTGTACAGGATGCGTGCACCAGGATTTGAAATGTCATCTTTGCACTTAAAAGTGAGAAAAGGAAAATTCTTTGTGCTAAATGAGCTATACCCTATTGAAACCTGATGTGTTTGGTAGATTTTATTTGGGTAGATGGTGGATTTTGGTAGATTTAGATAGAGGGGATGCTTAGATGAGATCTTAGGCAGTTTCTCCCTGTGAGGGTGCTGAGGCGCTGGCCCAAGGTGCCCAGAGAGGCTGTGGCTGCCCCATCCCTGGCAGTGTTCAAGGCCAGGTTGGACACAGGGGCTTGGAGCAAGCTGCTCCAGTGGAAGGGGTCCCTGCCCGTGGCAGGGGTTGGAGCTGGGTGAGCTTTAAGGTCCCTCCAACCCAAAGCAGTCTGGGATTCCGTGATTCTCTGATATGTGAGCCTCATTTTTGTGATCTGAACAACATTGCTGGATTGTTACATGTGAAGTCTTTGGGATTCAGCCCAAAGAAGTTAAAGATTACAAATAGATTGTATCTTGATTAATAGAGAATAGACACATAGATAAATGCTGTAAGAACACACACATCTTGTAGGCAATTTTGGAAGGCAGATTAATATTTTTAAAGGGCTTGTAAACTACACTTGTAGTAAACTGCATGTGTAGGCAAAGCATTTCATGTCTACCTCCTTATTAAAGTAGGAGAAATCTCCTCTATGGCTTAGGGTTTCCATCAGATTTTGCTGGCAGTACAATCAAAAACCTCTATTTTGCACCACTGTGGTGCCGTGATAAAAGCTGGAGTGAAACCGGTTTTAGAAGCTCTTTGGGCTGCACCAAAATGGTTCTGAAACCCCTCCTGGTTAAATGCTGCTGTTCCTTGTAAACAAGCACATGTCACCAGGACTGAGGAGGCAGCTCCATGAGCCCGCCATGTTCGGAAGCAGATTCCCAGCCCGGCTCCTTCCCCGTGCAGCGCCGTGTTGTGACAGCTCCAGAGATGAGCTTCCCGCATGCTGGCATTCTGCTGCACTGAGTTTACAGCGATGTGGAAGAGCAGGTTCTCCCAAGTTGGGAAAAGGCCGGGTGCCAGAGCATGCTCTGCTTCTGGAACACATCACCCTGGGTTGAATGGTGCTAGAAGTGCAAAATGAAGTTGGAGGCTTTTTCTTTTGGCCTGCCCCAAGCCCTATTGATCACTTCCAATACTCTCAAGAAGTACATTATCAGAGCTGCTGTTTTACCCCATCTGTTGCATTCCCACCTTCATATTTCCCCAGCTTGTTTTTCCCAAAAGCCTTAGGAGCTCACTTTTGCTAGAGGAATTTTTAATGACTTGTTTTCTGTGAGTTGGCAGCGGGCAGTTGCTTTCACAATTACTCCCAAGGAAAAGCAAAGCCATATTGTCATTTTAATATGCTGGGAACATATCCTTGTGCAGCTTCCATGCTTCAGTCTTGTGTATTTTTAAAGCTGGGGTAGTTGAAAGAGAGTTCTGTTTTTCTGCTTGAGACTACACAGAATTCCCTGTCAGATGCCTTGCTTTGCCTCTGCTCTGTGCTCTAACTGCATGACACAGCAGCTATAATTAACTCTTCCATCATTCCCCTATTCACACAACATAAAACCTTTGACTGACTTTTGAGTTATTATATCCACATTTCTTCAATTGGAAAAGCGATGAGGCCTTTCCTAAAGAAAGGGGAATTGTTCTTGCTAACGTATTTTTTCCCTTTCTAAAAACAGAGGCAGGAAATAAGGATTCTTTTTTTTCCTTCTGGAATGTCACAGAAAGTCTGGATTTGCTTAGGGGCATGTATCCCCAAAACTCCCTGGGCAAGTGGAATTCTCAGGATGATCATTGTTTCCCAGAGGCGTGTGGAATTCAAACTCTTGTAGAATTTGTCACCGTGTTATGCTGCTGTTTCATCACTTGGATGTCTGAGGGTGGTACCTGGAGAGTATCTTTATTTCCCACTGGAACGCTGGGATTTTAACAGCATGTTCCATATTTTAAACATCCTCATTAAATAAAAAGCCAACACAAAGCCAAAACAACTAAAAATAGCCTGTTCCATTTTAAAGCACTGCTTAAATAGAAATTCAGTGGTGCCTCTTGAAAGATCCAATCTTAGCAAAGTAGAACATTTAGAATGCTTCAGGAAGGACGTGACTGATCATGATCCTGAGCATCAAGATGTGAGAAGGGACAGTAAATTACACATGGGGCAAGAGGCTTGCTGCATCCGTAAGTTCTCACTTCAGCCTTCCCCAGGGCAGTGTGAACCACGTGGCACCACGCTCCCCTTGGAATTGATTTCAGATTCTCCACACACATTCTCTGGCTATATTTGTGTATTCAAAGTTGTTCTGTTCTTTGCCAATCTGCTCCACAGCCGCAGGCGATTGCTGATGTTGCCCCTTGAAACTGCTGAGGAATTGTTCCTGTGGGGCTGGGTTTATCCTTTCCCAAAATGTTGTAGACAAGAACTTCAGTTTAGTGAGGACTTGAGGGGATCCAGCAGCGCCAGAGTTAGCAGAAAGGTGGGAGGCAGAAGGAATGGGATAAATCATAAATGGATTAAGTGGTTTGTGAAGGGACCTTAAAGCTCCTCCAGCTCCAACCCCTGCCACGGGCAGGGACCCCTTCCACTGGAGCAGCTTGCTCCAAGCCCCTGTGTCCAACCTGGCCTTGAACACTGCCAGGGATGGGGCAGCCACAGCTTCTCTGGGCACCCTGGGCCAGCGCCTCAGCACCCTCACAGGGAACAGCTTCTGCCTAAGAGCTCATCTCAGTCTCCCCTCGGGCAGGTTCAAGCCATTCCCCTTGGCCTGGCCCTACAGGCCCTTGTCCCAAGCCCCTCTCCAGGTTTCCTGCAGCCCCTTTAGGCACTGGAGCTGCTCTCAGGTCTCCCCTTCAGGAGCCTTCTCTTCCCCAGGCTGCCCCAGCCCAGCTCTCTCAGCCTGGCTCCAGAGCAGAGCTGCTCCAGCCCTCGCAGCATCTCTGTGGCCAAAGATGAAGAGTGAATTGCAGCATCCTTCTCTTTTAGTCATTTAATTAACAAAAAGGGCATGGACGCAGGTTGCACAAATGCAAGTGAGGCAGAAATAAAGACAGTTTACAAATTTTGAAGGAAAATGTGGCTGGGAATGAGCATCCTGGTAGGAAATTCAGAGATGAGGAACAAAATGGACTATAGATTGATGTGGTAAATGTGATTCCATGTGAAATAGCAGGCTGGGTGGTGTGGGGTGGCCACCCCTTGGTGAGCACAGAACAGGGCCCACTCAGAAGAGAAGGGCAGGAGGAAGGGCTCCTTTTTTCACTCCTCCTCTGGCTCAGCTTTATTTTCTCTCTTCTCCCCCAGTGACGCTGAACTTCCTCCTCTGGGGATGGAGGAGTAGGACAAGAGTGTGTGGGAAGGGAACCAATGTGTGAAGCAGCTCGATGTCAGCTGGATGGGAGGGTTGTAATGAGAGGGTGAGATGGGAGGAGAGGTTCTCATGTTTATTATTACTTCTGTGTTTTTTTGACCTGTTTTGTTTTGGTCTGGTGTGGTTTTAGATCCTCCTTCAATTGTTTGTAAGTATTTTGGGACAGAGATTCCCTTCTATCTGCGCCTCCAGATATAACTGGGACAGAGCCCAGGGGCTTTTAGTAACGTGCCACAGTGCTCATTGCACCAAGATGTTCAGGAAAAAACCACAGCTTTCTGGATTATTGGAAGAAAAATGATTCTATGGCTGCTGCCCAAAACTGTTCCCACATAAAAAGGGGGTGTAGCAGAAGAGAGGTCACAAAATCAAGTCAGGAAAATTGTTAGAAGCCTGAAATGGTTTCCTGAGAGAAGAATAGGAACAGTGAAGTGGTTTAATGTAAAGAGAGTAAGAAAAACCCATGAAATAATCGAGGTAAGATAGATATAAACCTGTGTTTCTTTTTCCTGATACAATATAGGGAGGGACACAGAAATCCAGTGGCCAGCAGCAATGTACAAGCGCAGGGGTTATTTTTGTACGTGGCAGCTCTCCCCCCGCCAGGCTCCGAGTTCAAATTCCAGCAGCATGTTTTAGAAGGCTGCTCTTGTGATGGAGGAGGAGAGTCTCCAGGGTTATGTCAGACACAATTATTTTTAGCCATGTTATGAGCCCTCGTGCCTCGGGGAAGGAATGAGCCACTGAAGGAGGATGACGTGTCCCCACTGGGCAAGCTTTAGTAACATCATTCTCTGTATTTCTTTACTCTCCTGTGAAGCGTCTAATGATCTGCAGCATCAAGAGTCGGTGGAATAGGTTGAGTCGTGTATGATCTAACATGCAAATCCTCTTCTGCTGTAATTATTGTTTATAAATTTTGTTCTTGGGTCTGAATTCTTCATACCCCAGAGTTGAACGCTGAGGCGGAGCCTTCAGATACCATTGACTGGTTCATATTCAGCTGCCCAGGTTATCCTAAGGCAGGGGGTTGGAACTGGATAATGTTAAGGCCCTCTCCAGCCCAAACCATTCTGTGATTCTATGATTCTGGAGCAGCTGACCCAAAAACTTGCCATGGTTTTCTCACACGAGGTTTTTGTATCAGAAGCACAGATCTTTCCTTAAAGATTTCCTTAAAGGAGGTGACGAGGAGAGCTCTGGGGTCAACTCTTGGATTGACAGCGGCGCCTGACAGCACGATACTATTTCTTCCTTCACACATGAGAGCACTGGGAGGGATTTTTGGGCTTCATCAGACCTGTGTGTATCCTCTTTGTATCTCTCCAGCCTTCCCACACGGCTCCTAAGCTGATACAACATTGTGTTACACTTAATTAAATCTCCACCATTGTCACGGCGCGTAACAGGATCTATCTGACATTTTACCCATACTCTGCTTCCCGGCGCCTCCTCTGAGGGCTCGGTAGGAGAATATTTGTGGAATGACTCTGAATTCCTCTGTATAACCAGGCTGTGTTATGGAAACGGGATTCTCTCCAGCAGGCAAAGGAGGGAGGAAGGTCTGTGGGCAAGCAAAAGCTCTTTAAGCAGAGGCGCCGTGTCCTGCGGGCGCTTTGTGCCTCCGCGCACTCACGCCGCTCCCTTCGTGCCCTCCACAGCAGCGACTCCAGCAGCAGCTCCAGCGACGAGTCCCCGGCACGGTCGGTGCAGTCGACAGCAGTCCCAGCACCCGCAGCCCAGCTGCTTCCGTCGCTGGAGAAAGATGAACCCCGGAAAAGCTTTGGGATCAAGGTTCAAAATCTTCCAGTGCGCTCAACAGGTAAAGGCACTGGGGAAGGTGAAATGGGGGGGAAAAAAAGGAGTAGGGAGTGGGGTAGGGATGGGTTAAATAACCTTGATCGTGTGTCTTTGACTGTTGGGTTTCTCTCTCTGCTTGTGTGACAGTGGAAAATTGCTTAATTAGTGACCATCTGTGGGAAGGAATCCTGCAGGTCCCCAGCTCTCCAGTCCCTGGGCTTGAGCCCTTCCAGCTGCTGGAACTGGAGCTTTGGATTTCCCAAGGGAGAAACCTGAAGCACTCAAATTTTTCACTTAAAACGCAGACCATTTATCCTCCCCCCGCTTCAGTTTCTGGTTTAATTGTTATTTATGAACATTTCTTCTTCTTCTTTCAGTTATACTTTTAAAAACTTGAGGGCTTTCTGTCAGTGTTGAGTGCCATAAAGCCCCAGGCATATACTCATAATGGCACTGAATGGTAAATAATGCAATAAACCACTCGCTGAGGAGTGCACGTGATCACTCTGTGTTCCCTGTGCTGGATGTAGGAGAGATCCCATGGAAATAACCAGCATGAGATCCCTTGTAAAGCAGTTGTCATGCCTGAATTAAAATCATACATACGAACTTTGTGAGCAGCAAACCCCACAGTGTTAATAGTCTTTCTATAGACTTTATTTCTGTCTTACTCCTTCAAGTGGCACGCCGCTGAGGTCAGTACCCTGCACATCCCAGGCAGGTTCTGTGGCTGTGAGTCAGGCTTTGCAAAATCAGAGCAATCTGCTTGGTTACCTTTCTGAACTGACTGAGCTGAATGCTATGTCCACGTCCCTCATCCCAGCATTGGGAAACTGCTCTATGCAGTATCCATGTGGGATTATTAATGAAGTAATGTTGTTTAGCTCTTCCTTGTCTTGAACTGGGTGTCTCTTAGAAGTAATAACCCTACACTGCAAGCTTCAGAGATGTAAAACCTTGTGTCTATGGTTTCTTAGGTTTAAAAATCAAGGCACAGAGAAAGATCAGCCAGAAGCTTTTGACATTGGCAGAATGAGTATCTAAAATTACAAAGGCATTTCTGCGAACACTGAGGTTCAGGTTAAACCGGGGGAAGTCCAATTTCAGAAGGAAGATCAGATTTCTTCATGTCTTCTGTGGTGCTGCTAAGTTGGTAAAAACTATGTTTGTTTATTTGTTGGTTTAGATACAAGCCTTAAAGATGGACTTTTCCATGAATTCAAGAAGTATGGAAAGGTGACGTCGGTGCAGATTCACGGGGCTTCTGAGGAGCGGTATGGACTGGTGTTCTTCCGGCAGCAGGAGGACCAGGAAAAAGCACTAAATGCCTCAAAAGGAAAACTTTTCTTTGGCATGCAGATTGAAGTCACAGCCTGGATAGGACCAGGTAATGTCCGTGCCCTGCTTGCTCTGGGCTCATTCACGGGCTGTCATAAAGAGGCAGCAGAAATGTATTTTAAAGAAACTGGGAAGTACACCAAAACCAGAGCAAGAGGAGTGGCTGCTCTTGGGTCAAACAGGGAGAGAGTTGCAGTTTTAAGCCTCAGAGAAGGAAACCTGCCATCCTCTCAAATAGTGGGATCTGCTGGAAGAAACAACCTCATCTTCCATGTGTCAGTGGAGCAGAAGCACAGCACTGAGTCCTCACGGGCTTGTTTTGTTCTGCCTTTAATTAAACCAGCTAATGATGGCTGCAGTTTTGAGGCCAAGGCAGCATAGCCCAAAAAACCAACCAGCGAACACTCCAGCACTGAGCATGTGGTGAAGTTTTCAGTCTGTCCTTCAACTGCTTGTTTAAAAGTTGATCTGTGAAAACAAACTTCTTCCATGCGCTGTTCCCCAAGTACAGTGAGGCCTTACTTGAATTCATGCATTCCAGCACTAATACTTGTTAAAAGAGTGAATTTCTGGGAAAGCAGTTGGAGAATGCAGCCACCTTTCACCCCAGGGTGCTCATATTCCTTAGCACTCCCCAGTGGTGTGATGCAGAGAGTTCACATTGCACATAAATAACAATTCACAAGGTAGTTACTGCATAGTTCTGCCAGGGACATGGGGTACTCTGGTTCGGATCATATCTGCTCGTCAGGAAGTAGACTTGAACAAGCAAATCGGCATGAAGCAAACCCACATGAAAAACCCCTCCCTGCATTACAAATGTCTTGCTCTCTTTTGCTTCTAGAAACGGAAAGCGAGAATGAATTTCGTCCTTTGGATGAGAGGATAGATGAGTTCCACCCGAAAGCAACGAGAACCCTCTTTATCGGCAACCTGGAGAAAACAACCACCTACCACGACCTCCGCAACATCTTCCAGCGCTTCGGTGGGATAGTGGTATGTGAGGCCTCTGTGCTCTGCAGCTCATTGCCTGCCCTTCCTATGCACACCTGTAAAGTGCTCCAGAGAGTGGTAAATCTGAGCATCAGCAACAGAGAAATCAGTTTTTATATGGTGATCTGAGTCGTTCATCTTGCTGGAATACACCTGGAAGCTTTTCTTTGCATTTAGAGTGAAATCTCAGCACGCTTGTGTTAAGGGGATGACTTAATCCTGGGAGCATTCACAAGACACTTGTATTCTGCTAGCTCAGTGTTTGTAGAAAAGGCCAATGAGGTAGTTGGGGTGAAAATACACCTGGTGTCATTTTCATGTTGAATCAGTTCAACGCGATGAAGTCTTAAGTTTCCTGTTGGTCTCTGAAACAGAGGGTTTAGTTGCTGTATGTGGAAGCAGCTATGAGCTGTTACAGTCTGTGTCCCAACAGCAGGGCAGAAGAGGCACAGGGTGGATGGATTAGTGATAACACTTGTGGGATTTGGAGTTTCTGCTGAGCAGGCCTTTCTGAATGAGAGAGAGAAGCAGTCATCCCTTCCTTCTCCTCTTTCTCCTCGTTCTTCTCCTTCTCACTTTCTATCAAGTCAGACCAGTGTTGAATTGAAGAAGAATTTTCCAGAGACGTGCAGCAGCTACCCACAGTCAGTTTAATTGAATCCAGGCCTCAGCACCGATAGTTGATGTGCTCACTGGTAGCTGTGGCTGCTTATGAACATGCTGTGCCTTACTCTGCTCTGAAATACTTCTGTAACCATTGAGTCACACATACATACTTCCCCTCACAAAGGGGGTGTGTGCTTCCTCATACAATGTGGACAAACACAGGATTTAGCATTTTCTGATGTCTGGCAGCTCTTGTGCATTGAGCCTCTGCTGCATCCTCAACACCATCACTGATTTATGAATCCACACAGTGTTTGCGGCTTAAACCCTTACTAATGTTAAAGCAGAAACTCTGTCCTGGTAAAAATGCTTATCAGTAGTAGTGCACTGTCTTGTAAATTGGCTTTTCTGAGAAACATTGTGTCCTGTCAGCATTATTGATGCTCAGAACTGGGCACAGTGCTGCCTTGAGCAGTTTCCATCAGAACTTGCAAGCTCAGGTGCAGAAGGCACCAGCTTTACAACCCTTCCAATGGCTGAGGAGCAAAGTAATGACATTTTATGTGCCTGTCAGAAGGACTTGGCTTGCCCAGGGTGAGTGGTCAGGTATAATTTGCCATGGTTGTGATTGTGCTGCTTCAGACACTTGGAAATTTAGCCCTCTATTAGAATTCCACTTAAATCATTAGGCCGGGACTATAGAAGTCTTAGTAGTTGTGTAAATCTTCCTGTTTACTTCTGTTCTCCCAGATAAAGTGCTCTTGGGTGAGACCATATCAAACTGCTGCCTTGTCCCTAAATTTATTAACCATGAAATTAGTCTGTCCTGGATGTTGGGAACCTTTGTGCTTCAAGCCGTGTGCTGGCTTTGGCATGGAGCTCACAAAGGAAGCTTGTGCTCTATAAACAAATAAAACGAAACACACCACCTTCTATTTTCAGCTCAGAATGAATCATAATATCATGAGTTTGTTCCGAGGCTTTCAGCACATTTGCCAGTACTAGTGCTGAGCTTGAATGTTAACCAAATGTCAGCTCCAAGTTTGCTGGCATTTTAAATCGATTCAGATGAGCCTTTATAAGGCTTTGGTAGCTCCCTCATGACTGCACTTCCTTCTGGATGTGCCTGTGGTGGCTGGGGATCAAATACCAGCACTGATGGAAGCTGAAGATCATTTCTGCCTTTGCTATGTCAGTGTCACGGCCACATTGGTTCAGGAGAGGAGCCCAGTGCCACTTTCTGTTTCTAGGAACAGGATGGATCATGTTTATTTGGCAAAGGAACCCCACTCGCCTCTTGGCTCAGGAATGAGGATTGGAGCATGTTGTTTTGAGCCTTTACAAGCGAAGATTAATCTGTATTTCTTTGATTCTGAGTTGTCTGTTGTTGACATAATATTAACAATCTAAAGCTGCTGTTTGTTGATCAGGTCAGGCTTAACTTCTGCAGGGTTGGATTTCAATCTGTATTATGAAGAGCTTTCCTTGCCTCAATAAGGATTTAGGTTTGACATTGAATGAGATGCAGCAGAACAGTGTCTACTATTGTTTAAATCCTCTCTCTGAAGAAAATATTAATTAAAGACTGCTTGCTGTGGCATGTGTCTCTAGAAAAAGTCCACATAGATCTGACACTGTGGAATGTCCTTTTACTGACTGTCAATTGTTCTGTTTTGTGTTTTTTCCCCAGGATATCGACATTAAGAAGGTGAATGGTGTTCCTCAGTATGCATTCCTGCAGTACTGCGATATTGCAAGTGTGTGTAAAGCCATTAAGAAGATGGATGGGGAATATCTTGGAAATAACCGGCTCAAGGTAAAGAAATCCTCCCATGGGCTGCATCCTTCTTGTTCCTTTCCTTTACAGCTTCACAGGATAATAGTTTGCTTATGCAGCATAGTTTATGGAAGTAAGATGTTTTTTAATGAGTAGGTCGGATCAGAGCGTGATGCTTTCAACCACCACCATAATTGGGATTAGTCAGCATTTTTGTTGGCTGCCTCAGCAAGGAGCCCAGGATTGAGTAGACTTTGGAGACTGACATTCCCTGGCCTTGAAGGTCCGTGTCTGGCAAGGCTGTACTGGGAAGCTGCTCTGGTACTGATAATGAACAGAGGCTGTCAGTCCCCAGAGCTGTCAACCTGTCACTTTGCAGATACATTCGAATTGCAGGAGAACAGAATGTTGTCAAACACTGTATTTATTTAAGCATGCACAGTTATTTTCATTAATTGCTATTTGATTTTTGTCTTGCACCTGCACGAGATGCTAATTTTAGAAAACCCATACAAATGCCTTTAGTTTTCTGCACATAATTAGGTGTGTTCTGTTCAGTCACTTTAACTCTTGTGAATTGTACTGATGGAAGTTTTGCCCTTTTGTGTTCAGCTGGGGTTTGGGAAGAGCATGCCTACAAACTGCGTGTGGTTAGATGGGCTTTCTACCAACGTCACAGATCAGTATTTAACCCGACATTTCTGCCGATACGGGCCTGTGGTGAAGGTAGGTGGGAGGCTTTGGCGTATGGTTTGAAGTTGTTACTGTCTTCCTTTCTTCCCATCCTGTCCTTTCAACCCCCGACTGTCCAGGGCTTTATAGCTCAGGTAGAGCAATTCTCTCTGGGGTGTAATCTGGCTCTTGGGGCTCTGCAGCTTTGCATCGGGTTGATCCAACACGTGGAGCAGCTGCTTCTGGTGTTTGGAAAATAACAACCAAAAGGATTTTGAATGAGCCGAGATAACAAGTATTGGAAACCATTTGTTGCTCTTGTGCAGTACAGTCTCTCCCCAACAAAATTGCTTCAGAAGGAGGAACAGTTGAATTCCATAGTTACACTCATGCTAATGATATAATTAGACATAAATACCATTTTTTTTTCTTCCCTCATCAGGCCAAAAAATGACTTTTTGTAAGCAGTTGGGGTAGTCCCACTGACAAGAGTACCTGCAAGAAGAGAGAAAGCCAAGGATGGTGCAACCTGCCCGTATCATGAAGTGGGAGTGTGTTACCTACCCCACTGTGGGTTGATGCCACTGATTTACACATGTGCTTAAACTTCAGCACATGATTTGTCCTGTGTGTATCTGTTGGACATGAATGTGCTTAAAGCCAAGCAACGTACATAAATCTGCACAGGATCAGGGTCTTGCCTCCTGCAAGGATTTTTGTGGGTTTCTGTTGCAGTTTTGACATTCTTGATTGTAGCTGTTGTTGCTTGAATAACAAGTTAATGTCGTAAAGGAAGCTAATGTTTGGCAATTGGGCAACTGACGAGTGGTACTGCAGACTGATAACAAAACCTGTTTCCATTTTGGGATTAAATGTTCCTTTTACCTTTTTTCCCCCCTAAAACACATTGGAATTTTTTTTTTTCAGAAACCGAATCAAAGTTAAACTACGAAACTCAGTCACCAAAGGACAAAAGTGACAAGTAAAATACAGAAAAACAAAATAAAGGCATAATATACCTCAAGCCACAATATCCACAATTCAAAGCAGTCCCGTGTCCTTTTATTGTCTCTTCATTACAATACGCCTCATCAGAAAAGCCTGGAAAAATTTACCTTGCTAAAAAAAATTATCTCCTTACTGGTATCCTCATGACTTAGGATTTTGTTGGGACTGACACTAAGTCCTGTGGATGAGGCTCTTATTTGGTTTTTGTTTTGTTTTTTTGTTTTTTACAGGTGGTGTTTGACCGCTTAAAAGGCATGGCCCTGGTTCTCTACAATGAGATTGAATATGCACAAGCAGCTGTAAAAGAGACCAAGGGGAGGAAAATCGGTGGGAATAAAATTAAGGTGTGCAGAATGACCTCCAAAACAAACCCAAACCAAACAAAAAAGAGAGAAACAAATTGCATTTAGGCCTTCCCCCTTAAACGCTGGCATTTGCAGACTGCCAGACAACAGGAATACTTGGTGGGACACGTGTCCCAGGCATCAAAGGCTTAAATTATTTTTTATACTCGGCTTATCAAGATGTCAGGGATCTTGAACTGTTACTTATATAAAGCCTTCTCCAGTATTCTGCCGTTTGTTTCACTGAACTTGTCTCTCTGAGCTCCTGAGTGTTGGTGTCCGTGTTACTACCGCATTTACCCCAATCCAAGGCAAACTTTTGTCCATGTTCAAGTTAGAAAAGTGGAATTGGAGGGGGTGAGTTGCTCCAATTTCAACTGCTCCATGCTGATGTCCAGGCTCTTGACCTGGCCAAGGTGACCCAAGGTGGCTTACATGCCCATAGATTATAGCAACCCAAGCATGCAGTCTGCTCTTGTGATACAGCTCCTTCCCTGTAACAGATTCAAAACAGCAATAATTAAAAACACTATTAAAAAAAATAGGTAGAAAGTACTTTTTCCTGGAGCAGCACTTCAT
Source organism: Psittacula echo (assembly GCF_963264785.1). Classification (NCBI taxonomy): domain Eukaryota; kingdom Metazoa; phylum Chordata; class Aves; order Psittaciformes; family Psittacidae; genus Psittacula; species Psittacula echo. Next base: position 7,873,544 of record NC_137753.1, read on the forward strand.
ATTTACAGGGATGTCTTGGATTTGGGTGACTGTGGTAATACCTGTTATGACTGTCCCATGAGTTGCACTAACTGGGGACGTGAGGTGTTGGCCAACCCTCTGAATTATCTTCCTCCTCCTCCTTTCTTCTTTCCTAAAGAGTAATTTCAAGCATGGTCTCTCTCACCTGGTGTATTAACAACCTTACAACCTCATCTGGTGTATTAGCAACCTCACACCCCTTGGGATTAGGAGTTGGATATACTGCAGCTTCTAAGCGTGGTGGTTGAATATGAGGAGCCTTTATATGCAATAAAACGTGTGGTCGTTCAGAAGTTTCCCATCCTGTGTTTGTGGGTCTTGCTACTTAGTGACTTTGGAGTAAGCAGCACCCTTACTGCACGTATGCCTGTGCTCTACTGCTGTGGTTACACAGAGTCTAGGCTGATTAAAAACAAAGAAGCTAGAATGTTTAAAATATTGCATTATGTGGCATACACATTGCTAAATTCATTCTAATCCTGAGTCTTTTGCATCAGCTTTGCTGTTAGCTTCTTAATATTGTCACCATTGGCTAGAAAACATCAACTCTGAGTAGCTAGAACAGAGAGCTGCAGTTCAGGAGGTCTGGTTCCTTTCCCATCCCTGCTCTTGCCTTGCTCTATAACCCTGGGCAAATAGCATGGAGCCTGAAATAGGTTGGTGCTGACCTGCTGTCAGATAAAAGGGACTTTGGACCTGTAATTTGAAGCGTAGTATTAAAAACGTCAATACCACAATAACAAGGACTTTGGAACTGTAATTGGAGTTGTAGTATTGAAAACGTCAATACCACGATAATAATGTGTGTTTTCCTGCTGATTTACTGCACAGAAGCTTCTGGTGTGGCAGCTACAACAACATACCCTAGTAAGGAGGTAGTTACAAATCTCCACACAGCCTCACTGAGTTAAGAGAGGAAGGTCTTTACTCCTGGGGATGGGCAGGGCCACTCCTGAGGAGCATTTTACATGGGTTTTGTTAAATATTACTCCACTTCCCAGTTCAGCTCCCACCTTCAGGCTGCAGCAGGCAGTGAAATGTTGCCAAAAATGGGATGCTTCTCTCACTGAACATGATTTACCCTTTATTTTTCAGGTGGACTTTGCAAATCGAGAAAGTCAGTTGGCATTTTATCATTCCATGGAGAAAACGGGTCAAGATATCAGAGACTTTTATGAAATGCTGGCAGAAAGAAGGCATGTGTCAACATCTTCATTACAGTCTTTTCGTTTCCACTCTCATCTTTAAGTGCAAACAAACTTTCTTTAAAGTTTTATTAAGAAGATTTTAGCATATTTTTGATGTCTTTTACCTTTTCAATACTTCTATTTTAAACAAATCTAGGTGGTCAGACTGGAAGGATGCAGATAGAGGCAGGCAGGATACACAGCTGCAGTGTAGTGGGTACTGAAATTCATACTGGGGTGGAGGTTTTGGCTCTGTCAGTGATCTCTATATTTAGCATCCAGTTACTGTGATGGGTCACCAGGACACAGTTGTGAGTCATTCATCACTTCTCAGAAATGTGAAGAAGAACAGTTGATCTTCTCCTCAAGAGAAGCATGTATGTTAACAATGTATATAGAGTCTGATAACCTACTGCTGCTCATCTGTTGAGCAGGGAGTGAAATTTGGCCTTCCACCTACCCCTTTTCAACAGTTTAATTTGTTAACTTGATAAAGTAATAACATGCAGGTGAGGCTGCAGCTATTTTTCTGTTTATTTTTTATGCTGTTTGACATGATGGACATGTTCTGTGCTGGTGCCCTTCTACAGCATCTGCCATGGTGGTGTCTGGCAGTTTTGCAGATGCTGAAGGGTTCTGTCCCCTGCAAGGCCACTTATTTCTGCAGTCCCTGGCTGTGAGCAGCCTGACACAGCAGCAGTCCCCATTTTGTGTTTCGGTTTTCTCCAGTGGCTGAATAAAACATCTGTGTTTTATTACCTTCAGGGGCTGGCTTAGTTCTTAGGGTTCTGCTTTACATAAGCCCAGCATGATGTGAGCGTAGATACAGATTAGTCATTAGGTAGACGTTCTTTTCTGGTGAGGCGCTGGCCCAGGGTGCCCAGAGAAGCTGTGGCTGCCCCATCCCTGGCAGTGTTCAAGGCCAGGTTGGACACAGGGGCTTGGAGCAAGCTGCTCTAGTGGAAGGTGTCCCTGCCCATGGCAAGGGGTGGGAGCTGGATGAGCTTTAAGGTTCTTTCCAACCCAGACCATTCCATGATTCTATGACATTGATTATCCCTGTGAGTTAGATAAATTCAGTGGGTTTTTTTGCAGCAAAATAGATTGTTCTAACTTACATGCAAAATTGCTGGATTTAAAAGTGAAAAGGGTTTGGAAATTGGCAATCAGGGTTTGCCATAATGCAAATAAATGTGTGCGTTCTCCAGTCCTTGCCAGATGTTGGAATGCACCAGCAAGCAGTCAGTCATGATTTCTTCTGAGCTACGCCAGATTCAGGAAAGAGAAGTGCATTATCAGATGTCTTTTAACACGCAGGAGTCAGCTGGGCTTGTCTCTGCTGTAATTCTGAGTAGAACGCTGATCTCTGGAACAATGTCATACTTGGGTAGATGTTAGTCTTGGTTTGCCTTTCCCGTCATTACGCTCATTACAAGATACTTAGTAATAATGAATCCCAGGGTGATGGAGTGAGCTCTGCAGTTGATCTTGTCATTCCACGTCTCTTGGTCCTCCTCTGACCTCCTGGCATGTGGTGCTCCCTTGCATGACACTGTGATCTACGCTCACCAGGTTCACTCAGGTTGTATTTGTAGCCCCTCTCAGTGGGACCCAAAGGGAAAAAACCCACAAAAACCTAAACAAACCCCATGATTAATCCTTTTAACTTCACAGCTGCCTTTCACAACATCCCACTTGGCTTGCAGAATGAGGTTGTAGTCTTCCATGTTTTGTTTCTTAGCATTCTTCTTCAAGTTTGTCCCTTTCTTAACACCTGAGAGCTGTCAGCTTTTGATGGAATCAGAAACTGTGAAGCCAAGTAAACGTGTGTGAAACAGAGTGTGGAAAACCCTCTGTAATGGTGGAGAAGTGGAGCACCAGCTCGCTGCCAGCCCTCTGCCAGGGAGGCACGTTCAGGGTTAGAAATGGCTTATTTTTGCTGATGGAGGTATTGAGGTAATAACATCAATTGCTTGAGTTATTTCGCTGAGTGCTTCCCTTGAATTCACCTGAGCTCATTTTTGTTGACTTGGTCTTACTGTAAATAGGCAACGTCAGCATTGCACATGCAGAGAAAGAGCTGGTTCTGGAATTAAGTGCTCACTTACAGGGTTTAGGGTTTTTAAAGAAACCTTATTACCGCTTTACTGCTTAGTAATGGAGAGGTTCCAAGCTTGAGTTCTGATTTGACTCCTACTTTTCAGAGGTAGGCTTCAGGAGCTTGAGAGGGGATGGTCTTCACTGTGCTGGACTATACACAGGGGCATAGGTTTTACCTCAATTTAACAATATATTTGAATTTGGCAGAAATGCAGCAGTGAGTTGATAAGCTCACAAAGCATTTAATCCACTGCACACTGATTTGTTGTTGTTAAACCTCTGTGTGCAGCTCTGTACAGTTGCCTCCATACAAAGAAACTGCCATAAACTGATTCTCCTACATAGCAAAAAGCACAGTTGAGGAGGAGAACTAACTTGTTTATTCTCATATTTAGCAGAGATGAGCGAAGAGGATCTTACGAGTACGCCCCTGATCGTACTTACTACGAGACTGTTCGGACTCCAGGGACGTATCCTGAAGATCCTCGTCGAGAATACCCAGCTCGAGGCCGAGAGTTTTACGCGGAGTGGGATCCCTACCAAGGAGACTACTATGACCCACGCTACTACGATGACCCACGCGAGTACAGGGATTACAGGGGCGATCCTTACGAGCAGGACATAAGGGAGTACAGTTACAGGCAACGGGAGAGAGAGCGGGAGAGGGAACGGTTTGAATCTGATCGGGACAGAGACCACGAACGGAGACCCATTGAGCGCAGCCAGAGCCCGACGCACTCCCGGCGCCCACAGAGCCCCGGAGCATCCCCGTCACAGTCAGAGCGGCTGCAGAGTGATTCCGAGAGGAGGATTTACAGCAGGTCATCGGATCGCAGCGGCAGCTGCAGCTCTCTGTCCCCTCCACGATACGACAAACTCGACAAAGCCCGCATGGAACGTTACACAAAAAACGAGAAGGCGGAGAAGGAGCGAGTGTTTGACCAGGAGAGGGTGGACAAGGAGAAACGCCTGGTGAGGAAGGAAAAGCCGGAAAAACTGGAAAAGGAAAAGACTGATAAGCAAAAACGGAAAGCAAAAATCCATTCGCCCAGCTCTCAATCTTCCGAAACGGATCAGGAGAATGAGAGAGAGCCCAGCCCTGAAAAACTGAAGGGTAACAGTAAACAGAGTAAAGAGAGAGGTGACAAAGAAGGGACAGCTAAAAACCGGCTGGAATTAATGCCCTGCGTCGTGTTGACCCGAGTAAAAGAAAAGGAGGGGAAGGTTATTGATCAGCCTGCTCTGGAGAAACTGAGAGCAAAGCTTGACAACGACACTATGAAGTCCCCGCTTCTTGAGCAGAAAACACAGGCATCTCAAGCTGAGCAAACCAAGTCTGATCAGTCTAAACTGGAACCTGCCAGAACCAAGGTACAAAAAGAGAAAGCCCTTGCCAGTCACATAGAAGTTGTGGATAAGGAGGGAAAACTGAAACCCAAGAAGCACTTGAAGACAGAGCAAACTTCTGAGGGGGCCAATGCGGTGGATTTAGACAAGTTGGAGGCTCGTAAAAGGCGTTTTGCTGATGCGAATCCGAAGCCTGACAGGCAAAAACTGGAAGCAAAAAGAAGCAGCCAAGATGAGGAAGATGCACGCATGGTTTTGAAGAAGCAGCTTGACGCAACGGCTTCTTCTAGAGAAGCGACCATGTTAAGGGAAGGAGAGTTAGAGAGAAAACCCCTGAGGAAGGAGATGCTTAAAAGGGAATCTAAAAAACTCAAACTGGAAAGACTTATTCCCGTTACCAGCCCCAAAGAACTACAGGAGACACTTAATGTTGGTGGGATCGGCATGCGTCCCACCCTGGATCTGCAGGCGAGGCTCCTGGAGGCAGCCGATGAACCAGCAGAGGTTCAGGAGCTCTCTGCTAAAAAACTGAACCCAGTAAAACCGCAGCATAAGCAGGTACAGCTCCTGGATGACCAAGGAACAGAGAGAGAGGACACAAGGAAAAATTACTCCAGTCTTCCTGAAGACACACCTGACCATAAACTTGGCCAAGAGAAACCTCAGTCAACTGATACGGAGGAGAAAATCGGCATTGACATCGACCACACACAAAGCTACAGGAAACAAATGGAGCAGAGTCGCAGGTTGAAACAGCAGCTGGAAATGGAGATCGCCAAGTCCGAGAAGTTCGGCAGTCCAAAGAAAGATGTGGATGAATATGAAAGACGGAGCTTGGTCCATGAGGTGGGAAAACCACCGCAAGACGTCACTGATGACTCTCCACCAAGTAAAAGGAAAAAGACTGACCAGTTTGACTTTGAAATCAGCACTAAAAGAGAGAGGAACTACAGAAGTTCTCGTCAGGTGAGTGAGGACTCTGAAAGGACATCCTGTTCTCCTAGCATCAGACACTTCCCTTTCCATGAAGATGACGACACACTCGATTCTCCAAGGCTAATGCCATTGAAGGAAACCAAAGAGTCACCCAAAATAGAAGAAAAGGGTCTTTCATACTCCAACATGACTGTGAGGGAGGACTCGCTGAAATTCAATCCTTATGATTCCAGCAGAAGGGAGCAGATGGCAGAAATGGCTAAAATAAAACTCTCTGTACTGAGTTCTGAAGATGACTCGAGTAGGTGGGAAACACAAGTGAAGCAGGAGCCTGGGAGAGTCGATATCAGCTTTCCAAGCAGCATCGTCAAGAGAGACAGCATACGCAAGCGCTCTGTCCGGGACCTGGAGCCTGGGGAGGTGCCTTCAGATTCGGATGATGACAGTGAAAACAAGTCCCATTCCCCAAAAGCCTCGTCCTTGTTAGAGAGTTCCAGGTTGTCTTTTTTATTAAGGGACAGAGAAGAGAAGTTACGTGAAAGAGAGGAAAGACTGTCAAGTTCTTTAGAAAGAAACAAATTTTACTCTTTTGCATTGGACAAGACAATCACACCAGACACCAAGGCCTTGCTTGAAAGAGCTAAATCTCTCTCTTCCTCCAGAGAAGAAAACTGGTCCTTTCTAGACTGGGATTCAAGATTTGCTAGTTTTAGAAACAATAAAGACAAAGAGAAGGTTGACTCGGCTCCCAGACCTATTCCATCTTGGTATATGAAAAAGAAAAAGATCAGGACTGATTCAGAAGGTGGAAAACTGGATGATAAGAAGGACGATCATAAAGAGGAGGAACAAGAGAGACAGGAACTGTTTGCTTCTCGTTTTTTGCATAGTTCAATCTTTGAACAGGACTCCAAACGCCTGCAGCACCTAGAGAGAAAAGATGATGATCTTGACTTCATCTCTGGTAGATTGTATGGGAGACAGTCCTCCTCTGATGGGACCAACAGCACGGCTGACCTGGTGCAAGAGCCGGTGGTTCTCTTCCACAGCAGATTTATTGAACTGACACGAATGCAGCAGAAAGAAAAGGAGAAAGATCAGAAACCAAAAGAAGTGGAAAAACAGGAAGATAAAGAAAACCGGCCGAAAACACCAGACACTGTTCCAGATAGTAAAGAACCAGAACATAAAACTCCCTCAGTGGTCAGCCCCTCTTCAGTCACTGTCCTGCCACAGGACCCAGCACCAGTTGCTTCTGAGAAGGTAGTGAATGAAAAGGTAGTGGTGGAAGCAGCTTCTGTGAAAGAAGAAAAAGCTTCTGAACCTGCTTCTGCAGCAGAGGAACAGAAACCTTTCCCTGAACTTGCTGCTCCTGTCAAAATGGAACCACTCGAGCAAATGGAACCCCTGCCAGTTGTAGAAGCCAGCAAAGAAGTTGTTGCTACAACCCTGGCCCCGGAGGAAGACACTGTGGCAACAGAGCACCCTTCATACTTGGATACCAAGCCTCCTACACCTGGATCTTCATATTCCCAAGCAGACAGTGTAGATCCAGAACCTGAAGCTGCCCAGTTAATTCCACCTCCAGCCAAGCTGGTTCCAAAGTCCGAGGAAGCTGCTGAATCTAAAGAAGAAAACCCTCCACCTTCTGCCAACGCTGATGCTGGTGTGAGTCAGAAGGTGGAGGTGGCTGCCGAGGTCCTGCCGCCTGTTTCTGACAATGATATGGAAGTCGAAACTCCAGTTGTGGTAAAAGATAAGAAGTCCTACAAGAGCAAACGCTCCAAGACTCCCGTGCAGTCGGCTGCAGCTAATGTCCTGGAGAAGCCTGTCACGAGGAAGAGTGAGAGGATTGACCGTGAAAAGCTCAAGAGGTCGAGCTCTCCTCGTGGGGAGACGCAGAAGCTTTCTGAATTGAAAGTGGAGGCTGAGAAGGTTTCAAGGAACGCTGCTAAATCCCCAAGTTCTGCTGCAGAGCCAGAAAACGTGGAGCCAAGCTTGCCTATAGGCCGGACCAGGCGCAGAAACGTGAGGTCAGTCTATGCCACCACAGGGGACAGTGAAGGCCCTTCTCCGGTGAAGGACTCTGTGGAAGTCACTCGATCCACCAGGAAGAGAGGGGAAAAGGAACCGCAGGAAGCAGCGACAACGGTTCCTACGACCCCCAGGAGGGGAAGACCTCCAAAAACCCGCCGTAAGCCAGAGGAGGACATCTCTCCAATAAAGACAGAACCGGTTCAGCAAGAGGTGGAGGAGGCTGAAGCGAAAGATGCTGTGGAAGCTCCTAAGCCTGCTGAAGGTTGGAGGTCTCCTAGATCCCAGAAGCTAACACACAGTCACTCCCCAGCTGCAGCCAGCCAACAGGGGAAGAAAGGGAAGAATGAACCGAAAACTGATGCATCGGCTGAATCTGAAGATGCTGCTGAAAGGAGCGGTCAGGAATCAAGTGTTGGTGACAATGGCAATAAAGCAAAAGTGACTGAGAAAGAACTGGCAGCGAGTGAGCAGAAACGTGACAGGAAAGAACTGGATGTGGAGAAAACACAGCTGGAAATCCCCACGGTTGAGATCATTGAGAAGAAGTCGGCACCTGAAAAGGTTACGAAATCCAAAAGGGGAAGGTATAAAAATACCAAAACCGTTGTAGATAAAGCATCCGTGTGTCTCAAAAATGTGGAAATACGCCTCAACGTGGATGAAGTCAAGGGCGCCTTGCGGCCGACTGAGGACGAGGCAGAGCCGGTGGCGGTGTCACCGGCCAAAATGAAGAGCCCTCCGAAAGAGGACATCTTGGTTCCTCATTTTGCTAAGAATGAGGTAGAAGATTCGTTCCCAGAAACGGAAAAGGAGGTGATCCGAGAACCCAAGCAGTCCCCCGAAGCTGCCCAGTTGGCAAAACAGATTGAACTGGAGCAGGCTGTGGAGAACATTGCAAAGCTCACTGAAACTCCTCCGTCCATTGCTGCCTACAAAGAGCCACCGGCAGACGTGCCTGAAGTTCGTCAGGAGGAGGAGGGAGACAAACCCGCGCATCAGGCCAGTGAAACGGAGCTGGCAGCGGCCATCGGCTCCATCATTAATGATATCTCTGGGGAGACAGAAAGTTTTCCTGCACCCCCAACGTATCCTGCTGAATCGGAAGCTGAAATCACCACCGAGCCCTTGGCATTGCCATCCCCTCAGGAGGAGATGGAGCCCGAGACAGATCAGGCAGTGAATAATATCCTAGAAACTGAGGCTGTCATGGAGCCTGCGGTGCAGCCGCTTCCCAGCTCTGCCCCATCCGTGGTAGAAGCAGAGAGCAAGGAGACTGAAGTCAGCTTCAGCGAGTCCTCCAACTCTGCACAGGAGACAGAGACCTTGCAGGAGGCTGAAGTTGCTCGGAAGGAAAAGGGCCGTCAGAAAACCACACGGCAGAGACGCAAAAAGAGCACGGGCAGAAAGGGGGACGCTGCTGAAGTCAATGCCTTTGAGCCGGAGAGGCTGCAGAGCAAGTCACCACCTGCCAGCGAAGTCAAGGCAAAGCCTGAAGAAGTCTTGAAGGAGGAAAAGCAAATAAAAGCCATGGCTCAGGTGTCCGTGGAGCCAAGTGCTTCTGACACAGGCAAGGCTGCAGCTGCTGACATCGTGGCCGCACACGAAGCTGTTGTTGAGAGCAGCATGTCTCCAAAAGCACCAGCTCCAGCTCCTCTGGACCTGGCCTCCCCACCGGTCCCCCTCGAGGAGGGCAGCCAGAGCGGGTTTAAGATACGGTCGCCCATGGAGAACGTGCCCATCACACCACCGAGTGCCCCAAACACCGCCCTTGCTGCCGTCCCCTCGGCCGTGGCAGCAGCCAAGCTGCCCACCTCGGTGCCCGCCACCATCGTGCCCCTTCACTCTGGTGCTGCCAAGGTCCCAGAGTGGATGGTGAGGCACGAGGAGCCCCGCGCCCGTTCCACGCCTCCGCCTGCTCTCCCGCCGGACACGAAGGCGTCTGATATCGACACAAACTCGAGCACTTTGAGGAAGATCCTCATGGAGCCCAAGTATGTCTCAGCCACGAGCATAACCTCCACGCATGTGACGACGACGCACGCCGAGCCGGTGAGCGCGCCTTGTCTGGAGGAGGTACCTCTCCACCCCGCCATTGAGGCCATAAAGCCGGTTTCGGAGGAGAAGCCAGCGGTTCCCATCACCAACACTTTGGACCCACCGGTGGCCGAGGCACCCGTGTTTGGTGAGAAGGAGAAGATGAGCACCGTGATTGCTCCCAAAGCCACTTCTGTTATAAGCAGGATGCCCCACAGCGTGGATCTGGAGGAGGCTCCCAGGATCACCTTGGTGAAGCAGGCTCCCCAAACCCAGACGTGTCTGGTCAACGCTCCCTCGCCGAAATTTAAGCAGAGGCCAAGCACAAATGATAACAGCAGGTTTCACCCGGGGTCCATGTCTATTATCGAGGAGAGGCCTGTAGAGACTGGCTCCAGTCCGGGGCTGCGGGTGAACACCTCGGAAGGTGTAGTGCTTCTGAGTTACTCGGGGCAGAAGACAGAAGGCCCTCAGCGGATTAGTGCCAAGATCAGCCAGATCCCCCCAGCCAGCGCTGTGGATATCGAGTTTCAGCAGTCTGTGTCCAAGTCTCAGATTAAACAGGAACCCATCACGCCATCTCAACCAACGCCAAAAGGCTCCCAGACCTCAGCAGGCTACGGAACTGTTTCCACCCATTCTTCTTTGGTACTAGGAACACAACCTTATAACACGTCACCCGTCATCTCCTCCATCAAACAGGAGAAGTCCGACTCGTCCCACCTTTCTGTCCAGACTCCAGCGTCTCAGCCTGGGAAGGTCCTCACACAGACTGTAAACACTCCACCCGTACTCGTCCATAACCAGATGGTTGTGAACAAAAAACTCTCTGACCCAGCCACTCTGAAAGTGGAGACCAAGACTCTGCAGCCCTCCAGCTTGAGTCCTGGGGTTAGCCCTCACCACCCTTCCCTCTCTGGGAAGATGCATTCGGAAGCGAACCACGTCAGCTCGGGACCCAGCACCCCAACTGACCGGGCGATCTCCCACCTGGGGGTCACCAAACAGGAGCCGCATTCACCGCGGACGAGCGGGCACTCGCCATCGCCGTTCCCCCGTGCTTGTCATCCTGGCAGTACCTCGTCCCCGGCGTTATCCAGCAGCACCCCGGTCATGCTGGCGCCGGGAATTCCCGTTCCCCAGTACATATCCAGCATGCATCCCGAGCAATCTGTTATCATGCCCCCTCACAGCGTAACGCAGACTGTGTCCCTGGGCCATCTGTCTCAAGGCGAGGTGAGGATGAACACCCCTCCTCTCTCTGGCATCCCTTACGGCATCCGCCCGGAATCGCTCCACTCCCCCCGCGCTGCTCTGCAACCCCAGATAGAGATCAAACCCCAGCGATCCAGCACACCCCAGCCAGCTCCGATACGAGACATCGTCATGCCTCCTCTGTCCTCTCAGCATCCCCCTGAGGAGGAGATGCACTACCACCACACCACGGTGTGCCGAGGGCCAGCCCCCGTCCAGTCCGACGTGCTGGTGATGCAGCCGGATTACCGCATGCATCCCACGAGCATCAGGCTCGACCAGTACAACGTGCCCCGGGACGTGCGGATGATCATGCACCCACACATGGCTGCGGTGGGCGAGCACCACTCGGAGACGAGACAATCCCGAACGCCCGAAGGGGCTGTGAAGACTCCTCCTGTCAGTAAAACCCCCCAGCCTGGGAAGGAGACCCCCAAATCCTCGGAAGGGAAGATGGCTCATTCTCCGCACAGCGAACCCCGGCTCCTCAGCGTCCCCTCCAGCAGCCAGCTGCCTGGACTGCCCCTCTCGCAGCCGGTGGTGGTACCCCACGGGGTACAGATCATGCACCCCGCGGGGAGCTCCTTCCACGACTACCGGTCCGTGTACGGTGACATGAGGAACTACCACACCGCGGCACAGCTTGGGCACCCTCAGTTCCCCGGCGCCTCGCCCATTGGGCTGCCTTCCCGGAGCATGACCCCGTCTCAGGTGAGAGATACAAACCTACCTCCTCCTCCTGCCTGAAACCTGCAGTGCTTTGAGCTAATAACAGCCCTGGCATGGCCCTGCGTGGCCTCAGGAGCTGGGTTCAGCTCTCTGTGGTTAGTCTCCAAGCTCTGCTCCAGTTCATAGCACAAGAGGAGCTACTTCTGTTTGGAAGTGAGATTTGAAAGCTGCTGAGCATTAGAGGAAGCTAAAATAACCCGTTTTGTGGGCCACTCTAGGACTCAAACCGGGAGGTGTGAAGCTGCCTACAGGTTTCTAGACGTAGAGGTGTTGGGGGAAGAATTGAGGTAGTGCATAGGTCAGACATCCTTGGGTGGATGCTGTGGCTAAGAATAGGCTCAGAGCAGGATTCAGGGGCTGTGGTTTCAGCTCTGTCTACTGGGGTGGCCTTGGAACGGGGTTGATGCTGTGTTGTGGAGACCCAGATTTCTCCACCAGCGATCTGAAGGTGTCCTGGCAGCTTTTTCATTGAAGTATCAAGTTCTGATGTACCCATTGCCTAAAGCCTTGCTTTTCTCCCCGCCACCTTCTTCCCAGGGTCTATCGGAGGGCGAACACTCGCACCCCAGCCAGCCAGTTCGCAGCAAGACCCCTCAGATCCCTCAGGATACCAAGGGCCCAGCGGCAGCAGGGCCGGAGCAGAGTCACCACGCCACTGTAAATAGGCATGCAGCACAGATAGACCCTCACGTCCACCTTCAGAGGGCACAAGGGGACACGGGCCAGACCTCCTACCCTTCGCCTGTGGCTATTTCAATCAAGCAGGAGCTTCCATCACCGCACCAACCCCAGGCTGTTCCCAAGCAATCCATGTTTATCCCCACCACATCAGGTGCTGGGGCGCCGCCGGGGCTGCCCCTCAATCGCCCCGAGCCGCAGTCTGCTCTCAAGCAGGAGCCATCTCCTCACCCTGTGTCGCAGAGACCTGTGGATATGGTTCAGCTTCTGACGGTGAGTATCGATCCGTCCTCTCCTCCTGGCCAGGGAGTCTCGTGCTCCTTGTCCAGAGAGAAATAATCAGGTTCTGTGTAGCTTGGCCTCTAGTACCAAAACTGACCTCTCGTAGAGAAGGAGATGGATGATCTGTCAGCTTTCTGGGCTGTTTCTCTCCCCAGTGAATTTTAGCCACATTTATGAGTGCCTCACAATAAGGCACTGTTAATTGCAGAATCCCGGCCGGGTTTGGGTTGAAGGGACCTTAAAGCTCCTCCAGCTCCAACCCCTGCCACAGGCAGGGACACCTTCCACTGCAGCAGCTTGCTCCAAGCCCCTGTGTCCAACCTGGCCTTGAACACTGCCAGGGATGGGGCAGCCACAGCTTCTCTGGGCACCCTGGGCCAGCGCCTCAGCACCCTCACAGGGAAGAGCTTCTGCCTGAGAGCTCATCTCAGTCTCCCCTCGGGCAGGTTCAAGCCATTCCCCTTGGCCTGGCCCTACAGGCCCTTGTCCCAAGCCCCTCTCCAGGTTTCCTGCAGCCCCTTTAGGCACTGGAGCTGCTCTCAGGTCTCCCCTTCAGGAGCCTTCTCTTGTCCAGGCTGCCCCAGCCCAGCTCTCTCAGCCTGGCTCCAGAGCAGAGCTGCTCCAGCCCTCGCAGCATCTCCATGGCCTCCTCTGGCCTCGCTCCAGCAGCTCCACGTCCTTTGTTAGCGTTTAATATTCCTTCTCCTCTCTTCCCAGAAATACCCCATTGTCTGGCAGGGCCTCTTGGCTCTGAAGAATGACACGGCCGCCGTTCAGCTCCACTTTGTCTCCGGTAACAACGTCCTGGCTCACCGGTCACTGCCGGCGCCCGAGGGGGGACCCCCGCTGCGCATTGCCCAGCGCATGCGGCTCGAGGCCTCGCAGCTGGAGGGAGTCGCACGCAGGATGATGGTGAGGGGCTGGGACGGGTGTTTTGGGACAGCTAAAACCTGTGTGACGGAAACGGGGCTGGTCTTAGCAGCTGGGTAAGAAAACTGACAGAAACTTGGGTGCTCGTTGCTTTTGTCACGTTATTTTGGGGGTCTGGTAGGAGGTGTGTGTGATTCCTGCATCCCAGAGAGTGAGTGATACAGATTGCAATAGGCATTGGTACAAAAGGGAATGGTGGAGGTGGGAAGCCTTTGAAGTCACCCATCCCTCAGCCCTGGAACAAATTCCTGCTGCCTCCAGCAGTCTGAGTAAGGTGGGAAGTGGAATTCAGGGCTGTGGAAATTGGTTTTCAGTCTTTTTCACCATGGCCTGGGCTGGCTGAGCTGTCAGCAAGTCTGCTGTAACTTGGTAGGAGTTCAGAGAGAGGATTTTCCACTGCGGATAATGGATGTGTGTCAGGAAGAGGCCCATTCCCAGCAAACATCTGCCTTCATGAGTGTATCTTCTCCCAGGTGGAGAGCGATTACTGCCTGCTGCTGGCCTTGCCTTGCGGCCGAGACCAGGAGGACGTGGTGAATCAGACAGAGTCGCTCAAGGCTGCGTTCATCAGCTACCTGCAGGCCAAGCAGGCTGCAGGAATCATCAACGTGCCCAACCCCGGCTCTAACCAGGTACGGGCAGGGAAAGCCCCGGAATGCTGTAGATAAACTATATCGATAGGTAATGGGATGTATCCGGCCTGCCCATCTTTGCTTAAGGGTGTAGTTGAGCTGCCTGGTTTAGCGTTAAAACAAATCCCCACATCTACTGTGCTGGCTTCTTACATCACCAGTCAAACCTGTGGGTCTGTAGTTACTGAAGATGATCCCCCAAAGCCCCCAAATACCTGTTCACTGCGGCTCCAGCCCAAACCGAACCAAGCCCATTTTCCAGCTCTTCTGAAGTAAAGTCGTTGTTGTATCCTGATTTTTCCAGGATACCTAGGGATTTCTTGCTCTTGGCCACCTGAAGACAAGATGTTAGGTGATGTGGAACGTTTACTCCAGGTGTGTTGCTGCATTGAATCACATTGAATGTGTTCCCAGGGTGTAAACAGCCCAGAATGAGCCGTCAAGCGCTGGAATGATTAATGGGAATTTTTATGCCTTTCCTGATAAAAGCAGCCAGGTCTGATGTCCCTGGTGTGGAAAAACTCCCTCCCTTGGGAATCACACCAAACAGCATCCCCTTTCGTGCACCCGGTTGAGCCCTTAAACACCCAAATCCCACCCGTTTTACCCCCATTGCCTGCCCTGATCTGTGTTTTTCCCTCCTCGCAGCCTGCCTACGTTCTGCAGATCTTCCCACCCTGTGAGTTTTCAGAAAGCCACCTCTCCCGCCTGGCCCCGGACCTGCTCGCCAGCATCTCCAACATCTCCCCTCACCTGATGATCGTCATCGCCTCCGTCTGAGCCCTTTGCCGCGCACGGACTCGAGTCGGGTTTGACTTTTTGAGGCGTTTTTGTTTTCTTTCTTCCAAGGCCCTGCAGCAAAAAATAAAACCCCACAAACAAACCAACCAGCCCCGAACGAGCCCCCCAAAACCACCCAGAAAAAAGAGAATTCCGGGAAAAACACAAAAAAAGCAAGCAAGAAAGGAATGAACCAAGAAAATGCTGCCAGATACCAGCCTCCTGCCCTGACCGGCCTCGATCAAACTGTCGCTGGGGAGCTGCTCCCCTGGATGTTTACATATTGCTTTAGCTTATGGACAACGGCTGCACTCAGCAGGCGCCTGGTTTGGGGTTCCCGTGCCTCCTTTTGGGGAAAAAAAAAAAGAAAAAAGACAAAGGATGGCTTATTTTTTTTAACAAAAAAAGGAAAAAAAAAATAAAATAAAAAAGAACCTGAACTGCCTTTGCACTAAATGAGTGACTCGGACCTTTGCACAGTTGGAGACACGCTGTGACGCTCTGGATGTTCCTGACACACATCGAAACGCGCCGTGGACTTGGAAACGCAGGACCTGGGGCCTTCCGCCGAGATCTGTGGGTCAAGGAGCATTTCACACATCGCCCCCTCCGCTTGAGTTGGTTTCAGTTGACTTCATCGCTTGGTTTTCTTTATCCCTTCTTTTCCTCCTCCCCATCCCTGGTTTTCGTTCCGCTCTGGATGTGATTCCTCTCCTGCGCTCGCCTCCTGCTGCAGCGTCTTCTCCTCATCTGGGATGTACAGTTTACACTGCGAAACCCAACGAAAACCCAACAAAAATGAGCAAATAGACAGAAAGCCCCTCAAACACAACGCGAAAGGGAGAGATTTTTTTGTTTCCTTCCCGGTGGGATATGCAGAACTCAGTGGGTGTGTGTATATATAAATATATATATAATATATATAAATATATATAATACTGACTTTAAAAAAAAGACGGGAAAAAACCAACAAAAAAAGGAGAAAAAAAAGAGAAAAGAAAAGGAAAAAAAAAAAGAAAATTCAGATTCCCCACGACATACATTTTTTTTTAATCTGTGCCAAAAAAAGAAAAAAAAGAGAAAA
Organism: Psittacula echo; assembly: GCF_963264785.1. NCBI lineage: Eukaryota > Metazoa > Chordata > Aves > Psittaciformes > Psittacidae > Psittacula > Psittacula echo. The sequence continues at coordinate 7,889,575 of NC_137753.1, forward strand.
CGACAAAAAAAAAAAAAACCACAAAACAAAAAAAGACAAAAACAAAACAAAAACGTGTTTTCAGAGAAAAAAAATCTTATTTTCATACTCAGACTTTGTATCGTCACCCATTTGTAAGTGCTTCATTTAACCACCCCCCGCCTCATCCGCTGTGGAAGTGTTTTACACTTGTACAAAGACTTCCCCCTTCCCCGCCCCCCGATAACACTTTATTAATTTATGGAACTGGTTTCTTTTTTCCCGGTTTTGTTTTATTTTTTTTGTTTGTTTCCGTTGGTTTTTTTTGGTTTTTTCCCCCTGTTTTGTTTTGTGTGTCCATTGGATTACAAACTTTATTAAAAAATACAAAACACTCGGCGCCCCTTTGTGCTCCCTCGGCCGCGGTGGGCTTGGGTTTGAACACATCGAAGGTTTTGGAAGCAGAATCACCCAAATCGCTTGATTCTTCCCCAGAAATGGGGCTTGGAAACCAAAAGTTGCCATTTCCCCCCCCCCCCCCCCCCCGCTTTTAATATCACAAGGACTCAAAATGTCAATTTCTTGCTTTAAAGCACCAGCGTTAAACCCAAGCAGCAGGATTCACCTTTTTCACTGGTTTTACACCCAAACCCACGCTGGGCTCTGGTTTGAACGGTGCGATGCTGGGAGCCACTGAACCCCTCAGTTCATCGCTGTTGCTGGTGCAAATGGGTTAAAATCAAGCAGAGTTGGTAAAAATGAGATTGAGATGTGGATGCCCTGAGAGCAGCCGGGGGTGGTTAAATGGGGGGGGGACCCTCATCCCCCTCCCCTGTGTCAGGGGTTGGGGGGGGCCGTGCTGGCTCCAGCCTCAGTCCTTGTGTCTGTGCCTTTTGTCCCCTCGGGGCTGGGAATGGGGCTGCTGGTCCCGAGCACAGGGCACATAGGGATGGATGAGGGGATCCAGGGCTCCAGAGCCGTTTCCAGGCCCATCCTGGGGCACAGACACCCCAGGGGGATCCTGGGGGCAGGATCAGGCCTGAGGCCCCCCCCTGCAGCACTACGGTGTGGACGTGGACATGGGCAGTCGGATGTGGAGGCACGTGTATGAAGCCATGAAGCCCCAAGTGGGCAGGATCAGACCCTTCCCCACCACCCCCATGGTCTGTGTGTCTGTGCCCATCCGTGTGTCTGGAGCTGGGATGGGGCCTGAGCACCCTCCCAGAAGGACGGGCGGTTGGATGGATGGGTGGGTGGACAAACCGGCTGCTGCCCATCCCGCTATGCCCCAGTCCCTGTGTCTGGAGCCAGGGGTTGTGAATGGGGCCTTTGGGCAGAAAAAGTCTGGGTTTTGGGGGCGGAAGAGGGAATTTATGCCAATGGGTTGAGGAGGTGACTGTGTACGTGGGGGCTGTCTGGCTGCACATACAGGTATCCATGTATACAGCTGGCTGCCTGGTCCAGCCAGTGAGCAACCACCCCTGTGTCCAACTGAACACGCTCCTGTCTGTCTGTCCAGCTGGATCCAACCATCCCATACAAGGGTCTGTCTGTCTGTCTGGACCCATGCCTGTCCTAGTGTCCAGCAGGCCCTGCAGCCACCCGTGGTTCTAGTTGAAGGTGGCACAGACACCTGTGTCTGTCTGTCCATCCACCCATATCCATGTGTCCGTGTGTCCCGCTGGCTGTGGATGTGTCTGTGCATCCCTCTGGCCTTGGAACAGTCCCTGTGTCCATCCGTGTGCATGCACCTGGCTGGATGGGCACTTGTCCGTGTGTCCATCAACTGTCCACCAGCGCGGCCGTGACTGCCCGTGTGTCCAGGGGCACAGACCCTGTCCTGGTGTCCCTCTGTCCATGTGGCCCTGTTGCTGGGGGTGGGTGGGAGCAGGGGATGGGCTGCGCTGCGGCCGCATGGACAGATGGACTCAGGGACACCGGTGTGGATGGATGCAGGGATGGTTGGATGTGCAGATGGACACAAGGACTCCTCCTGCCCCCCGGCATAACCGCCCCCCACACCAGGTCCTGCCCCAAAGGCCCCACTCAAACCCCATCAGTTTCCGTGCCTCTGTGTCCATCAGGACCCGCAGCCATCCCTGTTTCCAGTTGTCCGTGTATCCAACCCAGCCTCCATCTCCACCCCTGGAGCCCTGGAAGGTGGTTGAGGGGGCTCAGGCCTGATCCCAGCTCCAGACACACAGACATGGACACAGCGACTGTGAAGGGTCTGACAGTGCCCCCAGCAGCCATGGGGGTGTCCGTGTGTCCATCCCGCATCCTGGGGGGGACTCAGGCCTGATCCTGCCTCCAGGGTCCCCAGGACCCCTAGGATGGGGTCTGTGCCCTTGGGAAGAGCCTGGATGTGGCGCCAGGCCTCCCCCCCATCCTGATGCAAACAGTGAAAGACCCTTTTCCACCTTCAATATCCCCATTTCCAACAGATCCCACCCTTGGCAGTGATTAAATGAGGATTTGAGGAGCCTCCATTCGGCTCCAGCTCTGTGCTCCCACCTCTCCCCCCCTCAGCATCACCGGGGGGGGGCAACCTTCCAGCACCATCCCCCCCCAAGCACCAGCCCATAGAAAATATTGCCATTTATTCCATCTCCTTCCCCAAATCCACTTTTTACACCCATTCCCAGCACTGTCTCTTAAATAAAGGCGAAGGGGGGGGGGTGGGGGTGGTGAGGAGTCACTCGGGGGGGGGCTGCCCCTCTCCAGCCGCTGGCTGTGGGCCCAGTGGGGCCGGGGGGGGCTCGGAGGCTGCATCCCGGGTGCGGAAGAGCAGCTCTCCCGCGGGAATGACCTGCTCCGTGTGCCAGGCGCCGGCGGGGCCGTACTGCTGGTAAAAGTCCGTGTCCGCCTGGAACATGACGAGCGCCTGGGCCGTGTGGATGCGGACGTGCTGCGCCAGGCTGCTGGCGTCCAGGAACTTCTCCCCGCAGGAATCGCAGGCGTAAAGGATCTGGGTGTTGGGATCTGCAAGGGAAAAGGGGTTGGGATGGATGGGATGGGGGGAATGGGGGCAGATGGTTGAGCCCCCCGCGGGTCCCCATCGCTGCTCACCCGCCTCCTGCACTTGCTTCACTGCTTTGGTGATCTCGGCTTTAAGTGCTTCGGTCTCATCCGCGGTCACGGCGGCCGCCACCGGCACCACTGCGGGAGAGGGGGAAAAGGGATCAGGGGGATCCCGGCCGGAGCGGGATGCGGGGATGTGCCCATTGTGGGGTTAAGGGGGTTCCATCCAGGCTGCGCTGGTTCCCAGCCTCAAGGCCACAGCAATGGGTGCTGCACCCCATGGATGAGCCTCCAATATCCTTTAGGATAGCTCCAGGACCCCCAGGCTGCACCTCATGGATACACCTCGCTTTTGGAATGAAAAACCCCCAGGCTGCAGCCTATGGAGAAGTTTCCCTTCCAAGACCCCCAGACTGCACCCTGTAACTACTTTTCCCTTCTGGAATGGTTCTTGGAACCCCCACACTGCACCCTGTGGATAAACCTCACTTTTGGAATGGCTCCTGGATCCCCAGACTGCACCTTATGGATGTTTCCCTTCCAGAATGGCTCTTGGGATGCCCAAACTACACCGTATGGATAAACCTTGCTCTTGGGATGACTCCAGGACCCCAAGCTGCACCCCATGGATGTTTCCTTCCTGGAATGGGTCTAAGACCCCCAAGCTGCACCCCATGTATAAGCATCCCTTCCAGAATGGCTCTTGCCATGGATAAACCTTGCTTCTGGGACAGCTCCTACATCCACAGACTACACCCTATGGATGTTTCCCTTCCAGCATGGCTCTTGGGACCACCCTATGGACAAACCTCACTTTCGGGATGGCTCCAGGACCCCCAAGCTGCACCCTATGGAAGTTTCCCTTCCAGGAAGGCCCCAGGCTCACCCGTGAGCTGCGTGACAGCGGTGGCAGCCAGCGCCTCGGTGGCCAATGTCACCATGTCATCGGAGGCCACCGTGACGATGTTGACCTCGTCGCCTTCCTCCGGCTCCAGGATCTTGATCCCAGCCTTGCCCTGGTGCACGGTCTTCACGTGGGAGCGCAGGTTGTCCACACGGTTGAAGCCCCGACCACATTTATCACACAGGAACGGCTTCTCCCCTGAGATGGGGGAGAGGAGGGATTGGGGGGGAGGTTACAACCATGGAACCATGGAATGGTTTGGGTTGAAGGGACCTTAAAGCTCCTCCAGCTCCAGGCACAGGCACGGACCCCTTCCACTGGAGCAGCTTGCTCCAAGCCCCTGTGTCCAACCTGGCCTTGAACACTGCCAGGGATGGGGCAGCCACAGCTTCTCTGGGCACCCTGGGCCAGCGCCTCAGCACCCTCACAAGGAAGAGCTTCTGCCTAAGAGCTCATCTCAGTCTCCCCTCTGGCAGGTTCAAGCCATTCCCCTTGGCCTGTCCCTACAGGCCCTTTTCCAAAGCCCCTCTCCAGGTTTCCTGCAGCCCCTTTAGGCACTGGAGCTGCTCTCAGGTCTCCCCTTCAGGAGCCTTCTCTTGTCCAGGCTGCCCCAGCCCAGCTCTCTCAGCCTGGCTCCAGAGCAGAGCTGCTCCAGCCCTCGCAGCATCTCCATGGCCTCCTCTGGCCTCGCTCCAGCAGCTCCACGTCCCTCTTGTGCTGCTGCCCCAGAGCTGGATCAGGGCTGCAGGGGGGGTCTCCCCAGAGCACAACAGAGGGGCAGGATCCCCTCCCTGAGCTGCTGCTCCCGCTCTGGGGGTGCAGCCCAGCACACGGGGGGGTTCTGGGCTCAAGCTCTCACTGAAGCCGGGCTGTGTTCAGTCAACGATGGGGAGGGTGGTTAAGGATGGGGAGGTTGGAGCCTCGTGCACGCACCGGTGTGGATAATGATGTGCTTGGAGAGGTCGCCCACGTTGACAAAGGCTTTGTTGCAGACAGTGCACTTGTGGGGCCGGATGTTGTCGTGGTGGCGGATGTGGTTGGCCAGCTGGCTGGACTGCACGAACCTGGGGGGGGACACAGCTGTCACCACACTCCCTGTCCCCAGGGGTGCCACACAGGCACCTCCACCCCGCATCCCCATTGCGGACCCTCACCTCTTCCCGCAGCGCTCGCACACGTAGGGCTTCTCCCCTGTGTGCTGCCGCACGTGGGCAATGAGGGAGCTGGCCTGGGTGAAGGCTTTCCCGCAGATCAAGCACTGGCACGGCTTCTCCCCTGTGGAATACCATAGGAAAGGTGCAGGGGGGGGTCAAGGACTCCGAGATTCCCCCCTAGATCCAGTGGGGAAGCGCAGAGCTCGCTCCCTTACCCGTATGGATGCGGACGTGCCGCTGCAGCGCCCCGGGGTCGGCGAACTGGCGCTGGCAATGGACGCAGACATAGGGCTTCTCCCCACTGTGGATCCGCAGGTGCCGCTTGAGGTTCCCTGTGGGAGCAGACAAGGCTCAGCTGTGGGGCACGGGGACAGCAGCACCCCCCATCCCTCCTTCCCAGCACCCTGGAAGCTCCCTTGGGAATGCCTGTGGCTGTTTTACAGAGGGATCGAGGGGCACCTCGCACACAGCCAAGGATGGGGGATAACGTGGTGGTGGGGATAGGCAGAACAAGTGTTGAGTTTGGAGGGGACAGAGAGATGCTGTTGGGCTCATTCGGACCCCCCCAGCTCTGCAGTAGTTTGGGAAGATGAAAGGAGACTTCCCCATCCCCAAAAGCTGGATCAAAGGCTCCTTCTAGGACCATTCCTGGGGTGCAGTCCCACAGGAGGTGCCCCATAGAGGGGGAAACATTAACGCACCACAGTAAGAGGTTTAAACCCAGGATGAAACCCTCCCTCCGGTCCCAGTCCACCCTGACCTCCATCACTCAGCCCCCCAGCCCCACACTACCTGACGTGGTGAACTGTTTGCCGCACTCCCGACACTTGAGGGGCCCATCCGCGATGTGAATCTTCAAGTGAGCCTTCAAATTCCCCACCTGGGGACAACACAGAGCGATGCAGAGACCCCCCCCATCATCATCATCATCATCCCATCCTCTTCCAGAGGGATCCAAGGCGCTGCGGGGCCGCAGCCCAGCTCACCTGGTTGAACTTCTTGTCGCAGTGGGGACACTTGTGCTCCTTGTTGGTGTCGTGGGTCTCGAGGTGGCGCATCTTGGAGGTGGGGTCGGAGAAGGAGCGCCCGCAGTAGTCGCACTGGTAGGGCTTCTCCCCGCTGTGCACCAGCTGGTGCCGCTTCAGGTTGCCCGAGGTGGTGAAGAGCTTCCCGCAGTCGTCGCAGCGGTACTTGGCCTCCCCCGTGTGCCGCTTCTTGTGCAGGTTCAGGAGGCTGATGAGCCGGTAGCTCTTCCCGCACTCCTCGCAGCCGTACGGCTTCAGCGGGCTGGGGAGGGCACGGCGAGGGGGAAGAACTGGGGTGCGGAGCTCCAGAGCCCCCAGTCCGAGCTCACTCACTTCAATATGAGCTCCAGGGCACCCCAGCCAGGTTCCAGCATCCCCAGCCCGAGCTCCACCACCTCCAATCTGAGCTCCACTACTCCAAGCTCCAGCGCCTCCATCAAAGCTTCATCACCCTGATCTGAGCTCCAGTGCTCCCCATCCAAGTTCCATTGCTCTCCCCATCTGAGCTCCACCACCCCCAGCCAGACCCCTCCGGATCCTCCAGCATGTCCTGAAGCAACCCACCAAGGAAAGGCAGCACAGACAGGTTATTTCCTCCTGGACACCCCAACAGATTTCATTGGAATTTGACCTTTTGTGGCAAAAGCCACACTTTTCAGCCCTTCCCATGGCCAGTCCCATCCCAATGAGCAGCTCGGAGCCTCCATCCCCTCGGTGCTGAGCCCTCGGTGGCTGCTGGACCAACACCAACCTCTTCCTCCAGCCCTCACCCAGCCACCACAGCCTCTCCAAGCTCTTCTCCTCCCAGTGGCAGCTCCGGTACCTGTGAGTCTTCTCGTGGGCTTTGCATGCGGCCGGGTCGGAGAAGGCTTTGTTACACTCCCTGCAGGAGAAGGGCTTCTCGCCCGTGTGGATGCGGATGTGCCGCTTGAAATTCCCAGTGTGGGTGAACTCCTTCCCGCAGTCCTGGGGACAGACAGGGACAGTGGCACCCGATGTCCCTGAGGGACCAGAGCCACCATCGGTGCTGGGACCAGCCTCACCTCACACTTGTGTGTGACGGAGCCGTAGGCTTTGGACTCGGTCCTGTCGCTGTAAGTGCCTGAACGCAGCAGTCGGGATTCTCCCGAGTTCTCCTGCCCGGAATCAGTGCTCCCAGATTCATTATCCTCAGCGTTTTCTCCGTTTTCCAACCGGGGCTGCTCCTCCTCAGGAATTTTGGCCTCCTCTTCCTCCTCTGCTGTCATTTCCCCCTCTTCCTCCTTCCCTTCCAGCTCCACCTCTATGCAGAGTTAGAAGATGGGGATGGTAAAGACTGAGAGCAGCAAAACCCAAGGGACTGGTGTTGAGACCCCTGCCTGAAGCCAGTTTGGATTTGCAGGTTATCAGCCCTAAAACCCAACCACCTGCACAGACACAGGAGCACTTCCCAACCCTTCCTAGCCCTGCCCCATGAAAACTGCTCCCACAGGCTCTCATGGCACACAGGAGGCAGCGCTGGCCCAGCAAACCTCACACAAACATCATCATTGCACAGGAAAACAGGGTCCAAGCCCTGCCCAGGCTGGTTTCAGCTCTGCTGGATGGAATGGGCAGGCAGCAAAGTCCCCAGCACCGCCCTCGCTCCTCAACGCACCTCCTGCTCCAGGGCCCTGAGAGCTGCTGCCCTGCACTGCGGGGCTGCTGCTGCTGACCACGCTCTCCTGGCAGCCAGGACCTGCGGTGCTGGGACCCTCTGGCGTGGCAGCATCTGCCCCTGTAAGCAAGAGAGCACCTCAGGCACCACCAGGAGCACGCTGGCCCCATGCAGCGGAGCCTAGCACAGGACAGGGTGTGCTGGGGGGGCGATGCAGGATCTGGGGTGACAGCCCTTGGTGTCTCACCTTCCTGGGCACCCAGCTGCTCTGCCTGCGCCTTGGGAGTCTCTTCCTTCCCCTCCAGGTCAGGAGGAACCAGCTTGGGTTTGTCAGGGTCACCCCCTGCTTCTGCTGCTGATGGCTTGTCCTCGATGGTCACTTTGTCAGCTGCTGTGAGGGAAGAGGCAAAGAGATCCAGCTTCTGCTGCCCAAGCAGGGACACCGCACCGGCTGCTAGAAGGATTCCCAAATCCCATGAGGATTGAAGGAATTGTTTCTTCAACTGCTGGTGCTGCACGAGGAGATCTGGATGTCCCTGTGCACCAGATGTACCCAGGATGTGGGTTTGGAAGGTGGCCAGAGACTGGCTGCTTTGTGGGACCATTTCTGGGCTGTGCTCACAGAGCGGGAGCAGCAGCTCAGGGAGGGGATCCTGCCCCTTGACTCTGATCTCATAAGACCCCACTTGCAGCACTGTGTGCAGTGCTGGTGTCCTCAGGATAAGGACACGGAGCTGTTGGAGCAAGTCCTGAGGAGGCCACGAGGATGCTCAGGGGCTGGAGCAGGACCCATATGGAGCCAGGCTGAGAACATTGGGGCTGTTCAGTCTGGAGAAGAGAAGCTGAATGGAGACCTCAGAGCAGCTTCCAGTGTCTGAAAGGGGCTACAAGGATGCTGCAGAGGGACTCTTCATGAGGGACTGGAGAGATAGGACAAGGGGTGATGGGTTCAGACTGAAACAGGGGAAGTTCAGGTTGGAGATAAGGCAGAAGCTCTTCCCTGTGAGGGTGCTGAGGCGCTGGCACAGGGTGCCCAGAGAAGCTGTGGCTGCCCCATCCCTGGCAGTGTTCAAGGCCAGGTTGGACACAGGGGCTTGGAGCAAGCTGCTCCAGTGGAAGGGGTCCCTGCCTGTGGCAGGGGTTGGAGCTGGATGAGATTTAAGGTCCCTTCCAACCCAAACCAGTCTGCGATTCTCTGACTTTTGGGAAGCAGGAAGGTACGTACCGAGCTCGGCAGGGGGCTGTGGGCTCTCTGCTGGCACTGCGAGGGACTTGAGAGCATTGCAAGCGCTGACAATTTCCTGCATCTGGAGGAAACCCGCCACAGCCAACACATCTTCCACGTTGTCAGGGTTTAGGCTTAGCTTAGCTGTGTACATGAACTCCAAAACCTGGCCCAGGCCTGCAAGGGAGGCGACGCAACCAGAAACACCCTCTCAGCGCTCAGCCACACAGTTCTGAAAAGCCCAAAGCGGGTGAAACAACGGGCCCTGGGCACCAAACCGCTGTGTTTCAGCAGCTCGGAGGGACGTGGGACCACCCCCCCCTACCTGCTGCATTGCTGATGTCCAGGTGCACCACGTCCTTCTGGTCCACGAAGAGCATCCTGAAGTACTCACTGCAGGCCGCCAGCACGGCTTTGTGGGCCTTGAAGTTGATGCCGTCCACCACAAAGGTGCAGTCGCAGAGCAAGCCCAGCTGCCGCTGCTGGTTCAGCTGCTCCAGGACTTGGTTGCTGTGCTGGGGGAAATCCATGGCTGTGGGGAGGAAAAAGAACCCATAAATGCCAGGAAAAGGGGTGAAGGTGGGTTCTGAAACGCTGATACCACATCAGAAAGGGCCATAAAGCAAAAGGAGCCTGAAGGTCCGTGAAGGATCAGATCTCAAAGCCACAAAACAACCGCAACCTGACCTCACTGCTAGTTAAAAAACAGGGCTTCTTGCTACAGCCACCTGCTTCCAGCATCAAACACAACCCAAAACCTCTCCTGGAACAGCCAGCACAGGGCTGGAGAGAGACTGTGTTCAACAGTCAATGGATTTTTTGCCTTCAAACAGCATTTAAAACACATTGATTACTCCTCAAGTGGTCCAAGCTATGAGCAGGAACCCTTTTTCCTCCACAAAGACAAGTGCTATTGTCCCTTTGGTGAGCAGAGGGTGTCAGTGCTCCCTCTGAGGGCACAGCATGGAAAGAGTTATCCAAATCTTCATGTTTTGTCTCATTTTAGGTGCTTCTGTCGTGATGCTGAGGGATTTTCACCTTGCATCTGGTGTTTAAAGGGAGCTCTCCCTGCTTGAAGCATGGCTTTGGCTCAGGAATGCTGCAAACTCCTGGGAAAACCACAAAAGCCCATTTTTCAAGCAGGTCCTCGTGGGCAAAGCTTGAGGGGCACCATGAGCTCGATGTGCTGCCACGTGTTGGGGTTTCTCCTGAGGGCAGAGAATGAAGAGCTTTCACTTGGCTCTGTTTCCCCAGAACTGATTCATGTGCAGGCTGAAGGGATCATTTCATCACTTGCTGAGCAAGCAATGAGCAAGAAGGGAGGAGAAAGCAAATGGGGACTTGTTACTGTTCAACTTGCCAGGGCAGGAAGTCCCCAAAGCTCTGGATGCTGGAAGAAACAAGGCCGTGGTCAGGGAAACACTCCTGGATTCCACGCTAAGTCAATGCTCGGCGTCTCACTGAAGGTTTCCAGCACACAGCAGCTGCTGTTCCACTTTACCAGCTCTTCAAAACAGCTCAGGAGTCTCGGATCAGGGAAAAGCAGCAGGTTTGGATCCATAAAACCAGGTCAATTCCCAGCAGCAGCGAGCACATCCCTTCTTCTGGATCCATGTGAGTGTGCACAAGCGCACAGTGGGTGAGCACCATGGGCAGAGGGAGCCTCCTCCTGTCTGCTGGGAGGGTTTGCAACTCACTTGAAAGATCTGGCCAAGGATCAATCGCTTCCAAAATCATTCCCAGCAGGATGGAAAAGCCCAGACACCTCCAACGTCATCAGACCACGCACAGAGAGATTCACTCCCCAAAGGTGCTGTTTGTCTTTGTAATTCATCACCGAATCCCAGACTGGTTTAGAAAAGACCTTAAAGCTCCTCCAGCTCCAACCCCTGCCACGGGCAGGGACCCCTTCCACTGGAGCAGCTTGCTCCAAGCCCCTGTATCCAACCTGGCCTTGAGCACTGCCAGGGATGGGGCAGCCACAGCTTCTCTGGGCACCCTGTGCCAGCGCCTCAGCACTCTCACAGGGAAGAGCTTCTGCCTAAGAGCTCATCTCAGTCTCCCCTCTGGCAGGTTCAAGCCATTCCCCTTGGCCTGGCCCTACAGGCCCTTGTCCCAAGCCCCTCTCCAGGTTTCCTGCAGCCCCTTTAGGCACTGGAGCTGCTCTCAGGTCTCCCCTTCAGGAGCCTTCTCTTGTCCAGGCTGCCCCAGCCCAGCTCTCTCAGCCTGGCTCCAGAGCAGAGCTGCTCCAGCCCTCGCAGCATCTCCATGGCCTCCTCTGGCCTCGCTCCAGCAGCTCCACGTCCCTCTTGTGCTGCTGCCCCAGGGCTGGATCAGGGCTGCAGGGGGGGTCTCCCCAGAGCACAGCAGAGGGGCAGGATCCCCTCCCTGAGCTGCTGCTCCCGCTCTGGGGGTGCAGCCCAGCACACGGGGGGGGTTCTGGGCTCAAGCGCTCACTGAAGCTGGGTCATGGGGAGCTTCTCCTTGACCAACACCCCCAAGTCCCTCAGGGCTGTTCCATCCAACCCCCCCAAACCTGTAGCTGTGCCTGAGACTGCCCTGACCCATATGCAGGACCTTGCACTTGGCCTTGTTGAACCTCATGAGGTTCACGTGGTCCCATCTCTACAGCCTGTCCAGGTCACTCTGGATCCCATCCCTTCCCTCCAGCGTGTCGACTGCACCGCACAGCTCGGTGTCATCAGCACCTGAGGGCCCCCTTGATCCCCCTGTCCATGTCATCAACAAAGACATTCAACAGTGCTGCTTCCAACTCTGATCCATGAGGAATCCCACTCCCTGACTCACCACTGCGATTCGCCCCCAGCTCTCCAAAACACGGCTCTACTTTTTAACCAAACACCCACAGCCTGTCCCAAAATACATCCCTTGAGAGCCAGAAAAATCAGTCTTTGGATCAAACTCTGTCTAAGCCCCCACATAGGTACAACGCTGTAAGGTTTGCAAAGGAAGCTGTGGGAAACAGGGGGGGATTTTCCCAGCAGGATAAACAATGCTGCATTCTTTGCTGGGGATGCTCTGTGCAATGGGACCTGAGAAATCAGGATGGTCCAATGCACTACAAGGTTATTTTTGGTAATTTGTAGGAGGCACTTTGCATGTGAACGATGATCTGGGTTGCTCCCTGATTGGACTCGCCTCAGCTCCACATCCAACCTTTGCAAGGGAAGCAAAATCCCACGAAAATCAATGCCTCTGGAAAAAGTCCATCTTTTCTGTGGTTCCCTCTGTAAACACCACGTTATGGCTTCCTTGGAGCACAAGAACACAAACGCAGTGCCCAACGTCCCCCAGCAACTGACATCACCTTTGTACACTGAGTCCAAGCCTTAGAAATCCCAAATATCCGGATCAAAAACCCTAAAGCGCACCCAAAACACCACCCTGGCTCCTTGTCACTACTCCGGCAAGGCCAGTTCCCATCTCCAGTGCCAAGATCCATCTCCTTCCCCAACCGAACAGGATGCGCCAAAACAGGGATGGATCCAGGGAGGGCAATTCCCAAACCAGGCTTTGCTGGTCCACCACACTATTGGCTGTTTAAGGCAGTGGCACTGTCCGAGCACACGTCACAGAACCCCAGTAAGCCAGGACTGGTGCCTGAACTCACCCCTGCGCTGCACGGAGTGGCGATATCCAGAGGACCGAGTCTGTGGGTGAGATGGCTGTGGCTCTCCTTCAGAGTATTCCCCTTTCCCAGTGCTCAAGTCAGTCTCTATGCAGCCATCCTGGGAGAAACGGGATGAAAAGCTCTGTTTTAAACCCCAAACTCATGTGTTCGATGCGCCGCGGTCCAATGTCACCAACCCAGGGCTGGGCACCCCCAATTTCACCTTATCAGAGGTACCCAAGCGCTGTTTCCCCTCCCAACCCCACTGCTGAGTCTCTCATTACCCAATTAATCATGGAGAAGCTTCATTATGGGAACACCCACATCTGCTCCCTGTGTCCACAGAGAGAAATACAGTGACTATGCTCCCAGGGAGCTTCAACACAAGCTCCATTAAGCTCTCTTGCTTATAACAATATTAATCTCACCATGCACCTGCCACCCAAGCATCTATCTATTAAAAAACCCCAAAACCTTGATAAATTCAGAAAAACCAGTGGTTTAAATGCAGCCTTTTGATGCTGTCACCATCCAGCCCTCCAAGCTCATGCTGAGAACATACAAAGAAGGGGTTACTTTCTGCCTACCGTCATCTCCCTCCTTGCGTGTCAGCTCGGGGAACAGAGCAGCCCCACTCCTTTCAGTCTCTGCGCAGGGGAGTCTGTCCTCATTTCCAGTCACTGATCCTGCAAGGTTTCCAGTTAACGTACAAGTTAAGGGCTGATCAGGACCCAGATGTGTCAATAAGTTATGAAATAGAGAAGGGCTCTGTCTGTGGTCAGCAGCGAAACCGGAAGGCGAGAGAAATGGTCACAAGTGATGACAGGCAGCTAAAAACCCGCAGCGAGAAGGAACTAAAAGGAGATGTGAGGAAGGGGATGAGCAGGGACACTGCGGACACCCCCCACTGAACATACAGCCCTCGGTTATCCAATGCTCAGGCCCATGGATGCGCTGGTGCAGCTCCTGTCACTGCGCCCGCAGGTAACCGGAGCCCTGTGCTGCATCAGGCATGGAGCCAGGGGAGCTGCTGAGGCAGGGCCAGAGCTGAGCTCTGCCCTGGAAACCATCTGCCTCTGCAGCACGGGGTGATTTTAGTGCTCAATCCTTGTTCCCTCATGAAAACCCTGCCTCAGGAGGGCTGCCCCAGCTCTGAGAACCCAGCATGAGCTTCCGATGCAGACACGGGGTTAAGGAAAGGTGTTTTGTCCATGGAACACATCACCTGTGCCCGAGTGATGCCACAGAGGGCAGGTACAGCCAGCACGGCTGACATCGTGCCAAAAACGATGCTGGGAGATGAGAAACTCTTTTTGCCTTGAGCCGCTGCGTGAAGCTTCCAAGGCTCCTGCACTCTTCCGCTGGTGACATCCCCAATGTCACCACATTAAGGCAGACACCCCGTGTGCTGTCAGGGGTCTTGTGCTGTCAGCACTACCCGTGTCCCGGGGGGACAGCGGCTGCCCCACACGTGTGGGGCGCAGGCTTTGCTGCTCACCTCGCCCCACGGCTCGCTGGGGACACAAGTGTGCCCCACAGAGGGTGAGCCCCAGCCGCCCCCTGCCCCCCTATGACGGCCTGGGGAGGGGGGGGGGGGCTCAGGGGGTGCAACCGGGGGTAGGACGAGCTGCCACTGCCCCCATTAAGTGGTATAGGGGTGAGAGGGACCCCAACGCCGGCCCCCTCGTAGAAACAGCGGTTCCGCACCGCGGTGCCCCCCAGAAGGGCTCCTTCTGGGGGGGGGACCCCCCAAGCAGCTCGCAGGACGCAGCCCCCTTCCCCTCAAAGCCCCCTAACCCCCCCTCCATGCCCCACAGCCGCCCCACAGGCCCCTCACAGGCCCCCTTCGGGCCCCCCGCCGCTACCTGCCATGCCGGGCCCGGCGGCGCTCACCGTGACACGGATCAGACAAAGGGCGCCGCCATCTTGGCGCCGGGCGGAAGCGGCGTCGCCCTCCTCCGCCCACCGGCGGCGCAGGCGCGGCTCGGCCACTGCGCGTGCGTAGAGGGGCGTGGTGAGGCCGGTAATGGCGCTCTCCGTTGCCTCCTCTGCCACAGCCGGGCGCCGCCATGACAGCGCGGGGATGGCGCCGGTGCGGGCCCGCACTGCGGCTCCGGGACGGGCAAAGGGTTCTGTTCCCACACGTTGCAGGTCCCTGAGGGCTTTGGCTGTGTTGTCCGCTCCCCTTGTGCCAGCGGGCCGGGGTGTTGGGTAGCGCCGTGAGGGGGGCCGGGTGTCTCCTGAGGGACAGCGAGTGTTGCAGCCATGAGATGAACCCGCTGAGGCGCGGCGCAGGGTTTGGGATGAAGGGACCTTAAAGCTCTTCCAGCTCCAACCCCTGCCACGGGCAGGGACCCCTTCCACTGGAGCAGCTTGCTCCAAGCCCCTGTGTCCAACCTGGCCTTGAACACTGCCAGGGATGGGGCAGCCACAGCTTCTCTGGGCACCCTGGGCCAGCGCCTCAGCACCCTCACAGGGAAGAGCTTCTGCCTTATCTCCAACCTGACCTTCCCCTGTTTCAGTCTGAACCCATCACCCCTTGTCCTATCGCTCCAGTCCCTGATGAAGAGCCCCTCTGCAGCATCCTTGGAGCCCCCTTCAGACACTGGAAGCTGCTCTGAGGTCTCCACGCAGCTTCTCTTTTCCAGGCTGAACAGCCCCGATGTTCTCAGCCTGGCTCCATACGGGACCTGCTCCTGATCATCCTCGTGGCCTCCTCAGGACTTGCTCCTACAGCTCCATGTCCTTATCCTGAGGACACCAGCACTGCACACAGTGCTGCAAGGGGGGGCCTTACCAGAGCAGAGCAGAGGGGCAGGATCCCCTCCTTGGACCCGTTTCCATCACCTCCTATCCCGCTGTTTCTCCTTACGGATGCATTCCCGGTGTTGCTGCCCACAGCAGGGCTGAGCTGCTGCGGGGTTTGGGTGCGCTGGGCTCTGCGCTGCCCCCCTCGCTGCTCCCTGGTTCAGAGACCCCCCCTGTGCAAAACCAGCTCCGGGCAGAAAAAGGGGGATTTTCCTTCTGTTTTCCCTGGAATTTCACGGCCTGTCACCACTAGATGGCAATCAGTGACCGCACTAGGTCACCCAGAGCGCCCTGAGCACCCAGGGGTGGCATCCTGGGGCAGAGCAGACACATCCCATCACCAAGGATGGACAGCGGCACCTCACCGCTGCTCCGTATCTCCAGGGCTCCAGTTCCCCAAGGGCTGCTTATAGCCAGTCAAGGGTTTTTAACAGCTTTTAACCATTTTTCCTTGTATCCCCCTGCAGCAGAACGTGCCCTGAGTGAGGAGCGGCGCTGCGGACCCAGCACCCGAGGAGGTGATGGAGGAGCCACGCGTGTCCCTGCGCATCCCCACACGCTGCAGGGCTGTTGCTGCAAGTCACGAGTGGCGAAGGGGACAAACAGGGACAAGCTGACCTCAGAGCCGGAGCAGCAACGCGAGCTGGGTGCTGTGTGGTAGCTATAAACAGGAGCGGGGCCTCCCTGTTTGTGTGTACACAGGGGCAGATGGGGCTGAGCCCTCGGGGCAGCTTTTGAGCCCCCCCCCCCCGCCCCAAGATGAAGCCACCCCATCATGCTGGCTCATTGCACTGCTTGGGGCTGCCCCAAGGGTGGTGGATGCGGGTGGGTGATGGAGGGGGAGGATTTGGTGCCTTTCCAGGTGGGATGGCAGCCGGACAGCTGAGGGAATGGCTCCGAAATAGAGCGCCCGGGAAGAGATGAGTCACCCCGGGCTGGAAATAAACGTGGCCATGGGCACAGGGGGATTGTGGCAGCGCCTTGCCCATGTTTTGGTTGGGGAAGGGGGATTGCTCGTGGTGCCTCTTACCAAGGGGCTGAACCCGCAGCCCTTTTGGGGGGAAAGCATCAAGGAAAGGTTAAAAACAGAGGAGGCGGGAGGCAGGCGTTCTCTACGGTTTATCCCAAGCTGTATATACAGAGACAAGCGATGGCTGAGGGTCGGGGAAGGGAACCTCCCTCCTGGCAGGGCTCTTGGCATGCCGGATCTTCCCCATCAACCCATTTGCCAGCTAAAAGTCACCGGAGCCGGGAATGCCATCCAGAGTTTCTCCGATGGGTGATGGGATGCATCCCTCCACGCCAACCGCTCAGGTCTGAGCCCAAGGGGGAGCGTTTCCATTCCCTACCTCCTTCCTAAACCACCCAAATAACGACTGAGGGAGGTGATGGGGGGGGGGTGCTTCCCCCCAGCCCCTCAGATCTTGATCTCAGTCCGGAAGGTTTGCTGGACGTGGTCGGGATGCTTGGGCTGGCGCTGGGCACGGATGGTCAATGTGCCATCGTCCCCCAGCGAGGACGACACCGACGTGGGGTCCACGTCGTCGGGCAGCTGGCATTTGTGGGTGAAGGTGTTCATGACCGTGCCATCCGCAGCCAGCTGGGGAGGGGAAAATGGGTGAAAAAGGGGTGATTTTGGAGGACTCGATGTTCCCTGCCCTGGGGTGAGGCATGGGGCACACCTAGTGTGTAATGATAATATTTGTCTCCCTGACGGATGTGGGTGGCAACAGAGCAGGGGACAAAGGTGCTGGGTTTGGTTGCCACCCCCCCTGGGACAGGTGATTACAAGGCATGAGTTTGTTGGGTCTTGTGGGCTTTGCTCTTGTGAAATAGGGGGCAAAAAGACGAGGAAATGGTGAATTGAACCCCTCGGGGGCTGGGTGAGGATTTTGGGGTCCCCTATGCCTTGGGGGTGAGGGGGGAAGGGAGGAAGCACCCACCTTCTCAGCGTGCACCTCGATCTGGTTGTTGGAGGTGGTGACGATGATGTCCTCAGGGGCGAAGTCGCTGACATCCACTGTGAACTGATAGGTGTTGCCCAGGGTCTTCACCGTGCCGGTGCTGCCGGGCCGAGCTGCCGGAGAGCAGAGGTGCGGGTCAGTGCGGGTGTCCCCCCCAAACACCTCTTGTATCACATCCACATTTCACCAGGGCTGTCCCCCCCATCTAAACCCTCACCTGGGAACCCCAAGGTCTCCCCACGGGGCCGGACAAAGCTCCCAAAAAGCTCCATGGAGCCAGCAGGCGATGCCGAGCTGTGGAAGCTGCGCTCCGAGCGGAAAGCAGCCGCGGATTGCACGTTCATCCACTGCTTCCCTGCACACCCTGACCCCCAGCTGCCGCTGGGGAGGAAGAGCAGAGCCCCTCTTCCTCGCCCTCCTCCTGGTGAAGGCGAAATGGGGCCGGTTGTTTCATGGGGGGGTGGCTTGAGGAGCTTTTAAAGCCTGGTTCCAGCTCCCGGCCGCCTGCCAGGGCTCTTGTAAAAGGGGCTAAATTTAGGTCTTGCGCTGGAGAGGGTGGAAATTTTTCCCTCTGCGTCCTCCCCCCTCAGCCCCATGGAATGCCGTGCCCGCGTGCTGCCTGCTATTAAGGAATAATAATGAGAATTAATGGAATTACTCATTAAAGACTCCCTGGGAAGGACTGGAAGGGATGGGGGCAGAACCCGGCTCACTCCAGCCCAAGCGGGTCTGGTGCCTTCCTCAAGGTCGTTTTTAATGAGCTTGTTTGCAAACTCAGTGCTGCAGCAGAGGCCGAGGAGGGAGGAGCGGTGACCGGGTGCTGGCAAAAAGGGGGGGGGGTTTGTTCTCTCCCCCAGAAGTTCCCCAGGATGAAGCGCCCTGTCCCTGGGGAGGAAGAAGAGGAAGAGGAGAGAGTGTTGGTGTCGGAGCAGAGCTGGAGACCCTGCCCCAAAGCCCGGAGGAGGCTCCGAGGTGAGATCCCAACCCGAAGCAGAGGGACTTTGGGGGTGTTTGGGGGGCTCAGCACCCTGTTTTCACACGCACACACACTCCACAGGCTGCCTGGAGTGGCTGAAGCGGCAGCTTTTCCGTGTCGGGGAGGATTGGTATTTCCTCTTCATCCTGGGGGTCCTCATGGCCATCATCAGCTTCATGATGGACCTTCTTGTCTTCAGGCTCTATGAGGGTAAATGAGGGGCTTCACCTGCCCATTTGGGGCCTCACCAAGGATGAGAGGGAGCTCTTTTTGTTGCGGGGGAGCATCTCCCCTCCTGATGCTTCTTCTCCAGCCCACCGGTGGCTTTACCAAGAGGTTGGTGATGTTTTGGTGCTCAAGTACCTCTCGTGGACCATATACCCCATAGTGATGACCACCTTCTCCACTGGCTTCTCCCAGAGCATCACCCCTCACTCTGGAGGTGAGTTGGCTGCATCCCAGCCTTCCCCACTCCTCTCTGATAGCAGCGAGAACCCCAAAACCATGGATACCCCCCCTTTCAGGCTCTGGCATCCCGGAGCTGAAGACCGTCCTGACTGGGGTGGTGCTGGAGGACTACTTGGCCATCAAGAACTTTGGAGCCAAGGTGGTGGGGTTGACCTGCACCCTGGCTGCTGGCAGCACCGTTTTCCTTGGCAAAGTGGTGAGTGATCCCTCGGAAATGGTTCCCAGCATCCCTTGGTGCTGGCATGGCAGTGGACGGTCATCCAGGGCCGTGTCCCCCGCTCTAATTCTCCCTCTTGGCACCCAGGGGCCCTTTGTCCACCTCTCCACCATGGCTGCAGTGTACCTGGGGAAGATGAGGACCTCGGTCATGAAGGAGTATGAGGTGGGGGTGACACCCCCAAAGAATTAAAGGGGGGGGTATTCCCCTCCTAAAATAGGGATTTTAAATTATTTTATAGGGATATCCCTAATAATAATTTAGGGATTATATTATATTATTAGATATCACTAATTATATTATTAGATATCCCTATAAATAGGGATATTAAACTATTTTAAAATAGTGGGATTTTAACTTCCCCCCCTAAAACCTGGAGTTGTGAGCACCCCCCTGCCCTGCAGAACAAGTTCAAGCAGAATGAGATGCTGGTGGCGGCACAAGCCGTCGGGGTGGCCACGGTGTTTGGAGCACCCATTAGCGGTGAGAACACCCCTACCCCATCCCATCCCACCCTGGGGACCCCCAAATCCCCTTCCTAAGGACATTCCGCCTCATCCCCTTGTGTTTTCCAGGGGTGCTTTTCAGCATCGAGGTGATGTCGTCCCACTTCGCCGTGCGGGATTACTGGCGGGGCTTCTTTGCTGCAACGTGTGGTGCCTTCATGTTCCGGCTCCTCGCTGTCTTCAACAGCGAGCAAGGCAAGGGGAGCAGGCAGCACGTGCCCACCCCTTCCCCTTTACACCCCTGCAGCATTTTTGGGGTGCCCACCCCCAAACCCCCGTGCTCATTGTTCTACACCCGCCCCTCCAGAAACCATTGCTGCTATTTTTAAGAGCGATCTCAAGATTGATTTCCCCTTCGACCTCCTGGAGACCTTCTTCTTTGCAATAGTGGGGTAAGGAGGGTCCTGCCTGTGCCCTGCCTGTCCCCCTGTGCCCCTGCCTGTGCCCTGCCTGTGCCCTGCCTGTACCCTGCCTGTACCCCTGTGCCTCTGCCTGTGCCCTGCCTATGTCCCTGCCTGTACCCTGCCTGTACCCTGCCTGCCCTCTCCTCCACAGGGCTGTCTGCGGGCTCCTGGCCTGTGCCTACCTCTTCTGTCAGCGCTGGCTGCTGGCGGCCGTCGGGAAGAACCGGCTCACGGCCAAGCTGCTGGCAACAGAGTCCGTACCGAGCGCCCGTCTGTCTGCACCCTGCACCCTGCGCCTTCGTGCACCCACCCCATGCACCCACCCCATGCACCCCGTGCACCCACCCCGTGCACCCACCCCAGGGACCCCGTGCACCCACCCCATGCACCCCGTGCACCCACCCCGTGCACCCACCCCATGTACCCCATGCACCCACCCCGTGCACCCACCCCAGGAACCCTGTGCACCCACCCCATGTACCCCATGCACCCACCCTGTGCACCCACCCCACGCACCTTGATTGCCCATGTGTCCACCCCACACACCCTGAGTGCCCACCCCATGGACCTTGTGCGTCCCTATATCCACTCCATGCACCCTGCACCTCCACCCCATGCCCCCTGCATGTCCCTGTGCCCACCCCATGCCCCCTGCATGTCCCTGTGCCCACCCCATGCCCGCTGCACATCCACCCTGGCCACTCCTTGTCTGTCCCCCGGACACCCTGCCCATGCACCCCCTCCATCCTGGGCATTCCCGTGTCCCCGTTCCCCCCACCCCATGCACCCCATGTGTCTGTCTGTCCCCACACCCCGAACCCTGCCTCTCCCCACTCCAGCAAGCCCGTCTACACGGCGCTGGTGGTGCTGCTCCTCGCCTCCATCACCTTCCCACCCGGGCTGGGGCAGCTGATGGCTTCCAGGGTGAGCAGGATGGGGGGGGACGCGCGGCTCCCCAGGGCACCCGAGCAGGCTCTCAGGGTCTGTCCTTCCAGCTCACCATGAAGGAGCATCTCATCTCCCTCTTTGACAACCGCACTTGGGGCTTGCTGGTCCCCAACGCCTCCTCTCTGGCTGACCCCCCCGGCAAGGACCCCTGGGCGCTGTGGCAGGAGTGGTGCCACCCCTCTGCCACCATCTTCGGCACCTTGGCCTTCTTCCTGGTGATGAAGGTAGCCATGACCCCCCCCAGGCCCTGCCTGTGTCCCCTGGCATGGTGGCCCCATGGGGATGACCTCTCGATGGGCTCTGTTCCTGCTTTCCCCAGTTCTGGATGCTCATCCTGGCCACCACCCTGCCCTTGCCCGCTGGCTACTTCATGCCCGTCTTTGTCTATGGTGAGTCTGGGGGTCCACTGGCCCAGAACAAGGGGGTTCAGGGGGTGCAGCCCCTCTTGGGAGGCAAGGGGGTTCCATCCAGCCCTGGGGGGGTACAGGGGTTGTGTCCATCCCTGGGGGTTCCATCCAGCCCTGGGGGGGGTACAGGGGTTGGGTCCATCCCTGGGGGGGTCACCTCCAGCTGCACCATTTTGGGGGGTGTCTGGGGGGGTTCCCACCTTCCCCCTCCCCGTTTCAGGAGCCGCCATCGGGCGCCTGCTGGGGGAGACGGTGGCTCTGCTCTTCCCTCAGGGCATCCATTCGGAGGGGGCCCTGCACCCCGTCGTTCCCGGCGGATACGCCTTGGCCGGTGAGTCTGTTGGGATGGGGTTATGGGGGGGGGCACCCCCATGACCTCCCCTATGCCCTGGCTCTGCCCCGCAGGCGCAGCCGCCTTCTCGGGCTCAGTGACCCACTCCATCTCCACGGCCTTGCTGGTGTGCGAGGCCACTGGGCACATCAGCCACGTCCTCCCGGTCATCCTGGCCGTGCTGGTGGCCAACGCCATCACCCAGAAGCATCAACCATCCTTCTATGATGGCACCATCATTGTCAAGAAGCTGCCCTACCTGCCCCGCATCCGCAGCCGGCACATGGCGTGAGCCCCCCCCCCTTTATAAACCTCTATATTTTGGGGTGATTTGCTGTGAAATGATGGAAATTTGGGGATTTTCTGCCTCACCAGCTCCTACCAAGTGGTGGTGGAGGAGTTCATGGAGCGCCGGGTGGTGGCCTTGGCCAAGAGCAGTGGCTTTGAGGAGGTGCTGGCAGCCTTGGACACCTCTGCTGATGCTGAGTACCCTGTGCTGGAGAGTGCAGGTAGGATGTGGGGTATAGGGGGGGTCACTGGGACCTGGGGGGACATCACTGGGCTTGTCCCCATCCTCCAGGGTCACCCACACTGGTGGGCACTGTCAGCAGAGCCCAGCTCGTCACCTTCCTCCAGAGCCACAAGCACCCGCAGGCACCCCAAGGGGAGAAGGTAAATGGGGGGGGGGAGCACCCTCCTGCACCCAAAAGAGCTGATTTTCCACCCAAAATTAACACGTCATCTCCCCCAAGCTGCCAACAGCGGGGACACTTGGTGACAGCTGCGCCATCGAGCCCATCATGTTCCAGCTCTTGCCATGGACCTCCCTGCACCAGGTTTGGGAAGGGGGGGTCACATCCTGATGGGGCTGGGAGCTCCCCACATGTGTGTGTCCGTGCCCCGGTTCTGTGTCAGGTTGAGGGGACGCAGGGGTGGCTTTGTCCCCATGTGTCCCTGTTGTCCCCCCCCAAGGCCCATCACCTCTTCGAGCTGCTGAAGCTGCAGCGCATCTTTGTCACCCGCTTCGGGGAGCTGGTGGGAGCCGTCAGCAGGGCCGAGGTGAGGGGGGGGGACACGGGGGGGGACAAGGGGGTGACAAGGGAGGGGGACAAGCCCCATCCCACCTCCTCTACCCCCCTACAGCTGCGGAGAGCGATCGAGGAACTCACCAATCCCAAGGGATGAATGAGGGGACCCAGGGATGTCACCCATGCAAAGAGGGGGTGTCCTTCCCCCCCCCCAGGTGATTCCAGGGGCCCCAAGTGTCTGGGCTTGGGGGGCTGTGCTTTTGCGTTAAATACATCATCCATCGAGGCTTCCTCCTCCTCCATCCCTATGGGGTTCAGGTTGGGGGGAGCACCCCCTCCCCATACCCCACACAACGCTTAAACCACCCCCAAATCACCCCAAATCTGTGCCCAGCCCCTGGCCATGTACCAAAGTCTCCCCCTATACCCCCCCCCCCCCTTATAATTACCAGCACATAATTAGTCTTAATCACTGCAATTAATAAGGGAGGCGGGTGTTTTGTGACCCCAAGCTCCGAGGGGAAATGGGGGGGGGGGAGGGCTCAGCTCCCCCATCGCAGCTCTTTGGTACCAACCCCCAAGCAGGGGAGCAGCGGTTGGGGGGGCCGCGGGGGGGGCCGGTTGGGGAGCGCGGTCGGACCGGTTGGGCAAGCCCGGGCCCGGCCCGTGATGGGTGAGGCGGGGTCAGCGCCAGGGAGACACCCCCAGAACCGGGGCAGCGGTGGGAGAGGCGCAGGGAGCAGGGACCGGCTGCAGCACCCGTGTGCCCCATGGAGGGTGCTCAATGGGGAAAGGGGAGCCCAGCACCCATGGAGGGTGCTCAATGGGGAGAGGGGAGCCCAGCACCCATGGAAGGTGCTCAGTGGGGAGAGGGGAGCCCAGCACCCATGGAGGGTGCTCAGTGGGGAGAGGGGAGCCCAGCACCCATGGAGGGTGCTCAGTGGGGAGAGGGGAGCCCAGCACCCATGGAGGGTGCTCAGTGGGGAGAGGGGAGCCCAGCACCCATGGAGGGTGCTCAGTGGGGAGAGGGGAGCCCAGCACCCATGGAGGGTGCTCAGTGGGGAGAGGGGAGCCCAGCACCCATGGAGGGTGCTCAGTGGGGAGAGGGGAGCCCAGCACCCATGGAGGGTGCTCAGTGGGGAGAGGGGAGCCCAGCACCCATAGAGGGTGCTCAATGGGGAGAGGGGAGCCCAGCACCCATAGAGGGTGCTCAGTGGGGAGAGGGGAGCCCAACACCCATGGAGGGTGCTCAATGGGGAGAGGGGAGCCCAGCACCCATAGAGGGTGCTCAGTGGGGAGAGGGGAGCCCAACACCCATGGAGGGTGCTCAATGGGGATAGGGGCACTCAGCCCCCATGGAGGGTGCTCAGTGGGGCAATGGGACCATAACAAAGGGGGTCCTCAGCCCCCACAGCCCATGATGAGGATGCTCAGTGGTACGTGGGGACCGCAGCACCCATGGGTGATGCCCCCATCACCCCTTGCCTGCTCCCTTGGGGTTAGGATGGGAGCTGCACTACTCTGCACCAGGGAAAGGGGCACCCACAGGTGCTGCTTGCCCCGTGCCTCAGTTTCCCCCTCGCCCTTACCTGGCCCCACCGTGTGCAAACAGAGAGGAGGTGCTGCTGGGTGCTGCCATGGTGCTGCCATGGTGCCTACCCCTTCCACTGAGGGTGGTGGCATCCACAGGCCCAAACACCCCAAAGAGGGTGAAACCCCCTCAAAACCGCAGCTTGTGCAGGCGGGGGCTGGTCCCCCCAGCCCCACATCCCCCTCCCCTGTTCTTTATGGGTTTGGGCAAGCAAAAAAAACCCCTTTTCTGGCTTTTTCCCACCCTATGATTTGCAGGCACCGGGCAGCCGGCCCCGGCCCCGTGGCTTTGGCCAAATTCCCTGTGGATTGTGCTGACGGAAAGAGCCTTGGGATGGGAAACGCTCCTCGAGCTGTGCAGGACCCCATAAAACCCGCTTAAAAACCCAATAATCCCCGAAAACTCCTTTAAGAACCAAAAAACCCCTTAAAACTCCCTGAAAAGCCCCAATAACCCCTTAAAACTCCTTTAAACCCCAAATAACCCCATAACCCTTAAAATCATCAGTAACCCCTTTGAAAAACCCTTAAAACCCCCCAATCCCTGAAACCCCTCTTAAAAACCCAATAACCCCTTAAAAACTCCACTAACCTCTTAAAAACCCCATAAACCCCCTCTTAAACCCCCTTTCAAACCCTTAAACCTCCTTAAATCCCCCTCCTTAAAAAAAACCCTTAAGATACCCTTAACCCCCCCCAACCCCTCTTCAAAATCACTTCTAAACCCCTTAAAAGCCCTTAAATCCAGCCCCCCCCTTTTGACCCCCAAACTCCATCAATGGCCCCAAGCCGGCGATTCTAGAAAACCAAAAAGGCACATTTTTATTTGAATCAAAACCCCATGAAAATACCTCAAAATCCCCCAAAATCCATTAAAAAAAGGAAAACAAAACAAAAAAAAACTCTAATAAAATAAAGGGATCCAGGTTTTCTTTCCCCTTTCCCCTCTTTTTGCTCTGACTTTCGCTTCCTCGCAATAAATATACAAAAATAGAATAAATTAGGATGAAAAAGGAAAGGAAAAGGCAGAAGGGGCTAAAACCCCCCCCAAAACCGGAGGGGAGAGGAATAAATAGGGAGCACAAAGCCCAAAGGAGCCGGTTTGGGGGCTGAGGCCTTGGTTTCATTCTTGAAATGTGGAAAACTGAAGAGGAAACCCCCCCAAAACCACCTCCCCCTGCCCCAAATGAGCTTGAAATCTTCATGTTCCATCACTGCAGCTTGGTGCTGGGGGGGGGCTCCCGTTTTCATCCCCGGCGCCGGGGATGATATAAAACCATCATTATAATGATATCAAAACACCTTAATAATAATAGAAATAATAAATAAGCCCCTCGGGAGGGGGGGGTCTTCATTTGGTTGCTTTCAAGTAGTGGGGGGGGTCAGAGGGGTGCCCCCCCGGCGCTGGCCTGCTCCTGCAGCCCCAGCAGGCTGTAGGCGATGCGCTTCTGGTGGCCCGGCAGCCGCACGCCGACCTTCTTGATGTCACTGGGGGGGAATAGGGAGGAGATGCACAAACCTTAGGGATTTGGGGTGGAAAATGGTGCTGATGACCCCCCTCCCACAGTGTTCCCAAGGGATGTGGCTCATCCCCAGGTCTATGGGTGGGAAGGGCTCCGTTGAGCCCAATGCGATGGAAGGGGTTTTGTTTTGCAGCACGTCCTCGTGTCCCATGGGACAGTGCGGGGATATCACAGGGACAATATGGGGACACTGTGGGGATGGCTGAAGGCAGCGTGGGGACAGTGGGGGAATACAGAGGGGAGAAGGTGGGGACAATACAGGGACAGCGTAGGGATGGCATGGGGAGAGTGAGGGGATAGAGCATAGGGACATCATGAGAATGGTCAAGGACGGTGTGGGGACGGAATGTGAGTATCAAGGGGATAGTGTGGGGACAGTACAGGGACACAGCATAGGGCATCATGGGGACAGTATGGGAATATCAAGGGGACAGTATGGGGACACTGTGAGGATATGAAGGGGCAGCGTGGGAATAAGAAGGGGACAAGATGAGGATACAGGTACACCATGGGAATAGCAAGGGGACAGTGCAGGAATGGTATGGAGACAGAATGGGAATACCAAAGGGAGACCACAGGTACAAGTATGGGGACAACATGGGGCTGGTGCAGGGCTACAGACTCACTCGCTGGTCATCTGCAGGACCTTCTCAATGGTGCTGTAGCCCGAGGCCATGAAGTGCTCTGTGTACTGGGGCATCCGGATGGATTCCAGCCACTCGGGGACAGAGCGGAAGGGAATGCCCTCGGAGCCGCTGGTGCTGGGCAGGCGGATGGAGACCCTGCGGGGGACAGGGATGGGACAAAGGGGGGGGGCAGATGATGCAGGAATGGGAGGAGGAACAAATGGAAGGATAAAAAAAGAGGGTGCAAAAATAACGTGGAAATGAAACCATGCCCCAAAAATGGTGCTGGAAAAGCAAAGATGCAAAAAAAAAAAATAACGTGAAAGTGGAAAGATGCAGGAAAAGGAGGTGGAAATGGGAGGATGCAGAAAGAGAGGAACCCAGGCGAACAAAAAGCACCGGTGGACAAAAGCAACGCCTGGATGTCCAGATGTGGGGATGTGCAAAGCAATACCCCAGGGCAGAGATGCAAAGAGTGAAGGCAAAAGGAGCAGCAGAACACAAAAGAGGTGATGAGGAAGTGCCCAGAGGTGAAGGTGCAAAGGGGGAATGCAAGAAGAGAGGCACAAATGCGGGAAACTGAAAATGGCAAAGGGGAAACACCAAAAAGCACCAAAATGCACAAATGCAAAGAAGAAAATCAGGCAAAATGCGAAACCAGTCACAAATGCAAAGGGAAAGTGGAGAATGTGAGGGGATAAAATGGCAAAATCAGTTTACAAGAGCACAGATGCAAAGAAGAGCACAAGGAAACCAAGGTGCAGAAAGCAAGGGGAGAGTGCAGAGGTGCACAAAGGGTGCAAGAATGCAGGGATATGAGGAGCAAAATAGGGATGTGGAACTGCAGAACCAGGATGCAACGATGCAAAAAGGAGCACAGGAATGCCAGGGTGTGGAAGAGCAATGCAGGAATACAACAGGGGAAAAGCAATGAGTAAAGTAGTAAAGAAGTGTGAGGCTGCAATGGCGCGAAAAGTAGTGCAAGAATGCAGGGATATGAGCAGCAATGCAAAAATGCAGGTGCAAAACCCAAGATGAAACTGCAGGGATGCACAAAGTAATGCAAGAATGCAGGGGTGCAAGAATATAGAGGTGCAAGAAGCAGTGCAAGGATGCCGAGAGGCAAAAATCAAGGCAAGAAGGTAGAGATGCAGGAATTCAAAGGTGCAAGAATGCAGAGATGCAAAGAAACCAACGCAAGAATGCAGAGATGCTGGAATGCAGATGCAAACCCCGAAGCAACAGATGCACAAAGCAATGCAACAGATGCAGGGGTGCCAGAACATAGAGCTACAAGAAGCAATGCAAGGATACAAGGATGCATCCTTGAATGCATCTGCAACCCAGGAATGAAGAGATGGGAGAACAGAGATGCAAGCAGCAAGGCAAGACCGCAGGGGTGGAATCATGCAGAGATGCAGAACCCAACCCAAGGATGCTCAAAGCAACGCCAGGATGCAGCCCCCCAAACCCACTGCCGGAAGGATGCCGGAGGCGCAGCAGACGTGCAGGGGCACAACCTGCCCATCATCACTCACCGGGGGTCGAAGTCCGCCAGCGCCTTGAGGGACTCGGGGGCACGGATGAGCTTGTCCAGGATGCTGACGACGTCGGCAAACTTGGGGCGCCGGGAGCGCTCCTGCTGCCAGCACTGCATCATCAGCTGGTAGATGGCCGAGGGGCAGTCCAGCGGCGCAGGCAGGCGGAAGCCCTCGTTGATGGCCTTCATCACCTATGAGGAACCATAGGATCCCAGCGTGGTTTGGGTTGAAGGGACCTTAAAGCTCATCCAGCTCCAAGGCAGGGACACCTTCCACTAGAGCAGCTTGCTCCATGCCCCGTCCAACCCAGCCTTGAACACAGCCAGGGATGGGGCATTCACCACTTCTTTGGGCAATCAGTGCCTCACCACTCTCAAAAGGAGGAGGTTGAGTGGTGCTACCCCCCCCCCCCAAAAGTTGTCCATTTACAAGAATGCCCCCCAAAAGTTGAGGTTGGAGGTACTCACCTCGTGGTTTGAGAGCTCCCAGTAGGGTCTCTCTCCATAGGACATCACCTCCCACATGACGATGCCGTAGCTCCAGACGTCGCTGGCGGAGGTGAACTTGCGGTAGGAGATGGCTTCAGGAGCTGTCCAACGGATCGGGATCTTCCCACCCTGCAGTAGCAACATTGGGGTCAACCCTTTATGTAAGCCCCCAAACCCCACCCTCACCATGGCCCCGTGGTGGCACCCACGCTGGTGGTGTAGGTGGCTTCAGGATCATCTTCCAGCACTCTGGAGAGGCCAAAATCCGACACTTTGCACACCAGGTTGCTGTTCACCAGGATATTCCGAGCGGCCAGATCCCGGTGGACGTAATTCATGTTGGCCAAGTACTTCATGCCGGCGGCGATGCCCCTCAGCATCCCCACCAGCTGGATGACACCAAATTCCCCTTCCTTTTCCTGGGAAAAGGGGGAGAATCCGGCCTCGAATCCATCTCTCTGCACATCTCCCATGAGGGATGTTTGAGGGCTCCAGTCTTGCTGTGCTGGTGGGACACACACGTTGCCACCCCACTTCACCTACCCGCAGGAACTTGTCCAACGCGCCGTTCTCCATGTACTCTGTGACGATCATGAAGGGTTTGTCTGGAGGAAGAAAAGACCCAAAACAGGTAAAAAAAGACCCTAAAAATCTCACCAACCTCTCCCAAAACCCAAACCCAACCCCAAAATAACAACAACCCCCCAAAAACCCCAATTCCCACCAAAAAAACCCCACCAAACTCCCCAAAACCCCCAATCCCCTCAGCAACCCCCAAAACCACCTGAAAACCCCTCAAACTCTCAACCCTCTCCTCCTGACCCCCTCATTCATCGTTGCTCAAAGCACCCCATTCTCACAGAGCCATTTTTGGGGTGTTTTGCAGGGAAATTGGGGGGTTTTGGCACTCACACTTGGAGACAACCCCTTCCAGGCGGATGATGTTGTGGTGGCAGAACTGGCCCATGATGGTGGCTTCGCTCAAGAAGTCCACGCGCTGCTTCTCCGTGTAGCCCACCTTCAAGGTCTTGATGGCCACCGGCACCTCCTTCTTGCCACGCTTCAGGGTCCCCTTGTAGACCTCCCCAAATTCACCTGCTCGGAGGATGGCGGCATTTATCCCTTCACCATGGACCAACTTTGGGGTGTCTTTGGGGTGACGAAGCCACCTGAGGACCTACCGGCACCGATGACCTTCTGGCGGGTGATGAAGGATGGAGGGATCTCGGTGGTGAACTTGAGCATGGCTTGGTTGGGGTCCTCATAGGTGTGGGGGTCAACGTAGGTCTTAAGGGGCTTCAGCTGCTCTGTGGGGTGCCGTAGGGGGTGTCAGCACCGACATCACCCCCCATCCATCTCCATTGAACCCACCATCCCATTGCTCACCTGACTTGGAGAAGTAGACGTCCTCAGCAGAGTGGCGTGGCCGTGATCTCCTCCTCCTATGGAAAAGTGGAATTTTGCCCATTTAAACACCTTTTTTGGTGGTGGAAAATGGTATTTTGTGGGTTTTTTTGGGGGGGAGGTTGGGGTATTTTATCTCCTTACCGCCGGAGGACGTAGAGGAGAGCACCCAAGAGCAGGAGGACAAAGACAACACCAACGATGGAGCCACTGATGACAGTGGCAGATGCCATGGCCTCAGCGCCTGTTGGTGTGATTCAAGCGGGAGACTTGGGGTGAACCAAGCACCCCTTGGACCCCCACCCCAAAATCCTGCCCCCCAGGGTCCTCACCCTCGGGCAGGGTCTCGAACTCATGCTGGGGGCTGTAGGCCCCGTGGCCATCGGAGGTGAGCGCCTGGACCCGCACCACATAGGTGGTGGCAGGGGACAGCTTGGGGAGGGTGACGGAGGTGCCTTCGCAGCGCAGCACCGAGTAGCTGTTCTCATCCACCTGGGGACACGGGGGTGAGACAGGGATGGAGGTGATGGGGATGGGATGTGGATAGGGGCGGGGATGGAGGTGACTGGGATGGAGGTGATGGGGATGGGATGTGGATAGGGGCGGGGATGGAGGTGACAGGGATGGAGGTGATGGGGATGGGATGTGGATAGGGGCGGGGATGGAGGTGACAGGGATGGAGGTGACAGGGATGGGATGTGGATAGGGGCAGGGATGGAGGTGACAGGGATGGAGGTGACAGGGATGGATGGGAGTGTGATGTGGATAGGGTCGCGGATGGAGGTGACAGGGATGGATGGGAGCGTTATGTGGATAGGGTCGCGGATGGAGGTGACTTGGATGGAAGAGACATGGATGGAGATGACTAGGATGGAGGTGACTTGGATGGGAGGGTGACGTGGATAGGGTCATGGATGGAGGTGACACGGATGGATCGGAGGGTGTGGATAGGGTCATGGATGAAGGTGACATGGATGGATGGGAGTGACACAGATCCAGGGTGATGGACGGGCTGAAGCCGTGCCACGGAACAGAC
This sequence comes from Psittacula echo, assembly GCF_963264785.1. Classification (NCBI taxonomy): domain Eukaryota; kingdom Metazoa; phylum Chordata; class Aves; order Psittaciformes; family Psittacidae; genus Psittacula; species Psittacula echo. The sequence continues at coordinate 7,920,394 of NC_137753.1, forward strand.
CTTCTTGCTGTAGGTGACCTCGTACTTCCAGACCCGACTCTGCTGCCGCGGTGGCACCGTCCAAGAGAGGACCAAGCTGGTGGCTGTCCGCCCATCCAGGCTCACCGACGTCACCCGGGGCGGCTCTGCCAGGGGGACACGGAGGTGTCACCATCAGGGTTAAAGACACCATGAAGATGCCCCATGGATATAACAGAGTTACCCAGCAGGGTGCAAGGACATCACGGAGGTGATGTAGGGAAGGTTGGGAGATGCTGGTGGCCCCCTACCCGTCTGGTTGACACTGATGGTGGCGGTGGCCACGCTGCGGTGTTGGCTGTATGGGGACACCCCATTGCGGGCTTCAACTGTGAAGGTGTAGTTGACGTACGGCTCCAGGTCGGTGACGGTGACCCCGGTCCCCGCCAGCCCCCGGGGGGGCTGCGAATACCGGACCCCCCCATCGCAGGGCCGGCACTCGCCGCTCTCCGGACAGCACTGCTCGCAGGTGATGCTGTAGGTGACGTCCCCACGGCCACCCGGGTCCGCAGGGGGGGACCAGCGCAGCTGCACCGAAGCCCCCATCCCGATGGCTGTGACGCCTTGGGGTGGCGAGGGGGGACCTGGAATGGGGGGGCACAGAGAGAAGGGGGGGGTCAGGGGAGGGATGGTGGCACCGGGCTTTGGTTTCCCTGTCCCCAAAGGTCACTCACGGGTGCAGGGGTCCTCGGGGGGGTCGCTGGGGGTGCGGAAGAAGCCGTCCTGGCAGGGGCAGGCAGCGGCGGCCGCAGGGGAGGGCAGCGTGTGGGGAGGGCAGGGCTGGCAGCCCCCTGCAGACACCGTGGCCTTGAAGGAGCCGGGGGGGCAGGCTGGGGGGGACAGACACAGGGACAGTGGTGAGAGCCCTGCGCTCCCCACACACCCGCATCCAGTGGGGTTTGGGGTGCAGGCTGCTTGGAGCAAGCTGCTCCAGTGGAAGGTGTCCGTGCCTGGGGCAGGGGTTGGAGCTGGAGGAGCTTTAAGGTCCCTTTAATCCAAACCACTCTTGGATTCTGTGGGGTTTGGACCTTCTTTATTAGTGGGGACCCCCCTCAGGTCACCCCTCTCCTGGCTGAGCCCTCCCGCACTCACTGCACTTGTGATGCTCAGAACTGGGGATCCAGGATTGGGGAATCCAGGGGAATTTGGGGGGGGCAACACCTGATTTCTCCGCTCACCCCTTGGCATGCACTGAGCTCATGGGTCCTCACCTCCTAAATACCTCCTCACCCTCCAGCTCATCCCATCACACCCCATCTGCATCTCACTCCATCTCATCCCACCCCACCATGTCCCATCCATATCCCATCTCATCTGTACCACGTCCCATCCCACCTGTATCTCATCCCATGTCATCCCATCCCATCTGTACCACACCCCATCTCGTCCCACCTGTATCCCATCCCATCTGTATCCCGTCCCATGTCATCCCAACCCCATTATGTTCCACCTGTATCCCATTCCATCCATATTCTGTCCCATCTCATCTCTATCTCATCCCATTTCATCCCATCCCGTGTCCCACCCCATCTCGTCCCACCTGCATCTCATCCATATCCTATCTACTTCATCCCATTTCATCTCATACCATCTGTATCTCATCCCATTTCATTCCATCCCATCTTGTCCCACCTGTATCTTGTCCCACCTGTATCTCATCCATATCCTATCTACTTCATCCCATTTCATACCATCCCATCTGTATCTCATCCCATTTCATCCTATCCCATCTGTACTTCACCCCATTTCGTCCCACCCCATCTTGTCCCACCTGTATCCTATCCCATCTGTATCCCATTCATATCCTATCCCATCTACTTCATCCCATTTCATCTCATCCCATCTGTATCTCATCTCATTTCATCCCATCCCATCTGTATCTCACTCCATCTCGCCCCATCCCATCTTGTCCCACCTGTATCCCCTCCCATCTGTATCCCACCCATATCCTATCCCGTCTACTTCATCCCATTTCATCCCATCCCATCTGTATCTCAATCCATCTCACCCCATCCCATCTTGTCCCACCTGTATCTCATCCCACCACCTGTATCCCATCCCATCTGTATCCCACCCATATCCTATCCCACCTACTTCATCCCATTTCATCCCATCCCATCCATATCCCATCTGTACCCCCTCCCACCCCACCCCACCCCATCCCCACTACCCCCATGTCCTACCTTGGCAGGCGTCCCCCACTCTCTGGTACCCGGCCCGGCACAGGCACTCCCCGATGGGCACCAGCCACTCTCCATCCGCGTTGCAGTGCAGCGCGGGCGCCTGCTCCGCCACCGCCTCCTCCACGCAGGTGCCCCTCACCTCGGCCAGGGTCTGCGCGTCCCCCCCGGCCACGGTGTGCGGGAACCGCGCCATGCCCCGCAGCACCGCCGGGCACCGCTTGTAGTAGATGCGCACCGAGAGCAGCGCCACGCACGCGCCCAGGTCCTGGAAGGCCAAGTAGAACCCTTTGCGCGTGAGCGGCCCCACCGAGCGCACCTCCACGTTGAGCTTCACGTTCCGGGTGACGAAGTCCTCCTGCACCGTGATCTCATCGGGGGCGATGGTGTCGATCTTCCTGAACTGCCTCTTCTGGAAGTTGGTGCCGTAATCCACGTCCGACTCGGCGTAGTAGAGGTTGAAGGTCTCCTTGCAGGTGCCGCCGCCGCCGCTGGGGAAGCTGTTGCAGTCGCGGACGGTGAACTGGAGCTCGATGAAGATGCGCTGGGCCACGCCGCGGTAGATCCAGTTGGTGCGGAGCCAATTGTCCTGCTCGCCCTCCAGCACATTGCACACCAGGTAGAGGTAGATGGAGGAGTCGTTGAGCATGTTCTGCAGCAGGTCCCACTGGGGGAGAGAGACAGAGACCGCGGCTACGGGGGGAAACTGAGGCAGGGGGAGGGTGGCCCTGGTCCCTATGGATGCACCTCATCCCCATGGAGGTCCCCATCCCCGTGAACATCCCCAATGCCATGGGTGTCCCCATCCCCATGGATGCTCGCACATTCATCCCCATGGAGGTCCCCATCCCAGTGAACATCCCCAATGCCATGGGTGTCCCCATCCCCACGGAGGTCCCCATCCCCATTGATATCCCAAGTTCCCAGGGATGCCCCCATCCTCATGAAGGTCCCCATGAACCTCATGGATATCCCCATGGATGTCTCTGTCCTCATCCCCATGGTTGTCCCCAACTCAATCCCTATGGATGTCCGCCATCCACATGAGCTCATCAACCCCCATCCCTATAGATGTCCTCATCCCCAGGGATGCTCCTGCATGGAGGTTTCCACCCCCATGGAGGTCCCTGTCCCCATTCCCATAGAAGTTCCCATCCCTATGCCTATAGGTGCCCCTGTCCCCGGTGCTCACCCCTTTGCCATAGGGCTGGGTGAGCCAGCCCAGCTCCCCCTGCGCCTTCGCGAAGTCCAGCAGCACCACTGTGGAGAGAGGACCGGGATGTAGGGAAGGAGAGGGAGGAGGAAAGGATGAGGGCCCTCAGTGAGCACCCATGGGTAGCCCCAGGGCCTGCAAGCGCCACCAATACATCCCTTGGACCCACGGACATCCCCCAGGACCTATGTGCACATCCTTGGGACACAGATGTCCCCAGGAGCTGTGGGTGTCCTCAGGATCCATGTGTATATCCCTGTTAGCCACAGATGCCTCTGGGACACGTGGATTCCCCCAGGAGCCATGGATGTCCTCAGGATCCATGTGTATATCCCTGGGATACACAACATGCCCACAGGACCCACGCATGCCCCTCCAGGACCTGTCTATGTATCTCTGGATCCCATAGATGCCTTTGGGACCCACGGAAGCCCCCCAGGACCTGTGGATGCCCTCGGGACTCACATGTATATCCCTGGGACCCACGGATGCTACTGGGACCCACGGACATCCCCCGGTACCCATGAGCATCCCCCATGACCCACGGATACCCCCAACACCTACAAACACCCCCGGGACCCCCAAGTCACCCCCCGGGGTCCCATTCCAGCGCCTTCCCATTGGATCCCCACACAAGGACCCCAATAAGAGGGGCAGGAACCCTGAGGGCTCCATCCGGGACCTGCTGCAGCACGTCCAGGGCGGTGGCGCCGGGAGGAAGAGGAGGAGGAGGCGGCGCAGGGAGGGAAGCGCTGGCGGTGCCCCCCCCCCCCGTGAATCACCCCCCAGGAATGTGCCCGGACGCCGGGTTCAGATCCCGGCGGGATGTGGGGAGCGCTGGGAACGGATGCTCCCCCCCAACCTCCTCTGCTGAGAACGGGCGAGCTCGTGACGTGCCCCAAGAGGGTAAAGTCTATGGGGGGGACCCCAAGAACCAGGTTTGGGGGGGGGGCACGAATGGCTCTGTTTGTGCCCCCACCCCCCCCCTTCGCCCCGTGCCCGGGTCAGGAAGGATGCGGGGCGGATATCCCGGCTTTCCTGCGGCTGGAATTCCGCCCCCCCGTGCCTCCGGAGAGCGGAAAGGGAGGCTGGAGGGGAGCGGGGCCGCTGGGGTCCTATGGGGTGTCCCCGGGTGCAGCACCCACCGGTGCCGCCTCCATCACCATTGGCACCCCCTTTGCCACCATCACCAGCAGCAGCAGCAGCAGCATGGCCACGGCCACCCCCATGTGCAGCCCCTGCAACGCTCTCATCTGCCTCGTCCACCCTCATCTTCCTCCTCTGCAGCTGCATCTGCAGCCCCATCACCATCAGTGCCGCGTCCCCTGTCCCCATCTGCTGCTGCCATCACCATCATCTTCATCACCGTCATCACCATCATCACCATCACCTCACTCCGTGTCTGCATCCTTCTCCCTGTCCCCAACTACATTTTCAACCCCATTCCTGTCCTGTCCCCGTCCCCATCCCAATCCCAACATCACTCTGAATCCCAGCCCCAAAACGAATTCCAATTCCAATCCCAATTCCAATCCCAACCTTAACCTGAATCCCGATGCCAAAATGAATCCCAATCCCAAGTCTCCTGCCTCCAGACCTCAGCCTGAGCTGGGCAGGATCCACCCAGGGCACCCCCAACCTCCCCATCCCACTGGATCTCACCTTTTCCAAGCGATGGGAATCGCACCCTCCTCCCCCCAGTCCCGCTTCTCTCCCAACACTTCCCCCTTATTTGCACTTTTCGCACCCCAAAAATCCCAATATCCCCAAAATTCCTTCACAGGAATCGGCATTTTGGGAACGCTGCGGTGGGAATCCCTCCTTCCCACCTTCCTCCTGCTCCTCACGCCCCTCAGTTTGGGTTTTTTTACCCCATTCTCAGTTTCTAGGGGGGGGGGTTCCCTCCCGAGCCATCCCCGGCCTCCCATCTCTTTGCATCTGCACCGGATCCTTCCATCTTTCCCCCAAACCCACACGGATCCAACCCCTCGGACAGAGCTGTCGGGAACCGCAGCGCGGAAAAACTTCAGTCGATGTCTGCAAAAGTGACTTTTCCCACTTTTTTTAACCCCAAACTGAGCCCAAACCCGGGCCGGGGGGGTACCGGAGGAGGCCCGAACGTCGCTCGGGTTTCCCAGCGATTTCGGGGTTTTCCTGACATTGTTCCCGGTTCTCCGGCCGGATCCTGCCCAGCCCCGCGCCGGGCAGGCCCCGCGCTCCATTTCGGGGCCAGATTCCCCCTTTTTGGGCTCGCTTATTTCTGATCCCCCCCAACCCCGACCCCTCCATAGGGACTACTTGCGGGGCGCCGGCGGCGGGATCGGGCCCCAGCGCGCGCGAGGCGGCCGCTCCGCATGGCAAAAGTTGCCCCAAAATCCCGGTTTTTTTCCTCATTTTAGCTTTTCCCTCCGTATTTTACCTTCTGCCCCCCTCTTTTACCTCACCCCCAGCCCCTTTCAGCGTTTCCCCCCCAATTTGCGCTTTTCCCACCTCTCTTTTAGGACTTCTTCTCCCGTTTCAAAGCTTTTTCCTCCTTTTTCAACTTTTTTCTTTGCTTTTAAACTTTTTCCTCCGTTTTCAACCTTTTTCTCTAATTTTAAACCTTTTCCCCCACTTTTAAACCTTTTTTCCCCTCTTTTAAACACTTCCCCTCTCTTTTAAACGTCTTTTTCTCCCCCTTTTAAACTCCCCCCCTACTTCAATACCCCCTCAACGGCGCATCCCCACCGCACCCATGGGTGCCCCGTTTACAGGGGTGTCCCGCACCATCACCCTTTACTTTAGGGGCTCCCCCAAACCTCTCAGCCCCCCCTACCCCTATGGGTGCCCCCCTATAAGTGGGTTTAGGGGTGCCCCCCACACCCCAAAAGGGGGAACTCACCTTCCTCTGCTGCCAGGGGGGTGAGGGCGGTGAGGAAGAGGAGGGTGAAGGCCGGGGGGGTGCTCGCCATGGCGTAGGGGGGTGTTTTGGGGTGCGCCCCACAACCGGCGGCACCAGCGCTATGGGGCTGAGCACCCCGCTCCTGTTCATTCATGCCCCGAGTGATGTCACCCGGACACGCCCGCTCTTAAAGGGGCAGGAGCTGCTCCCAGTAAGCACCAGTACGGGGCTGGGGAATGGGCGGGTTATGGGGGGAGCCCCACGGGGGGGTTATGGAGGAGTGAATGGGTTTTGGGGGGGGGGGGTTTGGGTCCGGATTGAGCCCACACCACCGTGACCCCCCCTCCCGCTCAGCCCCCGAAGGGGTTAACGCGCCCCCCACCCCTTTCATTCATGAAGCGGCGTGGGAAGGGAAGAGGGGCGGCAGCCAATGGCGGCGGGGGGCGTGGCCAAGCGGCTACTACCGGCCACGCCCCCCGCCCACCACTCAGACATGGAGTGGGGGGGTCAGCAGCGGGGTCGGGCCTCAGCGCCCCAAATCCCCCCCACATCCCCATGAGCCCAAAGTACCCCAAATCCTGCAGCACCCCCCAAGCCCAGCATCCCATTGCCCCCAAATCCCATTGCCCCATCCACAGCACCCAAAACCCCCCAGCACCCCAATGATCCCCATTGCCCCCCAAAATCCCATTGCCCCATCCACAGCACCCAAAACCTCCCAGCACCCCATCTCCATGACCCCAATGCACCCCAACACGCCCATTCAGATGAGTCAGGGCACCCCCAGGCCTATTTTTGCTGAAAAACCATGGATTTTCGTTAAAACGCCTCTTTTCCCACCCAGGGCACGACCGAGCCCAGAGACCACGATGAGGGGCCCCTGGTGCTGCAGGACCCCCCCCACAAAGAGGGGGTTCAGGCCGGGGGGGACCCCTCACCCTCCGGGGCGACACCGGCAGTGATTTGGTCCCGGTGCCAGAGGCTCTCGACCAGGGCATCGAGGATGGGGCTGACCCGGGCCAGGCCCCCCCGGTCCCCCCCGGCCCCCGGTGCGCTGCCCGCCCGCAGCACCCGCACCCCCTGCGCCTCCTCGAAGGCCGCCACGTCCCGCTCGGACACATCCGCGTGTGGGGACAGGTCAAATCTGGGGATGGGGGGGGGAAACGTGGTCAAGGGAGACACCAGCACCATGAGGAACCCCCCCAAGGGGGAGGAAACCCCCCCTGGAACCAGTGGGTGCTGTGAGTCCATCGGTGCAGTGAGGTGTGCCCGTTCTCAGCCTATCGATGTGCCAAGGGGTGGGGAACACTGGGGAGCAAACCCGCGTGTGGGACATGGAAACGTGGCCAAAGGAGACCCCAAAATCCACCCAAAAACGCCGTGAAAGGAAGCGGGAGCGGCCCATCGGTGTCATGAGGTGTGTGCGGTCTCGGCCCAGCAAGGCCCTGAGTGGTGGGAGCGCTGGGGGGGGCGCACACAGTCCTGCACACCAACACCCCCCACGTGTAAGTGTGTGCCGTGAGCCCATCGGTGTGATGAAGTGCGCCCGTTCTCAGCCTATTGATGCACCCAGTGATGGGGAACACCAGGGCGCAAAACCGCTTGTGTGTGTGTTTGGGGGGGGGGGGGTGCTCCCCACAGGGCCCCCCCGAGAAGGATACTTGGTGCCCACGACCACCCTGACGAGCCCCGATCCATCGGGATCCATCGCCCGGCTCATCTGCGCCGGCAGCTCCTCGAAGGACGCGCGGTCGGTGAAGGAGAACAGGAAGAGGACGGCGTCGGCCTCCTCCTTGCAGGCCTGGCCATGGGGACGGCACCATCAGGGAGAGGGGGGGTCCTGTGACCCCCAAACGCGGTGCCCCCCCCAACCCCAATCCCAACCCCAAAGCCTCACGGGCAGGAGATGCTCAAACTTCCTCATGGCTCCATCCCCGCAGTCCCAGAACCGGAGCTGGAACAGGACGGGGCGGCCGCTGGCGCGAGGCTTGGCCGGCCAATACACGGTGGTCACCTCAATGCCTGGCAATGGGGACACACAGAGGGGGCCGTCACCCCCATGGGACACTGGGGGTGCTGTTGGGGTGTCCCCCCCCAGACGCTTACCGAGGGTCTCATGGTGGACGGGGGGCACTGGGGTCCCGGCCAGCGAGGCCACCAGCGCGGTCTTGCCAACGCCGCTCTTGCCGTGCAGGAAGAGCTTGTAGGGGACCAAGGGGACGGCGAGGCCGGGGGGCAGCGCCGGGCGCTCCAGGAGGCCTATGGGGGTGTTGGGGGGGGTTTGGGGGGGGCTGACCCCGCGTTCATGGCGGGCACAGCGGGTGCGGGGCTCACCGAACACCCGGCGCCGGTTCCTGTGCAGGATGGAGCCCAGGTAGGGGCGGGCGGCGGGGGTCAGGAGCCAGCCCGGCTCCAGCACCGGGGTCCTCTGCGATGACATCGGGACCTGGGGGGGGACAAGGAAGGGATCCCCCCCCCCCCCGCACCGCGCCTACCCCCATGGGGTCACTGCTTGGGGGGTGACCGCAATACAGGGGCCCTGCACCCCCCGGGCAGCAGCATCCCCCCCATGGGGTCCCACAGGGTCCCAGCATCCCCCTGTGGGTCCCTGCTCACCCCCCCGGGGTTTCTGACCCCCCCCCCATTGGGTCCCTGCACTCCCCCTTGCTCTCAGCATCCCCCTATGGGGTCCCTGACCCCCCCCCATAAGGTCCCTGGTCCCTCTCGGTCCCTGCACCCCAAACCCTGCAGGGGGGGGGAACCACGCAGCCCCCTCTCTGTGTCCCTGCCCCCCCGCTTTGCTCTTCCCCTCCCACCCCCCCTTTGGGCTCCCCGCACCGGGGTTCGCCCCCCCATGGGGTCCCCCTTTCCCCCCCGCGGTCCCTTTAAGACGCGCCCCCCCCCCGCCTTACCTGTGGCCCCTTCCGCCTCGGGGTGACGTCAGGACGGAGGGGGCGGGGCGTGCGGGAGCCCTGCCCCCCGCTGGCAGCGCATGCGCAGAGGTGGGGGGGCCAAACGTGGAGCAGCGGGGTCCCGCGGGGGGGTCCCCATTCCCAACCAGCGGCATTGGGATGCTTTGGGGTCCCTTTTCCATCCGCAGCAGGATTTGGGGTCCCCAGCCTCCTTCCCGGCAGGATTTGGGGTCCCCATAGCCAATTCCCAGCCCTATTATGCCTTGGGGTCCCCCGTTTCCATCCCCATCCAGCAGGATTTGGAGTTCCGAGTTTCCAGCCTTGGCAGGATTTGGGTTCCCCAATTTCCACCCCTGTCAGGCTCTGGGGTCCCCATTCTTCAGCCCTGACAAGATCTGGGCTCCCCATCCCCAATTTCCAGCCTTGGCAGGCTTTGGGCTCCCCATCCCTAACTGCTGACACTGGGATGCTGCAGCATTCCCAGTTTCCATCACTCTCCCCTTTTTCCCAACCCCTCCCATCCCTGTGCCCCCTTTTCCCACCTCTTATTCTGACCTCCCCTCCCAGTGCAATCATTGCCCCCTAACACCCCCAGCCTCCCCCCTGGTCCCCCCAACCATGCGGGATTCCCCTCCCCTCCATCCCCCCCATTCCCAAAAGCACCAACCATCCATTCCTTTTCCTTTTTATTTGTTAAACTGCTAAAAATCCACCGGGATGGGGGGCACCATTCACCCCCTTTCCCCCCCCAATGTACACAAGGGCTTAAATATCACCAGATTCCTACACTGGGGACAAGGATGTGGGGGGAACACCGGAGGGGACACAGCCCCTCGCTCACAGCACCAGCGGCTCATGGAGGGGTTGGGAATGTGCCCAACTTTGGGATGAACTCATGGATTCGGGTGCAGAACATGCCACGGGGATGGAGCAGGGATGAACCCGGCGCGGTTGGGGTTGTTTAGGGGGGATTTGGGGATTGGTTGAGGATGGGAGTGTTGGGAAAACAGCCTTGCTCCATGCAAGGAGGCGTCAACCCAGCGCCGCTGTCCATCCCTGGGTGACTCTTTATGGGGTGGATGACAAGAGACATGCAATGGGGATCGATGCCGAAGCATTCCCAAGCTTCGAGTGGAGAAACAAGGATGTCACCCATCACCTCCGGCGCTCCTGAGGGATTCTGGGGTAGTTCGGATAAATCCAACCTGGGATTGGAGCGGGAGAGGGGGGATTGCACGAGGGGGTTATTTACAGAGGCGGGAACGCCGCGGATGAAGCAAATCCCTCCCCATCCTCACGCGGCTGCGATGGGATTTAAGGCTCCGGCCGGCAAAAAGCTCAGTGGGGCTGGAAGTGGGGATAGAAAAGAACCCAATGGGAACAGGGACCACGTCATGGCGCTGCCGGCATGGGGAGGGCTCCCTAAGGAGATTGTTGACCAAAACCTGGCAAAATCCACCCGTTTTTCCCAACCCCCCCCGTTGTCTCGAGGGGAAAGGGATGCAGGGAGGTTGTCCCAGAAGGACGCACAGGTTCAATCCCTTTGGATTTTCAGATGGTTTAATCTTTGCGGAAGGAGGCACGTGCAAAGATGAGCTGCAGTTACCGCTACCGAGGCTGCTCTCGCCCTCAAATCCATCCAAATCCATAGTTTTGGCTGGAAAAATACCCCCATTCCCAGGCTCCGAGGTGCTGGTTCAGCCTTGAAGGGGTTTGGGCTGTTGAGTGATAGGAAACCTTTGAGCGCAGAAGAGATTTGGCAGCCAAATGTCTCAGCTTCCTGGGAATAATGGGATTTTTAGGGTAAATGGGGTGGTTTTCACGGATGCGAAGGGATCAGGGCTGATCCCAGCGCCTGATCCAGCCCAGGGCATGGAGAGGATCCCAACGCCCGGCTCATGCTCAGCATATTTGGCATTTTGACACACTAAATCCTGCCCTTTCTTCCTTCGTTACGCTCCAGAGGACAGGAACGAGGGGCGAGAGGCAAAACGTAACAAAGGCATCGTGTTTGTGTCAAGCAAAGGTTGGCACAAGGGAGATTCCTGCCGGGATATTGCTGTTGTTTTCCTTACGGAGTCAAGCAAACAGCCTCCAGCCTGCTGGAATTGGGTGTTCCTATAGAACCGCTTTCACTCACATCCGAGGAGGAGTTTGGGAGAGACACGGAGCCTCCCCGAAGCCCTGCATAGAACAAACCCAACCTCCAGAGGCTGCAGGTCCCCAGTTCCCTACCGGCTCACCCCAAATCCTTGGCTTGGATGGCAGCAGTGGGGGGGTTCTCCCCCCCCGTAAACACTGGGGGCTCCCTGGGACCCGGTGGGGCAGCGCTGGAGGGTTTTCCTTGGATTTTATTGGATTCTTGCTCCCTAATTCACAGTTTGAATGCCGGCGGGACAGGGGAAGGGCTCGGGAAGGAGCGGGAAGAGCGGCAGGGAGGGAAGGGGGAAGGTGGTGGTGCAGGATGGGGCCGCATTATCTCTTTGCTCGCACAAAGTACAAGGCATTTGTTTTGGGGTAGTACTTCACGTTCTGCTTCTTGTCCATGAGGCCACCGAAGATGATTAACTCGCCTCTGCCTTGCACCACCGTGTGTAAACTGGTTTCGGGGGGTCCCACCACCGAGCTGCTGTTGAACACTTTCCATTTGACTCGTCCTTGTTCCTTGGTGTCTTTAATGTCCAGGACGTACATCTGCATGGGTTTGCAGTTCATGCTCTGGTACAAAGGCTTCCCAACATTGAGGGATTGGGGAGGGTGGTGGCCCAGGCGCCGGGCGATGGGAGGTAAGGAATGGCCGTCCCCTTGGGTAGAACCAGGACGTGCTGCTGAGCCCGGCTCGGCACCCGGGGACCCCGGGGAGGAGGCCAGGGGGGGGCTCAGCGCTGCCGAGGCCGAGGGGCCTTTGGAGGAAAGGGCTTTGACAGCTTCCAGGCTCCTCCGGAGCGCACTGGGGGACACGGCGCCCGGGAGGGAGCCGGTGACGTGGGGCGGTGTGTGGAGGCCGTTGGTGTGCTCCGGGGGGTTCCTCACGCTGGCGCTGACTGTCCTGCCCTCCACAGCATCCATCTGGCACAGCACGGACCCCGGTCTCTGTTCCCAGCTCATGTCGATGGATCCCAAGCGGAGATCCTTCTGCTCCGGCAGCGATCCCCGCCGTGGCGCCAGGGCCAGGCCCACTTTGAGGTCGTATCCTTCGGCTGCGGAAGGGGTGCTGGGTGACACGAGCTGCACGGGGCTGTCCAAGGAGGCGCCGCCGGCCGCCGTGGCACCAGGGGACAAAGTGCCCCCATTGAGCACGGGGGAGCTGTCCCCTCTGGCTGGGGACAAGCTGCCTTCCCGGGACCCCGAGGGGGTCTGCCGCTGCGCCCTGGGCCGCAGGGTGCCCCAGCGGCCATTGACACAGGGAGCTTCGTCCGTGTTCCTGACGGGAGACTGGGAGCGGTATTCCCGTGTTTCGGGGACCAGGGCGGGCGGCGTGGCGCTGATGGGAGAGGGGCGGGAGTTCAGGCTGGGGCTCAGCGGGGCTCTCCCGCTGGGAGCTTGGCTGAAGACCACCACACATTGTCCCACCTGGAAGAGGGGAAGGGGAGAGGCCAGGTTAGAAGGGGAGGAAATAGGGGGATATGGAATCATAGATTCATGGAATGGTTTGTGTTGGAAGGGACCTTAAAGCTCCTCCAGCTCCAACCCCTGCCACGGGCAGGGACCCCTTCCACTGGAGCAGCTTGCTCCAAGCCCCTGTGTCCAACCTGGCCTTGAACACTGCCAGGGATGGGGCAGCCACAGCTTCTCTGGGCACCCTGGGCCAGCGCCTCAGCACCCTCACAGGGAAGAGCTTCTGCCTGAGAGCTCATCTCAGTCCCCCCTCGGGCAGGTTCAAGCCATTCCCCTTGGCCTGTCCCTACAGGCCCTGATAAAGCTCCAGGGGTGGACGTGAGACCCCGGTGTGTCCGTACCCTGCAGGCAGGATGGCACCACAGCTCCGGGGCTCCGTGGTCTTCGTTCTCCACCTTGAGTGGCTGCCACGTCCAGGGGTTGCTGTGCATGTGCAGTAACCAGGCGTCCTTAAACAGCTGTGGAGAGAAGTGGGGCAGGTTCAGGAGCCTGGTTTGCTGCTGAGATCAGCCCACGGGAGGCAGGAGTGGTGCTGTGCTGCTGCAGACAGGGGAATGGTGACCCAGATCAGGATCTGACCGCCCAGGAGCGACTACACCCTATGTGGTCGTGGACAAAACCCATCATCTCCATCTTCCATCCCAGTATAAAATCTAATTCTCTCTAATTCTTCCGAGGCTCAATTAAAACCTTAGCGAGCTGCTGGGATAGTGCCTGAGGTGCTTCTTTCTTAATTAAAGCAGCTCTAGCAATAGGCAGACAGCTTCCCTGGAAAATCCATCACATGGGAGCCCGGGATTCATGGAATCACAGAATGGCTTGGGTTGGAAGGGACCTTGAAGCTCATCTGGTTCCAGGTTTGCAGAATGAAATGCCATGTGGGTGAGGTGCAGAGTCCCCCCCCGTCCCACAGCTCACTGCTACAGCGGGCACATCCTGCCCATGCTCCCCATGGATACTCACTGCATTGGGACCACCACAGCCACCGAGGATTAGAATGGTTTCATTGTCTATGACGATCTAGAGGGGACAAAGAACAGAGTTTCAGAGCGGGAAGGATGTGAAACCATCGCCGGTGCTTTCGGTGCGGCTTCCAAGCACAGCCAGAGGCAGGTTCTGACTTCTTGGCTGCACAGGTGCTGCTGAATGGTGCCTGCCCGGGGATGAGGAGTGGAGCTGGGATGGAGAGCAGGTTCTGCTGGGCCTGAGGCAGAGCAGGATGCAGGGTTCACCCCGCTGCCTTGTCCCAAACGGCTCACAAACCAGCTCCTCTTAGGGAGGAGAGCAATTACCCGTCCTGAGGCTGAGCCAACGCACAGGGGCCTTAACACCCCTCTTCAGATAAGGGTCGATGGGTTGCCTGCGAGGGTATGTGCTTGTAGCAAGGTTTGTTAGGTGCTGGTGGTGGGTGAGAAGCCCTTCACCTTCTTTTCCAGTGGAGGGAAGACATGTTCAAGCACGACCCATCCGATCTCCTCTGGGTCCCTGAGAGGAACCACACATTGGGAACCACTGAGTGTCTTCCCAAGGGACCATGAAGGGAAGCAGGGATGGAGACACCTGCACAAAGCTGGGTGACACCCATGAGCTCCTGCCCCAGGCAGGCAATAAACCAGAGCGGGCACAACCCAGAGCCACTGGAACCAAGAAGCAGGAGAGCGGAGCAATCAAAAAGGGCCCTGAGCCAAACCAACGTGTGATAACACTTGATTGATCTCAACTGCCACAGGGGGGTGATGGCTGGGTTCAAACAGCAACGTGTGCTCTAGAAATGCTCATTACAGTCTGAGTCATGTGCCAGATACAGCCCGGTACCTGCATCAGTGTTACGGAGATGAAAAGCTCACCCTCACCAAACAGATGGCTCGGGGGGGGAAACCAGGGCCCGTTGGGCAGAGGTGGTGAAGATAACGTGGAGATCAGGCATTAGCTTTCAGGCACGCTGCTGAGAGCTGCCTGGAAGCTGGGAATTAAGCTCCACCACGTTTACCTTTGGCAGGGTGCTGGTGCTGAGCTCACCTGAGACTGGCCGCCTCGCGGGTGAGGGCTGGGCCCAGAGATGTTGGGCTTGGACCAAGCCCACTGCTCCAGATCCAGCACCCAGACGTCGTTGCTCCTGCAAGGATGAGACAACAAGTATTGAGGAGACAACCGGGCTCTGTGGGCACGTGAAACATGGGTTCAGGGCAGAGCTTTATGGCAGAATTGGGTATTTTGGGGGCTGGGCCCTCAAGGGCATTCACCGTGAAGAGGCCAAGGGTGTGCTTCAAGCAGGAGAGCCCAAACCCTGCAGAGGTTTCCTTCTGAAACACTCCGAGCTACCCCGTGGTCACCACAACACGCTCCTCGCTTGCAGGAGCTCTTGTCAGAACCTTCCCCCCAGACTCACATTTGTCTTGATCCCAGGGAGCCCCCAAAGACGATCATTTTGTCCTCAATGACACAGGAGGAGTGTCCTGCCATGGGAGGGGGGCCATGGGTGGTCACGATGCAGTTCCACCTGGGGAAAGCAGGAGGAAGACATTCACCACTGGAATCACTGTCCCTGGAAGTGCTCAAAAACCATGTAGGTGAGGCCCCCAGTGACCTCAGTGGGTTAATGGTGGCCTTGGCAGTGCTGGGGAAGGGTTGGACTTGATGAACATAAAAGTCTTTTCCAGCCTGGTTGACTCAACGGTTCTATGAATGGCAAAAAGTCCTCAAGAACATGTTACAGAGGAAAACCTCAGGGAAAACCTCCAAAGAGGCAAATCCTAATGAAACTCATTAGAAATCCTGATGTGCTATAACCATTTCTGAAGCAGGATGAAGCCCCAGGGCCACAGTGGGTGTATCGCCCCTTTCAATTAAAGTTCACCCTCAACGATTTCCAACATGGTTTAATTACAGTGTTCTGCTGCCTCTGCTCTGTATAATGGACACTTTTGATGATGAGAAGTTCTCAGTGAAGAGGAGCAGGAACCATCGCTGCTTTGATAGAGCGTTTGCTCCTTTCTCACACAGCATCAGTGGGAAAGGCTGGTCTGAAACCAGCCAAACGGTGCTTAAAGGGAAAGGCAAATTCCTGCCATCTCTGTGGTCACTGCTGGATGCTCTAGAGCAGGAGCTGTGAGGGCAGAGATCCCTAACCCGGTGCGGGTGCCTGTATCACACCTCCCTGGGAGGCTGCAGGAGCTGGGAGGTTTGGACCACTGCTAAAACCCAAAACCTCCAGGAGCTGGGGCTTTATCCCCTCCTTTCCTCAGAACGACCTCACTGCTCACAGCCAAACCAATGACGTGTTTAAAACACACAGAGAGTCCCAGCATGGTTTGGGCTGGAACAGACCTTAGAGCTCCTCCAGCTCCAACCCCTGCCACGGGCAGGGACCCCTTCCACTGGAGCAGCTTGCTCCAAGCCCCTGTGTCCAACCTGGCCTTGAACACTGCCAGGGATGGGGCAGCCACAGCTTCTCTGGGCACCCTGGGCCAGCGCCTCAGCACCCTCACAGGGAAGAGCTTCTGCCTAAGAGCTCATCTCAGTCTCCCCTCGGGCAGGTTCAAGCCATTCATTCCCCTTGGCCTGTCCCTGCAGGCCCTTGTCCCAAGCCCCTCTCCAGGTTTCCTGCAGCCCCTTTAGGCACTGGAGCTGCTCTAAGGTCTCCCCTTCAGGAGCCTTCTCTTCTCCAGGCTGCCCCAGCCCAGCTCTCTCAGCCTGGCTCCAGAGCAGAGCTGCTCCAGCCCTCGCAGCATCTCCATGGCCTCCTCTGGCCTTGCTCCAGCAGCTCCACGTCCCTCTTGTGCTGCTGCCCAGCGCTGACCCCATGTCCTGATTCCCACCTGGCTGGCTGGGAACACTCAGGGAGTTTGGCATAGTTTAGGTGCAAGTCAAGAGCCATATGGCAGCAACCACCACCCAAGAGGTGCCAGACAGCCCCATACCCACGGCTCCGGTGCGCTCCTGTGGTTTTTGGCTTTTCATTTCCTTGTGTTCCAATAAAAGCCTGGCAGCCACTCTGGAATGAGACACACTGAGGAGAGCAGGACCACGCCGAGCTTCCCAGGCGGGCTCCGAGAGATGCCCTCCAGCATTCCTTCAGCTCAATTACATTCTGCAAGGATCAAAGCTGAGCTTTGAATCCAGATGTGCTCTTACCAGTTTTTGGAGGGTGAGTAGGTATGGATTTCATCGAAGAACCTCTCCGGCTGGTGCAGAGGGTAAGGGCTCGGCCGTGTCCACCCACCAAAAAGCACCAGCAAGTCCTTGTAGACCACGAGCGTGGCTCCAGCCTTGGGTGAAGGGTATGAACCTGGGTAAGAAAGAGAATGAGGAGGTCAGAACCCATGCAAGCACTGAACTCTGCATCGCTTGCATTGAAGTGAGACAACGCGGAGGCTCCACCTTTAAACCCCTCCATCTGTAACACTCCATCTTTATCAAAGGAAGAGGAATAGGAGGAAAGAGGCAAAATTAGAGCTGGGAGCCTGGGAAGAAAACGTCTCCTGCCAATTTGTGTCAGTGTAATTAGTAGGAGCCTGAAAGCGCATCTCATGTGTGGCAAAACTTCTGTCATTCACTGCCAGGAAATTGCTGCTTTCCAATGGAGCCCTTGAAATTAGTGCTTCAGCACGGAATCAAAGCAGTAATTACCTCCAAATCCTTCCTAACTCCTCTCCACGCAGGGGGAGAGGGAGAAGGAATCCCAATCCCAGTGCATCCACAGAGGCTCATGGCAGATCACTCGGGTACTCACAAGCAAACACTGAACCCCCCGTTTGCCAAGCAGCACGATTAAAGCCTAGAATTAGCAGTCACTGCTCAGGTCTGCAGAAGGAAATGCACCTCAAGCATCATTGACAGACCTTTGGTTTGGCTCTTTGAGGTTCAAAAGGCTCCACAAGGGCCTGAGACCTGCTGAGCAGCAGGATGTGAGCTCTCGGCCTGGACCATCACAATTCACTGTGCCAGCACCTCAGCACCCTCACAGGGAAGAGCTTCTGCCTAAGAGCTCATCTCAGTCTCCCCTCTGGCAGGTTCAAGCCATTCCCCTTGGCCTGGCCCTACAGGCCCTTGTCCCAAGCCCCTCTCCAGGTTTCCTGCAGCCCCTTTAGGCACTGGAGCTGCTCTCAGGTCTCCCCTTCAGGAGCCTTCTCTTGTCCAGGCTGCCCCAGCCCAGCTCTCTCAGCCTGGCTCCAGAGCAGAGCTGCTCCAGCCCTCGCAGCATCTCCATGGCCTCCTCTGGCCTCGCTCCAGCAGCTCCACGTCCCTCTTGTGCTGCTGCCCCAGAGCTGGATCAGGGCTGCAGGGGGGGTCTCCCCAGAGCACAGCAGAGGGGCAGGATCCCCTCCCTGAGCTGCTGCTCACGCTCTGGGGGTGCAGCCCAGCACACGGGGGGGTTCTGGGCTCAAGCGCTCACTGAAGCCGGGTCATGGGGAGCCTCTCATTGACCAACACCCCCACGTCCTCCTCAAGGCCTGGGCACCTCCTGCAGCCTGGGGTTTGCAGTTGCAGCCTCTCTCTTCAGCAGCTCTGAGCGAAGGCACCAACCACCACCGGCGCCGATGCTGACTGCCAGTGCCATGAGTCTCTTCATGAGAGCAGCTCTCAGTGAATCGGATCCCTCTGAGCTGCTGGGAGGAACCAGGTCAGGGTCTGCTGCAGAACCCCCCCTGCCCGCTCCAGCAGCTGTGTCACTGATGTCTTCAGTGCTGAGCCGCTTCCCAGGAGCAGCTAAACCCTCTCCAGCCAGTGCTGAGGCATCCGAGCATCCTCCTTCCTGCTGTCACCACCAGCACCAGGCAGATTCCTGCACCTCTGCAGTCACCCTTTCCAAATAAACCCCAAATACATCACCCCAAAACCATGGATGCGGGAAGCAGGGGCAGCTCAAGGGCACAGCACGTGGCCACGGGAGCACTGTCACCCAGTCCGAAAAGGCTGATGCACCAAACCTCTCCCCGCTGTCCCAACAGGACTTGGGAAGTGTTTTTAGCAGGTAATGACAAGCAGAACAGGGACTATTTTTAAAGGAAACCAGAGCAGCTATTTTAAGATGCTGCAGCTGAGAAAAGCGATTCCAGTGCGATGGGTTCCAGCTGGGGGGGGAGAGCCAGCCACAGAGGAGATGGGCACCAGGTCCCTGAGCCTTTCTCAAGAGGCAAACCACGCTTTGCTGGTGCTCTCAGGTGTAAAGTGTAGGGGATAAAGTGGTGCAGGAAACAATCCTTGTGCTGGGGCACAAGAGCTACACCCACAAACTCCTGCAAGACGGGAGTGCCAGAAGAAGGTCACATTTGGTTACTCTTTGTTCCCAAATTCCAGGCTTCCTGCTCATTCCGGGGCTGTGTGCAACTCATTAATCCCCAGCAGCAGGTTCACAGCCTAAATGTTCTCCCTGGTAGGGTATAAAGTCGCTGTCTCAAGCTTGGCATTGCAAACTGGGCTGTTAGGAACGTTCCTATGTGACTTGTAGAGAATCAGCTGGTTGGGTTCTCCATCGAGGAGAGCCAGAGTCATAGACTCATGGAATGTGTTTGGGTTGGAAGGGACCTAAAACTCCTCCAGCTCCAACCCCTGCCACGGGCAGGGACCCCTTCCACTGGAGCAGCTTGCTCCAAGCCCCTGTGTCCAACCTGGCCTTGAACACTGGGCACCTCCATCCTGGGATGTGTCGTCTCCGAAAGGGCTGGGATTGCTGGGAGTGGGAAGAGCCACCCTCCTCCTGCTGTAACCTGAAGGTCAACCCCAGCCTCAGACACCAGGATGGTTCCCAAATGAGTCAACAACATGCAAACAGCCCAGGGCAGGGGCTGGCCCCGGTTCTACAGGAAGCTTTGCCTGTTACTGGCCGTTGTAGGGGTGTGAATGAGCGGAGTCTCATTCCGCAATGCAGGAAAGGTCTGAATTATACCATCAGAGGAGAACTGGCCTCTCAAAGCCTCTTCCAAGCAGGCAGTTGGGTCCCTGCACTGCACAAGAGATGCAGGTGGTAACCAGGAGGACTGAAACACATGGACAAAGACTGGAAACCTGGAGAATTAACACTGCTTGTGTCTAAAGCTGCAGAGAGCTGCTGCTGCCACGGGCACCTCGGCAGGCCGAGCACCTCCTGCCCTGCCCAGCGCCAAGGGAAGGCAGCCTCTGTGACTTCAGGTCTCAGGTATGCGGAGGAGCAAAGGGACATCAAAGGGACTTGGCTCAATTCCATGGGGCCCCGTGACAGCCTGCTCCAGGTCCCAGCTCCCTGGAGGATGTGCTGAGCGGTGCTTCAAAGCCTGGCAGCAACGTACTTGACATGGGAGGGCTTCCTCCTCTGCGGGCCTGTGCTTCCCGATGGAACAGCTCCTGTTCCTCGCCACCGACTCCAGCGCCTGCAGAACATGGGGGTAATGGCACTGGATTGTGCCTGGGCCAGGGCGCAGCGCAGGTTTCCACACCCTGATAACACCGTCCAGCCCCAGCTCAGATTATCTTTCCTTAGGGATAAAGATTGAGGCGTGCAGAGGGTGCAGCACAACGAACTGCTCCTAAACATAGAAGGGAACGGCTCTTTGCAGCTGACGCTGTTTATTCAGTGGGGATGAGCAGCGAGCAGCTCGTCTCAGATACTGTGTTCTCCGCTTGATGGATTTTCCTGGCGCGAGAAGCAGAGACAGACTTTTAAAACAAACAAACAAACAAAGATCCCTGGCTTCCAGGGATGTTTGGAAGAGAAATTCCAGCCTCTGATCGCTTCTGACACGAGCTCTGGGCCTATCTCTTTAGGATCTGGCCCTATAAGCAGTTTTTAAAGCCCATGTATTCAGCCCTCTAATGCAACCGGAGCAGCACACGCAGAAATCAGTGACCACAGAAGAAAAGCCTGGCTGAGAGAGCAGGAACGGCCCAAACCCCCCCGTGTGCTGGGCTGCACCCCCAGAGCGGGAGCAGCAGCTCAGGGAGGGGATCCTGCCCCTCTGCTGTGCTCTGGGGAGACCCCCCTGCAGCCCTGATCCAGCTCTGGGGCAGCAGCACAAGAGGGACCGGGAGCTGCTGGAGCGAGGCCAGAGGAGGCCATGGAGATGCTGCGAGGGCTGGAGCAGCTCTGCTCTGGAGCCAGGCTGAGAGAGCTGGGCTGGGGCAGCCTGGACAAGAGAAGGCTCCTGAAGGGGAGACCTGAGAGCAGCTCCAGTGCCTAAAGGGGCTGCAGGAAACCTGGAGAGGGGCTTGGGACAAGGGCCTGTAGGGACAGGCCAAGGGGAATGAATGGCTTGAACCTGCCCGAGGGGAGACTGAGATGAGCTCTTAGGCAGAAGCTCTTCCCTGTGAGGGTGCTGAGGCGCTGGCCCAGGGTGCCCAGAGAAGCTGTGGCTGCCCCATCCCTGGCAGTGTTCAAGGCCAGGTTGGACACAGGGGCTTGGAGCAAGCTGCTCCAGTGGAAGGGGTCCCTGCCCGTGGCAGGGGTTGGAGCTGGAGGAGCTTTAAGGTCCCTTCTAACCCACCCCAGGCTGGGGCTCTATGAAGCAGTTTGCAGCTCTGCAATGTCAGAGTGTTTCAGTACAATCCATCTGCAGAAGAACAAGACGTTTTGGGGGTTTTCACACCAAGGCGCTGCTGTTGTGTCCTGAAGAAGCGGTAAAAAGCCAAGTTCCTTTTCAGAAGGAAAAGTGCGACCCTGCTGATGGATGTCACAGCAGAAATGAGGCTAAAAGCATGGCTCAGACTTACTGCACTCAGCCTCTGAGCTCTGAAAGCCCAGTCTCCAACCTCTCCTTGTGCAGGAGCCGGCTGTGTGGCTGCTGTTTGAACCTGTGCGTATCTCCAGGGGAGCAGCAGTGAAAGGGGGAGCTGAAACCTCCTCGTGCTCAGCCTGGCTTTATCAGCCTGGCTTTGAGGCTGGCAGAGACGTGAAGATGCCAAATCACAGGTCCTGGGCTGGAAATCCCAAACCTCATCCAGCCCAGCACCACCTCGCCTCCCCTCCATCACACAAAGGTGCATCCCAAGCGTGCCTGACAGCATCAAATAACCCAAGTTTTCCCCCCTTCCCTGGGAAGGGAAACCAGAGATGGAAAAACTAATAGTGCCTCGCTTCCCAGGCTGGGATGTTTCCGCAGCTCTCTGCAGAGCTGCCCAAAAGCTTTGCCCCTGTCAGCAGTTCCTGAGGGTTCCCGAAAGGAAGATGAGAAGAAGCTGGTGAGCAGCGGTCCAGAGGCTGGAATACAGCGGAGGAGCATCCCAGCTACCCCAGCATTAGAATTAACTCGATGCGGGAGCCAACGGAGAGCTCCTGGGAGAACAGTGGGTACCTCCATGGCACACTGCACACAATGCACTACCCTAACTCTATCCCCAAGTCAAACTCACTGAGCTCTTGATTCAGTATTTGACCTTCACCTGGTTTCATCCCCAAGGCCCTCAAAACAAGGCACTGGGATTACAGACGTTTCCAAGGCTGGCTTTGACTGGCCCTGCCTAAAGCTTTAAGCTTTTAAGAGCCAGGAAGGTATCATTTTCCCCTCCCAAAGCCACATGTGATTTAGCGTTCCCTCAAATCTGGCTTCGAGAAAAACCTCCAAATATTCCTTGCTTGGAAGTAAACAGGAATTGAGCTTTGCACAAGTTTAAAGAGAAACCGAACGCGATCCTTGTGTCTTCCCAACAGAGAGACAAAACCTTTGCAGGCACATTCTGCTGCCTGAAAAACCCCTTTCAGAGAGGGGAATAGCAAACGCAGAGGTTTTCATAGCGAACGCAGAGGTTTTCTTGCAGGTTAGGGGGGGATGCAACCAAACCTGACGCCCTTCCCACCACGCTCTCCACGCTGAGTTTCCACCCTCCAGTGACACATTGGTACAAGCCCAGTCAAACCCATGGTGCTGAACCCAAAGAGCTGGTTTCGTGCAACCCTTTGGAGGCGGAGGAGCAATCCCCGCCGGGGAGGCTCCGTCACCCCCAGTGCTGCAATGTCACAGGCGTTTGTGTGCTTCTCTTTTACCCAGGAAATCCGTGCATGCTGCGACTCGGAGCCTGATCAAGTGTTGAAAAGGAGAGGCCGTGCCCTGGGAAGCCCGCGGAGCAGGATCACTGACTCACCCTGGGGAACGCTCAGCCGTGTCCTGACGCAGCACCTTGAGCAGACAGCGGCAAGATAAGAGTGGGGAACACAGGGGGGCTTTGCCTCCTCCTCTCCTCATGCTGCAAACAAGGGTCACTGCAGCAGAGAAGCTGTGGCTGCCCCATCCCTGGCAGTGCTCAAGGCCAGGTTGGACACAGGGGCTTGGAGCAAGCTGCTCCAGTGGAAGGAACTGGATGAGCTTTAAGGTCCCTTCCAACACAACCCATTCCACGGTTCTAATTCACCTCGATGCTGGAGAAGAGGTTCTATAGAGCCAAGGGTGAGGTCACCCCATGCTCCCCTTCGCAATCACCTCCCTGCTTCTGGGAACTGCAGCCCTGGCTCTGCGGTGCAGGGCGCCGCCGTTGCAAAAGCTACTTTGCCCTGGAGGTGGCTGGAATCAAACCAGGCAGCACCCACCTCCCTCTGCTTTAATGCTTGTTTGCTCCCAACCCCTGGAAGCGATACCTGCCCTGCAGACTCCGGAGTGAGTGCAGTAACAGTCTGACATCCCACACAGACCAGCCCTGCTGCTCATTACCCAGCTCAGCGGAGGGGGGGGATCAGCTCCCGCTGCTCCTCTTCCCTCCAGGAGGCAAACGGAGAGATGGAAATTGCTGTTATCAGATGACACGAGGCCGTAATAACTGGCTAATTGCAGGGGAGGGATGGAGGGATGTGTGGGGCAGCGCAGGAGCGTGCCCTGGCCCTGCTGAGCTCCACACTTTAGGCTCCAGTCACGCTCCCGTTGCGTTCGCCGCAGCGGGAGGGAGGCGGCTGAGGCATCGCAGACGTCGAAGCAGCCCCAAATTACCGGTGTTTCAGGAAATGCTGCTGTGTAATTTGGTGAGGTTGGAGCTACCGCGGGGCTGAAGAAACCTCAAATGTCCTTTCAAGAGCATCCTGTGGGCACGGGCAGAAATGTCTACTCGAGTCAAGCGCACGAAGCTCAGCGCTCAGGATGCGCTGCAAGGGAAGCGCAGCTCCTCACCGAAACCCCAACATCGACCTGCTGGAAGCCCCAGCACAGCGCACAAAGGGATACTGAGTCCAGCTCTTTGCATCTTCCCTTTAACCAGCCCTTCCCTCATGTGCTGCTTTCCCCATCGCCTTCCTTTTCAAGGCATCAGTTCCCGCACTGTGCTCCCTTCACACAAGGGCTTGCTTCCCCCCCCTCATTCCAGTAAATCCAGTGCTTAATGCCAAATGTGCTAAATATTTCATGTCAGGAATAAATATTCACCTTTTGGCCTGCAGACAAGCATGAGTTAGTGCTTTGTCATCCCGGGTGCCTTCCAGAATTCAGATTTTACAGCAGATGCTTTTGGGAAAGAGGTAAAATCCAGCTACACAGCGGGAGGATTTAAACAGACTTTGAAAGCACAGCTTGTATAGACCAAAAAGGGAACAGAGCATCTTCCAACTCGAGTTTTGTATACAGAATCCTGGTGGATTTATCCCAAAGCCAAACACGCAACAGCGGCAATAGCTAAAAGAAGGAAAACTGGAGTACCTGCAGCCCTGATCCAGCTTTGGGGCAGCAGCACAAGAGGGATGTGGAGCTGCTGGAGTGAGGCCAGAGGAGGCCATGGAGATGCTGCGAGGGCTGGAGCAGCTCTGCTCTGGAGCCAGGCTGAGAGAGCTGGGCTGGGGCAGCCTGGAGAAGAGAAGGCTCCTGAAGGGGAGACCTGAGAGCAGCTCCAGTGCCTAAAGGGGCTGCAGGAAACCTGGAGAGGGGCTTGGGACAAGGGCCTGAAGGGACAGGCCAAGGGGAATGGCTTGAACCTGCCCGAGGGGAGACTGAGATGAGCTCTTAGGCAGAAGCTCTTCCCTGTGAGGGTGCTGAGGCGCTGGCCCAGGGTGCCCAGAGAAGCTGTGGCTGCCCCATCCCTGGCAGTGTTCAAGGCCAGGTTGGACACAGGGGCTTGGAGCAAGCTGCTCCAGTGGAAGGGGTCCCTGCCCGTGGCAGGGGTTGGAGCTGGAGGAGCTTTAAGGTCCCATCCACACAAACCCGGGATTCCATGATTCTGGGAACACCTCCGCTGGGATGTGTGCCTGCCGGCTGGGATGCCTGGGAAGGAGCTCTTGCCGATAGGTGTCAGCACAGCCTGCCTGAAGCCTCCGAGCAGGACTTTTCCGAAGGCTCCTCAGAGCAACTTCAAGCTGACAGCAATGGGATCGCAGGGGTTTATTCCACTGATCCCAAAACGGGGCTGCCCCTGAAGGTGAACACGGGGAACGCTTTGAGAGAGCTGAGAAAGGAATCACTTGGTATAAACCACGCAGGGAGCTCATGGTCAGAGGACCCTCCATGGAGGGCGGCACCAGGATGCCGGCAGGAGCCGGGGCAGGCTATCAGCTTCCTCAGCAGCACGTGAATCCTGTGTGAGATAACACCAATGCAAACACGCAGCCTGGGGGGCTGGGGCAGCCGCTGGAAGGGGTTTAAGCTGTATTTCCTCAAAAGGAAATCAAACAGAAGGCTTCAGAGATGCTGCGGATGCTCCAGCAAATACCTCGGCTCCACTCAGCGCAACGCGGGTGAGCCCGTATCCGGGTGTCAGGGAACAGTGAGAGCCCTGAAAGGGAAAATTCCTTATGGAAAAGTAAAAAACTCTTCAAAATCAACCCTGAAGAAGAGGTTTGGAAGGGTTCAGGTCTGCAAGAGGAGGAAGGAGATGCTCCTCCTCATCACCCCAACAGCAGGTACCCAGCTCGCAGGTGCGTCAGCCCTTCAGGAGTTCCCAAACTCAGCACCATCAACGAGACCCAACTACTTCTGTGTCTATATA
The DNA here is from genome assembly GCF_963264785.1 of Psittacula echo. Taxonomy (NCBI): domain Eukaryota; kingdom Metazoa; phylum Chordata; class Aves; order Psittaciformes; family Psittacidae; genus Psittacula; species Psittacula echo. Next base: position 7,946,083 of record NC_137753.1, read on the forward strand.
AGGCCTCCGAAGCCCAAGAACCTATTTTTACGGATCACGGGCTCCCTATTGACCCACAGGCTGCAAACAGTTTTCCCCAATTTTGGTATAACCACCTCGAAAATCCAGCAGGGTTTTCAGAGGGCCGGAGAGTCACGTTTCCAGTGAGCACGTATGGTGCTGGGAAGCACCGTGCACCCAGCAGCCCCCCTGTCCCTGCCCATAAACTGGGACCAGGGAGGCTAAAAATTCTCCCCATCCATCCCGGAAAAAGGCCAGAGTGGGAAAAATTCCTCTGTTAATCTCTGGAGGAATGTGCGCCCAGGGAGGGTCTCTCTGGGAATCTAAATCTGACAGGGTTAAAGCAACAAGCCATTTCTCATATTGTTCTGCTCCATCATCACAGAATCTCAGCCTGGTTTGGGTTGAAGGGACCTTAAAGCTTCTCCAGCTCCAACCCCTGCCACAGGCACGGACCCCTTCCACTGGAGCAGCTTGCTCCAAGCCCCTGTGTCCAACCTGGCCTTGAACACTGCCAGGGATGGGGCAGCCACAGCTTCTCTGGGCACCCTGGGCCAGCGCCTCAGCACCCTCACAGGGAAGAGCTTCTGCCTAAGAGCTCATCTCAGTCTCCCCTCGGGCAGGTTCAAGCCATTCCCCTTGGCCTGTCCCTACAGGCCCTTGTCCCAAGCCCCTCTCCAGGTTTCCTGCAGCCCCTTTAGGCACTGGAGCTGCTCTAAGGTCTCCCCTTCAGGAGCCTTCTCTTCTCCAGGCTGCCCCAGCCCAGCTCTCTCAGCCTGGCTCCAGAGCAGAGCTGCTCCAGCCCTCGCAGCATCAGGATATCTCAATGCCAGGTCGGACCAGGTGGGATCAGGGGAGGGCAGCACAGAGAAAGCCGTGCAGTGCAGTGGTTTTCAGATGCAGTGCTCACAACCAGGAGGCACGGGTGTATTTTACTCCCTGGTAGCAGCAGTCCACATCCATTTCCCATCGCGCTGACCCGATAGGGAGTTCAAGAGCTTTACTTCTGAAGCATCTAAACAACCAGTCTCTGCAAGCAGGCAGCAGATTCCCAAGAGCCACAGTGACCCCTGGGAAGAGGATGGGAATCTTTTGGCTTTTCCTGCCTGGCTCAGTGAAGGCATTTGCAGGATAGATCGTTGCAAACAGTAGATTGCACACCCCTTTTGCAATGTGTGTGTTCTACTTCTGCAGCCCTGGCTTCATTCACGCTATGCTGCTGGGTGTCCATCCCAATGGGCAAAAGCTGCACTGCACACAAGTGATGCTGGAAAACAACAGATCCAGACCAAAAACCTGAATCAGAGGTTAAACATAAGCAGGCAGAGAGGCCACGAGACCAGAGCAGGCAAACCAAAGGGAGGGTAGATATGTTGTAAACCTAAACCCGCTCGGATTAAGCATCTAATCACCACGCAGAGCAATCCTATTGAATCAAACAGTGATGGATTAACATGCTGGAAGCCAGCCCGCCACGCACAAGCTGTGCTTTGCCAATGGGACATCACACCTCCTGGCAGAAAACAACCATTCACCTGCTGGGTTTCTGATCTTCCGTCTCTTGCCCTTGGAATAGTTCACATTTCACACCACAAAGTTCATTAAAGCCACATTTCCAAAGCAGCCACGCGAGGAAGGGAACAAAAGAGCACCCAAGCCTGCCTCACACAGACTAACCAAGGGACTGAGAGGCACCCCAGCTCCGCGGAGCCGCAGAGCCTGCCAAACCAGCTCCAGGCTCACCCTCAGAAGGGCACGAATGAAGTTGAACCTCGCCATTCAAGGCTGAACGTGGAGCTCCTGCAGGGAGCAGGGTGGAACTCGCCGTTCCCAAACGCAGCAGACCCAGGTCCCACTCCCTGCAACGTTGTGTTTTGCAAGAGAGGTTGTTTAAGGTTTGCACACATGCAGTTTTCACCCATGAGCAGGAAGCTGTGCAATGGGATGACCTTGGTGTGCTGTGCTTTGGGATGTTTCTACATGTACCATCAGGCAGATCACACCAGTTACCAGGAGTCTGCTTCAAAGGAGGCACTTTGCCTTCTTACTCCTGCACTGCTGCTTACATTTTGGAATGGCTTCATCCTCCAGGGCTCCTTGTCACTCCCAGCACCACGGGACGGGGGATTTGGCTGTCAAAGGCTACTACAACTCTGCACGAGTGGTTACTCATCTCCTGGTAAACCTGTGAGCTAAAAGAGGGGGAAAAACTCCATCTATTTAAATCAGGGAAAGCAATTCCAAGCAACAGCACCCATCCCAAGGGATGGTGTAGAAGGAAGCCCAGGAACTCCTGGCTGTGTTACAGAAGGGCAGTGTGTGACAAGCAAGCTCTGGCCAGGCAGCAGCCTCACCACAATTAAAGCAGAGTTTCCAATGGGGTCAAGTCACTCTGGGCTTAAGGGCTCAAAGAGCATTTTGATGGTGGTGGGAAAGGCAGGGATTGGTTTTGATGATAACATGTAAAGTTTTAGCCCTACAAAGGCAGAAATACAGCTACTGAACTGAAAGGATAATAAGAGAGAAATGAGCCAGACCGGGAAAAGAGCTGGGGAAAAAGCTTTCCTCTCCTCCAGGATGCATTCAATACAGAGGGCTTGCATCCCTGTCATTAACCTGTTCTACTTTGAAGCACCAGACACCTGCAGCCAGCAGCTGCAGCCTTAACTAGAGGTGTTATTGTCCGCCAGGCACCAGCTTTCCACTCCTTTTCATTCCCAGGAGGGCAGCAGCTGTGGTGTGGCTGCAGAGGTGATCCCAGAGCTGAACAGTGAGTTTGGCATGGCTGTCATTAAAAAGGGATGTTCATCGCTGCACCGAGCTCAGAAACACACAATCACAGAGTGACGGTTGGAAGGGACCTTAAAGCTCCTCCAGCTCCAACCCCTGCCACGGGCAGGGACCCCTTCCACTGGAGCAGCTTGCTCCAAGCCCCTGTGTCCAACCTGGCCTTGAACACTGCCAGGGATGGGGCAGCCACAGCTTCTCTGGGCACCCTGGGCCAGCGCCTCAGCACCCTCACAGGGAAGAGCTTCTGCCTAAGAGCTCATTTCAGTCTCCCCTCTGGCAGGTTCAAGCCATTCCCCTTGGCCTGGCCCTACAGGCCCTTTTCCAAAGCCCCTCTCCAGGTTTCCTGCAGCCCCTTCAGGCACTGGAGCTGCTCTCAGGTCTCCCCTTCAGGAGCCTTCTCTTCTCCAGGCTGCCCCAGCCCAGCTCTCTCAGCCTGGCTCCAGAGCAGAGCTGCTCCAGCCCTCGCAGCATCTCCATGGCCTCCTCTGGCCTCGCTCCAGCAGCTCCACGTCCCTCTTGTGCTGCTGCCCCAGAGCTGGATCAGGGCTGCAGGGGGGGTCTCCCCAGAGCACAGCAGAGGGGCAGGATCCCCTCCCTGAGCTGCTGCTCCCGCTCTGGGGGTGCAGCCCAGCACAGGGGGCACACAGAGTCCATTCTGCAGTTCTCCCTTCAAGGCTGGAAGTGGCAATGAGCTGCACTGAATTTGGAAGCTGTTTCCAGCCCTGCTTCTCCCGGCTTCCCTCCTTTAGTCCACTCTTCTAAGAATCTGTTCTGCTACAAAACATCTCACAAACGGTGTCTCAGGGGCTGGAGCAGTGCCCAGACTGAGAAATGCTGCTCTAGGGAGGCCATTAGCACCGGCAGGGCATGGTTTGGGGGGGGGTTTAATCCCCAAAGCAAAGCTGTGCCTTGGATCACTCACTACGTTACCACGAGGTAAGTCATGCTGCAAGGGGAACAGAGGAACACGGGGTCAGGGCTGAGTGGTTCAGTGATGAGTCTCAGCCCATTCTGGCTGCTCAGAAACAAGATGATGCAGAACATAACCCAGGACAGAACAAGCTGCAGCTCTCAGGAGCTCTTCAGACACGGTGGGGTTTAAATCCACACAGGAGGAGGTTTGTACTCCCCTAATGAGTATTTACCCATGGAAACCCCAGTGATCCCTTGGCAGGAAGGTGCTGCACTGATGTGTGGATGTGGAGGGCTGGATGCTGGCTGGATCACCCCTGCACAACCATCTGCATCCTTTGGGAAGTGCTTTGCTGGGGCTCATGTCCCCTTTCAGCTCCACAAAGCTGACATCCCTGAGGAGGAAGCTCATTGCAGACCAGGCCCAGCATTCTGAGACTTCACCAGCTGCTCTGAGCACTTGCCCTGCTTTCTCCAAGGGGATGATGAGAACAGGGCTGGGTTTTTTTTGGCTCCAGGCAAGGTTTTTGCAGAGCTTTATCAAGGGCAAACCGCTCCTCAAGCACCAGGGACCACATCTGATAGAAACACCTGGGGCAGGTGACAGCAGAGCCTCTCCTGCCTGCTTTGGGCTGTTAGCTCTGTTGACATAACACCATCAAAGGCACCTTCCCCTCGGCTCACAAGGGGAAAGCTGAGCCTTAAACTCCAGCAGCTCCCACTCAAAGCACTGAGAGGACCTGGGGGAAGAACAGAGCCAAGAAGAACCAACAACCAACGTGGGAGAGGGCTTTCTGCACACTTACGGTGTTGGGTTAAGGCTACTTGGGAGGTTTGCAGGGCAAACTTCAGGCTGATGGGCTCTACTCATTTACAGGCTAAAGCAGGGAGCATCAGCTGCTCTGATGTGGCTGTGCCTTGACACTGAACATGGACAGAGGGATCAGAGCATCGAATGAACAAGGTTTACCTCCAAGGCTGGTTTTATCCTCAAATCCTGAGGGAGATGAGCGGCTTTCCCCTCTCCCAGCGAAAGCAAATGCAGCGTGAGTGCAGAGAGAGCAAAACACCAGGAAACAGGTCCTGGAGTCCCACCTCCCCGGCGGAAGGGTGGGCACATGGAGAGCCTTCCATAGCAAACAGGAAGAGCGGAGCCACGAGTCTCCTTGGGTCGCCTGATAGCACAGCGGGATCTCACAGTGGGAAAACACACAGCACCAAGGGGGGAACTGGGGCCTTTCCAGCTCTCCTGCCTTCAGAGATAGGTGGAGAGGAGATGGGATCGTGCTTGGCTGTGGATGATAAAGCAGAAACAACAGGGAGGATGTGCAGATCCTGCAGGACTTCAGCTCACGTTCCTCTCCCTCAAAGACCTGCTCTTTATAACACCATTCCTTACTCTGCCAGCACAGCAAAAGGCTTGCTTTGGGAAAGAAAAGCTTTCCATCTCTGTCCCTAAGGCCCTGGGAGCATGGGCAAACCTCCGGGCATTTTTCTCTCTGATTTATAAAAGGTATTTCCCAGTCTGGTGCAGGCAGAGGCCAAGTGCAGGGCTCCTGAGGAACATCAACTAACAAATACAGGAAGGGAGAAAGTCTGCAGGAACACACAGTCTGGAACAGCACGGCAGGCCAGAAGGAAAACTGCCTGCGGATATGGATACACCTCGAAGTTATCCCCTGCAGCCCGAGGAGGACACAACACGAGACAGAGATGATGGCGAAGGTCCTGAGTCAGTGCTGGCGGCCGAGGCAGCCTCTGCCAGCAGCAGTCATTGCAGAGATGGAAGGGATCTCATCCAGAGTGCTTCACAACCACATGGAAACAGGACAAACCTCCCCTGCCACCAGTACAGCCTGCATCAGCCAACTCCAACCCCACGCCAAAGCCCCCGCTGTGGGAACCCCAACATCCCCCATTGCATGAAAACCTGCCAATCTCCATCCCAAAGGGGGCTGGTTTCTTCCCTGGCTGTTTCAGCTGCACAAGAGCTTGTTTTGGGGGAGCACCAGAGGATTATTGCCACCAAAGCCACCCTGTGTGTGTGCCCTCGCTGCGGGAGCGGCGTGCTGCAGCTTGCCTTAGAGTGGAGACTAACCCTTGCCTCCAGCTGGATCAACAGACTCCAGTGTAAACCACCTCCATCAGGTTCTCCTCCGTGCAGATAGGCTCCAAGTCAAACAAGTGCCCAGGTTAATTATGCAAATCAAGAGAGAATAAAGCAAGCATCCCTAACACATAGAGAAAAGGCTCCTGCCTCCCAGGGACCACCTACCCCGGGGTAACATTGCAGCCTTCCCACGTAATGCCAGGGCCATTAATTACTGCTCCCCTCCTGCTCTGGCAAGGCTCCTATGTGGGAGTGGAGGAGGTGGAAAACAGCTCCAAAGTGGCCAAAAGAGCTTGAGGGAGAAGAGTTGAGAGGCATTCCTGTTCACGTGCCTAAAATAGAGATCCTGCTGCCTTTACGCCCTCCTTTGTAGAGCGTTGAGCCCCACCAGGAAAAAGCACTACATAAAAGCCAGGCGTTGACTCTCTTGTTCTGCTCCAGCCTAATAAGTCCAAAGTCAATGCCATTGTTTTAGATCTAAGCACAAAAATACTTTGAAACCTCAAAAATTAGGGTTTTTGGAAGCAATTATCTCCCTCCTCCTCTCTGAGACTAAAAGCAACACAGGCCAATTACTCCTTTGAAGGCTAAATATTTACTGCTGGGTGAAGAGCAGCAGCTCGGGCTGGAGAGGAATTATCCAGCTCTGATGTCATCTCATGCCTACAAGGAAGAAAACCCAAAGGAAAAACAGGTATGAATAAACAACAACAGAAAAGTCCTTTGGCGAGGGGAAAGGATGAAGTTGGTTCAGCTCACCCGTGTCCAAGGCATCTAGTGTGGCCCTGGCACTGTTCTCCCAGTCTCTTTAGGTGGCCCTAGACAGGTCTCATTAGATAAGATGCTCACACTTAACGGGGATGCAAGCAGAGCGTGAGCCAAGCTCTCTGAGCAAGAACTGGCCTTATGGAACAGCCGGTGCCTTATCCTGGAGCAAGACCTACCCTATAGAGTCCGTAGGGGCAGGTGTGGGAACTCCTCAAGCTCCAGCAGCAATTAGCCTGCACACAGCGAGGGTTAATCCATCACTGTCAGCTCTTGTAAAGAACAACAGCTCTCCTGCCTTATTTAGCTCTGACTCCCGAGTTTCAAAGCTCTCAGCTTTTGCCCCCTCCAGCCACTATTCTTTCCCAGGCAGCGGGTGCCAACCCTCCCGTTAAGGGCACCAAGGGATAAGAAGAGAGCAGTTATGTGTAAGACACAAAAAGGAGAGCGGTGATGTGTGAGATACAAGCAGTTATGTGTAAGATAGCACCAGGGGCACAGGCAGGGAGTGACTCATCTCCTCTGCAGACCAAGGAACAAGAGCTCTCTGTTTGGGGAGCCTGCCTCAAGTTTCAGTTGCGATCCCATCTCGCTCCACGCGCTCATGACAGCACGCAGAAAGATTTCCTCGGGGGATCTTCCCATGGGACTTAACTCTGACACATATTCCCACAGGACTCGTTCTTTTCAAAGGGTAACCTGTTAGTAAGGCACTGGCAATCTGACTTGGTGAAATACCAAGAGGGTGAGTGAGCGGAGCTGGGTGCCGGCGGCTGGAGCCATGGACACGACTGCGAGTCGTGCCCCGCATTCAATGCGACGGAAGAACTCGCTGGGCTGGAAGAATAGATGTCCTGGGTCAGAGCAGAGGTCTGCAGGGCCCAGTATCCTGTTTATGCTACCCATGGCCTCTTCTCCACCCCTGAGAGCAGGGAGGTTGCTCCAGCAGGGAAGGGGGAAGAGTGAGAGCCACTTTTCACATACATGCAGGCTGTGGTTGCTTTTCTCTCAGTCCACGACTGGTTAACTCTCACCTGCAAGCATCATGCAGTGGATGTGCAGATGCAGAAGTCAAACTATGAGGAATTGCTGGGTATCAGTCCGCACAAGCAGCCATCAAGCACTGAGTTACATGTTAACATGTCAAAGTGACTCCCAGCAGACACCAGGAGGCAGAAACATCTGGATTTGGGAGGACTTCATATAAGGGAAAGAAGTGTCAGACAAGAAAATACAACTTTAAATAATAACTGAATAACCCACAACACCGAAGAGTACAATGGAGGAGGATCTGCACCCAAGCACACACATCAGCAAGGAGTGGCTGCTGGATGCTGAGCTCCTTTTGTTCCTCCTACTCTTGGTTACACATCAAGCTCTCACTGCTTTAACATTGACTTTCCTCCCCCAGTTCTTCTGCTTGTCTCCAGAGTTATTTCAGTCAGACTGAGAAGCAGAAGGAAAACAAGCACAGTGCATGTGGGACATGTGGAGCCTGAACCCCAGCGGGGAAACCAGGGCTGGGGCTCTCCTGCCCTGCGCATGGGGACTGCAGGAATGTACCTGCTTTCCCACGCTGTGGGTAGCCCGCACGGGCACGTCTCCTCCACTCCTCAACATACCTGAGGTGGCAGCTACCAAGGTTATGAAAGGATACAAATCTCTCAGCTTTAAGACATCAATTATTAATGAAACAGGCTCTTGTGGTCCCAGGGAAGTGTCACTCATCCCGCATGGCACGAACCGGCACCGAGCTGCTCCTCCAGACAAAGAGGAACAACCCAGCACGGTGCTGCAGGTAGGAGGATACTGAAGTCTGTGGCCAAAAAAACCCCAATATCACCTGAAAACTGGTCAGATAGTGACAAACACATGGGGAAACGCAGCCTGAGAGCAGCCATCGCAGGGCTGAGGTGGGTTCTACACGTTTGATAGTGGCATTTCTCACCTGATGCCAGGGGCCGGATCCACTCCTTGCTGTTCAGGTCGAGTCTCCAGAGGTCGTTGAAGGCAGCGTTACAACTGCTCTGTGTGCAGCCACCAAACACGTACATGGACTGGTTAGAGTCGTAGTAACACGCACCTGGGGAACAGAAACACATCAGGCAAGGCCCTGACATTTGTGTTTTGGGGTGAAAAGAGAGATCAACCTCCCCTCTGGCAGGTTCAAGCCATTCCCCTTGGCCTGTCCCTACAGGCCCTTGTCCCAAGCCCCTCTCCAGGTTTCCTGCAGCCCCTTTAGGCACTGGAGCTGCTCTAAGGTCTCCCCTTCAGGAGCCTTCTCTTCTCCAGGCTTTCCTCCCATGTCAGACAGAACAGCAGATGGGCTGCCCCAACTTCAATAAAACCATGGGCCAGCTTAGGGATATCCCTGAGCAGCATAAACCTCCAGCAAGAACCTTATCCCCTCAAGGAGAGCTGCTCCTGAAAGTGCAAGGAAAGCTGCCTTAGAAGCCTGCAGTTAATGAGATCAGCTATGATTAGCACTCAGCACACCTCTCTTCTCTGAGCTCATTCCTGTGATGTCCAGGGTCACCAGGACTAAGAAACCAGCCTGTGTACCCAGCCCTTCACTTACTGCTTTTTCCAGATCTGACAGCATGTCAGAGAATTATTTGGGTTGGAAAAACCCTTTAAGCTCTTCCAGTCCAACCGTTCCCAGCACTGCCAAGGCCACCCCTAACCCATGGCACTGAGGCCTCGTCTCCACGGGGTGTGAACCCTTGCAGGGACGGTGACTGCAGCCCTGCCCTGGGCAGCCTGTTCCAATGCCTGAGCACCCTTTGGGGCAGGAATTGTTCCTCAGCTCCATCTAAACCTGCCCTGGTGCAGCTTGAGGCCGGTTCCTCTTGTCCCATCCCTTGTTCCTTGGGAGCAGAGCCCAGCCCCTCCTGGCTCCATCCTCCTCTCAGGCACTTGTAGGGAGCCATCAGGTCCCCCCTGAGCCTTCTCTTCTCCAGACTGAACCCCCCAGGTCCCTCAGCCGTTCCTCATCAGACTCTAGACCCTACTTTCAGCATCACTGAAACACATCCTACACAAGCATTCCCTCTGCTCCTTATGGGAAAGGATTAAGCAGCGAGATGGGGAACAGGGAGCAAACACAGCACTTGACAGCCCCCCAAAGATACCCAGGGAAGTAAAGTGTGTTTGGCCCCAAACCAAACTCTGCAGGAAAAAGAAATTATATGCAAGTGTCTGCCTTTGGCAGGGTCCCATGGCACCCAAGCACCTCTGCTGGGAAATACATTAAACATTAGGGCAGAGAGGACTTGCTCAGCTTTTCTGCCTTGGAGGATGAGGAAGATTCAGACGTGTTCAGAAAGTCAAACCCCTGCAGCTACAAAGAGGATTTCCCAAGTTCTTCATTTCCCTCCTCAAATACAACGAGCCCCATTGACTTCATAGAATCCTAGAATGGTTTGAGTTGGAAGGGACCTTAAAGCTCCTCCAGCTCCAACCCCTGCCACGGGCAGGGACCCCTTCCACTGGAGCAGCTTGCTCCAAGCCCCTGTGTCCAACCTGGCCTTGAACACTGCCAGGGATGGGGCAGCCACAGCTTCTCTGGGCACCCTGGGCCAGCGCCTCAGCACCCTCACAGGGGATTGCTCCTTCCTGCAGTGCTGTTCAGAGCTGCCCTTCAGTTCAACAATAAAAATAGATGCAGATGATGTGACCTGAGGGGACGCGGGATGCTCGGGGCTTGCACAGACAGAAAGGCTTGTTTTCCTTTTGGAAACAGCAGCCAGAAAAGAGAAGAAATGGAGCCTATAAAAAGAGCATCTGGAGCAAAAGGCTGATAACCTACTTTTGGCAGCAAGAGAAAAGGGCTCAGAGCAAATCCCCACGAGAAGTCCCTGCTCTCAGCTTTGCTCTAGGCCAGTACAAGCACGTCCCTGGTTTCCAGTGATCCAACACCACAGCCCTACTTTTGCAGGCTGGAAGGAGGTAATTCCAGTGTGGAATTGCTGTGTAACACATCCCACCCCTATGTACACCAGTGACACTCATCCTGCTGCTAGCTCAGCACCATGCTGGGACATGATGACACCTGGTGGTCTTTGCTGAAGGTCCCACGGTCTGATCCCCTATTGAAAAGCCAGCAGCCCTCATGCCCTGGGCTATTAGGGATGAGTCCAGGGTGCTTTGCTGACCACAGGGCAGAAATGGGGGAGCTGGGGATATGGGGTGTGCTCATAGGGTGAGACCACACAATCTATTCCTATCTACAATGTATTTACATGCAACTGAACTGTCTTCATCCCAGCCCACATCTTGGTGAAGGATTTAATACCTCTAGCGCCACGGCCCATTGCTTTGGAGCTCTGTCTGGGTTGGAGGATATGTAAATGATGGTGAAGTGCATGTGCCTGGCACAGGATTGAGGAAGAAATCACGATGAAGAACAGGTTTAGTGCTTTAGCTGCTCCCTGAGACTCAGCCCTGCCCCATTTTCACACAGCAGACCCTTGGAGGTCACCTCCACCCAGCACAGGGTGAGGTGCTTCACACCCTAAGCCCATGCAGTTAACACCCAGCGCAAAGCAACGCTGGGGCTTTTCTACTTCACCTTTCAGGAACGGCTTAGTCCCTTCAGAAATCTAATCCCCACCTGAAGCATGACACGGTGAGAGCCTCTTCCTCCTCCCCACACCAACCCCTTGGCAAGCTCAGCCTGCACACCACAGCCCAGCTCCTCTATTCTGTTGGAGGGGAGGTGGCAGCATCCTTCTCCTTTATTTGGCTTCAAACCCCAGGCCAGCCAGGCAGGCACCACGAGGCATTTTAATCCGAGACCAAAAGAAGTTAAACTTACTGTGCCTTGCTACTCCTTGTAAAGCTGCTGAAGCCGAGGAAGGCAGACTGGTTTGGGGAGGAAAAAGGACATTAGGGGTCAGGGAGGAAACGAAGCACAAGTGAAAGCTGCAGTTTAAACCAGGCTTGCAAAGGGGGTAGAATAAATGAGGGGAGGAGGGTGTGAGTCCCTGGTGCCCAAAAAAGGGTGGAGAACACTGGATTTTGGGTTGATTTGTGTCAAGTGCCAGTAAAATTCAGTGTCCTCCATGTTTCGATACTGCAAAAACACGGATCTTTGTAACTGGAAACGAGGGCAAGAAATATTTGGGCTGTTTGAGGATGCTGATACCCAAAGAGAGCACAGAGGCAGCTGGATTTGAACGTGTTCCTGTTCACCCTCTGTGCTGCACCACAAAGCATCAGAGACCTTTGCCTGGAGCACGAGATAACTGAAAGGAAGATCAAGCGGGAAGGGAAGACTGACGGCAGAGCACATGCCCTTTGTGGTAACTGCCTTTTCAAATGTCGAGTACATCAAATAAAGTCACCCAAGTTCAAAGCCTGCATTCCCCATTGGAGAGAGGGGAAGGAGTCAGCTTGGCTATCGGAATCCCAGTGCAGCTAAAGGCTTTCAGCCCTCAGTGTCGGCATTCCCAGGAGGAGCCGGCCAAGCTGATGCTGCAAGCGTTGTACATGGAGCTGCTGGCACTGGGATTGGAGGTAACCTCTCCACACCCAACCACACTTGGCACCGGAGCTATGGACGGTGGCGCCGAGGAGGTCGGGCTGCAGAAGAAAGCTCCAGGTCCTGTTTTACACCAAACCACACGGGCGCTGTGGCGTGATAAACACCCAGCACTGCTCAGAAAGCCCAGCTCCACACATCTTCAGGGGGAACAACCCCACCAAGCCATCTCCTTATGCTCTAAACCACCATTTCCCTGCTCCTTGCAGCGCAGGAACTCAATGCAATCAAAAGGCAGGGCTCCATTGAGCAATGCTGGGTGATACGAGAAGCTCTGGTGTAAAGCAGCCCATCCTGTGAACCAAACAACATTCCAGCTTCCCCCTCGCCCCTGCCTCTCAGGGTGAAGGCAGGGAATTGCTTTCATTAGTCATCACGCTGCTGCCACGCTCCCCAGACTGCATGGAAAAACCAGAATCAGGCTTTAAATTAGTCACTCTTCCATCAAAGGATCAATATTCCTGGCACAACGGGCGGCATTCCTCCGCTGCTTCCCCCTTCCTGCATTCCTCCTGACGTGGCATTCTGACCGGAGCCAGTTATTTAACCACATGAGTCACTGCCCTGCTATGATGTTTGTAGGTTCATACTTTAGGGCTAAAAAGGAATTAGATGACTCCTGCAAACATGAGACGTGGTGTTCGGCTCAAAAACCTCCAAGGGAAGTGTTTCTCTCACTGAGGTGCGATATTTAGACCTGAAAAACCAACATTATTGCTATAGGTTGATGTTCTGCAGCTTTAAATCCTTCATTAAAGCTACAGCTCTTCCCTGAGGTTCGTTATCAGTTGTGTGAGCTTTGCCAAACGCTCCCTCCCCACGAGACGAGAGGAAGGGAACATCCATTCATTATTCCTTATCAAACAGTTCTGCTGTTCCTCCCTTCGGAACTGAGAGAAGACATTTTGACCTCCAACTGTTTAGAATTCTCTTGCTTGTCCTTTTATGCTCCATAAGAGCATTTGTGGGATAGTTCTAATAAATCCTGGAAGCCAGACAGCCCTGACCACTGTTTTGGTGCCAGCTCCTGCTGTCTGTTGCCTTCAGTGGCTCGTGCCTGGGAGATGATGTCTTCTACATGAACTGGTGCATTACTCACCCCTAGAAAGGGATTTGTGAGTCCCAAACCTCCTGTTCTCATTCACCTCAGCATCTCAGTAGTTTAAGTTTAAAGATTCAGTTGGAGTTTCTGCAATGAATCATTTGCAGCTTCAGTTCAATGCAGGAACCCACCAACACGCGACACTTTGGTGGAGGGAAAGCAGCTACTGCAGATCTGCTTTAAAAAATCCCTTTAAATCAGCAAACAAGTTAATCCAGATTAGCTTTCTGCACAGAAAGTGCATTAATAACGCTTGGGGAGCAACAGAGGGCTGACCAGGGCCAGGACAGCATCAGAAGGCTAATCCAGATGACATGCTCCGAGGGCAGCAGCTTCAGGGAGACAACTCACGTTGGATGGAGTGTAAAAGCAAAGCCCCCAGTGGGCAGCAGGATAAACTACAGAGCACTCAGTGTCTTTGGAGCAGTATCAGGCCTGTTTCAGGAATTTCCAGCCAGCCTTGAAGCTCACAGGTTGAAAAAGGCTGCAAGAACTGAGGGGCAACGCACCCTGATGGGGAAGTCATTAATAAGCACCTTGTGAACACTTCACACCAAGCTATGAACAGTGGGGACTTGCATTCTTCAGGAGCACAAGGAAGTCTTTAAAGAGCTCCACGGCTTCACCAGAGATTCCTGCAGTGTCTCCTGGGGATGGAAGTCTTGTCCTATGGGACCCTGCCACCAGGCAGAGCAGGCTGAGGCAGCGCAGTGCTGCTGCACTACAGGCAAGTTCTATTTCAGTATCAACTCAAGGCCAGGTCGGACACAGGGGCTTGGAGCAAGCTGCTCTAGTGGAAGGTGTCCCTGCCCGTGGCAGGGGTTGGAGCTGGAGGAGCTTTAAGGTCCCTTCCAACATTAACAAGTCTGGGATTCTATGATCTTTTCCTCAACAGGAATGCTTTTTGCTGTTCTCTTCCAGAAACTTGGAAGCAGGGTGAAACTTCATCCATTTGTAAGCAGCATCAGCTGAATCACTTCTATCAGCAAATACACTTGTGTCTCATGTGTGGCTGTGTTTTAATCTGAAGGAAGCCATACTCGGCTCCCTACAAATCCATCTTCTGCATCTGTGAGTAACAGATCTGCTGTAAAAGCAGCCGGCACATGCCCCAAGCGTGGTGAGTGTGGATACTCAGTGGTGTTGATTTAACGGCCTGAGTCTAGCAGCCAAGTGAGGCTTCTACTGAAGAAGGCACAAAGCTCAGGCTCAGAGCTACGGGAAGAAACCTGCATGTAAAATACACAAAACCATCTTCTTCCCTGTGAGGGTGCTGAGGCGCTGGCCCAGGGTGCCCAGAGAAGCTGTGGCTGCCCCATCCCTGGCAGTGTTCAAGGCCAGGTTGGACACAGGGGCTTGGAGCAAGCTGCTCCAGTGGAAGGGGTCCCTGCCCGTGGCAGGGGTTGGAGCTGGAGGAGCTTTAAGGTTCCTTCCAACACAGATCATCCCATGATTCTATGAAAGCCAGAAAGCCAAGATCCCACCCCAGCTCCACAGACATTCCCAAGGAGCCAATAACCATGACAAGCAGCTACTAAATCCCCATCCCTGTGCAAAGCACTTGTGTTGGCAGAGCTGTGTGTTACTGTGCTGCAGTGACAGGGGTCTGCAGCACTGCTGGATCCCAAGGGATGCAGCACAGACCCCTGGGCTGCAGTGTCTGGTGGCAAACCAGGGTGAGCAGAGCTTCCCCAGCAGGTACTTACTGTGTGAGAAGCGCTGGGTGATGGGGGTGCCGGGGTAGGGGTAAGTGCGGCTCTCCCACTGAATGTTGCCTTCTTGCACTGCTTTGATAAAGCCGTGATAACACTGATGGGCCACGCCTGGGGAGAAACAGAGAGCAGCAAAATTGGGGCACATTAGGAACAAACGGTGCCTGCACAAGCAATGTGACAGCAGTTAGAAAGAGCTCCTGTATTTAGACAGGCTGAGAGAGCTGGGCTGGGGCAGCCTGGAGAAGAGAAGGCTCCTGAAGGGGAGACCTGAGAGCAGCTCCAGTGCCTAAAGGGGCTGCAGGAAACCTGGAGAGGGGCTTGGGACAAGGGCCTGAAGGGACAGGCCAAGGGGAATGGCTTGAACCTGCCAGAGGGGAGACTGAGATGAGCTCTTAGGCAGAAGCTCTTCCCTGTGAGGGTGCTGAGGCGCTGGCCCAGGGTGCCCAGAGAAGCTGTGGCTGCCCCATCCCTGGCAGTGTTCAAGGCCAGGTTGGACACAGGGGCTTGGAGCAAGCTGCTCCAGTGGAAGGTGTCCCTGCCCGTGGCAGGGGTTGGAGCTGGAGGAGCTTTAAGGTCCCTTCCAAGACAAACCCAGGATTCCATGCTTCTGTGATGAGCCTGTGATTATAAATAAGCTGGTGGAAATTTGGAGGTTTACAAAGAATAGAAAACAGGGACTGGGCAAACGCGGCAGTGAGCAATGTTCACTGAACCAATTCATTCTGGGAAAGGCCAGCACTTGTGATGCCTCCACAGAGCTGGTTTTCACTCTCCTCTGCTGCAGCTGAGCCCTGCTGTCCCCTAATCACACCCCGGAGGAGCTGCTGCCCTTCCCTTTACAGACTTTCCAGGACAAACAACCTGCACCCTCTTAACACCAGCTCTGTCAGCCCCCGAGCTGTGTATGGAGCACATGTGGCTGTGAGTGTGCTGAGAGGGGCTGGATCCTGCTCCCTGCCCAAAGAGGAGCCTCCGGAGGAGTTCTGTGGCTGAATCGAACTTGGTGGCTTGTGCTCCACTGCAGAGGATGCCACAACCTGCCAAGAGACTCTGCCAAGGATTTGCTTACTGGGAGCTCTGCGCTGGGAACAGCCCCAGTAAGGAATCACACTGGACAGAAAGCAGGAAGTTTTATTAATGAAACGCAGGGTCCTCAAGCAGCTGGTCCCGGAGAGTCACGCAGGAAACAGGATCTAACGAGAGGATTTGATAGCAGATGTATCCTGACAAACAGGGAAAATTAGCCGGGATTAAAGGAATCAATGCTTTACCTCGAGTGACCCCTCGCAGGTTGCAGCTACACTGCCCTTTTGGGCTGTGATGGCCACAATACCAGTACAGCTGCCCTGTACCACACATCCCCTGGGATGGGGACTCCAAGGCCAGCTCCAAGGCCAGGCTGTGCCTCGGGCTGCTCATCCCTCCCCTCCACTGCAGGGATGTTTCCCACAGTCTCTTACGGGGTGAATCACAGGTGTTTGATTCCAGCTGCATCCTTTGCATCTCTAAGGCTGCTCCAGGAAAAAGTCCTGGGTGAGAAAGTGCATCCAAGCAGTAACTCAAGGGCTGCTGACACTGGAAATCACAGAATCCCAGCCTGGTTTGGGTTAGAAAGGACCTTAAAATCATCCAGCTCCAACCCTCTGCCATGGTCAGGGACACCTTCCACTAAACTGTGTCACCTGAGGCCCTGTCCAACCTGGCCTTGAACACTGCCAGGGATGGGGCAGCCACAGCTGCTCTGGGCACCCTGTGCCAGCACCTCAGCACCCTCACAGGGAAGAGCTTCTGCCTTATCTCCAACCTGACCTTCCCCTGTTTCAGTCTGAACCCATCACCCCTTGTCCTATCGCTCCAGTCCCTGACGAAGAGTCCCTCTCCAGCATCCTTGTAGCCCCCTTCAGACACTGGAAGCTGCTCTGAGGTCCCCACTCAGCTTCTCTTCTCCAGGATCAACAACCCCAGTGTTCTCAGCCCGGCTCCATACAGGACCTGCTCCAACCCCTGCGGATCCTTATGGCCTCCTTTGGACTTGCTCCAACAGCTCCATGTCCTTATGCTGAGGACACCAGCACTGCACACAGTGCTGCAAGTGAGGTGTCATGGGAGCAGAGCAGAGGGGCAGGATCACCCCCCTCGACCTGCTGCTCACGCTCCTTTTGATGCAGCCTTTCAACCGGGGTGCAGGCTGCTGCTGCCCCAAAATGATGCAAAACGAGTCCTTTTGTGCTGCTGAAGTAGCTGTGCTTTAACCTCCAGCCTGTTCAACTCTGGGCAAGGCAGCAGGTGCCAGGAACCCGAGCAATGCTCTCACATGTGCAGAGGAGTCCACAACTGAGCCATCACCCCACACAACACCCAAAGGCATCTCTCACCTGACACTCTGTTTTCCCCTCAGGCAGTAGCGTGTCTCATTCCTCCACATTTACCTGTGGGCTCCTCTTAATCTGCTGGGGTTTAATGAAACCTGCACTCAAAGCACATGCTCTCAGTGGAAACATAATGGAAATGATTCAGTGTATTCCAGAAACACTGGAGCAGAGCACTCAGGTTACATCCTTGTCCAAACCTTACCTACCTACCTGTCATATCATACCTATCTAGCATTAAAATATCCCCATGAGGCTTCAGGATTCACACTGTGTGGAAGCAAAGAGAAGTATCTGTGTCTCAGGGCTACTCTTTGAGGAAGTGTGAATATGTAGATCTATGTTAATGCAGATTTTATGTACCACTTCTCTTCAGCAGAGCTGTAAGAACCAGACAGGGCTTTGTTTCCAGCTGAAAGCATAAGCTTTGGGAAGGTTATCACCAAGCAAAGTGTAAAGGAAGCACAATTTCAGCCATGGGATCTGCTGGGTGGTGGAGGGAAGCTGAGTGCCAGGTCAAGAGGGAGCATTCAAAAGCAACCTCAGTGAGCTGCTCTGTGCTGGGGTTTCACTCCTTTATACTTCAAAGAGGCTGAGGGGCTCAATTCTGGGATGTTATCAGCACTGCCTTGAGCAAAGGCAGTGACCTGATGGCTGGAGCTGCTGTTCTGGCACCTTTCAGGATTCAGGTTTCCCAGTTGAAGGGTAAAACAAGAAGTGAGGCTAAACCAAAGCAAAGAGCAGCTGGGTTACACACCGCCAGTAACAGAAATGCCCCCTCACTACAGGGCCCTGTACCTTTGATGAGTCGATACCACTGTTTGCAGACAAGGGCAGCAGTTTTGTGCTCCTGATATGGTGAGAGGAAGGAGAGGATATATTCCAAAACCTCTTCAGGAAGCTCCAGCATTGATCTGTTGTGCCTGGTCTCCTCCACCTCCAGCTCAGCATGTGGCTCATCATCTTGCTCCATTGTCCCCTCCACCACAGCGTCTTCTGGATCCACAGCCATGAAACCATCATCTTCACTGTCCGAGGAGCTGGCCATGGCATTCCACTTCACAGCTTCAGGAGGGGGAAAGAGACAACAGTGAGCTCACAAGGAACATTAACAGCACCAGTGGCCCCAGCTGGTTGGTTTGCACTGTGAGGCCAGGCAGTGATGGGGAAATAGATCCCCACAGAATTGAGAGCAACCCAAGGTGAGACAGGATGGAAACGACATCTCTGCAGCCCCTGCTCCCCTGTGAGACCAGTTTTGCCAGTGAGCCTGCTCTGCTCCAAGCAGCACAATGGGGGGAAATATCCCTGGTCCCAGCCCCCTTTAACACCCCCATTTTTTCTTTTTCTTCATAGAATCCCAGCCTGGTTTGGGTTGAAGGGACCTTAAAGCTCCTCCAGCTCCAACCCCTGCCACGGGCAGGGACCCCTTCCACTGGAGCAGCTTGCTCCAAGCCCCTGTGTCCAGCCTGGCCTTGAACACTGCCAGGGATGGGGCAGCCACAGCTTCTCTGGGCACCCTGGGCCAGCGCCTCAGCACCCTCACAGGGAAGAGCTTCTGCCTAAGAGCTCATCTCAGTCTCCCCTCTGGCAGGTTCAAGCCATTCCCCTTGGCCTGGCCCTACAGGCCCTTGTCTCAAGCCCCTCTCCAGGTTTCCTGCAGCCCCTTTAGGCACTGGAGCTGCTCTCAGGTCTCCCCTTCAGGAGCCTTCTCTTCTCCAGGCTGCCCCAGCCCAGCTCTCTCAGCCTGGCTCCAGGGCAGAGCTGCTCCAGCCCTCGCAGCATCTCCATGGCCTCCTCTGGCCTCGCTCCAACAGCTCCACGTCCCTCTTGTGCTGCTGCCCCAGAGCTGGAGCAGGACTGCAGGGGGGCAGAACGTGCTGTTCAACGCTTGCTCAGTTGGTGCTGGCAGTCGGGAAGGGAAGGACACGCTCCCTCCTGTCCCCCAGGATTTAGTGCTGCTGAAAGCTGCAATATCAGATCTTGTCCCTCCAGCTATTCCGAACATCTGCAGCGTAAGGTAACGCACCGACAGAAATACATCAGGAGATAAATCCACCTTAACAAGAGGCTGAGGCCAATTTCCAGCTGGCACAGCCTGCAGTTACCCTTTGCTTGTCACTGCACAACAGATCCCTGGACCTTATCTCCCAGGAGGCAGCTGACCTGTTTTGGGAAGTGGATCCTTTCCTCTTCCAGCACCATGGGGTAATGACCATGGGATGGAACATTATTGCACAGGCACCGATAGCTCAAACCAGAATCCCACTCATGAGGATGGCTTAAGGGCTTTCTCTCCCAGAAACTCCCATCACAAATTCCTTTTGCATCCCTTTTCCGGGATGCAGGTTATAAAGAAAGGCCCAAACCAGGGCAAATGACAGCTTGAGTTCCTCCTGACAGCATGCCATGCAGGCAGAGGCTGCCCACATGGACAACAATGATGGGATGCAGATCAACACAGTCCATGGGATAAATCCCACTTGCAGCAAGCCCAGGAAGCAAACCTGCTGCTCAAGAGGAAGACAAGAGGGTGGGCAAAGATGGATTCATCCATGGAACGTGTTTGAGGTTGGAGGCTTCGACGGGCAGCTCCCATGGAGGACCAGCAAGGTTAAAAAGGGTGAACAAGACATGGAAGGGTGAAGTCCACCATACGGTGTTCAATACATCCATCCTGGTGCAGAGCGGTTTAACATGAACCTATGGGTTGGTCATTCAACAACATCCCAAGTCACAAACCCACAGAACAGTTGAGGTTGGAAGGAAGCTCTGGTCCAAGCCCCTGGTCAAGCAGGGCCACCTAGAGCAGGCTGCCTGGACTGTGTCTAGATGGCTCTTGAGTATCTCCAGGGATGGAGAGCTCTCTGGTGACCAGTGACAGGACACAAGAAAGCAGAATGAAGCTGCTTCAGGGGCAGTTCAGCTTGGGTATTAGGGAAAAGCGCACTGAGAGGGTGCTGGGTCTCTGGAGCACTCTCCCCAGGGAAGTCCTCATGGCACCAACCCTGTCAGGGTTCAAGGAGCATCCCAGTGATGCTCCTTGTCATATGGTTTAGCTTTAGGTAACCCTGCGAGGAGGAGGGAGTTGGACTCAATGACCATTATGGGTCCCTTCCAACTCAAGACACCTTCAGACACAGCTCTCAGCCCCACACACTGCAATACAAGGAGGTAGCAGTTTGTTTTCACCAAACTCTCAGTACCACAGAAAACATGGATGGAAGGAATTTAAGATATTAGTTATGAGGAATAAACTAAGCTGTTGTAACAAGCTGCCAGAGATGCAAACTGCAGGGACTGTAGTGATAGGACAAGGGGTGCTGGGTTCAGACTGAAACAGGGGAAGTTCAGGTTGGAGATAGGGCAGAAGCTCTTCCCTGTGAGGGTGCTGAGGCGCTGGCCCAGGGTGCCCAGAGAAGCTGTGGCTGCCCCATCCCTGGCAGTGTTCAAGGCCAGGTTGGACACAGGGGCTTGGAGCAAGCTGCTCCAGTGGAAGGGGTCCCTGCCCGTGGCAGGGGTTGGAGCTGGAGGAGCTTTAAGGTCCCTTCCAACCCAAACCAGGCTGGGAATCTCCGACTGCCTTCCCCAGGGTTTTCCCAGCCTGGCACGCACACAAGAGCCATGGGAATAGCAGACAGCAGAGCTTCAGAGTGGAAAAGCTTTCCCTGACGACTAATTCCTGCTCAAACCCCGACATTTGACAGCATTGCTCTGCTTCTGTCAGCCCCAGGGGCTGTCAATCTGCAGTGGAAACCACGTCAAAATGAAACTCCCAGTTCCCATCCTGACAGATGCTCCAGTGTCTCCCGCGTCACAAATCCTTCTCCGAGACAATGTTGTGACAGAGAGGGGCTGGAACCCCACGCTGACAGCAGCAAACTGCATTACACAGCAGATAAAGCACCAATTCCCAAAGGTTAACAAATGGAAAACTAAGGGAAAAAAAAGAACAAGTGGAGCTGGGCTAAAAAACTGATTCAACCCAGAGGGTTGGGGCTTTTCCAAGCCAAAGCATCCATCACTGCGAAGAGCATGCACTGATTTCCATCCTGACACAGCATGGCAGGATGCCAAGCTGCCGGTATTCCAGCCTCGGGATGCGGGGAGGCTGGAGGAAGGCGGGTTGGGAAACTGGAGCAGCACATCCACCCAGGCAGAGGAGGTGTTTCACAACCCAAGAACGTGCTACAAACCCAAACAGGAGCCTGTCTGCATCCAGATCAGATCCAAGAGGACACCTGCAGGTGACAATGAGGAGCAGAAGCCTCGGCTTGCCAGGTTCCCACAGACCTGCTGTGGTGCTGAGGTTTGGAAGCAGAGGTTGTGCGTGATTCCCAACAGCTTTCATTTGCCCTTTAAACAACATCCCAAACCTGCTGGAGGACGTCAGCTGGGAAAGGCAGGAATGAACACCTGGCTAGGAGAGGTTTCCAATTATGAAATCCCAATTTCATCTCTCTGGAGTAGGTTTGGGAATAACACAAGTTCATCACAGGCGCAATCACAGCTTAGGGGTTAGAACAGCATCTCTAAGGCCAATTTAAGAAGACAGGAGGAGCAGGAAACCCCTCACTGCCTCAAATAGCACCTGATTGTGCACATCACAGAACCCCAGCCTGGTTTGGGCTGAAGGGACCTTAAAGCTCCTCCAGCTCCAACCCCTGCCATGGGCAGGGACCCCTTCCACTGGAGCAGCTTGCTCCAAGCCCCTGTGTCCAACCTGGCCTTGAACACTGCCAGGGATGGGGCAGCCACAGCTTCTCTGGGCACCCTGGGCCAGCGCCTCAGCACCCTCACAGGGAAGAGCTTCTGCCTAAGAGCTCAGCTCAGTCTCCCCTGTTCTGGCAGGTTCAAGCCATTCCCCTTGGCCTGTCCCTACAGGCCCTTGTCCCAAGCCCCTCTCCAGGTTTCCTGCAGCCCCTTCAGGCACTGGAGCTGCTCTCAGGTCTCCCCTTCAGGAGCCTTCTCTTGTCCAGGCTGCCCCAGCCCAGCTCTCTCAGCCTGGCTCCAGAGCAGAGCTGCTCCACACTTTGTCTGCCCTTACCAGGACACTTGTTAATATTATCAGTATTCCAATGCATCCACTTGTCTACATCCTTGTTTTCAATGTGCTTTAAGTGTCAAGAACCATCCTCCAGGCTTTCACACCGACCCTGTGCTGTGTTCGGAAGGAAAGCAAGGCCATAGCAAGCAATAAACCCAACTCCCAAAAGACAAGACGCTGTCAAAACAACCCTTCAAGCCTGACCTGTCACGGATGTGGATTTTGATCTTATGACATAGGAACAACAGAGTGGGAATAACCACCCCCGAGTGCAAAGCAGCAAAACCCTGTCCCAGAACCCTGCTCCAACACTGGAAAAGGGAAAAGCAAGCCAGGTAAGAGAGCTCAAGCATCCTGGGCAGCTCCTATTACCAGCTATTCAGCAGATCCACAGGAGAGCATCCCATGGAGGTGTTCTTCCTACATCAGAGCAGTGTTTCTGTCCCGCCTGCCCTTAGTGGGGATGCAGGAGGTGCTTTCTCACCCATCCTGGCTCTCCGGACGCTCTCTGCTTGCACCAAGCTGGGCTGCAGTTTGGCCAGGGGCTAAAATGAATCTCAGAGCACTCCAGAAGCCGCAGGGAAGGGATTGAAGCAGTTGTGTCTCATCCAAAAGTACAACTCCATTAAGTTGCTGGGATGCATCCAGCAGCCCCACTCTGCCTGGATCGATCTCTGTGTTGGTCACCACGAGCCCCTTGAAGCATCATATCCTATTTTGCACTCTTCAAGCCTCTGGTTTCCGAGAAGTGCCTTTATACTGCAGCAGCAGCAATGGTTTATGGTGTTCAGAAATCAGGCTGAAGCTCTACCAAGGAGGAATTGCAGCTACTTAAAATAACACATAAGGAAACGCTAGAAGGGCAACTGAACGGGGCTGTGCCAGTGCTGATCAGATTGGCCCTTCCTAAAAGCTGTGTCTCTGCCAGTTGGCACAACACTTTATAACTCTTTTCTTCCTTTCAGAGCACTTCAATTTTCCCTCTCACCCCTCCTGGAATTATTTAAGAACCTGCTATTTATTCTGCTAAAGTAATTACCCACTGCAGTGGAACAAACATCACAGAATGATGGCTTAGGTTGGAAGGGACCTTAAAGCTCCTCCAGCTCCAGCCCCTGCCACGGGCAGGGACCCCTTCCACTGGAGCAGCTTGCTCCAAGCCCCTGTGTCCAACCTGGCCTTGAACACTGCCAGGGATGGGGCAGCCACAGCTTCTCTGGGCACCCTGGGCCAGCGCCTCAGCACCCTCACAGGGAAGAGCTTCTGCCTAAGAGCTCAGCTCAGTCTCCCCTCTGGCAGGTTCAAGCCATTCCCCTTGGCCTGTCCCTACAGGCCCTTGTCCCAAGCCCCTCGCCAGATGAGGACTATTAAATGCGGACAGAAAGGACAATGAGGTTTAACACTTCTTGAAGCCTGATAATGGTATCAAGACAGGCTGCAGCTTGCTCCTGCAAACCCCCTCTTGACCCACCAAGGTTTTCCTACCTGCAGGCACCTCTCCTGGTTCCATGGACCCCCATTCACAGATGCAGGTGGCATCAGTGGTTCCCATCCTGAGCTACCTCCTCTTCTCCACAGCTCTCGGCTGCTTTAAGTGCCTGAAGAACCCGCAGGGTTTTCAAGTCAACAGATTTTAGTGGTGGGGGGGAAAAGGCTCCAAGGAAAAGCTCTTGACTGAAAAGAAGAGGCCGTACAAGAGGACTGAGTCAGAGCACGTTACGCATGAGGGAACGCTCATTTTCGCATGCCACAAAACACTTCTCTCTCCAAACATGAGCACAGAAGTGATGTTCTCACCCGGGGAAAACTAATGAAGGTGTGTGAAAGGACCCAGCCCTGCTCCGGCTGGAAGGAGACAAGGACTCTGTGAACAGAACAGTTAATTGTGCTTGGCAATCAGGAGCTCTGGTGTTCAGTTAGGGCTGGGAGATAGCAACTAACTCACTCCAGACTCTTCCTCAGCCTTTGCAACTGCTTATTGTGCTTGTCAACAGCCCCATTGGCACAGCAGGGGAGCATTTATGGAGATATTTAGACCTTTTGGGCTTATTCTCTTACCCAGTTTAAACTCTCCATCAAACAGACACATTTAATAGTAAGTTTTAGGCTGTTTTCCTTGCAAAACAAGCCTGTATTGGGAAGGGATTGTTGTGCACGACATTGTATTGTATGGTGCAGCTGTGCCATCAGCAGCAGCTTCCCCCAACCTCCAGTTTGGTTTTCCTACCATCAGTCACCCTACAGAAACCTCAAGCCCTTTTCTAGTGATAAAAGGGGAAAATATAGCGTATTTCCCAGCTAGAAGTGCTATTTAAAGAAAGCAACGGCACAGGGAGCAAAAGGTCTGTGGGAGCCACTGGATTCAGGGTAGGGATAAACACCGATGAGCACGATGATGTTTCCAGTCCTTCCAAACTGGCACCGGTTAAATCACCCCATTTGAAACCCAACTGCTGGAGAGGTTCAACAGTGGGGGGGGGGAAGCAGATATTAGTCAAGAAAAGGAAAACAAAGCCTCTGGAAAGCAAATGATGAACAATATCCTGTCTGTGGGGCTGTGGAGCATCACCCGGAGGAGCGGGTGAGACCTCGGGATCCCTGCACCACGCTTGTCTCATCCCTGCAAACCAGGCAGTTACAAGTACTTTGAAGCAGAGTTTTTCCCTTTTTTAACCCCCTTTAGCTGCTTTTCCACAGGAAATTGTGGTTTTGCTTTCACATAAGAGCCACAAAGCCAAAGGTTTCCTGAATTCCCTCTGTGAGCGTGAAGCTCAACTACAGACCTTGCGGCACAACCTCCCCTGCGTGCGCTTTGCCTGTTAAACCAGGATCTTTATAGAGAGTCCAGAGGCAAATTCCAAATGAGCTGACTTCATTCTGCAGTGCCAGCTAACCTGCACCACACTGGGATGAAACAGCATGAGAACAACTGAATGGTAACTGATATGGCTGTAATAAAGAGGTTTTGTTACCCGAAATCTTCCTGCTCTGGTGATGAACCAATTCTCAGCTCCTCCCGATTCCTGCTCAGTTCTAGTCTAAGCTTTCATCTGAAGTAGGAATATAACATTCTGCAGCAAGATTTATTGCACAAACAGCACAGCAACCTAAATATAAATCCTGCTTAACCCATCTTCCTAGAGGAGCACTGGAAATGAGAAAGGAAATTGGATTTATTATAGGAACACAAACCTCCACGTGGGTTCTGCCCTTGGTTTAGTGTACAGCTCAGGAGAACAAGGGGGAAGAGCAGAGGTGAATGATGCTGTGCTGCAGGTGTCCACAGCAGAATGGGACATTCCCATCTGCTGATGGAATAAACAGGACAAAAGCTCAGAATTGGCCAAAAAACTTAATAAAGTATTAACAGATCAAGAATTGGAGCAAGAAGCAAAGTCACCAGGACCATCCCTGCAGAAAAGTGCCTGGAGCACCCAACAACGCCACAACAAACGGTATTTGGAGACTTCCTGATTTCTTTTGACACTGTTATTAACCTGTAGAAGGGTGTAAGTTGTTTAAAACCTGTCAAAACCAGAGAAGCTGTGGCTGCCCCATCCCTGGCAGTGTTCAAGGCCAGGTTGGACACAGGGGCTTGGAGCAAGCTGCTCCAGTGGAAGGGGTCCCTGCCCGTGGCAGGGGTTGGAGCTGGAGGAGCTTTAAGGTCCCTTCCAACCCAAGCTACCCTATGATTCCATGAAACCCAGCTTGATAAGCACTAGCAGCACAAAAGAAGCTGTTGTATTACTTATTTTGGTACCACTTGAGCTCACACATGTGCTGTTGGCCGAGAAGCCTTGAATTTAATCCCACCAGGCATTAAATACATTGAACCTTTGGTTAAAAGGGTGATGCAGGTGGGTCAGGCATCTATACACAGGGCACTGTGCTCTTCGGGCTTCCCTGCTGGAAATTCCAGCCTCCATGTGTGCACCATCAACTCCAAATCAGTAACTGCTCAATGACATTACATCCGTCCAACCAAACCCCAGCAATATCCCTGCCTGTGGCACAGGGTTGGAACTGGATGATCTCAAGGTCCTTTCCAACCCAAACCATTCTAGGACTCTATATCAACCCTAGTTGGGGTTTTCCAAACACAGGAAGGGTCATTCCAGCAGCTTAGACCCAAATTTGGGTTGTTTTAAGAACTGCTCCTCTCTGGGGCAATAAAGGGCTGGTCTGCATCGAGGTTTGCCCATCCCCTCCACTGAACTCCCCCCCCACGTTGTAGGGCTGACCACGCAGCAGGCTTTGGGGCTCACGCACTCCCTCTGCCGGCTCCCTGCCAGCTCCTGCCGAAGCTTTCGCCTCGTGTGAACTTCATCCACCAAAACAAATCCTCAGGATTCAGTGCGCAAGGAAGGCAAAACTGCACACGAGCCAGCGAGCGAGTCCTGCTCCAGCAAATAACAGGCTTTGAGACTTGGAAATAGGGGGTTTACCAAGAAAATGGGCAGATGCTTCTCCCGTTGGAGCGCACGCTGAAGATAAACAGCTTGTACAGATAAAAACCGCTGATGGGATTGATTCAAACCTGTTGGTGATGATGCAACAGCAAGAACTCGGTAACAGCAGCAAACACACCACAGCACATCCTGAAAGAGCTGTCACCTTCCTCCTTCACTGAGGTAGCACAGCAGGGCTGGAGCTCATGGGCACCACTTGAAAGCTGCAGGTCAGCTACCTGGAAAAGGGCTTTGGCCAAGGGCCTGTAGGGACAGGCCAAGGGGAATGGCTTGAACCTGCCAGAACAGGGGAGACTGAGATGAGCTCTTAGGCAGAAGCTCTTCCCTGTGAGGGTGCTGAGGCGCTGGCCCAGCGTGCCCAGAGAAGCTGTGGCTGCCCCATCCCTGGCAGTGTTCAAGGCCAGGTTGGACACAGGGGCTTGGAGCAAGCTGCTCCAGTGGAAGGGGTCCCTGCCCGTGGCAGGGGTTGGAGCTGGAGGAGCTTTAAGGTCCCTTCCAACCCAAACCACTCTGGGGTTCTGTGATGACTGTGGGAACAGCATAAATGACACAGCACCCGCTGCTTTTCCACAGACATCTCTTTCACCCACCAAAGCCACTCAAACTGGTTCATCTGTATCCAGGTTTCAGGCACATGAAGGCAAAGTTATAGCTGAACCATGAGGAAAACATGTGCTGCTGACCTGAAACCCAGCCTGGGTCTGACTGCAGGAAAACCAAGTCTGAAAACACAAGTGTGAAACATCATTTCTCTATTTTCCATTTTCACCCAACCCAAACCACTCAGAAAACCTGCTCAGGCCAAAGAATTCCATGGAAATGTCTTTGGGAAGGGTTTGCTCACAGAAACTAGGAGGTACCCAAACCCACTGGCTGATTTTGCCAGGCTGCAGCAATGCTTTTCAGTGCAGTTGGGATGAATTCTGAGACAACCACATCTTTCCTTTGCACAGTAAAACCCAGTGACCCCAAACAGCTGCTCCCAGCACAATTCCCACTGCAGTCCCGGAGGTGCCCACGTGCAGAGCAAACACTGCCACAGGAAAAAGCACCATGGCAAGTGTCAGAGTCCGACCCGGCACACAACTTCCTTGGCCAGGAAAGCCCTGGATCACATCCACCTCCTCAGCTCAGCCAGCAAAACAGGCAGCTCAGGAATGTCGTTTCCTACCAATGCATCGCCTGTGGGTGAGTCTCTGCTGTCTGCAGCCATCGGGCTTTTTCCTCCTGGGAGCTCCTCTGGTCTGCAGCGTTCTGAGCTTCATTGAGGGCACTCACAGGGTGTTTCGTCCCCCTTTCCTGTCCTGCGAAACTTGGGGAATTTGAGGATCACAGAATGAATCCCAGCCGGGTTTGTGTTGGAGGGATCTTAAATCTCATCCAGCTCCAACCCTCTGCCACGGGCAGGGACCCCTTCCACTGGAGCAGCTTGCTCCAAGCCCCTGTGTCCAACCTGGCCTTGAACACTGCCAGGGATGGGGCAGCCACAGCTTCTCTGGGCACCCTGGGCCAGCGCCCTGAGACCTTCATCCTTTTGTTGACTCAAGCATAAAGGGACAACAGGATCAGGAATTAGTGAGAGGGAAGCAAACTGCATAAGCTTTGCTTCCAAAACAACCCTGACAAAAGGCACCGAGAGACAAGACACACACACAGCTCCCCACAACGTCCTTCAGCACTTCCAGAGACTTAAATAAGCAGCGTCAGTGCCCACACTGCAGCACTGGCCACAGATACCAGGCTTCACCCAGTGGGACAACCAGTCAAGATTAAGGCTTCCAACACTGCTGCAACATTCCAGTTTAATGTTTCACTGCGGGAACAGGGAATGAAGCTTAATGCTCAGGCAAATCAAGTGAAGCAAACACCAGGTCAAGGTCAGGCAGCTGGTCATGCCAAGTGCTCACACTGAAGCCTCTGGGTTCGCCCTGCGATGTGGTCTTTGGCTTAGCACCCGCATGGGAAGGAGGAAGAATGGGGAAGGATTTCAGTTTTGCAATGACCAAAGTTGCTCTGCAGCTGAATTCACACCCACAACGTTCCTCCATCCACTGAGAAATGTGAGTGACGAGCAGTCACCGGAGAGATTTCATCACAAGGGAAGACGAGCTCAAGGCTACTTCCAAGCCAAAGAGAAGAAGGATGCAATGGGAAAAGCCATGTCTTAGTGCAGACTCCGTAGCCAAGGCTCCGTTTAAATCAATACCCCAGTGTTCAGATGGTGCTGACTTGGCAGCAGCTGGTGCAATGGTCTGATTGTGGTGAGCAAGCAGGGCGCTGAGATATCTCACACCATCTCCACATGGACATCGGCAGCGTCTGAGCACAGCAAACAATGTTCTCCTGATCTTAACTCCTGGCTGCTGGGCTGTGACATGCACTGGGAGTGTAACACACTAACATGGGGTTTCATGATGTCCACTCACCTCAAATCTGCATTCCACCTTCAAACTAGTCTGTGTAATTCCTGCTAGGAAGCCTGTGATGAAAGCTGCCAGCTCTGGAGTTAACCATCTAGCAAGTACTGCCCAGGAGCAAGGCTGGATCACCCCACACAGAACTGAAGGGCAGAGCTGTTTAAACAGCAATTGCAACAGTACAGAAAGTATTTTCTCTCTCTCAATGGTGGAGAAAAAGGAGTTTCCATGGATAGATCCACACCCAGACAGAAACCCCTCTGGCCACAGAGCACTCACCTGCCTGACGCAGCTTCCAACACCTTCACACATGGCACAAGCACAGCATCGGATGTCCCAGTGCCGAGCTCGGGTGATTAACCCCATTTCTTAGGTACAGAAGCACCAAGAAGCTGAGGTCAAAGAAGCCCCAGGCAGCACTGGGATTACAACAGAGCATCCCAGCTCCCTGACCTGTGCTGAAGAAATGAGGCCACCCCTCTCCCCAGTTCAGATGAACATGGCACCAAGAGCTCTGAGTTTGAGCTGGAAACAAAGATAGGCTGATCAAAGAGAAAGAGGTGATGGGGAAGAGAGGAACATTTCTGAAAAGCAGGCACAGATTTAAGTGCTTGCCTTGGCAGCCATGAAGAGAGCTCACCCAGAGCATGCCCAGCCCATCACTGGGGTTTGTTAGCAGAAGATACCAACTAGGGAGGGTCAGCAGCCCTCAGTCTCTGCGATCCGAGCCTACGTACCCCTTTGTCACACTGGATGGAGAGAAGAGCGGTGCCTCAGGCTCTGCAAGCACCGGACGTCAGTGAAGGGCATCATCAGAGCCTGGTTAAGAGGCAGACACGGGTCTGGCTGAGGCAGCGCGGTCTCCTCATCACCCAAACCCCATCAGAGCCACTGGCAGTCTCCTGTAGTCCCTGTCAGTGCAGTGCTGGCACGAACAGAGGATTCCTTTAAGACCTTAGAGAGGTAAAGTGGATGGGGAGGGAAGGAGAAATACTTTCCTCTTTGGTGATACGAGCTTGCAAAACAGCCCGCAGGGTGGTGGCAGCTGCAACCCTGTTATTACAGAACAGGGAGGACTGCTCTGTGTCCCCTCGGAGGCTTCAAGGGACAAGGAAATAGGGATAAAGTCCCAGAGAAGAGCCACGCACTCGGTGTGAGGGGCTACAAACAGCATCAACAACCCCACCAAGGACAGACCTTCCAGCAGCTGAGCCCCCTCCAGGGAAACACAACCGAGCAATTCCATGTAAAACACATTTTCTGAGCCACCCAACAGGCTGGAGGAGGATTTGCTGCAGTTTCCACACAGGCTGGGAACTGGCTTCTCTTTTTATAGGCTTTTCTTTCATTCTTTAGCTAATGATAAAGGTGATGTTCTGAGGAGCAAAAGCACTGCCAGTCAGGGATGCATCACCATGGGGAAAGCAGTTCTTTCTGCCCTACATGTCATATCTCATGTCTAGCTCTTTAGGGAGGCTTCAAACTACCAGATATTCAATAGTAAGAAAGAGAAGACCCCAAAAATATAATGCAAACCCACATCATGTTCATAAGCAAATAAAAAATAAGGGAAGCTGAGAGCATCTCTGCCAGTCAAGAGCACTCCTTTCGAACTGATAACCACAGCCTGGCCTCACACTGAGCACATCATCATTACACAGCATGAAACTCCAGGATATCACAGCATCCAAAAGCCAGGTTCAGAGCAGGCTGAAGCATCCCACGTGTGCCTGTCTCCAGAACAGGTCACCACTGCTCTGAACACTGAAGGTCTGGGAGGTTTCATGGAGTCATGATGGGGAAAGAAAACAGCTGCCTAAAAACAAATGCAGGAAGAGAACATGTTCCACAGGGCAGAGGGAAGGTGGTGGCTCCTGGAGCTCAATAACTGCAGGATGGATGTGACAACAATGGCACAAAGTAGCTGCTTTTGGGTTTCTTAGGGTGTTTTGGGCAGGTGCCTTCACACAGTGGCAGGAGGAGCCAATGTGCAGTTGATAGCAGCGACAAGAGAAGGAAAGATTCACTGGAAGTGCTTGACTTATGCAGAGCTGTGCTTTTTGGACAGGCTCAGCACCCTGCACACATTCTGCCTCTTCCCTGGAAGCTCACCATGAGGATAACAGCACCAAAGGGGGCTGGGATCACAAAATACGGGGTTTGTTAAGGTTAACATGTATTTTGGGCAATGATCTTCAGCATTCAGTGACAGCCCCTTGGTCCCACCCCTGACCCGAGGCAGCAGGACACCTCCTAACACCATCCCTTCCAACCAGCTCAAATCAAAGCATCTCCGCACCAAACACAACTTGCTCTGGACACCTGGGGGACCCTTAAACGCATCTCGAAGGCCTGACGGGGCTGTCACTACTGATCTGAGGTTGGACAAGGCTGGCAGTGGAAGGGAGCATCCCCACACCTCATCAATATGAACCTCCTGAGAAGCCTCAGAGCAATTCAAGCGGCTCTGCCACCTCACCTTCAGCCTTCAGAGGACCACACTGCTACAAAACATGCACAAGCACAGGACAAAATAAGCCAGACAAGCATTTTAAAAGGAGTGTGAAACACAGAAGAGAGAGAGCACATGAGCTGCAGATGTTGCCTGTACTATACTAGATAGGGGGAAAACAAACATTTCAAGCCACAGATGTTTCAGTAGGTGTTCAGCAGGCAAACAAATACCATAGAACTGTGGAAGCAAACAGAGACCACAGCATGGTCCAGTGTGGATGAAGCAGAGCTCTAGGAGAACATCTGCAGCTCCTGAAGGCAGGAGCCCTGTTTCCTGCACGTTGCTCAACACAAGGCACAGTGTTCCATTCGGATGCGTCACCCTGCTCTCCTTTAATCTAAGACATGAGCAAGTTGAAAAGCGATTTTGACCTGAATATCTACACTACATCAAAAGCTGCATTAGCTGTTAATGGCAGCACAACCCAGATACCTCGATGCAGCTCCCGGGGATGTCACCAACTGCAGATGGTCCCACTCAGGTCAGAAAACGCACTCAAAAGGAGCTCCAACCTGGAGAAGCACCCATTGAGCACATTATCAGGGCCACTTGTCCTCTTTTCACAGGGTTTTATCTAGATTTGGACCAGATCCGAGCCTCTCTGCCTCTGACACCTTTTAGAAGCCCTCTCAGACATCCCCATGTGATGCTGCAGTTCAAAGCCAAGGGCTTGAAGCTTATTTACGTCCAACCTTAAGGACAATTTGTGAGGGCAAAGCCTGGCTCAGTGTTTTCCAGCGAAGCTTGCCATGCCTAAATACACAGGGAAAAAGAGCTTCCCTCCGAGGAGCAGCTCTATTTACACAGAAAGTGGGAAGCCTTTTCCAGCAGCCCTCACTCACATCCTGTGGAAGTGGCTGGAATGGGCAGTGGGTGAAGCAGGGCTTTGAAGCCCTGCAGAGACCTTTACAAACCAGTTGTGCACTGGGAACACAGGGAGAAAGGACCATCCCCTTCATCCCAGCGCTGGTGTCTCTGCTCCGGAGGGAACTCGAATCACAACTGGAATTCACATGCAGTGCTTGCAAAGTCGACGAGCGGAGCAGTAAAATCCTGTCAAAGCCAAGAGCTTCACTTCCCAACGAGGAAAAAATGCTGCTCGGGTGGAGTCAGCCATCAGTGAGAACAGCAGGTAACACAGCAGGAAAAACATGCACAAACATCTTCACTATGTGAAAACAAGCACTGGATGTGATTCTGTCTCTGCGAGGAGCAGGCAGGTACAAAAGACACAGTGAGGATGGGACACGGGGCAGGAACTACTCTCATTGCTTGCTCAAATCCTGCCCAGGATCCTGCTCTCTCCTCTCCCAGTTCTGACAGCAGGGAAAGACCGACCCAAGGGACACAACCCAAGGGAAAGCCGTCGGCATTGAGCCTTTCTGTGGCACAAGTGTAAGGAAAAAGGAAGGGGAGATGGTGGGAACAAGCAGGGCTACGGAAATGTGGGAATAACAGCGAGTCCCTTAACTCCTGAATTAACCATCCAGCCCCAAGAGCTGGCTCTTCAGCAGGGCCAAGCCCAGGCTGCAACTGCTGCGCTGCGATATCAAACACTGCATCAGCATCCCGGACCTGGGGCTTCACGAGGCAGAGGATGGATGCAGGCTCCGGTGGGTAAAGGCATCCTGCCATCAGGTTACAGATGTAAGCTCCAGTGCGATGGATTGTAATGCATGCTCCTTTCAGGAGAGGGGAGGACTCCCAGCTGCTGAGCTGCAGCACGAGCCAGGCTCCCCAGTGAGAACTAAACCCCATTTGAAGCCCAGCACCATCCCTGGTGCTCAGTGGGGTTATCCACACACAGACACAGTCCCCATGTACCGACGCGACCCACCACACCGCAGCCCAGCACTTCAGTCCGGTTCTCTTTTGTTCTTTACCACCCCCCCCCAGCATGAATGAGACTTTCGGTTATCAAGAGCACGATTCCAAGGCTCCTAACAAATGCCCTGCTCCATCTGGAAACCCAAACGGGCTCCAAAGGAGAGGAGAGGGCTGCACAGCATGAGCTAATCCTGCCGAGCCCCTGCAGTGCCTGCCCAGCCCAGCCCCGCCGTGACAAGGGAAACACCACTAAATGAAGCCATTCTCTCCTCACCCACCACAGATTAGCACCGAAGACAATGGCGAGGAACGACTCAAACGCCGCCGTGCCGATAAATCCCAGCCTCACCGATGCAATACAAGGCTTTGAGGACCAAAACAAGCGCAGGGCGAGCAGCACACACGGCACGAACGCGAGATGTGGCTTCGCAGGGAGTTAATGGGGAATAAGCAGAGGCTGAGCTTCACCTTTGTCTTTATACACGGAGGAGCCGCCTGTGAGGCTGGGGGCACCCCAGTCCCCCCCCGGCGCCCCCAGCCCGCAGCTCAAACGCTGGTTTTGGGGGGAAATCCAGGTTGGTTTAGAGAAAGGGCAGGTTTTACCTGTCCCCAGCAGGAACAAGACCGGAGGCTGCGTTCCCCTCTCCCGCCGGGCAAGGAACGGGCTTTCTCCCTTCAGTGGGGCGAGCAGCCCTCGGGGGCCGGGCACAGCACCCCCTAACCCGGGGGAAGAGGGGCTCGGCCCCTTCGCGGTGGCCCCCTCCGGGCGAGGCCTGGCCCGCCGCCGCCCCCCGGGGAAGGGTCAATACCCGCCCCACGGAGCCCGCCGCTCACCTACCGCCGCCCGCCGCAGCCAGGCCGGGCCCTCAGGGCTGCCGGCACCGGGTCCGCCGCGTCGCCCGGGTGACGGCTCGAACCGGCGCCGCCATCTTCCTCCCCTCCCTCCCCTCCGCCGCCAACCGCCGCTCCAGAGCGCACTGCGCAAGCGGCTTCGCCTCACGTAATGACGCGCGGAGGGGCGCCATGATGGGAAGGTCAAGTCGAGCCCGGCCGCCCTCCTTCATGTGGCGGGGAGGACGCCATGTTGGGGAGGTCACGGCATGGCTGGAGCGGCGTGGGCGCCATGTTGGGGAGGTCGCGCTGAGGAGAAGGCGCCATGTTAGGGAGGTCGCTCTGTGAGGAGGCCATGGAGCGGCTCCTGCTTCCCCGCGACCGTACTGTTTGCGGCTTTCCGGGCTTCCTCGTCGGCCCCTGCTCGGGGAGGCACAACGGGATCCCCGGTTCCGTGCCCCAGGCGTTAAGAAGCGGCCATGTGGGGCTGGGTGTGATGGAAGCTGTGGTGTGGAAGCTGAGGGGGAAAGCAGCAGCAGGAGGGAGGGAAGCTCAGCAGTGTTACTTGAGGTACTGAGGGACACGGAGGTGTCCGGGTGAGGGTTGTGTCTCATTGCCCCATTAAAGCAGCCTGAAAAATCAATGACTCAATGAATCAATCAATAAACCCTAGAGAAATCAATATATCAATAAAACCTAAAAAATCAGTAAATCAATAAATAACCAATAAACCCAAAACCTCAATAGATCAATCAATAAATCTACCAATAAACCCTAAAAAACCCAATAAATCAATAAACCCTAAAAACGCAACAAATTGATCAACCAATAAACCCTAACAATAATAATCAATAAAGCCTAAAAAAATAAATCAATAAACCCTCAAAAAATCAATAATCGATAAATCAATCAATAAACCCCAAATTCAATCAATCAATCTGGCAATTAACCCTAAAACCCCTCAATAAATCAACCAATAAACCCTAAACAATAAGAAATCAATAAATCAATAAACCCTGAAAAAATCCATAATAAATCAATAAACCCTAAAAAATACGATAAATTAATAAACCCCCAAACCTCAATAAATCCATCAATAAATTCACTTTTTGGATGGGAGCTGCAGAACCTGCCCCAAAACCCTTCCTTTTGCCCCCAGACGCTGCAGTTGCGCTGATGGGTGTTCATGTCCTGGCTGCTTTCAGCCTGCGGTGACCCAAGGGATTTATGGGCTCTTTAACCTTTAATGGTGCATTTAGAGGTGTTCATCCTTGGCCACCGAGCCTGCACAAGGCACAGCTTTCCCGGTGCTTCCTTCTTCTCTTTGCCTTGGAAGTGGCCTTGAGCTCGGCTGCGCTCGGGATGGGATCAGGCTGCTCGGGACGGCCGCTTCCCGATGGATGCAGGAGCGCTGTGGTGTGGATCCGGCTGCAGAGCAGCCCCGCTTGCTTCACGCTGGTTTTCCCTGTGGTAGGAAGCGGTGGAAGTCCTTGCCGTGCCATCGCTGGCCAGTGGAAGTAAATGGAAGGAGCTGCTCGATCCTGCACAGCATCAAGCAGGTCCTGTGCGGTGGAACCCAGAGCCCGCAGCCAGCGCTGCAGAGAGGAATTCCACTTCTCCCATGGCAACATGGAGCCCCGGGATGGGACATGGCTGCACTGCTCGTGGGGCTTTGAATGGGAAGGAAGAGCTTTGTCAGGACAAGCGCTGGGTGTTGCCATGGATCTACGCTGTGCTGGGAGCCTTCCTTGGCCTGGCTTCCACAGGGAAGCTTTGCCCATCCATAGGCAGCCGATGCTGTGTCCTGGTGAGGAGGGATGCAGGAGCTGGTGGAAAACCAGCGTGAAGCAAGCGGGGCTGCTCTGCAGCCGGATCCACACCACAGCGCTCCTGCATCCATCGGGAAGCGGCCGTCCCGAGCAGCCTGATCCCATCCCGAGCGCAGCCGAGCTCAAGGCCACTTCCAAGGCAAAGAGAAGAAGGAAGCACCGGGAAAGCCGTGCCTTGTGCAGGCTCGGTGGCCAAGGATGAACACCTCTAAATGCACCATTAAAGGTTAAAGAGCCCATAAATCCCTTGGGTCACCGCAGGCTGAAAGCAGCCAGGACATGAACACCCATCAGCGCAACTGCAGCGTCTGGGGGCAAAAGGAAGGGTTTTGGGGCAGGTTCTGCAGCTCCCATCCAAAAAGTGAATTTATTGATAGATTTATTGAGGTTTTGGGTGTTTATTGATTGATTCATTGATTTTGGGGGGTTTATTGATTGATTCATTGATCTGGGGGGTTTACCGATTGATTTAGTGGGTTTTTAGGCTGCTGGTATGGGGCAATGAGACACAACCCTCACCCTGGAGACACTCAAGAGGTGAATACAGTCGTGTCTGTCATGGCAAGAAACAAGAGAAAATAACTAAATGATGTTTTATTTTGGGTTTAAAGGTTGGGGCTGAACACTGAGGAGCAGCTGAGGTGTTAATGGAGCAGAGGTGGGAAGGACAGACGGGTTGTGTGACCGGAATGAGAATGGCTAAATGAAGGGAAACCACCCCAAAACCTCGGGTGCTCCCAGACTGACCCCGGTCCTCCCGCCCGCCAGGGGGAGCGGCAGCGCCGCCTCTCCTCCTGCCACCCCCGGCTCGGCCGCACGTGCTCGCCCGCAGCGGCTCCCCGCGCACGCGCCTCCCGCCTCACCTCTCCCCGGGCCGCTCGCAGCGGGGCGCGCATGCGCGGTGCGCGGCTGGCGGCGGCGGAGGGCAATTAAAATGGAAGATGAGGAGGTCGCCGAGAGCTGGGAGGAGGCGGCCGACAGCGGGGTGAGCCCGGCGGCGGGGCCGGCACCGGCGGGCAGCGGGGCGAGGCGGAGTGGAGCGGGAGGGACCGACCGCCGGCGGGGCGCGGTCAGAGGGGCGGCGGGCCCCGAGCGTCTGCTAGGCCTCTTAAAGGGACCGCGGCCTCGCTCGGTGAGGGGGGCTGTGCCGGCCCCAGCGCCTCCCGCTCGCCACTTCTCCATCCCCTGGTGCTGTGAGAGCCGCTCCCCGCCCCTCCGGCAGCCCCCCGGTGTCCAGACACAGTTCTCTGTCCTTCCGGTCGTGTGGGGCTGAGGGCAGGGCGGCAGCGGCCGGGCCGGGACAAAGCTGCGGGCGTTGGGGAGCGTGTGGGGGGGCTGCGGGGCGCTGGGTCCCTCTGCTGAGCGGCCAAGGCAGGATAAGCCACGGTAAGCGCCGCAGGGTGGGCTGCGTCTGCCGGGGGCAGGGTCTCAGCCAAAGCCCCTTTTCCCCCTTGTCTCCGTGTTAACGTGCTGCTTCGCTAGGACAAACCGTGGCTCGTAGCGGAGGTTCTCGCCTGCTGTTAATAGCTCCAGAGCTGAGGCTCTGAAGCGTGAAATAAAGCCATTACTTTAGCAGGAGGGTAGGTTGGGGCCTGTGGGGGGCTCACACCGAGGGAGAGGAAACCGTTTACCAGGCACACTCCTGTCTGAATGCGTTCATTACCAACCAGAGGGCAAAAGGACTTTGTAACAATGACCTGGTGAAAGGCTGAGGCTGCTCGGGAGATTGGGTTACGTCTGCCCAGCGAGAGGGTGGCAAAATAGAGCCTGTAACTCAACCCATCCCCGAGCCCAGTGCTTGCCCTGTGCCAGGGCCTGGGGAGCCTTGTGCTGGGTGGTGCGGTTCAATCGCTCCATGAAGGGACATAACTCATGTCCCCAGCAATGCTGATAGCTGTGGCCTTGAGTAATGGTTTAAAATTGTAGGGCTGCTCAGATCCCGGCCAGTGGTTGTCTTTCCTCGCTGTCCTTTCCAGCCTGTACCTTGTAGGTGTGCTTCTAAAGCCCTTAGAAGGAAGAAGTCGTTCTGACCCCCTTTTCCAGTCCAAACTCGTGGGGTTTTTGTCTTCATCAAGCTCTCCCGAGGAGCTGCTGCTGCTCTTGCAGCTGCTTTGGCAGTTGTCAGGGCTTGGGGTGCCTGCAGAAGCAAAGGTGTCTGCAGCAGGAGCTCCTTTTGGGTAAGACAAGGGCCAAGAGCTGCCTCCTGGCATCTGTTGTGATTTAGAAAGGTGAATTCCAAGCCCTGCCTGGCAGGAAGGAGCCCCTCTGCTGCTGCTGGTGGCTGCAGGAAGCATGGTGGGATGGAGTGGGGCAGCCCAGCCTCTGCCTGACCAAGGGTTTTCATGGTCTCAATGGATATGGATGCAGTTGGTCTGTGCTGCTGTAGAATCAGAGCTACCAGAGGTGAAGAGCAGAGGATCAGAGGGCAGGAAGAGGCCATGCTGCAGAGCAGCAGCGCGACTGATTCACTTGTTGGCTGGTCTCTGTGCCTGAGCCCTGCTGCTGTTGTGGGCCTGGAGCCTGGGACCTGCCCGAGCGAGATGGGCCTCATGGTGGAGGTGAAAAAGGATGCCCAGGGAAGGGGTGAGGTGGCCAGGTCGTGTCAGCGCAGGGTACCTACATCTTCAGACAGGCTGAGAACATCGGGGCTGTTCAGCCTGGAGAAGAGAAGCTGTGGAGACCTCAGAGCAGCTTCCAGGGTCTGAAGGGGGCTCCAAGAATGCTGGAGAGGGGCTCTTCATCAGGGACTGGAGCGATAGGACAAGGGGTGATGGGTTCAGACTGAAACAGGGGAAGTTCAGGTTGGAGATAAGGCAGAAGCTCTTCGCTGTGAGGGTGCTGAGGCGCTGGCCCAGGGTGCCCAGAGAAGCTGTGGCTGCCCCATCCCTGGCAGTGTTCAAGGCCAGGTTGGACACAGGGGCTTGGAGCAAGCTGCTCCAGTGGAAGGTGTCCCTGCCTGTGGCAGGGGTTGGAGCTGGAGGAGCTTTAAGGTCCCTTTAACCCAAAGCAGGCTGGGATTCTGTGATTTTATTCTTCTGCTTTTATCTCACTTGCCGTGAATTGGAGGTGGCACAAGACAGATCCCAAGAAGGCACAAGCCAGCAGCAGCCAGTGCTCAAGAGGAATATGCCATAAAACATAAGTCACACATCAAGGAGCAGCTTTAAACGCAGACTCTGCTCCTTGTACTTCAAACACTTGAGGACCGGAGTTGCTATCATTTATGTTAGACCCTTCAGCACATCTCTGAGGGAGCAGCAGAGGTGTAGCAGATCCCTGATGGGCTTTGGTTTATGTTGCTTGCTTCTCACTGTGTAACTTGTTAATATTCCACCCAGATGGGTTCCTTAGGACGAAGAGCACATCAGATGTTAGTGCTGGTCCTGTTCTGGGTGTTAGGCTTGTGAACTTGTGCACAAGGCCTTCAAGAAGGTGGTTCCAGCTTGCCCAGAGATGCTGTGGCCTCCCGGTTACAATTCACCTCCCATCTCTCTTATAGATCTGCCTTCCAACAGAGGCAGCGCTCAGATCTCTTTAAGTTAAGGGGAAACCCCCCAAGAAACCTGTCGCAGACCTTCTGCCTTGGTTTGGTCAGTCAAGTGGCTGCAAAGCAGCTCCTCAAGCGTGTCTGCTGCTCTTGAGGTTGCCTTTTTGGGTCTTCACACCTTCAGTGTGGTTTCCGTTTGTGTTTTACCCCCCTGTGTCACTGGAGTTCCCCAGTGCTTGCCAGAGAAAGGAGCAGCTCGGGGTATGTGCCACCCCCTGAGCAACTGCGTGCAGCAGAGCTCTGGGGGACCTCTCCATCTGCGTTACCCCATTGCTGCCTCCTTACACCTTGAAAACGCCTATGGAATGGGGAGGTTTTGCTGCTCTGTGAATTACGGGTGGAAAACAGGGTGTAAATAACAACTGAAGTGTCTAAATGAGGAGTCTGGGTTAGTAAACACTCGGATGACTTCATACAGGGCTTTTGTGTGGCCTGGCTGCCTATAGGGAAGAGGGAATCACGGGTGAGAAAGGTCTATTTGGGACACCTCAGTCTATTTACCTGCCTAAACCTAGTAATTAAGCATCAGGTGGGAAGCTGAGCTCCAAAACTGGGCTGGAAGCCCCATGTCCTGGGTCACAGGGAGCCCTCAGTCTTGAACTGGTGCCCTTCAAGCTATTCAGGGATTGCTTATTCCTTTGTTAAGCAGGATTTGTATCAGTGTCATCTGAATTAGGAACTTGTGTTTTCCCTGCACAGATTCTGAGTTGAAATCAGTCTGGCAGCCCAAAATAGGTTAAAAACTGTAAAACCTGATCCTCTGGGGTGTCTTTTCTCCACCTCAGTTTGCTGCTGATGGACAGTTTGCTCCCAGCTGCTGCATCCAACCTTCCCACTGGCCCTTCACACCTATCCCATCGCAGTCCAGAGTCAAAGTCCCTTGCTCAAGCTGCTCCTTGCTTCACTGGTCACCACCAGCACGAGGAACTCGCCCTGATGATCTGCAACCCAGCCACTTGGGGAGGGTGAGAGCAGCTGAATGTGTGTCACTGACCTTTGTCCCTCCTGTGTGGGGACAGGGGCTGTCGCCTGCTTGTGTTGTGGCACTCGATGAGGACTCAAGGTGGGGAAGAAAACCTCCTTTTTGTCATCTCTAAAGTGGTCAGAGGGCCTGGATTTGAGCCTGCAGCAAAGGCTGAGTGTTCCCTGCTTGTAAAGGTTTTAGCTTTGAGTTGCTAAATGGGATTGAAGCCCAGAGAAGTCGAAAGGGAAGTGCTTCCATGTGCAATGCTGTGACTCCAGTCCAGCTTGTGCCAGCAGGGGAGGAACTGATGGGGTTTTGGTTTGCAGGAGCTGCACCCGGGAGGATCACTGCTGGGTTTTGATGTCAGGGCTGTGAGGATCACAGAATCCCAGCCTGGTTTGGGGTGAAGGGACCTTAAAACTCCTGCCACAGGCAGGGACCCCTTCCACTGGAGCAGCTTGCTCCAAGCCCCTGTGTCCAACCTGGCCTTGAACACTGCCAGGCATGGGGCAGCCACAGCTTCTCTGGGCACCCTGGGCCAGCGCCTCAGCACCCTCACAGGGAAGAGCTTCTGCCTAAGAGCTCATCTCAGTCTCCCCTCGGGCAGGTTCAAGCCATTCCCCTTGGCCTGTCCCTACAGGCCCTTGTCCCAAGCCCCTCTCCAGGTTTCCTGCAGCCCCTTTAGGATGGGGTTTGACTTCACGGACCAAAATGCTGTTTGTAAAGCTTTTGCTCACTGTTCCCTTTAGGTGTTTGCAGTATCACCAAAAGCTTAAAGCTGGGAAAGGAAAGTTTCTGTTCCTGCTGCTCAGGGTTGCTGGGGCAAAGGAGGTTTGTTTGGTAAGAGAAAATGATGTTTGCAGGTTGCAAATGGCTTTGGGGATGTTGCCCTAAGTCCTGCCCGTGTTGCTCAGACCTTGAGGAGCAGCTGGATGTGACCCTGTGCAGGGACATGGGTGCGGAAGGCAAAGGTGATCTTCAGGATTAAGGGTCCTTGGCAGAGGGCTTTTGCTAGGTCTTAATCTCCATTTTGCTTCTAGGTTGATAGAGGGTGTCAGTCAATTCCCTCTGCAGCCGAGAAGTGTCTGCCCCAAGTGCTTCCCTCCTCCTGTAACGTGTCCGTGCTGGGAATACCGTGTGGCGCCCGCCAGGCTTGGTCCCAAAAATACTCCCGTGTCTTGTTTGCCCGTATCCCGCTGCCAGGAGCGCTGTCTACCTATGGAAGATGTAAATGCCAGCGCAGCTGAGAAGCATCTGAGGCTGTCTCAGGCACCCTCCGCTGCCAGGGTTTAACATAAGCAGAGTAACACAGGGAATTAATTAATGGAGCAGTTTTGATTCCCAGGATAGCCTCAGGAGTTGCAATGTTCCAGTAATTAATAGAAGATTAATTTATCTTCAGAGCAAAGAAGTAGGTACCTAATGAGGAGTCGGCTTGGAGGTAGCAGAGGATTATCTGCTCCTGCTCAGACTTGATGGTGCTTTTGGTGAGTCTGTATCTGCTGCTGTGAGGGGTTAGGAATCAGGAGCAGCTTTGGTAACCTCAGCTCTGAAAACCTGGTTCTTGTCTGAAGAAGAGAATATGAGCCAGGCCTTGAAGTTCATCTCCTGTCCTTTAGAAGATGCCAGAGGATCTGGTGGTGCTCTGATCCACACAAGGCTTTGGTTCAGTTGGTGAAGGAGGATGCAGCTCCAGCCTCAATTCCCTCTTTCTGGGTTTGGTCTTACACATCGCTTGGGTGAGGAAGGATGGAGGGTTGTGCTCAGGGGGAATGTCCAGTAAATGCATCCCACACTGTGGTTAATGGTTTTCTAGAGCTGTGTATGTGACATGTTATCACCTATCTAGGAGAGCTTCCTGTATCCATGACTATCCTGGTGGCTGTCTCCTGGATTCCTCCAGTCACCTTGTTTGGGAAGTGGAGAGGAATTGTCCTCCTGGCAGAAGGGGTTGGTGTAAAGCCCAAACCTCTGCTTCCCTTCAGACATTCAGTCCTGGTTACTCACTGAACTGGAAATAAACCCCAGCCCTATGTTGTTATCCCTTCCCCTGCACCACCAGAGCTGGTGGTGTGTCCGTTCAGAGTCCTTGCTGGCAGGGATGGGAAGGATAATTCCATAGACATATCTAATGCATTACAGTTACTCCAACAAAGTTCTTCCAGCCACATTAGGGCTGACTCCAGCCTCTCCCTGTGCTTTGCAATACTCTGGAAAACTGGGTTTCCTTGGGAATGTGCCTCAACCCCACGTGATCCATGGGGACACCCCTTCTGAAGGGCACATTTCAGGGGTGTCGGGGGCAGCATCGGTCTCCAAGTACCCATAAGATCACTGAGCTATCCTCTGTGTTGGTGGGGTTCTTACTTGGGATGGGTCTGAGCAGCAGGTTTGTGTGTTGGTGTCTGTCCAACTGCCTTCCAGGACGTATCTTATCAATCCTTTTATGCATTGCTGTTTGTCCCGGGGTTAAAGGCTTGGAAGGATGGCTGGGATGGGGCTGGAGTTGTTTCCATGGTGTCCTCACCTACAAATGCAGCTTAAATGTCAAAGAACAGTGTCTTCTTCGTGCTCTGTGTGTGTTTGGGTCCTTTTTAGTCCCCAGACATAATAGCCCTAAAAATAGTTTGCTGAGATTCTTTGCTAATCCTTGGGGCGGGTGGTTTGAACTGGGGGGTGGGAAGTATAGAAATAAGGGGGGATTTGGGTATAGAAAGAAGTTGATTTGGGAAATAAAAGCCAGGAGAGCTTCCTAAGGAGATTCATGTCTGGGTTTGGGATCTGGCAATGTACAGCGTGATGCCCTGGGGTGCCAGCTCTGGTGGCCTCTCCTCTGGACTTGTGCCTTTGGGTTGTTGGAGTGCTCCTGGCATTCACCCGGCACGTCAGGGCCTAATTTTATCTCATTACCGCCCAGCTTGGTGGCAGCGTGACACAGCAGTGGGCAGGGAATGACATCAGCAGGCAAACACATCCCCATGGAGCAGCGGCAGGGAATTTCAGGGTGCTTTTTCGTTAGGAATGAGCCATGTCAAGGTGGTTCTGCTGCTCGGCTTCGTGCAGCGCGACCCATGTGAGAGGCTTGGTCTGGCAGTGTGATTCAGGGCTGCCTGCCTGCGTCTGTGATGCTCTCCACATCCAAACACCTCCACTTCAGACCCAGTTGTATTCAACACCCAGAGCTTGACTCTCGCTGAGGGAAAACGGGGTCAAGCCCTGCATTTCAAAGAGAGCACAACACTGAACACATCAAGAGGTGCATGTGAGGAGC
Source organism: Psittacula echo (assembly GCF_963264785.1). Taxonomy (NCBI): domain Eukaryota; kingdom Metazoa; phylum Chordata; class Aves; order Psittaciformes; family Psittacidae; genus Psittacula; species Psittacula echo. The sequence continues at coordinate 7,990,105 of NC_137753.1, forward strand.
GGGCTGCTGTTATTACACTAGCCTTTGCACACAAAGGGAGGCTCTCTGTACCCAATGGAGGCAGCTGGAATCCTCTCAGCAGCACGGCATCGTGTGAGACTAGCGTGGATGGGGTGAAGTGACACGTGTGTATTGGGGGTGATGGCTGTTCCATGGTGTTCTGCCAGGATCTTTATGTGTGGAGGAAGCAGAGCACATCGTGGCTCTGAGCTGATGTTGGACTTGGGGATGGTTTAGCTGCTCTTTAGTTTGCTCTTGGGTGAGGAGCCAGAGTGTGGTGGCTGGTGAAGAGCACTGGGTGACTGCTGACAACTGTGGAGGGATGTGGAGACCTCAGAGCAGCTTCCAGCATCTGAAGGGGCTCCAAGGATGCTGGAGAGGGGCTCTTCATCAGGGACTGGAGCGATAGGACAAGGGGTAACGGGTTAGAACTGAAACGGGGGAAGTTCAGGTTGGAGATAAGGCAGAAGCTCTTCCCTGTGAGGGTGCTGAGGCGCTGGCCCAGGGTGCCCAGAGAAGCTGTGGCTGCCCCATCCCTGGCAGTGTTCAAGGCCAGGTTGGACACAGGGGCTTGGAGCAAGCTGCTCCAGTGGAAGGGGTCCCTGCCCGTGGCAGGGGTTGGAGCTGGAGGAGCTTTAAGGTCCCTTTAACCCAAAGCAGGCTGGGGTTCCGTGAATGAGAGACAAAATACCAAGTGTTTTGCCAGCAGTTATCTGCACAGGAGTCAAGCAGACGTGGAAAGGAATTGTTTTGGGGAGCAATGTGTCCCAAGCACAGGTTTTGAAGGGTTCCTTGGGATACGTTTGTGTGTGTGTTAAGCAAAGCACAGGACTCTGTGTTTCTGGTAGGGGAAGCTGCAGGCTCTGGCGTCAGAGGATGTCTGTGTGTGTGTGTGAGGGTGTGCAGAGCTGCTCAGCCCTGTGACAGCCCCATTAATGAGGTGTTTGTCACCCGCTGAGGTCGAACCAAGGCTGTGCAATTACAGGCTCTCATAGTGCAGCACATGGACCACGACTTCAGCCCCAGGACTGACCTGCAGAGCCACCAGGACTCTGCAAGTGCGGCTTTTGGCAAACCCAGCTCCTGTGCCAGGGAGGAGCGAGCAGACAGAGCCTTCCTTGCATGGCTGTGCCCCATGGGCCTCACCATGGGCTGCTGAGCTTTCTTATGTGGTTCAGCCATGGCCCTTGAAGGTGCTTTCCCCACCCTGCATCGTCTTCCTGGCATCCCTCTCCTCTGCTGAAGGCTTTAATGAGGGATGTTCAAGGATGTTCCTTCCAGTTCACTGCTTCCAGATGCCCCAGGGACATGTGGTGAGCTGTTTGAGTTGGAAAAAGTGCTTTAAACACTCTTCTCCAGCAGGATACATCCTCTCCTGGTGTGGGCACGTGAGAAACCCCTTCCCCTTAGTTGGACTGTCATTGTTAGCCAGCAGCTGCTCTATGAGGTCTCCATCCTTGCTGGGATATCCATTTCCCTGCTGGCTGCTGATCCTTGGTTTTGCAGGTGGGAAGCAGCTCGTCTCATTCCATCCTCCCGAGCAGCACTGGGATGGGATTTTGCTCCCAGTGAAGAGGAAGGAACCCACAGGTTCTTTTGCCCTCGATGGGAGGCTCTAGCCATAACCTGGCCTCCAGTCCCTGGTTTTGTTCTTGCACATCACTCATCACCTTCCAATACAGAGACTGAGAGAAAATTCAACCTCCCACCTTTTGTCTGCCTAAACCACTTAAGAGTTATTTCATGGATGCTGGCCTGCTTAAAGCCAGAGAACCCCAGACTGCTTTGGGTTGGAAGGGACCTTTAAGCTCTTGCAGCTCCAACCCCTGCCACGGGCAGGGACCCCTTCCACTGGAGCAGCTTGCTCCAAGCCCCTGTGTCCAACCTGGCCTTGAACACTGCCAGGGATGGGGCAGCCACAGCTTCTCTGGGCACCCTGGGCCAGCGCCTCAGCACCCTCACAGGGAAGAGCTTCTGCCTAAGAGCTCATCTCAGTCTCCCCTGTTCTGGCAGGTTCAAGCCATTCCCCTTGGCCTGTCCCTACAGGCCCTTGTCCCAAGCCCCTCTCCAGGTTTCCTGCAGCCCCTTTAGGCACTGGAGCTGCTCTCAGGTCTCCCCTTCAGGAGCCTTCTCTTGTCCAGGCTGCCCCAGCCCAGCTCTCTCAGCCTGGCTCCAGAGCAGAGCTGCTCCAGCCCTCGCAGCATCTCCATGGCCTCCTCTGGCCTCGCTCCAGCAGCTCCACGTCCCTCTTGTGCTGCTGCCCCAGAGCTGGATCAGGGCTGCAGGGGGGGTCTCCCCAGAGCACAGCAGAGGGGCAGGATCCCCTCCCTGAGCTGCTGCTCCCGCTCTGGAGGTGCAGCCCAGCACACGGGGGGGGTTCTGGGCTGCGTGACCAAGCACAAACGCTGTGGTTTGGCACCTTGTTGTGACTTGTGTTCATTCCCTGCTTACTGGGGCAGCAGGGAATTACTGTGCAAACCAGTTTCTACCCTGGGTTGTGCCTGTTGTGGTTTCTGACAGCAGGGCAGGGAGCTCACGGTGTAGTTGAGCAAACCAGCCCCAAAAGTGGAGCAGCTGCATCCTGCCAGGAGCTTGGAATTCCTGCAGTATTGCCAGTTATCAGCTGATGGAACTGGGACACTCTCAGGTGGCTTTGTTCCCCTTTTCATTGATGGTTAAACACATCATTGCGTCAGTGAGGATCCTGGAAGCTGGCTCTGTTTTCCTGGTTAGCCAAGAGTCCCTGCAGAATTGCTCCAATTGCAAAACACAGACACCTTTGGGAAGGTAAATCCAAGCCTGGGACAGAAGTTGACGTGCTTAGAATCGCGCTCGGTTGGCACTGGGGGTCTTTGCAATGTCTTTATGCCCATGGATGACTGCAGCGATGGTGCAGAGGGGAGAAGCACAAGGAGGCTCAGCTCTGCTCTGCTGCTCGGGTGCATCGGGGCAGGGCAGGGTTTGGGAAGGAGGGCTCTTTGCAGCAGGAATGTGGCCCTGCCGGCCAGGCCTCCGGATGGCTGCAGGCTGCGGGGCTGAAACCAGGCACGTAGAACGATGTGCATCGGCCCGGCCGGCGCCTGCTGCCGCTGCTGCTCTGCCTGAGAGGTTTGGTGCCAGCTCCTGCTCGCATCCGGGAATACCTCCCTGCGTGTTCCCGTGGCTCCTCACCCTGATAGAGCTGTCCTGCCAGCTGAAGCGCTTGCAATGAGCCATGAGTGCCCCGCGGCTGCCCTCGTGCCGTGACACACAAGACCCACGGCTTGCTGGAGGTGTATTCATGGCTATGGATGTAGGTGGTGGCTTGGCTCTTGTCTGCCTCTTGATTTGCAAGTCATCCTCAGATGGAGACACGCACTCTGTTTGTGCCCCCTTTATGGTTTCAATGTAAAGTGGAATGAAATATGGGTGCAGACAGGCTTAAACTCCAATCCTTGAGATGAACCTTCAGGTTTTCATGCTTCATCTTCTTCCTTTCTAGGAGATAGACAGACGGTTGGAGAAGAAGCTGAAGATCACCCAGAAGGAAAGGTAATGGTGCTGCACGGCTTGGTTCAAAACCCAACCTTCTTTTCCTGAGGTGTGGGGAGAGGGGACAGCAGGGAAACGGCTTCAAACAGGAGAACACGCCGAGTTCCCAGGTCAGAAGCAGGGAATTCCGTGCTCGTGCCACTAGATGGCCCTTTCCATCCATAACAGGGGAGTGCAAAGCTGCTTGGAGTGAGTTTATTTCAGAGCTGGGTCTTCCAGGCTGGCTGTAGCTCAGCTCTGGAGAAGCCAGGTAAGAAACAGACACTGAGGGTGAGTCAGGTAATCCCGGCTCACGGCCCTGGGATGGCTTGACAGGTCTTGCATCAGTGAGACTCTCTCTTCCTGCTTGCGTTGGGTTGGGTTGGGATGGGATGGGGGGGGTGTTACTGCCTCTTTGTAATCGCCTCTGACAAGTCTGTTGTGGTGATGGGTTTGTTTTCAGCCCTTTGATTCCTGGGAGGCCACTTAAGGAGTCGTGGTGCGACTTCCCTGGGAGTGCCACACAGAGAAGGGACCATAGCAACAATGGGGATGGTAACAGGGACCAAGGCTGGCTCTGAGGTGTGAAATGGCAGCTTGGGCTGGGTGTCCTGATGAGGGCAGCCCTAGCAGGGAATGGAATCGTGGTGCTGATACCAATATCTTCACATAGAAGCACCAAACCTTCAGCCCAGGATCTGCTTCCCTTTGCTTGAAGATGTGGAAGGCAGAAGGGACTGAGTTTCCATCCCCTACTGAGCTGCTCTAGTTTAGGGTTACAAATACAACAGGGTCTTTAATTATCACAGGCTGCCTCTTAATCACAGGATGACATCCGACAGGCAGGAATTCCCATGGAGAGCAGGAAAACCCGCTCGGTGCCGGGAACCAGAACCAACCTCCTGTTTATCTCTTTGCACCAGCAGAAAGTCCAAATCTCCTCCTAAAGTGCCGATCGTGATTCAGGACGACAGCCTCCCCGCAGGGCCTCCCCCCCAGATCCGCATCCTCAAGAGGCCGACCACCAACGGCGTGCTCAGCAATCCCAACTCCGCCAGCAGGCCGGCCTTCCCGGTGAAATCCTTGGCGCAGCGGGAAGCGGAGTACGCGGAAGCCAGGAAGCGAATACTGGGCAGCGCCAGCCCCGAAGAAGAGCAGGAGAAACCCATCCTGGATAGGTGAGAGCAGCTCCCTGTGCACACTGTGTGCTCCTTGTGAGCGAGCGAGCTGCCTGAACAGAAGCTCCTTGAAGAGCAAAGTGAGGCCATCAAGGAGAAGGCGGTGCTTTGTGAGCAAGCAGGGAGTCCTAAATCTCAAATAGATGGGACGTCAGGGAAGTGCCTGCTGTGGCTGTTCAGGTGATCTTTGATCCCTGGACGAGCATGCTGGGGGGAAAGAGGCGTGTGGACAGCCAGTGTTCATAGAATCCCAGCCTGGTTTGGGTTAAGGGACCTTAAAGCTCCTCCAGCTCCAACCCCTGCCATGGGCAGGGACCCCTTCCACTGGAGCAGCTTGCTCCAAGCCCCTGTGTCCAACCTGGCCTTGAGCACTGCCAGGGATGGGGCAGCCACAGCTTCTCTGGGCACCCTGGGCCAGCGCCTCAGCACCCTCACAGGGAAGAGCTTCTGCCTAAGAGCTCATCTCAGTCTCCCCTGTTCTGGCAGGTTCAAGCCATTCCCCTTGGCCTGTCCCTACAGGCCCTTGTCCCAAGCCCCTCTCCAGGTTTCCTGCAGCCCCTTTAGGCACTGGAGCTGCTCTCAGGTCTCCCCTTCAGGAGCCTTCTCTTCTCCAGGCTGCCCCAGCCCAGCTCTCTCAGCCTGGCTCCAGAGCAGAGCTGCTCCAGCCCTCGCAGCATCTCCATGGCCTCCTCTGGCCTCGCTCCAGCAGCTCCACGTCCCTCTTGTGCTGCTGCCCCAGAGCTGGATCAGGGCTGCAGGGGGGGTCTTCCCAGAGCACAGCAGAGGGGCAGGATCCCCTCCCTGAGCTGCTGCTCACGCTCTGGAGGTGCAGCCCAGCACAGAGGGAGGTTCTTCCTTGTTTATCCCAGCAGGACATTTCTTCATCTGCCCTGAGGGTTTAGACTTGAGGAAACCACCACGTACAGAAGGGTGGGTGTCAATGCTCTTTACTGCACACAGGTCACTTGGAGGCATTGTGCTGTGAGTTCGTTGGATAGAATCCTAAGTGCTGGTTTGGGTTTGGTCACATTCCTTGTCCCAGGGAGTGATGTGCACTGATTGTTCCGTGGTGGTGGCTTCCCACTGAGGTGGGTGCAGGATCAAGCATCCCAGGCTGGAAGGGACCTCAGGGGTCACCAGATCCAACCTCCTCCTCTGACCTCCTCTCTCCTTGCAGGCCCCCGAGGATCTCCCAGCCAGAAGACACCAGGCAGCCCAACAATGTGATTAGGCAACCCCTGGGTCCTGACGGCTCCCAAGGCTTCAAGCAGCGCAGATAGAGGCGGGCAGGAGGGAGATGCTGCTGTGGGAGGCAGCACTCGCTGCCCTGCGTCGGACTTGAGCAAAGGGAACTCCCTGGGTTCTTTGCACTGTGATCCCCTTTGCTCTGCCCACTGTGACCTTCATCCCCACGCACTGTGACCTCCCCTCGCCACCCACTGTGACCGACAGACGGCGAAGGGCTGTCCCCACGTGGCTGGGACGACGGGGGGGGGGGTGTTAAAGGACTCGGATGGGTGCAGGGAGCCGCGGGCGCGGTGCTTGGGCTGCAGCTGGCGCCAGCAATAACGTTTGTCGTCCTCGTCACCCGGGATTTAAGGAAGCAAAACCCCTGGGAATGCTCCTCAGACGCACGTGTTGTCCTTATCACCATAGGAGCGAGTTCTGGTTCAAAGGATCTCGCCTTATTTCATGTCCTCTTTGCTGTCTGTGTGGCGGAGCAGCGGAGCACATGGGATGGGTTTGAGCTCTTGGGGTTCATTGTGAGAGGGAGTTAAGCTTCCAACAAGGAATTTCAATGAATTGCTGCAGCTTTTCCCAGCTTGCCTTTGGCAGCTGCTTGCTTCTCCTTCTCCATTTCCACTTCTGCCAAGCCCAGGGGGTGCAGACTCCAGATTCCCACCTTTGGGAGCCGTCGGAGCCTGATGACCGAGTTTACATCCCGCTCCTGGTAGAGCTTGGCTGGTGTTTTCTGCTGGCTTTGAGGAAAAGCTTCAAATCATCTTCTTTTTGGTTGTTTTTTTGGCTTTCTTTTTGTATTTGGGGAGCCGGGAGCGTGCCCCTATCCCAGGCAAACGCTTCCCACCTGGCTGAGAGCACCAGGAGGTGACAGATTAGGAATCCATTGCATGGAGGAGAAGGTGCTGCTGTGATCCGTGGAATGAGGCTTGTCATGTGGCCAGGGAATGGGATGTCCCATGGCTCTGACTCCGCGTGTCACAGATGGTCACGGTACGAGCTGCGTTCCCTCCCGGAATCACAGACATCAGGGAAGAAACCCAGCACTGGATAAAGTCTGGATGATTCCCACCATCGTACCGGCGGCTGCTGGGAAGCGATATTCCTCCTCCAGCTCCCAGGAAGAGGACAGGGAGGCTGGTGATGGTGAAAACACGGATATTCCCCCCTGGATGAAGCTGACCTACCTTAATATTGAGGGATGAGATGAACACTAAATGCTCATCCTGGAGGGAACGGGACCTGGAAAACCATTGCTGGTTCTGGGCACGTGTTTGTGCCGCTTCGTGCTCAGTAGGTTCAGGGGTAAAGGAGTGAATCCCGGTGTCCTCCACGTGCAGGGAAGTGCCTGGACACCCACAGACGTGTTCAACCCAACCCCAGACGGTCAAATAAACCTACCTGTGTCTCACCGAACCCGTTAACAGCACTAATGGGCTCATTCAAGCACTGAGGATGGTGGCGAGGGGGTGGCGGGCAGGGATCTCCTGGGTATCCCCGTGTTTTTTGGGGGGGGGGGGTCCTAGTGTCAGGCTGAAGCCCTGGGGGGAGCGGGAGAGGGGAAAGACATCAGCAATAACCGCAGTCACCGCGCCTTTCCTTAATGATTACCCCAAATAGCTTTGAATAGCCCCAAATCCAGTGGGGTTTGGTGTAGCTGATCAGTGTTCAAGTCGCTGCCTCCGAAATGTCCCATCTCCGGCACTGAACCCCCCCCTCCAAGCTCCATCACCGGAATCTCCATCTCCAGCACCCAAACCTCCCATCTTGTCACTGAAATCTCCATCTCCAGCACCAAAACCTCCTTTTCCAGCACCGATCTCTCCCGGCTCCTCCATCCCGGTGACCAGGAGCTGGCCGGCCCGCGGGCAGGGCTTGGCGGCGTTCCTGCGGGAAGCCCCTTCATCCCGGGAATGCTGAGGATGACCACGGTACCACGTGTGTTTTCACCCCCTCCCCCCAAAAAAACCCGTGCGCCGTGAAGAAAACGTTTTATAAAGTTGTATTTTAAATAAATGTCTTTAAACTTTTAACGACAAAATCTGTTTGGTTCTGCTTTATCCATCCCCATTCCAAAGGGACCGCTGCAGGAAGGGGGTTGGTGATGGATGAGCTCCCAGTGTGAGCAGAGCCTTAAAAATCCCTTGGGAAGGTAAGAAAAGGGAAGGGTTTTGGCCATTGTGCTGGTATGAAGCCGAAAAGGTGGAATTTTGTCCCATTTTTGGGCTCGCTGAGGAGGGGGAAGGAGCAATGCTCAGAGGGAAGATGTGGTTTGCAGAGCTGGCATGAGCTGTGCCTGGACGGCCTCCCACCATGGAGGGGGGAAAAAAGGGATAATTTAATTAATTAATTTTAATAATAATAATGATGATAATTTAATAAATTAATTTTAATTAAGTAAATTAATGTAATTAATTGAATGTTCTTAATGCTCTTGCCATGTGCTGACGTCCCTGCTTGGTGCTGTGCTGGATGACCGTTGGAGGAGCAGGGTAAGGGGCTGTTGGGTGCCTCTGGCTGAACTGAGGTGTGCTGGCAGCTCCCAGCGGCCCCGGCTCCCTTTTAATTCTTACTAATTAATTGTTATCAATTAATTGTTATTAAATAATTATTTATTTCTTATTAATTCATATTTTAATGTCCTTTAACGATGAAATCGGTTTAAAACGTGTCTCAGTGACTGCGGCACAGGCTGCTTCCCAGTCCCCCCGCCAACCCCTTGCAGTGCACCCTCCCGCCCGCCAGGGGGCGCGGCGACGGCAGTGGCGGCTGCTGAAGCCCCTCCCCTCCACCCCACCCATTGCGAGCAGGGCGGTACCATGGAGGCGGCGGGGCAGAGCGGCGCCGCAATGGCGGCGGCGGCGGAGGAGTACGAGGCGGTGTTGTGTGTGAAGCCGGCCGTGCACGTCTACCGCCTGCCGCCGCGGGCCTCCAACCGCGGGTACAGGTGCGGCCTCCGCCGTCCCCACAGCCCTGCCCGGTGCTTCGGTCCCCGCAGAGGGGCCCATGGCGCTCTCCTGGCGTGGGGGACCGCGGGGTGCTCGGGAGCTGCCCCTCCTCCGTGCCCCGTACCCCTCATCCGCCATCCCTGCCCCTGAGGGCTATGAGGCAAGCAGGGCCCTGCACCCCCAAGAAGCTGCTTTCTTGCTGCCGAAAGGGAAGCGAAACCTCTTGCTCGGTCCCTGCCGGCTGTTTATGCGGGCTGCAGCCCTTTTGGGGTGAAGCGAGAGGTGTCCGGAGGAGCTTCCTCCTTCCAGAGGTGCAGGGGGGTCTCTCGGTGCTGTTGCTGAGGCAGATGGGCTCCATGGGGATGTTACCGTGGGTCTGGATGTGCTGTTTCCTCATCCTCCAGGGCTGCGGAGTGGCAGCTGGAGCAGCCGGCGTGGAGCGGCAGGATGCGGGTCACAGCCAGGGGCAGCGTTGCCTTCATCAAGCTGGAGGATAAGAGCACGGGTAAGGAGGGGAGAAGGGGCTGGATCCATCAGATCCCTTCTCACCGCAGCTACTGCAGGGGGATGTGTCCAGAGGAGGCCATGGAGATGCTGCGAGGGCTGGAGCAGCTCTGCTCTGGAGCCAGGCTGAGAGAGCTGGGCTGGGGCAGCCTGGACAAGAGAAGGCTCCTGAAGGGGAGACCTGAGAGCAGCTCCAGTGCCTAAAGGGGCTGCAGGAAACCTGGAGAGGGGCTTGGGACAAGGGCCTGTAGGGACAGGCCAAGGGGAATGGCTTGAACCTGCCCGAGGGGAGACTGAGATGAGCTCTTAGGCAGAAGCTCTTCCCTGTGAGGGTGCTGAGGCGCTGGCCCAGGGTGCCCAGAGAAGCTGTGGCTGCCCCATCCCTGGCAGTGTTCAAGGCCAGGTTGGACACAGGGGCTTGGAGCAAGCTGCTCCAGTGGAAGGGGTCCCTGCCCGTGGCAGGGGTTGGAGCTGGGGGAGCTCTCAGGTCCCTTTAACCGAAACCATTCCATGGTTCTGTTGTTTTTCCAGGGGAGCTTTTTGCCCAGGCACCAGTGGAGCAGTTCCCTGGCATCGCTGTGGAGAGTGTGACAGACTCCAGCAGATACTTTGTCATCCGGGTGGAAGATGGGAACGGTACGTCCTGATCCATGGGGCACGTGTTGGGGGAGTCACCTCAGGACATCCTCATTGCCCTCACTACTCTCATTTGTGAAGGATTCTTGCTTTCAAGTGCCAAATATTCCCTGCATCCAGTGGCAGAGGGATGAGTTCTGTCACTCCCATGGTTCAGACATGCTCTGGCCTCCACCAGGAGTTAAAACCGACTTGATCTTGTTGCTTGGGGTTGGCATGAGGATGCAGGATCATCATCCTGATGCCTCCCTCTGCTTTCACTCACTTATGGGAATGTAAAAGCTGGTTTTACTCACCCTGCCTCAGCACCCTCACAGGGAAGAGCTTCTGCCTAAGAGCTCATCTCAGGCTCCCCTCTGGCAGGTTCAAGCCATTCCCCTTGGCCTGTCCCTACAGGCCCTTGTCCCAAGCCCCTCTCCTGGTTTCCTGGAGTCTTCAGGAGCCTTCTCTTCTCCTGTCCATACAACCAGCAAACAGAAGATATTCCCAGCCTTGTATCTCAGCCTCCATGGGCCCAGCTCCTGCTGGAGGAGGCGTCAGGCACGATGGGATGTCCCATCCCTCTTCCTCAGCTGCTTTGCAATTCCAACCCTTCCCGTTCCTCCTTTCCAGGCCGCCGTGCTTTTATTGGAGTTGGCTTTGTTGACCGAGGGGATGCTTTTGACTTCAACGTTGCTCTCCAGGACCACTTTAAGTGAGTTTGTGCCTCTCCCTGTGTCTTCTCAGCTCCATTTTTGTGTCAGTGTTCACCAGAAGTGGTGGAGAGGAAGTGGGAGGCACACTTGAGTGATGTGAAGAGGTGGAAACCGCTGTTTCGCTGTGCAGGCAGCTCTCCTTCACTCAGATACTGCCCACTCTGCATTAGCAGCGTCCCAAACTGGGCTTCCCAGTCCAAAACTGGGCAAATTCCTTAATTCCTTTCCTTCTTTTCTCATGCCATCTGTAAGGGGCTGCTCCTGCAGCACTGGGATGCTGCTGCATTGCTCCAGCAGGGAAGGTGGCAGCTCCCATCCAGCACCTCTGAATCACTGCTGCCAGGCAGAGGGGGATGATTTGGGGCTGGATTGATCCGGGAGAGCCTCAGGCTGGTTCCTGACGTCTCCTTTCCTGCTTCTCTGGTTGCTGCAGGTGGGTGAAGCAGCAGAGTGAGCTGGCCAGGCAGGCCGAGAACCCCGAGCAGGGCCCCAAACTGGATCTGGGCTTCAAGGAGGGACAAACCATCAAACTCAACATTGCGGTGAGGAGCTCTTCCAGCTCAATCCCACCTTTCCCTTGGGTGGAACAAGAGGAAGCAGCAGCTTGTCCCCAAAATCCCTGCGCAGAGCCCTTCATGGTAACGCTGCAGGCAGGGATTTGGTTGTGTTACGATTCCCAGTTCCAGAGCTGGGTCTGTGGGTTCGTGGTGGGGATTTGAGGGTAAACCCATCCTTGGTCTGACCCCTTTTGCAGTGGGATATTGCTGCAAAGCGGGTTTTTCCCCCAGGATCAAGGGGTTTGGCTTTGGGAAGCTGTGGCTGGGAGGAATCACACTCTGGCTCCGGGTTTAAACCCAAATTTGCCTCTTTTCTTTCAGAACATGAAGAAAAAGGAAGGAGCAGCGGGAACCACCAGACCCCGTCCTGTGGCTCCTGGAGGCCTGAGCTTGCTCCCACCACCTCCTGGAGGAAAACTTCCTTCTGGAGAGCACCCATCTTCACTCCCCAATCCTACCCAGCTGCCAGGCACCCCCATCACAGGTCCGTGCTCGCGCAGCGGTGGCTGTAAAGCTCTTCAGGCTCTGTTTTATCCATCAAAATGGGGGAAACAGCTGGGAATTGGGGAATAAGAGTGGGAAATAACCCCTGGTGTTTGTTTTCTCTTTTCCTGACTTCCCTGGTGCCGACAGACTCCCTCTTGTCCTGGCCACAGCCGACTGCTGCTCCCGCTGCCTCCACCAGTGATGTGTGGGGAGACTTTGCCAAAGCTTCAGGGTGAGGCCCTGTGGGGTTTGATTCCTGCTCCTTTCCCTGGATGTGGGGTTTGATTCCTGCTCCTTTCCCTGGATGTGGGGTTTGGTTCCTGCTCCTTTCCCTGGATGTGGGGTTTGATTCCTGCTCCTTTCCCTGGATGCGGGGTTTGATTCCTGCTCCTTTCCCTGGATGTGGGGTTTGATTCCTGCTGCTTTCCCTGGATGTGGGGTTTGATTCCTGCTCCTTTCCCTGGATGTGGGGTTTGATTCCTGCTCCTTTCCCTGGATGTGGGGTCTGATCCATGCTCCTTTCACTGGACAAACCCATTGTGGGGTTGGGGGGCATAGCTGCACCCAAGCACCCCTTTGGGATTTCAGAGCAGCTCTGACTGTTGCACATTGCCTCAGTGCGGCGCAGGGCTGTGGGTGCTGCCTTCCTCTTCCTCCCCATCTTCCTCTGGGAAGTTTGGGCTGATCTTGCAGGACCCTCCCTGTGTCCCGTGGGCCCTTTTGGCATCTAAAACCTGATTTTCCCCCTTTTTCTTCTCCAGGTCAGCTTCTACCCAGACAAACACCGGCTGGGTTCAGTTCTGACCCCATCCTCTCAGCTGCTCTTCCCTGCACGGGTGCTGGGATCATTGGGATTCCTTCAGGACCAAAGCAGCAGCTTCGGGACACCCCGCTCCTGCCCTTAAATCCCGCCTGGCATCCAAACCCTGCAGTAAATGCCAGGAAGCAAACACACACGTGCCTTCAAACGCTCCACACCAGTGCTCTCTCTTGGGGGGCTTTCCGGCCTGGATCGCAGGAAACCTCCCGAGGCTTCTCCATTGGGAAGAACAAGCCATCAGCTTCATCACCTCCCCTTGATCACGAGAGGGGGAGGGAGTGCTCCCAGCGCTGGATTTTACTAAAGGTTTATGTGCTGGAGCTGCTCCACGTGTATCTGGGCTGGAAAATCCCTTCCCTCCATGGGAGCATCCTCCTGGATTCATCTCACCTGCACGATCCTGACGAATGCAACGCTGAGCGTCGCCCTGATCTCCTCCTGAGTGCTTACCTCCACGGTGCAGGGGGTGGGGAGCTGGACCTCTGCCTTTCCATGCTGCAATTCCTCATTTCTTGCTGGGGGAACTTTGTTTTTCCCGCTGTCTTTTGGGAAGACGCGGTTTTACCTCGTCAGTTTATGAAGGACGGGACGTCGTTGGTCTCTTTGACAGAGCTGGGCTTGAGATTCCTCTTGACACAAATAAATATTTTCTTACCTATTTCTATGGTGCTTTTTTGGGGTCCAGAATCCTGCTCCTGTTTTATTTTTCCCAGTGTTTTGGGTTTGCATGGCTTCCATTCCCAACTGGATGATGGTGTCAGAGCCTCACTGTGCCTGGCAGCGAGGCTGCGCACCCAGGTGAGGGATTACTGCTTCCACGTGCTTCCAAACACTTTTGATGCCCAAGAGGAATGTGGTTCCCCCCTCGGAGGGGCTGGGATGTGGTTTTGTGGTTCCCCCTCCTTGCTGGTGTCGAGGAGACCGTCTTGGACAGCAAAGCACAACACACGCTCGTTGCTTAGCAGTGGCTTTATGGTTGGGAAAGACTCCAGGAGAGGAAGGTAAGGAAAGAAATGGGGGGAAAAGGGGGGGTTTTGGCATCCCCATCACTGGGGGGAGCCTCGAGGCAGGGACCTGAAATGCCCTAAATCCCATCCATTCGCCCTGTCCCCCTCCCTGTGCATCTCCGGTTCTCTGGATGCTTCCCAAAGCCTTTGGGGCAGCGATGGGCTGTGGGTCAGAGCTGGGATTTAGCTCCGGAGCAGGGATACTCCAGCCCCCGCTGTGGGGGATTTGGAGCTCGGGTTGGGGATTTACCCACAGCTTTTCCTGCCGGACGGGGGCACAAAGGCCTCAATTACCCCAGCGGGGGTAAATTTACTGCCCTGGGGTGGCTGCAGAGGCTCCTGGTGGGGAACACACGCATCCTAAGGGGACTTTTACTGCATCTTGGCCTCATAGCAACCCCGCATGCTCCTCCCCGGAGCTTTTCCTGCCAGAGCAAACCCCGGGGCTTTAATGAGCTTAATGAGAGCCAGGGCTTAAGGAAAGGGCTCCTTTCCCTGTGGGAGCCAGCACCATCCTGCCGGGGGGGACAGCACCGCAGCGTAAGCCCGTTTCCACTCATTCTGGGCACGGGGATTGGTGGGGTTTAGTGTTTTACATCAGTTTGATCGTCCTCCTCTTGCCAAGAGCCTCCTTGGCCGGGTTTTAGTGACAAATCCCTGTGGATGGGGGGATTGGCAATGGCGGATGTTGAAGTGATCCATTGGGAGGCAATGGGACCCCTGAGGCAGCCAGGAAGAGGAGGGTCCCCGCTCCCGCCGTCACACAGGGAAGAGGAAGGCAAAAGGCCGGGATTTCGGGCTCATCCCGACCACGCATCCGCTTTCCTCTCGCAGCCCCAGAAGCTCCCAGGAAAGGGGTTTTGGAGCAAGGAGCCTGCAGCAAAGGGATGCCAAGGGCTCGGTGGCCGCCCATAGGGAGCCCATGAGCGATCCGGAGGCTGCGGTTGAGGTGGGGTCCCCACATTGTCCCTTCCTGGTCCCCCCCATAGCGGGATCTGGCGGCTGCTCTCGCGGGAGCGGCGGCACAGGGGGTGGATCAGGTTGGTTGGTTGCAGGAGGCACCGGTGCAGTGGGGTTTTGCCACTGCAGATGGGGTTTGGGGATGGGAAATGGCAGCTCTGGGCCGGCTCCATTGCTGCAGCTGCAGCTGGGGGGGGTTTGGGAGGGCAATGGGGAGATGCAGCCCCCCAGTGCTCATAGACACGGGTTCACTGATCCTGTGAGCGCCGCTGCAAAGCTGAAGTGGTTTTGGGATCACGAACCCGTGTTTGTCATCGGTTTGTGATCAGAACTGCAGCTTTGCAGTGGTTTTGTGCTCACAGCTATGAACTTGCAGCAGGTTTGTGCTCACAAATACAACTTTGCAGCAGTTTTGTGGCTGCAGCTGCAAATCTGCAGCAGTTTCATGACTTCAGCTGCAAATCTGCCGTGGTTTTGCGGTCGCACACACAAACCTGCGCTGCTCTTGTGATTGCAACTGCAGATCCACAGTGGGTTTATGAGCACCACAAGCTTCCCGTGGCCTCACAACTGCCTCCCATTGCATGTTGGGGCGCAGCATTTGCAGCTGGATGGGGGGAAAAGGCTTTTCATGGGGCAGGCTCAGCTCAGCCCCTTCCTCCCTGATGGCTCCATCGCGGAGCTGGATCCGTGTCCCGCTGCTCGCAGAGCTGCCCTGAGCCCGGTCCCGGCCCCGCAGCGGGGGCCATGTCCTCGCTGCTGTCCCTCCAGGAGGAGAACCGCATCCTGCAGCAGGAGCTGTCCCGTGTCGAGGACCTGCTGGCCCAGAGCCGGGCCGAGCGCGATGAGCTGGCCATCAAGTACAACGCCATCAGCGAGCGGGTGAGTCCCAATAGCCCCAAACCACCCTTTGAAACCCCACAACTCACCGCCATCCAAGCTGGAATCTTTGCATTCCCCATGCTGGGAGCTGGAGGTGCTGTGGCATCAATGGGAATTCCAGTGCCGGCTTGTCCAGACCTGTCCTGGCTTGCCAGGGCTTGTCCTGTGGGATGCACAAAGCATCCTCATCCCTGTTTTGTTTTCGGGAAGCAGGACCCCCTGCCATGGGCATCCTTCACATCCCTTCACCGTGGCGACGGAGGGATTCAGAAGGGCTTTAGGCAGTGGGCAGATGCTGAATGTGGCTCCTGGGGAGACCCGAATCGGGGCGCTGCCAGGATTTTGGGGGAAAGCCCCTCTGTTTGTGCCTGGTTATCCATAAAATACCCCAAATACTAGGATAACACCCCAAAGTGAATCACTGTGGCTGCAGCCGGGGTTCAATTATCCCGCTGCATGCCATGGTGGGACTTTGCTGAAGCCTCTGCTTCAAAGTTGGGGTATTTTTGAAAGCACCCCCAAAATTGCTTGTTCCTCCCCTCCCTGTGTGTGCAAAAGGGGGGGATGGAGAATATGGGGGGGTCCTACTTTGTATAGGACGCTCTGGAGCGATGGCTCGGTCTGGATGCGGGTGAAACTGGAGGATGCTCAGAGGGGGTTTAGCAGCATCCCTGTGGACGCAGGGGGTATCCTGACATCAATCCTATCCCACTTCCCAGCTGGAGCAAACGCTGCGGCTGGAGACGGGCGAGCGGGATGCATCGGAGAGCCGGAGCCTGGCGCAACACAACATCGAGCTGCGGCGCCTGCTGGAGGAGGAGCAAGCTGCCTACAAGCGCAAGCTGCAGGCGTACCAGGAGGGCCAGCAGCGCCAGGCCCAGCTGGTGCAGAAGCTCCAAGCCAAGGTAAACTCTTCCCAGGGGACACAGGGATGTGTTGGGGTCTCGGTGCCACCCTCCCCATTGCCTCCATCCAGGTGCTGCAGTATAAGAAGAAATGCGGTGAAGTGGAGCAGCAGCTACTGGAGAAGGCGACAGAGCTGGAGCAGGAGAGGCTGACGGTGAGGGATGGGTTCAGGGGTCCTCTGCCTTGAACCCCCCCCGGAGTGGGGTGATGCTGAGGGGATGCTGTCCCTGCAGAGCCAGCTGGATGTGAGCAGCGTGCAGCCGGAGGAGGAGGGCAGCAATGAGCTGGAGAACGCCCTGATCCGGCTGGAAGAGGAGCAGCAGAGGTGAGGGGGGGGTCCCTGAGGAGCTGTGGGACCCCCTTGGGGTGATGCTTTGAATGACCCCCCCCATTCCGCACCCCCAGGAGCAGCAGCCTGGTGCAGGTGAACTCGATGCTGCGGGAGCAGCTGGAACAAGCCAACGTGGCCAACGCGGCGCTGAGCGAGGACATCCGCAAGCTGACGGCCGACTGGGCACGGGCACGGGATGAGCTGGAGCAGCGAGAGGCAGAATGGAGGCGCGAGGAGGAGGTTTGGGGGAGACAGGGATCGCACAGGGGGCAGGGAGAGGGATGCGGGGATGTGGCGTGGAAAAGGATGTGGGGATGGGAGCGGGATGCAGGACCGCTGGGAAGGATGCGGAGTTTTGCATGGAGAACAGTTTGGGGGTGCAGGAGATGTGCCATATGATGGGAAGGGGATGCAAGGCACAAGGATGGAGGGATGTGGCATAGAAAGGGATGTGGGACCACCAGGAGGAATGTAGGACCGTGGGGGATGTTGCATGGAGAAGAATTTGGGGATGCAGGCGATGTGGCATGTGATGGGAGGGGGATGAGACCCCCAAACCTTGCCTTGCAGGGTGGGAGGGAATTGGGGTGGGGGTTATAGAGCACCATGGGGATGATGGCTGTGGCCATGGGGGTGTTGCAGGAAGATTTGGGGACCAAAAGGAAGCGGGATGTGGGGCCGGGGGGGTGCGGGTGCTCCACCGAGGTGGCCGCACGGGGAAGGACCCCACCACCGCGGTCAGCACCAACACGCTGCACCCCATAACAGACCTTCAACACCTACTTCAGCAACGAGCACAGCCGGCTCCTGACCCTCTGGAGGCAGGTGGTGGCCTTCAGGAGGCACTTCGGGGAGATGAAAGCCACCACGGAGCGGTCAGTGCAGTGCTCGGGGGGGGCTCACGGAGATCCCTATGGACGCGCACGGATCCCGGGTCCCATCCTGCGCCTCCCGGCACAGGGACCTGGCGGAGCTGAGCCACGAGGCCTCGCGGGCGGGCAGGGCTGCCCACGCCGCCTGCCTGCACCTCGCTGCCAACCTGCGCCTGGCCGAGAGCCAGGCGGGAGCGGCGCGGGAGCAGCAGGAGCTGCGGCTGGGGCAGCTGCAGGAGCAGTTGGCGGCGCGGGCGCGGGATGCGGAGCTGGAGAGAGCAGCCCTGGGAGCCCGGTACGAGGGGTCTGGGGCAAGGGGGGTGGGGGGTGCTGCTGGGGGGGCCCAGTGCTGCCTCGTGTCCCGGTGCTGCTCAATGTCCCAATGCTGCTCCATGTCCCGATGCTGCCCCGTGTCCCGGTGCTGCCCCATGTCCCGGTGCAGGCTGTCGGAGCAGGCGCTGGCTCTGGAGAGGTTGCGGGAAGAGAATGCAGAGAAGGAGCAAGAGGTGGAAGCGCTGAAGCTGCAGCTGCAGAGCTTGGTGAGTGCTGGAGTGAGTGGGGGGAATGGGGCTGCAGGGATGGGCTGGGGCACGGAGTGCCAATGTAATGTGTGATGTGCATTGGGGCAGGGAGCATGTGGAGCCAGGCTGGGAGAGCTGGGCTGGGGCAGCCTGGAGAAGAGAAGGCTCCTGAAGGGGAGACCTGAGAGCAGCTCCAGTGCCTAAAGGGGCTGCAGGAAACCTGGAGAGGGGCTTGGGACAAGGGCCTGTAGGGACAGGCCAAGGGGAATGGCTTGAACCTGCCCGAGGGGAGACTGAGCTGAGCTCTTAGGCAGAAGCTCTTCCCTGTGAGGGTGCTGAGGCGCTGGCCCAGGGTGCCCAGAGAAGCTGTGGCTGCCCCATCCCTGGCAGTGTTCAAGGCCAGGTTGGACACAGGGGCTTGGAGCAAGCTGCTCCAGTGGAAGGGGTCCCTGCCCGTGGCAGGGGTTGGAGCTGGAGGAGCTTTAAGCTCCCTTCAACCCAAACCAGGCTGAGGTTCTGTGATTCCATGCTGGAGCACGATGCGTCCTGCACACCTCGATGTGGTTTGTGCTGTAGCACAACCCAGTGCACGCTGAGCCGTGATGCACACTGGCGATGATGCATGATGCAGCCAGAGCACAGTGCATGCCAGAGTGCAGTGCCCGCAGGGGTGTACCACGTGCTGCATGTCTGGGTGTGATGCGTGCCGGGGCAATGCCCGCTGCACGCCTGTGATGCAGGGGGGTTTGCAGGAGGCTGCACGTGCCCAGGATCCGTCTCCAGCAGAGGTGGAATCGCTGCGCTCGGAGGTGGAGCTGCTGCAGCAGACCCTGCAGGACATCACCCAGGTGATGGGGACACCCCGGCCCCCCTGGCCTCAGTTTCCCCCCTTCTTTGGCTCAGTTTCCCCCCGGTGACACGGGGGGGGTCTCTCCCCTCTCCCTCAGGCCGTGCTGACGGATGACCCTGAGCAGCCCCCGCTGTCCCCCCCGTGTCCCCCCGCATCCCCTCACCGCAGCCTCTCACCCAGCGCCACTGCTGCTGCCGTGCACGCTGCCCTGTGCCGCCGCCAGCTCCAGCTGCAGGTGAGCAGGGGGCTGCGGGAGGAGGAGGATGAGGAGGACCTGGACAGGCTGGGGAGGTGGGACCGTGTGAACCTCATGGAGATCAACAAGGCCAAGGGCAAGGTCCTGCCCCTGGGTTGGGGCAATCCCAGCACAAACACAGGCTGGGGGAGACTGGAAGGAGCAGCCCTGAGGAGAAGAACCTGCAGGTGTTGGTCAATGAGAAGCTCCCCATGACCCAGCTTCAGTGAGAGCTTGAGCCCAGAACCCCCCCGTGTGCTGGGCTGCACCCCCAGAGCGTGAGCAGCAGCTCAGGGAGGGGATCCTGCCCCTCTGCTGTGCTCTGGGGAGACCCCCCCTGCAGCCCTGATCCAGCTCTGGGGCAGCAGCACAAGAGGGACGTGGAGCTGCTGGAGCGAGGGCAGAGGAGGCCATGGAGATGCTGCGAGGGCTGGAGCAGCTCTGCTCTGGAGCCAGGCTGAGAGAGCTGGGCTGGGGCAGCCTGGGGAAGAGAAGGCTCCTGAAGGGGAGACCTGAGAGCAGCTCCAGTGCCTAAAGGGGCTGCAGGAAACCTGGAGAGGGGCTTGGGACAAGGGCCTGTAGGGACAGGCCAAGGGGAATGGCTTGAACCTGCCCGAGGGGAGACTGAGATGAGCTCTTAGGCAGAAGCTCTTCCCTGTGAGGGTGCTGAGACGCTGGCCCAGGGTGCCCAGAGAAGCTGTGGCTGCCCCATCCCTGGCAGTGTTCAAGGCCAGGTTGGACACAGGGGCTTGGAGTCTTCCATCTCAAACCATTCTGTGCCTCTGTGATTCTATGTTGATGATGATGATGATGATGATGCTCACTCCTCTTTCCCCCAATCCAGGATGCCCGGGGCCAAGCAGATGCCAGCCGGGAGCTGGCCGGGAGCCTGCGGCGGGAGCTGGGGGACAGCGAGAGGCGTGTGGGGACGCTGCAGCGGCAGCTGGAGCAGCTCAGTGCTGAGGCCGAGGTCCTGCGCAGGTGCCTGCTGTGTGTCCGTCCATCCCTGTATCTGACCATCCCTGTGCACCCACCCCCTGCATCCTGGCCGGGATGTCCATCATCCGTCCCTCCACCCATCACTCCCTACACATTTATATGTGTGTCTGTCCCTGTGCATCCTGCCTTGTTGTGTATCCATCCATCCCTGCACATTTTTATCTGTCCGTTTGTACCTGGGTATTCTGCCCTATGTCCATCCATCCATTCATCCATACCTACATGTATGTTACTGTCCGTCTGTCCTTCTGTATCCTTCTCTGTCCACCCATCCATCCGTCCGTCCGTCCGTCCACCCACCCACCCACCCACCCATCCACCCATCCATCCCTACACATTTATCTCTGCACATCTGTCCCTCTGTCCCCATTCACTCCTGGCCCTCCCTCCATCCTGGCACACCGAGCAGCGCCCCATCCACCCCCCATCCATGTGTGTCCCGCAGGGATCGGCAGCGCGCGGAGGAGGCGCTGGCAGGGGAGCAGCAGCGCGCGGGGGCCCTGCAGCAGGAGCGGGCGCAGCTGCAGCGCCGGGGCGAGGGGCTGGAGGATGCTCGGGACGAGGCCGCCCGCGCCGCAGAGACCGCCCGGGGGCAGCTGGAGCGCAGGTACAGGGACGTGGGGACACACGCGGGGGGTGCTGCAGCCTGCCCCTGACCTGGGTGCTGCACCCCCAGCCGGAGGGTGCTGCAGAACTGCAGTGGGTGTTGCAACCTCATTCCCCCGCCAAAGGTGGGTGCTGCCACCCCTGCAATGGGTGCTGCAATCCCCCTGTGCAGATGGGTGCTGCAATAGTGGGTGCTGCAACCCCTGTCCTGGGGATGCTGCAATAGTGGGTGCTGCAACTCCTGTCCTGAGTGGGTGCTGCAATACTGGGTGCTGCAACCTCTGTCCTGGGGGTCCTGCAACCCCTGTCCTGGGGAGCTCTGCTATAGTGGGTGCTGTAACCCCTGTCCTGAGGGGTTCTGCAATAGTGGGTGCTGCAAACTCTGTCCTGTGTGAGTGCTGCAGCAGTGGGTGCTGTACCCTCTGTCCTGGGTGGGTGCTGCAGTGATGGGTGCTGTACCCCCTGTCCTGGGTGGGTGCTGCAGCAGTGGGTCCTGTACCGCCTGTCCTGGGTGGGTGCTGCAGTGATGGGTGCTGCAGCAGTGGGTGCTACAGTGGCGAGTGCTGTACCCCCTGTCCTGGGTGTGTGCTGCAGCAGTGGGTCCTGTACCCCCTGTCCTGGGTGGGTGCTGCAGCGATGGGTGCTGCAGTGGCTGGTGCTGCATACCCAGTGTGTGCTGCACCCCTGCCTTGCTGCAGCCAGCAGCAGCTGGAGGAGCTGGATGCGCAGCGTGCGGCGGTGCAGCAGGAGCTGCTGGAGGCGCGGGAGGCGCTGAGCCGGGCGGCGCTGGAGGCCGAGGTGGCGCGGGGCGAGCGGGAGGCGCTGGCTGAGGCGCTGAGCAAGGTGGGTCCCTGACACCCCCCATGACCCCCTGCAGTGGGTGCCCCCAGTGCAGCTGCCATGCAGCGGGTGCATCTCCAAGCAGCGAGTGCACACCCGCCATGCGTCAGGCTCATTCCTCTCTGCAGTGGGTGCTACCTTTGCCATGCAGCAGGCGCAATCCTGTGCAGTGAGTGCAACCAATGAAGTGGGTGCAACCCCTAAGCAACAGGTTCAGCCCATGCAGTGGGTGCAACCCATATGCAAGAGGTTCACACACGCCACCCTCTCCAATGCAGTGGGTGCAACTCTCAAGCCACAGACTCAGTCCATGCAGCAGGTGCATCCCCCATCTGCAGTGAATGAAAGCCCCATATGCAGTAGGTATAACCCTCATATGCAGCAGGCACAACCCCTCAGCAACAGGCTCAGCCCATGCAGTGGGTGCAACCCCTACAGCGGGTGCAGCCCCCAAACAGGCTTAGCCCTGCAGCAGGTTCTTCCTCATGCCCCAAGTGCCTGCACACAGCCCATCTGTTCCAGTCACAGTGTGGGGCACAGGGATGCTGCAGAGCCCATCAGCTCCGGTCACAGTGTGGGGCACAGGGATGCTGCAGAGCCCATCAGCTCCGGTCACAGTGTGGGGCACAGGGATGCTGCAGAGCCCATCAGCTCCGGTCACAGTGTGGGGCACAGGGATGCTGCAGAGCCCATCAGCTCCGGTCACAGTGTGGGGCACAGGGATGCTGCAGAGCCCATCAGCTCCGGTCACAGTGTGGGGCACAGGGATGCTGCAGAGCCCATCAGCTCCGGTCACAGTGTGGGGCACAGGGATGCTGCAGAGCCCATCAGCTCCGGTCACAGTGTGGGGCACAGGGATGCTGCAGAGCCCATCAGCTCCGGTCTCTCGGCAGGCGCAGGGGAGCTGCGGGTCGCTGTCGGCTGCGCTGCGGGAGGCGCAGGCCGAGGGCTCCCGGCTGCGGGACGCGCTGGCCAAGACGAGCGAGCTGGCGGCGGGGCTGGCGCGGGACAAAGCGGAGCTGAGCCGGGGCCTGGCGCGGCTGGAGGCGGAGCGGGACAGCGGCAGCGTGCGGGAGCTGCGGCAGGAGCTGGCGCTGCTGCGGGCGCGGCTGGAGCGCGGGCAGCGCGCAGGGACCTTGGAGCGGCTGCGCCTGCAGCGGGCGCGCAGGGCGGCGGAGGAGCAGCAGCGCTGCGGGGGGCTGCGGGACGAGCTGCGGGCGCTGCGGGACCAGCACCTGCGCCTGCGCCAGCACCTCGGGCAGGTGCGGGGGGCGCCGGGACGGGCATGGGGGGACTGGGATGGATGGAAGGAATGCTGCCGGTAACTGGGAGGGTGAAGGGAGGAACGGGATAACACCAGGGGCAACTGGGAGGGATGTGGAGGGTGCAGGGGTAACTGGGATGGTGAATGCGGTAACTGGGAGGGATGCGGAGAGTGCAGGGGTAACTGGAATCGTTCACGGGGAAACTGGGAGGGATGGGGAGGATGCCAGGGGTAACTGGGATGGTGAATGTAGTAATTGGGAGGGATGGGGAGAGTGCAGGGGTAACTGGAATCGTTCACAGGGAAACTGGGAGGGATGTGCAGGGGGCCACTGGGATGGTGAATGTGGTAACTGGGAGGAATGGGGAGGATGCCAGGGGTAACTGGGAGGATGCAATGGGACAACTGGGATGGTGCAAGGGGTAAATGGGAAGAGGGGGGACCGTGCATGGGGCTTTTGGGAGGGGTAGAGAGGGTGCATGGCCAACTGGGATGGTTCATGGGACAACTGGGAGGGATCAGAAGGGTGCAAAAGGCAACTGGGAGAGATAGGGAAGGTGCATGGGGCAAGCAGAATGGTGGGCAAGGCAAACGGGAGGGATGGAAATAGTGCATGGGGCAACTGGGAGGGTTGGGAAGGATGAATGGGGGAACCGGGAGGATGAAGAGAGCAACCGGGAGGGATGCTGAGGGTGCGCAGGGTGACTGTGGACACACGGGGCAGCAGTGCCATTGCTGTGCTGCAGGCGGTGCAGGAGCAGAGCGCGGCGGGCGAGGCGCTGGCCCAGGCACGGGCAGAGCAGGAGCGGCTGCGGGGGGATCTGCTGCGGCTGAGCCGGGCCCGCGAGGGGCTGGCCAAGGAGGGCGCCAGCCTGGCCGTGCAGCTCGCTGCTGCCCAGCGCCACGGGCAGGATCGGGCCCAGGAGGCGGCCGGGCTCAGGTGGGTGATGGACAGGGATAAGGGGTCCTCGCAGCCCTGAAGCCGGGCTCTGGGCAGTGTGACTGGTGCTGTTCTGGCCCTGGGCAGTGTTACTGGTGCTGTTCTGGCTCTGGGCAGTGTGACTGGTGCTGTTCTGGCCCTGGGCAGTGTTACTGGTGCTGTTCTGGCTCTGGGCAGTGTGACTGGTGCTGTTCTGGCAGGTCAGAGAAGGAGGGGCTGGAGAGCAGCATCTTCCAGCTGCAGCAGCAGCTCACCCAGCTCGATGCCCGCAACCAGCAGCTGGAGGCTGAGGGACGGAGCCTGCTTCAGGCCAAGGAGGCGTTGGAAGGTGAGGGGTCCCTGTCCGCATTACTCCGGCCGTCTCCATCTGTTCTTATACCCCCGCTTCCTCTTCCACATCCTCATCTCCATCCTTACCTCAATCACTCTCTTCATCCCCATCCTCATCCCTGTCCATCTCCATCTTTATCCTTATCTCCAACACTATCCCTGTTTATACTTCATCTGTATTTTCATCTCCACTTTCATCTCCATCCATCCGCCATCTTCATCCTCTTCCCCATCCTCATCCCTCATCCCCATATTCATCCCCATCTCCATCCTTATCTCAGTCCCCATCCTCATCCCCGTCCATCCCTATCTTCATCTCCAAAACCATCCCCATCTTAATCTCAGTCTTCATCCTCATCTCCAATACCATCCTCACCTTCATCCTCATCCCTGTCCTTCCCATGTTATCCTCATCTCCAACACCTTCCATCTGTACTCCATCTGTATTCTTATCCCCACTTTCATCTTCATCCATCCCTGATCTTCATCGCCATCCATCCCGTGTCTCCACCCTTGCCCATCCCCATCTTCATCCTCATCCTCTTCCACCCTCATCCACCTGTGGCAGGGTCATTACAAGCTCTTCTCTACCTCCGTGTGTTCCCCTGTGTCCCTGCTCCTGTCCCCCCACACCCCGGGGTGTCCCCACTGACACCCCACTGATGGGTGCCCTGCAGCGGAGCTGGGCACCGCGCGGCTGGAGCGGGAGCGGGAGCTGCAGAGCCGGCGTGAGGCCGTAGCCGCAGCCGAGACTGCGGCGGTGACCATGGCCCTGCAGCGCGCCCGTGATGGGCACCGCGCCGAGCTCGACCGCCTGCAGCAAGAGAAGGTGGGCGCAGGGGGGCTGGGTTTGGGGTGCAGAGCTTGGCGGGGATGGGGATGGTTTGGGGTACAGCGCTCATTCTTGGGATGTGATGCTGATGTTTGTGGTGTGATCTGGTTTTTGGGGTGACTTTTGGTCACAAAGATGCTGATGTTTGTGGTGTGATGCTGGTTTTTGGGGTGGAACGATGATTTTGGGGTGCAGTGATGAGTTTTGGGGTGCAAAGTTGCTGATTTTGGGGGCTTGCTGGTGATTTTGAGGTTCACTGATTTTTGGGGTTTCACTGATGATTTTGGGAGGTTCACTGTTGTCTTGGGGTTCACTGTTGTTTTGGGCTCACTGTTGGTGTTGGGTTCACTGTTGGGTTGGGTTCACTGTTGGTGTTGGGCTCACTGTTGGTTTAGGTTCACTGTTGGTGCTGGGTTCACTGTTGGTGCTGGGCTCACTGTTGGGTTGGGTTCACTGTTGGTGCTGGGTTCGCTGTTAGTGCTGGGTTCACTGTTGGGTTGGGTTCACTGTTGGTGCTGGGTTCACTGTTGGGTTGGGTTCACTGTTGGTGCTGGGTTCACTGTTGGTGCTGGGCTCACTGTTGGGTTGGGTTCACTGTTGGTGCTGGGTTCGCTGTTAGTGCTGGGTTCACTGTTGGGTTGGGTTCACTGTTGGTGCTGGGTTCACTGTTGGTGCTGGGTTCGCTGTTGGGTTGGGTTCACTGTTGGTGCTGGGTTCGCTGTTGGGTTGGGTTCACTGTTGGGTTGGGTTCACTGTTGGGTTGGGTTCACTGTTGGGTTGGGTTCACTGTTGGGTTGGGTTCGCTGTTAGTGCTGGGTTCACTGTTGGGTTGGGTTCACTGTTGGGTTGGGTTCACTGTTGGGTTGGGTTCACTGTTGGGTTGGGTTCGCTGTTAGTGCTGGGTTCACTGTTGGGTTGGGTTCACTGTTGGGTTGGGTTCACTGTTGTCTTGGGGTTCAGGAGGAGCTGGAAGCTGAGCAGATCCGGCTCGCACGGGAGCATGAGGTGCTGGCAGCCGAGCTGGTGTCGACGCGGCAGCAGCACGAGAGCGAGAAGCAGCAGGTGGGTGTCCTCATGTCCTCCCCAGCCCCGGTGTCCTCATGTCCTCCCCAGCCCCGGTGTCCCCCCGGGGCTGATCCTTGTCCCCGCAGGCACTGGCGCTGCAGGAGGAGGAGAGGGCGGCGCTGGCTGAGGCGCTGCAGCGGCTGCAGCGGGGCCTGGCTGAGGCCACGGCTGAGCTTGAGCAGCAGCGCCGGGAGGTCTCCAGCCACCAGGAGAAGGAGGAGGTGGGTGTGGGAGGTCCTGGGACCTCCCCATGGTGACACAGAGCCCCACATGGCCCCTACTGCAGCTCCCATGCCTGGGTGTCCCCTCCCAGTGCAACCCCCAACGCCTAAGCATCCCCTTGCGTTGCAACACCCATCACTGCATGTGCCCTATGTCCCCCTACTGCCACTTGCCCATGCCTCGGTGTCTCCCATGGCTCTCCCATTACAACCCCCTATATCTGGATGTCCCATATGTCCTCATCATTGCAGCTCCCCCTTAGCCCCCCCCTTACACTATTGCAAACCCCCATGCCTGGGTATCCCACATTCCTGGACATCCCCCTTATTGCAAACCCCACTTCCCAAGGCTCACTCCCTCCATTCCAAGAACCCCCACACACCTTGCAGCTCCCCCAGTGCCCCCCATCTTTCAGCCTCTCCATTGAGAGCCCCCCATTTCCCCCTTGCAACCCCCCTGGGTGATGGGGATGCTCAGGTGTGGTACCCAAGCGTCCTCATTCCTGCACCATCCCCATCACAATTCCCCCGGGATCCCAAACAAGCGGGACGCAGGGCTCAGGGTGCTGTGCCCCCCCCTGCAGAGCCTGGCAGCGGAGCTGTGCACCTTGCGGGCGCAGGCAGAGGAGGCAGCAGCGACCCACGAACGGGAGGCGAAAACCCTCCGTGAGCAAGTGACAGCAGCAGCCAAGCAGCGGGATGGAGCCCTGCGGGAGGTGACCCCCCCCGAGCCCCTTCCCACCATCCCAAATATCCCAACCCCTAACACCCCCCCCGGCGCAGGCGGAGGATGCGCGGGCGCAGCTGCGGCTGGTGGCGGAGGCGCGGGCCGCGGGGCGGCGGGAGCTGCTGCAGGCGCAGCGGGAGGCGCGGGAGAGCCGGGAAGGCCGGGAAGCGCAGCGGCGGCAGGCGCAGGAGGCGCGCCGGGCCCTGGGGGACGAGGCGAGGGAGAAGGAAGCGCTGCGGAGGTCCAATGAGGAGCTGCGGGCGGCGCTGCGCCGCGCCGAGGGAGAGCGCATCAGGTGAGGGGCGAGGGATGCTCGAGGGGGGAGATGCAGGGTGATGCTCAGGGTCGGGATGATGTGAAGGACAAGGGGCTGCTCAGGTTAGGGTGATGCTCAGGGTCGGGATGATGTGAAGGACAAGAGAATACCTAAGTTGGGAAATACAGGAGGTGGTGCCATGCTCAGGGTCAGAGAGATGCTTGGGATAGTGCAATGTTTTGGGTGCTCAGGGTTGGGGTGATGTGCAGGGTTGGGGTGAAGTGCAGGACAAGGGGCTGCTCATGTTGGGTGACCCAACAGTTGGAGTGATGTGTGGAGCCGGGGTAATATGCAGGACAAGGAGCTCCTGGAGTGATGCTCAGAGTTGGGGTGATGCTTGGGACAAGGGGATACCTAAGTTGAGAGATACAGGAGGTGGTGTGATGCTCAGGGTCAAGGCGATGCTTGGGATAGTGCAATGTTTTGGGTACTCAGGGTTGGGGTGATGCTTAGGGTTGGGGTGTTGTACAGGAAAAGGGGGCTGCTCAAGTTGGGGTGATGCTCAGGGTCAGGGTGATGCTTGGGACAAGGGGATACCTAAGTTGGGAGATACAGGAGGTGGTGCAGTGCTCAGGGTCAGGGTGGTGCTTGGGATAGTGCAATGTTTTGGGTGCTCAGGGTTGGAGTGATGTGCAGGACAAGGGCTGCTCAAGTTGAGAGATGCAGGAGATGGTGTGATGCTCGGGGTCATGGAATGCATGCAGTGATGCAGTGTTTTGGGTGCTCAGGGTTGGGGTGATGGTTGGGACAAGGGTATGCCCAAGCTGGGAGATGCAGGGGGTGATGCAGCAGCACCTTGGAGGGTGGTGCTTGTGGTTGGGATGATGCTCAGGACAAGGGGATGCTCCAGTTAGGAGGTATTTGGGGTGGTGTGTTGCCTTGGAAAGTGATGTCTGGAATTGGGGTAATGCTTCGGACACAGGGGTGCTCAGGTTGGGAAATCTATGGGTTAGTGCAATGCCTTGGAGGGTGGTGCTCCAGGTCAGGGCGATGCTTGGGGACAAGGAGATGGAAGTTTGGGCATGGGGAGGGATGCCTAGGGATGGGATGCACTGGAGCAAGGTGCTCAGTACAGGGGTTGCTCAAGAGGAGAGGTGTTTGGGATGGGGCAGTGCCTTAGAGAGAGTTGTTGAGGGACACAGAAACCTGGAGAGGGGCTTTGGACAAGGGCCTGTAGGGACAGGCCAAGGGGAATGGCTTGAACCTGCCCGAGGGGAGACTGAGATGAGCTCTTAGGCAGAAGCTCTTCCCTGTGAGGGTGCTGAGGCGCTGGCCCAGGGTGCCCAGAGAAGCTGTGGCTGCCCCATCCCTGGCAGTGTTCAAGGCCAGGTTGGACACAGGGGCTTGGAGCAAGCTGCTCCAGTGGAAGGGGTCCCTGCCCGTGGCAGGGGTTGGAGCTGGAGGAGCTTTAAGCTCCCTTCAACCCAAACCAGGCCGGGATCCTGTGTTCAGGGTGGCAGCGCGCAGGATGGAGGCTGCCCTGATGGGATGATAGCTGGGAAGGAGTACCCAAACCAGAGGGATGCTGGAGGATGGAGATGGCTTAGAGTGGGATGCTCAGGACAGGGCGATGCTCGGGCCACTGCAGTGCCCCTGTGGGTGACCCGGCCCTGTCTCCTCTCTCCCGCAGCCTGAAACGTGCCGGTGAGGAGAAGGAGCAGCGCCTGGCGCTGGTGGAGGACGGGCGGGCGGCCGCGGAGCGGGAAGTGACCGAGCTGCGGGCGGCGCTGCGGGAGCTGGAGCGCGCCCGCCTGGATGCGCGCCGGGAGCTGCAGGAGCTGCGCCGCCAGGTGAGGAGGAGGAGGAGGAGGAGGAGGAGGGTGAGACCCCCCCTCCCTTCATCCATTGCGGGTGTCCCCAAACCCAGCCCGTGTGCTCCGTGGGCAGGTGAAGGAGCTGGACAGTGAGAACAGCCGGAGGAGCAGGGAGCTGGGCGAGCTGCAGGCGCGCGTGGCCCTGGAGGAGCAGCGGGAGCAGGAGAGCCGCCGCGAAGCCTTCGGCCTCAGGCAGAAGGTGGCACAGAGCGAGGCCGGGACGGAGGCTGCCAGGAAGGAGGTGGGAGGGGGTCCCAAGAACCCTGTTCCTTGGTGCTCTGCATCCCCATCACCCCACAGCTCCGTGCCCAGCCTATCTGGTGTCCCTGTCTCCTCCCCCCATAACTCAGTGCCTGTTGGCCCCAAGCATCCCCATCACCCCATAACTGCCATACTCTGTCCCTCGATGTCTCCACTGCTCTGTTGTTTGATGCTATGCCCCTGGGTGTCCCCATTACCCCATTGCTCAGTCCCTGATGTTGCTGTCACCCTTTGCTCTCTGCCCTGCATCCTCAGAGGTCCCTTGCATGCTCCATTGGTTTGTGTCTTGCAATCCCATTGTCTCCTAACTCTGGGTCTGGTGTCCCTGGGTGTCTCCATCACCCCACCACTCCATCCTGCATCCCTGGGTTCCTTACGCTCTGTGCTCTATCCCTTGGGGTCCCCATCATCCCATTACTCCATCCCCTCCTTGCCCTCCATCCCCATCACCCATTGCTCTATTCTCTGTATCCCTGGGGTTCCACCATCACCCCATTGCTCCATCCCTGGAGGTCCCTGTCACTCCATTGCTCCATCCCCTGCATCTCAACCTTGCTGCTGTGTCTCCTGCTTCCTTGGTGGTCCCTTATCCCCCCAATTGCTCCATCCCTGGGGGTTCCCATCACCCCAATTGCTCCATCCCCACATCTCCACGCTGCTGCTATGTGCCCTGCATCCTTGGGGCTTCCCCATCACCTCATTACTCCATCCCCTGCATCTCCACCCTCTCGCTGTGTTCTCCGAATCCCTGGGGGTTCGCTATCACCCCATTACCCCCCCCCCTTGCACCCCATCACTCCCATCACCCCATCGCCCCATCTCCACCCGTGTTCCGCAGCTCCAGCACCTGCAGCAGCGGCTCTCGGAGGCGGAGGCCGAGTTCCGGCAGCGGGAGAAGGACCTGGCCCGCAGCCTGGAGGAGGCTCGAGGCAACGAGAAGAAGCTCTTGGCCGATGCCCGCAACCTGCAGCTGAAGGTGGACGCGGCGCGGGGCGAAGCGGCCGAGCTGAGCCTGCGCCTGAGCGCGGCCGAGGGCCGGGCGCAGGGGCTGGAAGCGGAGCTGGCGCGCGGCGAGGAGCTGCGCCGGGCCACCGAGACCCGCCTGGGGGGCATCCAGTCTGCCCTGCGCCGCACCATGGGCATTGGCCGCGCTCGGGCTGGCTCCCCCGGCAAGGGTGAGGGGCTCCAGGGACCCCCGTGCTTTGTACCTTGGTTATAGGGGAGAGCATTCTGCTGCAGTGCATCCCGCTGCAATGCTCCACCCCCGGCATCCTTGCGGGTTCCCCATGTCCCATTCTTCCAGCTCTCACATTCCTATTGCCCTGTTGCTCCATCCCCTGCATCCCCATCACCCTGGTGCTCCATCTTCTTCATTCCTATCACCTTGTTGCTCCATCCTTTGCATCCCCATCATGCTGTTGCTCCATCCCCTGCATCCCCATTGCCCTGTTGCTCCATCCTCTTCATCCCTATCACTCTGTTGCTCTATCCTCTGCATCCCCATCATGCTGTTGCTCCATCTCCTGCATCTGCATCATCCTGTTGCTGTGTCCGCTGCATCTCTGGGGTATCCCATACCCCATTACTTCGTTCTTGGGAGTCCCCTATACTCCACTGCTCCATCCCCTGCATCCCTGGAGGTTCCCCAATCACCCTATAACTCCATCCCCTGCTTCTTTGGGGTTCCCTGTACTCCATTGCTCCATCCCTGGGGGTTCCCATAACACCTTTCCCATAACACTCCACCTCCTCTATCTTCATCATCAGGTGCTCCATTCCTTGCACTCCATCACACTTGCTGTGTCCCCTGCAATCCTCGAGGTCTCCCATACCCCACTTCTTCATCCCTGGGGTCCCTCATAACCCCATTGCTCCATCCTCTGCATCCCTGCGGTCCCCTGGTACCCATTGCTGCATCCCTGGGGTTCCCCTATCAGCCCACTGTTCCACCCCCTACATTCCCGGGGTTCCCTATACCCCATTGCTTCATCCCTTGGGTCCCCCATCACCCTGCTGCTCCATCTCTTACATCCCTGTATCCCATGGGTGCATCCCACTGTGGCACATCCAACTCCAGCTTGCCACTCTCCCTCGAGCGCCGCCCCCATTGTCCCCATGCAGGTGGGGGACTGGAGGGGTCATTGAGCCCTGGCTCATCCCCGGACCCCGACGCAGCATCCGAGCCCGAGGCGGTGCGGGCGGCCCTGCGGGACTTCCTGCGCGAGCTGCAGGATGCGCAGCGGGAGCGGGTACGACCCCCCCTTCCCTTTCCTCCCCTTCCCTTTCCTCCCCTTCCCTTCCCCATCGCACCCAAAAAGCCCCCTTTTCACCCCATTTTCCTGCCGCAGGAGGAGCTGCGGGTGCAGGTGGGCAGCCTGGGCCGGCGGCTGGCGGAGGCAGAGGAGCAGCGGGACAGCACCAGTGCCCGGATGCAGCAGCTCCAGAAGCTGGTGGATGAGAGTGAGGAAGGTGATGGGGGCGATGGTGTTTTGGGGGGAACCCCCCCCTAAATTGTGGGGTTTGGGGTGATTTGTTCCATGCTGGAGCCTCACCAGTGAGTGGGGAATCTGAGGCACAGGGAGGGTGATGAATGGGTGGGATTTCTTCCATGCACGGCCCCAAAATTCCTGGTACAATTGGTCAAACCCCCCATGGAAACCCCATGAACCCTGGTAAAACCCCAATGCGTGCCTGGTAAACCCTGGTGAAACTGCCCCTGCATCCCCTTTGAACCCCAGTAAAAGTGGTAAAAGCTCCCATGCATCCCTCTAAACCCCACTGAAAGTGGTAGAACCCCCTGTGCATTCCCCTTAAGTCCTTGTAAACCCCCCTGCATCCCAGTAAAGCCCAGCAAAACTGGTAAAACCCTCTGTGCAGACTGTAAATCCCCCCAAAATGGGTAAACCCTTGTGCATCCCCCATAAATCGCCATAAAATGGGTAAAATCCCCTGTGCATCCTTCAGAAATCCAAAAAAATGGGTAAGCCCCCCGTGCATCCCCCATAAATCCCAATAAACCCCTTTGCACCCCTGTAAACCCCAGAAAAATGGGTAAACCCCCCTGTGCATCCCTATAAATCCCTGCATCCCCACTAAAAGTGGTGACCCCCCCCGTGCAGCTCCCATAGATCCCAATGCAATGGGTAACCCCTGCCGTGCATCCCCGCAGGGCGCCGCAGCGGCAGGGAGCTGAGCAGCGCGCAGGCAGCGCTGCTGCTGCAGGAGGAGACGCTGGCGCGGGGCGAGCGGGAGCGCCGGGCGCTGCAGGCCAAGGTGGCGGCGCTGCAGCAGAGCCTGCGCGCTGCCGAGGGCGAGCGCCGCGCCGCGCAGGTGAGCATCGCCGTGCGGGATGCATCCTGCCCTGCATCCCCATCCCAGAGTGCTCCATGCGGGGTGGCCCCGCAGGAGAGGGTGAGCGTGGAGCGAGCCGGAGAGCTCAAGGATGCCAAGAGGAGGCTGGAGGTGGCCGAGAGCAGGAGCTCGCGCCTGGAGCTGCAGCAGAAGGTGCTGGAGGGTGAACTGCAGCGCGCACGCGCGGCCCTGGGGGAGCGGCAGGCGGAGGTGCAGGCGATGCAGGACCGTGCTGAGCTGCTGCAGAAACAGGTATCCAACAAGGGCATAGAGTCAGATAGGATCACAGGTTTGGGTTGGAGGGACCTCAAAGCTCATCCATTCCCAACCCCTGCCACGGGCAGGGACCCCTTCCACTGGAGCAGCTTGCTCCAAGCCCCTGTGTCCAACCTGGCCTTGAACACTGCCAGGGATGGGGCAGCCACAGCTTCTCTGGGCACCCTGGGCCAGCGCCTCAGCACCCTCACAGGGAAGAGCTTCTGCCTAAGAGCTCATCTCAGTCTCCCCTCGGGCAGGTTCAAGCCATTCCCCTTGGCCTGTCCCTACAGGCCCTTGTCCCAAGCCCCTCTCCAGGTTTCCTGCAGCCCCTTTAGGCACTGGAGCTGCTCTCAGGTCTCCCCTTCAGGAGCCTTCTCTTCTCCAGGCTGCCCCAGCCCAGCTCTCTCAGCCTGGCTCCAGAGCAGAGCTGCTCCAGCCCTCGCAGCATCTCCATGGCCTCCTCTGGCCTCGCTCCAACAGCTCCACGTCCCTCTTGTGCTGCTGCCCCAGAGCTGGATCAGGGCTGCAGGGGGGGTCTCCCCAGAGCACAGCAGAGGGGCAGGATCCCCTCCCTGAGCTGCTGCTCACACGCTGTGGGGGTGCAGCCCAGCACACGGGGGGGTTCTGGGCTCAAGCTCTCACTGAAGCCGGGTCATGGGGAGCCTCTCATTGACCAACACCTGCAGGTTCTTCTCCTCAGGGCTGCTCCATCCCATCTCCCCCAGCCTGGAGCTGTGCCTGGAGCTGCTCCTACCCACATGCAGGACCTTACCCTTGGCTTCCTCATCAGTTCCTCTCAATCCCCATGGCCCAGACGAACATTAACTGATGCATTCACCGCTCTTGGTGTTCTGGCTGTAGCTGGCAGACAGCGAGCAGCGCGCCGGCACCTTGCAGCAGGCGATGCAGCGCCTGAGCACGGCCTTGACGGACACCAGCTCCAAGGATGCTGCGGCGGTGGCCGATGGCACCGTGGTCCACGAGCGGCTGCTGCAGCTGCGGAGCGCACTGGCCGCGGGCGAGCAGGACCGCCGGGCGCTGCAGGTGGGGTGAGCAGCCTTGGGTGCGGGTACCCGCGGGGTGCCTGTGCCGGGGGGGGTCAGTGCCGGGTCCCTGCGCTGCAGGAGGGGCTGGAGGTGGCACGGCGGGCGCTGGCTGAGGCAAGGGAGGAGAAGGCGGCGCTGCGGGAGCAGCTGCGGGAGCTGCGGCAGGAGCGGGAGGCGCTGCAGCGGGGCAGGGAAGAGCTGGAGGCGCAGGTCCGGCAGCAGCAGGAGGTGAGGGCCGGGGGGGCTCCCCTTCATGCCGGGATCCCTGCATTCGCTGTCCTTTGCCTCCGTGCAGCTCCATCGCCTGCTCCATCCAGCCTGTTTTGACCCCATGCAGCACCTATTGCCCCCCCCGTGCAGCATCCTTTGCCCCCCCCCCCCCCCCTTGGATCACCCTATGGACCGCTCTAAAGCCCCAGCACCCTCTTTCCCCTATGCACCCTTTAACCTTCCCATGCAGCACCCTATTGCAGCTCTCTGCATTCTTTAACCCTGCCGTGCAGCACCCTACACCCCTTTGCCCTCCCATACAGCACCCTTTGCCCCCCCTTGCATCACTCTGTGGACTCCTCTAGAGCCCTAGAATCCTCTTGCCCCCATGCAGCAACCTTGAACCCCTCCAGTAAAGGAGGGAAGGGGTGCTGCTCATCCCAGCACCCTGTTGCCGCCATTCAGCATCCTTTCCCTCCCACCCTTGCTCACCCTCTGGACCGCTCCAGAGCCCAGCATCCCTTTCCCCATGCCCACGGCCGTGCTGCCCGCCCGCAGGCGCTGCTGCAGCAGCAGCAGGAGGAGCACGGGGGGCTGCAGGAGCAGCAGGGGGGGCTGCAGCAGCGGGCGAGCAGCCTGCAGCAGGCCCTGGCCCGCGCGCAGCGGGAGCGGCGGGAGGCCGAGCGCTTTGCCCTGCGCCTTGAGAAGGACAAGGGCGCCCTGAAGAAGACCCTGGACAAGGTGAGGGGGCACTCGGGGGCATCGCGCCCATGGGGGTGCCAGGACACGCACCCGTGTGCCAGGGCTGGGAGCACAGCAAAGGCAAACCCCGAGCCCCAGCTTGTTATACAAATAGGCAGTGCGCTTTGTATGTCTGTTGTGTGCTGCTCCGCTATGCGCAGGGTCTGCATGCACTTAAATCTGTGTTTTAGATATGAAATATGTGAAAAATGTGTCTTAATCTACCTTATTTAATATATATCATCTGTGGTATTTTATATTATATGTATTATCTCATTCTATTCCATTCCATTCTATTCCATTCTATATATTCTCTTGTGTGTATATATATTATCGGCTACAATTTTATTATGTACATTATCTGCTATATATTATATATGTAATCTATTTTTGTGTTATTTATAATCTATATTTTATATGTATTATCTGCTCTATTATATATATCTTATCTACTCTATAGTATATGTAATCTGCTCTATTTTATATTATAATATATACATTATTATAGATCTATAATACATTACATTAATATATATGTATATATATGGAGTATATATATAATACATATACACATAAAAAATATATATGTATATATACATGTAATATATATTACATTAAATCTGCAATCTGCTGTATTTTATAGTGTATATAATCTATGTGGTTTATATCATATATTATCTGCAATATATGATACAAATAACCAACTATATTTTATATTACATATCAGCTGGCAGGGGGGTTGGAACTAGATGATCTTAAGATCCTTTCCAACCCTAACTATTCTATGAATCTGTGATTCTATATGTATAATCTTCTATATATTAGACAATCTGCTATATTTTATATTACATAAAATTTATATGTAATTTCTATATTTCCTATGCATTATATATGTTATTTTCTGTATTTTCCATGTCCTGCATCTCTCATTTACGCTACTCCCATGTCCTGTATCCCTCATTGCTCCATTCCCATGTTCCAGTGTCTCTCACTGCTCCATTCCCATGTCCTGTGTATCCCACTGCTCCATTCCCATGTCCCAGTGTACCTCTCACTGCTCCATTCCCATGTCCCAGTGTATCTCTCACTGCTCCATTCCCATGCCCCGATGCCTGTCTCACTGCTCTATTCCCATGCATTCCCCGCAGGTGGAGCGGGAGAAGCTGGAGGCGCAGGAGGCCTCGCTGCGGCTCTCTGCAGAGCAGGGCCGGCTGCACCGCTCCCTGCGTGCGGCACAGCAGGAGCTGGTGGAGGTGCAGCAGCGCGTGCGCATGCTGCAGGTGGGTGCCATGCAGTGGGGGCTGCCCACCCGCTTGGGGTGGAGCCCCCGGCCCCACCTTTGCCTTGCAGCAGTGTGGGAATGGGGACTCATCCTGGCATGAAGGGAGGTGCTGGTGCATGTACTAGGATGGGGCTGGGCCCACTTTTGGGGTGCTTTACAGCCTGGGGCGATGCTGGTGCTTGCACTGGGATGATGCTGGGCTCATCCCAGCTTGAAGAGAGATGTTGGTGCCTGCCTGGGATGATGCTGGGGCCTTTTATGGGCTTCTTCCAGCCTGGGGAGATACTGGTGCATGTACTAGGATGGGTCTGGGCTCATTTTTGGGGTGCTTCGCAGCCTGGGGAGACGCTGGTGCTTGCTCTGCAATGATGCTGGGTGCAAGCCAGCATGAAGGAGATGCTGGTGCTTGCCCTGGAATGGCGCTGGGCTCATTTTTGGGGTGCTTCCCAGCCCGAGGAGATGCCGGTGCTTGCTCTGGGTTGATGCTGGGCTCATCCCAGCATAAAGGGAGTTGCTGGTGCTTGCCCTGGGATGGGGCTGGTCTTGTTTTTGGGGTGCTTCACAGCCTGGGGAGATGCTGGTGCTTGCTCTGCAATGATGCTGGGTTCATCCCAGCATGAAGGGAGGTGCTGATGCGTGCTCTGGGATGAGGCTGGGGCTTTTTATGGGCTTCCTCCAGCCTGGGAAGGTGCTGGTGCTTGTACTGGGAGGGTGCTGGGCTTATGCCATCATGAAGGAAGGTGCTGAGGGTTGCACTGGGATGGTGCTGGATTCTTCTGGGGGCTTATTCCAGCTTGGGGAGATGATGTTCTTGCCCCAGGATAGTGCTGGGCTCATCCCAGCATGAAGGGATGTGTTGGTGCTTGTACCGGGATGGGGCTGGGCTCTTTCTGGGGTGCTTCCCAGGTTGTGAAGATGCTGGTGCTTGCCCTGGGATGGTGCTGGGCTCTTCTGGGGACTTCTTCCACCTTGGTTTGATGCTGGTGCTTCTACTGGGATGGGGCTGGGCTCTTTTAGGGGTGCTTCCCAGGGATGCTGGTACTTGCCCTAGGATGTGGCTGGGCTCTTTGAGCTCATTCTCTGTTGGAAAGAAGCTGGTGCTTGCCCTGGGATGGGGCTGGGGTGACACCACCGCTGCCCATGCAGGCACTGGCACTGGAGCACCCATCTCCACCGAGTTCCAGGCCCTCTCCGGAGCTGCAGCGGGAGCTGGAGGCTCGGGAGCGCATCCACCACCACCGCATCCGTGGCCTGGAGGAGCAGGTGAGGGGGGGCACTCCGGTGGGGGACACCCTCATGTGCCCATCTCACCCCAACCCCACCTTCCAGATCGCGCTGCTGAAGGGGCAGGAGCTCCACCGTCACCCCACCAGCATCTAGGGAGCCTCCATGGACCCTTCCATGGGATGCGGCTCTGGGCAGCCTGCTCTGGATGAAGATGTCCCTGCTCCCTGCAGGGGGATTGGACTCCATGAGCTTTGAAGGTATCTTCCAACCCAAACTGCTCTGTGATGCTCTGCCACCTGCAGAGACCGGCACAACTCATCGCATAGGTGATGGAGGAAGCATTCCCTTCCGCATGCTCAAAACCCACATCTGTTCGTGTCTCATCGTTCCCTTTTCTGGCACTTTACCAACAAGATGGCACTTGTGTATTTTTGATACAAATTGGGTGGGTTTTCCCATTTTTTATGGCTATTTTTAACAAAAGGTTTGGAATTACTCCTCGTTTTTAGCCCTGTCTCTTCACCAGCCAAGCTACTTGATTTATCCCCCCCCAGTCCGTGATGTTTCACAATTCCCAACACTCACTGGATCCTAATTTTCTCCTTTTTCTAACCAAAAACTCCTCTAGGTCGGTGCTTTTGGTCTGATTTTTAGCAAATAGAGGGATTTTTATACCACTATTTTTGGAGTTTGAGGTTTTTACTGGTGCTACCGGATGGCCTGAGGTCAGGTCCCCAAACCCCCCTGCCCTGATCCTGATCAGTCCCTATTCAATGTGGATAACCCCAACCTGGAAGCCCAAGAGAGTTTTTTTGGGGAGACAACAGTGTTTTGGGGATGCCCAAAGAGATGTCCATCGGGAGAGTGGGATTGATTCAGGTCCTTAAAAATAATAATAAGCAATAATAAATAATAAGATGCATTAATAAATAATAATAATATTTTGTTATTATTGTTATTATTATTACCATGAGCACCCCGACATTAGAGGAGAGCTGCAGAGAAGCACTGGAGCATCCTTTGGGATGCTGCTGCCCTCCCTCTGCTTGTTTTAAGCCTCTGGGGGAAGATTGAGCCCCAAAGAAGGATGAATCCTTTGTGCCTCTGAGGTCGTGACCTGTGCGGGGATGGAGATGGGGATGGGTTGGATTGGGATGGGATGGGACAGGACAGGAGGGGATGGGACGGGATGGGATGGGATGGGTGCAAATGACAGAGAAAACTCAATGCAGAACCCCCCTGGACTATTTTCTACAAGAGAATTGGAATATAGACCAACTACCCCCTACATAAGAGAGAGGCACACTACAGGGCTCTGTATGATGTGAGACCTGCAGCCTGTGTAAGAGCTGCCCTCTATATAAGAGCTATGTGCTGTCAGAGAGCTACACACTATGGGAGATCTGACCATGCAGAGCTGCGCAATAGAGGGGAATGGACAATATAGAGCTGCACATTATATATGAGAACCAGACACTGAGAGAGCTATACAAGAGCTGTATGGACACGCTGTGTAAGAGCTGCACAGTAAGGAAGAGCACTGCGTGCTATAGAACTGAATCCTATATGTGCTGTATGAGAACTGTATGCTCTGAGCTGCACACTCTGTACATGAGCTATGCACTGTATGCGAGCTGCACACTATATAGCAGAGCTGCACAGTATAGACAAGAGCTGCCCACTACATATGAGCTGCACGCTGTATAATAGAGCTACACACTGTTTAAGAGCATATATAAGACACTATATGAGCTACACACTAGATCTGAGAGCTAGGAACTGTATAGGAGCTGCATACCACATATACGAGCTGCAGGCTATATAAGCATTGTATAAGAGGGCTGCACACTACATCTGAGAGCTACCTACTGTATAAGAGAGCTCATCCTATAGAGGAGCTGCACACTGTATAAGACAGCAGCATGCAATGTGAGACCTACGCACTGTAGAAATGAGCTGTGTGCTATGAGAGCTGCAAGCTGTATTAGGGGGCTGCATGCTGTGTAAGACCTGCACAGTATATAAGAGAGCTGCACACTATATATAAAGAGCTGCATGCTATATATGAACTGCACTCTATATATGAAGAGCTGCATGCTATATTTGAGAGCTGCATGCTATATATGAGAGCTGCATGCTATATAAAACCTACACACTATATATGAGAGCTGCATGCTATATATGACAGCTGCATGCTATATAAGACCTACACACTATATATGAGAGCTGCATGCTATATAAGACCTACACACTATATATGAAGAGCTGCATGCTATATAAGACCTACACACTATATATGAGAGCTGCATGCTATATAAGACCTACACACTATATATGAAGAGCTGCATGCTATATAAGACCTACACACTATATATGAAGAGCTGCATGCTATATAAGACCTACACACTATATATGAGAGCTGCATGCTATATAAGACCTACACACTATATATGAAGAGCTGCATGCTATATAAGACCTACACACTATATATGAGAGCTGCATGCTATATAAGACCTACACACTATATATGAGAGCTGCATGCTATATAAGACCTACACACTATATATGAAGAGCTGCATGCTATATAAGACCTACACACTATATATGAAGAGCTGCATGCTATATAAGACCTACACACTATATATGAGAGCTGCATGCTATATAAGACCTACACACTATATATGAGAGCTGCATGCTATATAAGACCTACACACTATATATGAAGAGCTGCATGCTATATAAGACCTACACACTATATATAAAGAGCTGCCCACACTAGTTTCTGTAAGTGACCTGAACCCCAACCTCCACCCTCCATCTATAGGAGATCCCAAACCCTAAACTCCCAGAGACCCAACCCCACCACCCTGGTCCAGGGGAACTGGTGGCACCCCAAAATCAGCCCCAAACACCCCCTATTTGATCTAAGAGACTCAGAAATGTGCCCCAAACACACCTATACCAAACCAAGCCCCCTCCAAGTGGTGCTATTTCCCCACCAAACACCCCAAAATCACTCATTTTAGATGCTCCAAAATGCCCTAAAGCACCCCAAAATCACGCCCCCCCAGCCCTTCCTCCTGTGCACAGGGCTGGGATTGCTCAAAACATCAGAAATGCCCCCAGAATTGGATCACCCCCCGCTAAATCAGGAATTCCCCCCCTCCGAAATCCTGCCAAAACTTCAGAAATGCCCCTAAAATAGCAGAAATCCTCCCCAAATCAGAGCCTTTTCCCCCAGTATTGAAGCCTTCTCCCCCCAAAAATGGACACCCCCCAAATAAATTGAAAATCCTCCAAAAAATCAGAAATCCTCCCAAAACACCAGAAATACCCCTAAAAAAATCCAAAATCCACCCCAAACTCAGAGCCTTCTATCCCAATATTGGATCCCCTCCAAGTAAATCGGAAATCCTCCATAAAATCAGAAATCCAACCAGAAATCTTTCCCTCACATCTGAAATCCCCCCCCCCAAATCAGGAATGCCCCCAAAATAATCAGAAATCCCCCCCAAATCAGAGCCTTTTCCCCCAACATTGAACCCTCCCCATCAAATTGGACCCCCCCCCCCCAATAATCAGCCCCTCCTTCAAATAAATCAGATCCCCCCACTCCAAAATACGAGGTTCCCACCCCCAAAAAGGAGTCTGGAGCCGAGTGACCCTTCCGCTTTATCTCTTGGATACTCTACATAGAAAACAGGGTGACGGGGGCTGCCGCCGCCCCCCCTTTTTACAATATAATAAAGAAAGTCATAAAAATAAAAACCCCCCCTTTTTTTTCCTTATTATGTGCACAAAAATGGACCTTTTCTTATGTTCTTTCATGCACCGTTTCATTAGCACCATGTGAGGAGGCTCCGGAGTGGGATGGGGACCTTGGGAGACCAGGATCCAGGGATGGGGAAGGGGGTTTCGGGGGGTCCCGGTGATGGGGGGGCCCCCGGAGCTCAGCACCCACCACAGCTGCGGGCGCAGGAGGCGACGACGGTTTGGCAGAGCCCACTGGTGGCCATCACCCCACACTTGGAGAACTTGTCCCGGCACAGGTCGGCTGCGGGAGAGCGGGAATCAGCCGGGAATGGTGGGAAAACGGCGCGCATCCCATTGGGATGTCATAGCGCAAAAGGGGGGTTCAGCCCCTTCTATGATGCAGTCGATTTGTTGGGTTGTTGGGATGGTCCAACCCGCATCACCATGGGAAAAAGGGGATCGGGATGCGGATGAGCCCAGTTTGGGGGTACCCCCCATCCTTACCTCGCAGCAGCTCTTCGTGGGCGCACACGGTGCGGACGCAGATCTCCTTGTTGATCACATAAACCCGGCGGAGGCTGGATAAAGGGGTTATGGGGTTGGTGTAAATGAACGGGGGGGACCCAAAATAGAGGGATTGGGGGTTAGGGAAGCTCCCCCCCCCCATCCCTGCTCACCTATAGAAGCAGATCTCATTCAGGCACTGCTTGCAGGGCTTGTGCACGGAGTAAAGCCTGGTGCAGGGGTATTGCTCCTCCCGGCAGTCTGCAAGGAGAAAAGGGAAAATCCATCGGGATGAGGCCTGATGCCCTGGGGATGGGCTCAGCATCCACTCAACTTTAACCCGATGCTCTCCCAGTCCTCATCTTCAACCCAGGGTAGTGAGGGTGGAAGCGCATCCTTATCCCAGCTGGGATAAAAGGAAGGATGAACCCCCCCAGAAGGGGGCCAGTGAGGGGGGACAAGGGCTCACCAAGGGGTCCTGGCTCTGTGGGCTCAGTCTCTGGGGCAGCAGCTGTGGGGAGATTGAATTAGGAGGGGGAAGGACGTTTAGGGAAGGAGCAGAGCATCTTTGCCTGGGTTTTGGGGCTGGAGCATCCTTATGCTGGTACCCACCTGGGGTTGGAGCCGGCACGACTTCCTGCTGGGATTGCTGCTGGGATTGGTACCGAAACTGCTCCTCAGGGGCACGGGGGGTGACATCTGTGGGGAGATGGACAGTGTGGGCACTCCCCAAAATCCTGCTCCCCCCCATCCGACATCCCGCAGGGAAACCACTTACCGTGATAGTCGTAGTAATCCTGAATTTCTAGGGAATAAAAGGGAAAACAGCAGGGGCTGAGGGTGGGATTTAGGGACAGACACCCCCCATCAGGGCTGGTTTAGCCATGCCCCCCCCCCGATACTTGCAGCCTGAGTGATGGGATAACACCCTCCAGCCACCCCAGGAATGGGGCAACATCCCACAGAGGGGGGGTTAAGGTTAATAAAGGCTTAAGAAATAGTGGGTAGAAGGGGAAAGGAGAAGAAGATGTACAAGGAGGGAGGTGGGAATGTGTTGGGAGGAGGCTGGAAGTGTAAGGTGGAAAGGGATGGAGCCAAGAGCATTGAAGAGGCATCGGATTGGTGGTTTTAGGCAGAGGAAGCACAAAGAGGGAGGAAAAGGAGCAGGAGGGAGGTGGGTGAAGCCCCTGCCCAGTCAGGGAGCTCTAACCTGATTGCTGGTCGTACTGGGAATACTGCACCGGCTCGGGGTAGGTGATGCCTTCAAACCTGCTGTACTGCGCCTGGACCAAGAGCGCTGCTGGGATGCAAGAACCAGGGGGGGAAGCATCACTTAGAGGGGCAAAAGCACCCCCAGCCCGGATGGGGATTCCCTGCTCTGCCTCCACCTCTCCTCCTTTGCATCATCTCCCAAAATATCCTTAGGGACACGCTGAAGGTGGGATGCTCACTGATGGGGGAGCAGTGATTCCTGCCTTATCCAGGCACAGCTGGGGATGATCCCGATGTCTTGCAGCACCTGGGTACCAGGACCCTGCCCATCCTGCATCCAGCTGACCCCAGTGATGCTCCTGACACCCCAGGCATCCCCCGTAACCCTTATGGAGACCCTGGGAGCTAAACCAGCCGTGGATCCAGGGGGGAAACTGGGGTT
The DNA here is from genome assembly GCF_963264785.1 of Psittacula echo. Lineage (NCBI taxonomy): Eukaryota > Metazoa > Chordata > Aves > Psittaciformes > Psittacidae > Psittacula > Psittacula echo. The sequence continues at coordinate 8,033,483 of NC_137753.1, forward strand.
CAGAGGTCAGTGCGCATGAGATGATGGGATCACACAGGCAGAATGCTTCTGGAAGGGGGGATCAGGTCACTCCCATCCCCATGGCACGGCAGGGACATGGGGTGATGCCCCTCCAGATGCCGCATCCCTCCACATCCTCCATCCATCAGCAATGGGAATGATGCTGGGATGGGACTTCTCTGTCCACTCCCCCCCATGCTGCCTCCTCCTTCCCAGGCTCCTTCAGCCTCAACTGCTTAATGTCTTCCAGCTGCTGCCTCCCCTTTGTGTGGAGCTGGTTTCACCCGAAGTTTTCCTGGCTCCAGGCTCCTGGCTCCGTCGCCTCCCTCCTTGTTTCCATCCCGCCTTTGCCAGCCCCTCCGGGGGTCACAAATCACCACTGCTCTGGCTGTTACCCCAGCCCCGAGGTGCCACTTTGGTGCCACCTCCATGTCCCCAAAGCAGGAAGGATGCGCTTGATGCCAGACCCCCCGCACCCCCTAACCTGAAGCATAAAGAAGGGCCTAAACTGGGGTTTGGGGTTAGTTTTGGGGTGCAAGAGGCAATGGGGCGATGCTTGCCCCTTATGGGTGCAGCGCCCAAGGGTGGCTCCTGGCGTCACCTCGCCCTGGGGACACTCACCTGGCACACACAGCAGGACGAGCCCGACCGCTCTCATCCTGACAGCAGCGAGGGAGGAGCCGCGCGGGCCGGGATGCAGCCGGGGTCTGGATGGGGCTGAGGGACAAGCAAAGGGATTAGGGAGGAGGGGACACAGATCCCAGACCCCTCCAGACTCCATCCCCTATAGCAGCCCCCCCCCCTCCACGTTGTCCTCAGGGATTGGCTCAAAAACCCACCCAAACCCCAGGAAAATGAAGAAACTTCCCCAAAACCGGGCTTCCCGCGGGAATTGCAAGGCCCAAACCCTCAAACATCCCCCGGGCAGCATGACGGGGGATGAGAAATGCTGGAATGTCTGAATCACCGCCATGGGGGGGACGTCTGGATCCCCCCCAAGTCACTTGGGGCTCCATGCCTGGGATTTTCAGCCCTGCTCCTTGGGAAAGGGATTATCTGGGGGGGTCCCTGCTGCTGGGGGATGCTGTGTGTGCTTGGGAATGCCCTAAATCCAATGGGATGTGGAGATCTGGGGAGGGAAAAACCCGCTTTCAAGAGAAATCCCGCGCTGGGTTTGGCAGCTTTGGCTGCTTGCGGCTTCCCAGCACTTCCCAAGCGAGATTCCATGTCAAGGTCTGTCTGCCCTGGCGGGAACACGGGCCAAGGCCGGCTGTGCCGGAACCCCGCTCCCAGTGGTGGCTGGTGGGGACGGCGGCGGCGCAATTCCCATCATCCCAAACCAGCTCCAGGGGGAAAACGGGGGGGAAAAAGGAGAAATTCTCCCACAAAACTCCTTTAAGGTCCAACTGAACGTGTTTGGCTGCTGGGAATGGAGCACGGCGGCGTTCCCAGTGCGCCGGGATGCTGCAGCGATGGAGAATCCCTCCCGGCACCCCCGGGAGCAGGGAAACTGAGGCACGGGTGGACATGACCAAACCCAGTGGTATCCATTGGTGTCTTGCCCCTGATGCTGAGTGGGAGCATCAGGAGGCTCCTGGATCCCACCCAGCATGGGAATGTGGCTTCACCATTCCTGCTGGGATTGAGACCATGCTGGGGAAGGTGGGGTCAGTGGGACCATCATTAGAGCATGGCAGCTCTTTATGACCACATCCCCTCCATCACCTTCTGGTGAGCACATCCTGCACCATCGCCATCAGGTAACACCTCTTAGGGACCACATCCTGTGCCATCAGCGCAGTGTTGCACCTTCTGGCCACCATGTCCTCAAGATCACCAAACTATATCTTGTAGGGATTCACCATCACCAAAGCACAGCACCTTCTAGAGACCATATCCTGCACAGTCAGCGAGGTGCAGAACCTTATGTCCTCACCATCACCAAAGTGCGGCATCCTCGAGGGACATCGCCCTGCACCATCACTGTGGTGTTGCACTTCCTAAGGACCACATCCTCACCACCACCAAAGCACAGCACCTTTTAGTGACCACTTCTTGAGCTGTATCCAGTGTTGCACCTTGTAGCCACCATGTCCTTGAGATCATCAAAGCACGGCATCTTCTAGGGACATTGTCCTGCACCTTCTAGCCACCACATCGTCACCATCACCAGAGCACCTTCCAGCACAGAACCATAGAACCGGCCAGGCTGGAAAAGACCTTTAAGCTCATCAAGTCCAACCTCTACCCCAGCACTGCCAAGGCTGGGACTAATCCATGTCAAAATGCAGCCACCACAGTTGCATCTTTTGGGCACTACATCCTCTTCCATCCAACTGATTCCAAACCCTTCCCAGCTTTGGGGAAGCCGCAAAGTTGGTCCCTGCCTGAGCTGGGATCTGATAACCAGGAGTTTAGTAAGCAAGAGTTTGGTGGGTCCCAGCAGGCCTCCATCACCAACCCATGGCTGCACCTTGGTGGGATGCGGGTCCCTCCAAGCCCCATCTGCTTCCCACCGCAAAGGAAGCCTCAGACCTGGGTTTAACCCAGGCTAATTGTGTCCTAGGATAAAAGGGATAGCGCAGGGACGAGCGGGATCATGGCACAGATCTGGGTCTGTTGGGTGCTTGGAAGGGGTCTGGAGGCTTTATCAAGCTGCTTAGATCCTGCCTTGGATCTGGGCCCTGGCTAGGGTAGGATGGGTACAGGGAACCAGGGGAGCTTGGGGCTACATTGAGGTGCCAGAAAGGGGCTGGAGATGCCCATCCTGACCTTTGCTGGGTGTCCAGATACTGGAGTCCTATGGGATGCTGGCACCAACATCCTGCAGCCCCAAATCACCTGGTGCCATGTATCCCACCGGGATAGCTTGGGGCAAGGCTGTGGGGCAGATGGATGCCCACCTCCGGAGGCATCCCACATCATCCTCCATTGATCACAGAATCATAGAATGGTTTGGGTTGAAGGGACCTTAAAGCTCCTCCAGCTCCAACCCCTGCCACGGGCAGGGACCCCTTCCACTGGAGCAGCTTGCTCCAAGCCCCTGTGTCCAACCTGGCCTTGAACACTGCCAGGGATGGGGCACTGGCACAAAACCTGGAGCCAAGGCTCTGAGGATGCGGCCACGCAGCTCGGGATTCACCAGCCCCCCCCCCAGCCCCTTCACTCCCCAGCACAGTCTGCAGCATCCACGGCTTCTCTCGAGGCCCAATTCCCCCTGAATTCCCCCCGAACGCGGAGCTCTTGGAGCGAGCCCGCACGGCTTGGCCGGCGGCGGGGACAGGCGGCTCACGTCTCCCCTGCACCGCGACGCCAACCCCCTCTCCTCCCGGTTGAGGCCACCGGAGCACCCAGCGCCACCCCCAGAGCCCCCCGGGCAGCGATGCTGGGGGTCACCAACACCGCCCTTACCCCCCCCGCTGTCCAAAGAGCAACGGGGCCACCTCCTCCCTCCTCCTCCTCCTCTCCCTCCCTCGCCTTTCCCCACCACCAGCACCAGTGGGGGCGATGCCCCAGGTCCCCTCCCCGGCTCCATTCCCCTCCGTGCAGGGGTCCAGCGGCTCCAACCGCGCCAGATGTTGCTGCAACTGCACATCTGGGAACAATCAACCCCGAAGAAAGAACACCACAGCCTCGCTCTTTCATTCGGCTAAACCCCACCTTCCCCCCTCCCCCAGCTCCCTTTTTTTCCCCTTTTTCCTTTCTTTCCTTTTTTTCCCCCCAAGCTCTCCAGTTGCCAGAGGGTGGGAGAACAAAGGGAAAAGAAAAGGATTCACTCGGGGGGGGGGGGAGGGGGGCCCTTAACCAAAGGTAAAAACCCCCCTTCTTTCCCCCATTCCCATTTTCACACATCGCGGTTTCATTTGGGTCCCATTCCCACCCGCGGGACACACACAAAATACATGGAAATACTGAAATATCCCTTTCCTACAGTCTCATTCCAGGATGGAAAGAGGAAAAATCCCGTTTCCTTCAGGCATTGTGGGAGTTTCAGACTTTTGGAAGTGGTTAAAAATCGACTGAAGTGGTCAAAACCCTACTGCATCTGCTGTCAGGCTGCAAAAGTGGGGGTCCCCCCCATGGCTGGCGGCTCTTTAGCACCCCAAAAATAAGTGGGTTTGTTTGGTATGAGCTTAAAAAGGTTGGGAGCAGCTTTTCCGAGCTCGGCTGATGGAGTTTTTAAGGCGGTTTCAGAAGCCCCAAAGATGGGGTTTGGTCCCGTGGGGTGCTGGGGGGATGCGGGATGCAGGGGTTGGGATGGGGGGGTCCCTCTCGCCTGGTCCTTACCGCTTGCGGTGTCGGTGCTGGCTCTGCCCTCGCCCGGGTCCCTTCTCGCGCTTCCCAAAACTCCGAAATGAGTTAAAAGCCTAAAAAACAACCCAAAAAGCAAAGCTCCTACCTCCAACATGGGGGATCCGCTGGGTCCTAATGCCACACCTGAGCCGGCCCCTTCCTCCGCCCCAACTGCTGCCTCTGAAGGAGGGGGATAATAATGAAACCAGACTGATCAATGAGAGCACAGGGATGCAGTGGTCATCAAGGATAGGGATTGGGTTTCCCAGATGGATGAGTTTGAAATGGATTTGATGTTACTTTGATTGTGAAAGCAAGGAGGGAGGATTTTGTGCAGCAGCGAGCACAGTTTAGGCTGGGTTTTGTGCTGCTGTGGGGGGGAGGGAATGAAGGGATCGTGTCAAAGCATTGCTCTATGATCCCGAATGTCTTGGGGAAATGGAGATAAACCCCCCTAAACTGGGATACAGGGACCCCAAATCACTCCTCCTCACTCCATGCTTGGCATTAGCGCTCCATCTCCCACTGAAGCAGCGAGGGTGCTGCAACCCCGCAGCAGATTTAAAGCTTTATCCCAGGATGAAGGGAAAATTACTCAAGAATTCCCTGTTTTCCTACCCCATCAGAGGATGCCGGAGCTGATCCGCAGCCCCTGTGTGATGCTGGAGCCAGCACTGCTGACCGTGGGGCCCTCTTTCCCCCGGCTTGCTGGCGGCTTTCCGCAGCACACAGGATGCCGGCTGCATCCCAGTGAGGCCAGGGATGCTCCATAAACCCCCTGATCCTGGGGGAGGCACGGAACCAGCACTGGGGGGTGAAATCCTGCACACTTTAGGGTGTCCTAAGCCAGCAGTGGAGCAAACAGAGGGTGCTCGAGGGTTGGGATGGAGGGAGAGGCTCTCTGGAGATGGGGATGAGCAACGGGGAGGAGGATTGCACCCACTGCACCCACTGCCCACAAGCACTTGTGCCAAGGTACGAGCACAGAGGGGATCTGATTGCTCTAAAACCAGTTTCAGACTAGAAGGGACGTTTTTAAGGTGCTCCCATCCGCTATCAAGCCTGGTTTCCCAGGCTGGAGGATGGATGAAACCATCCCGATGGCTCCAAACACCCAAAAGCTGCTCCCATAAAGCTCCTGCTTGTCCCTAACCGCAGCATTGTCCCTGTCCCCAGCCCGGTTAACCTCTAACCAAGGGCAGGAGCTGCCTGTTAATCATCAAAGAGACTTTGCACCCCCCCCGCGCAGGAGCAGCCAAGCAAAACACCCCAGTGCAGGGGGAAAACCAGGGGGCAAAGGGTCCCCTTTTGCTCCCCGAGTGACCAAGCCCTGGTCTCGGGGGCTGTGTGTGCTTTGTGCGCGTTTCCAAGCTCAGGAAGCCTGGTTTAATAACTGCAGCCTTGGCTGGGCCGCCAGGAAACCTCTTACCTCTGCTTGTGCCTCATTTCCTGATCTAATCCCCAGCTCCCGGAGGGCAGAGGCGCCGCTGGCGCTCGGAGGGGTTTCGGCTTTCCATGCAGGAGACTGCCTGCAAGAACCAGCCCTCGATGCAAGAGCCAGGCTGAACCCCCCCTCGGAAGGGGATGCAGACACCCCTGGGGCTCGGCTCGGCCCCTTTTGGGATGCGGCATCTCCATCTCTTGGCTTTTCCTCCCTTGAAGGAGCGAGGGTTTGCAGCCTTGGCGAGGACACCTGGGTTTTCCCAGCAATTACGATGATTTTCTAGGAAATTCAAGCTGGAAACAGGCTCGGGGGTTATTTATACACAGATGGAGCTGCTGGAATCCCAGGGGTGCCGGCTCTGGATTCACTCTGCTTTGGGGCATTGAGGACCGCATCTTCCAGCCCAGATGGAGAATGGGGGGACCCCAAAACCTCTTTCGCCTTCTCCATTACCCCATCGACTCCTTGCCCTGCCCCATCCACACAGGCAGCACAAGCAAGTGCTCAAGAAAATAGTGTTAATTTATTAGAGAACGCTCAGGAAGCACCATCCAGGACCCGAACGCTGCTCTTACACCTCAATGCACTGCAGGAGAGTTAAAAAATACAGAGATTTGGGGGGGTTTAATGCTACAAAGGTCCAATAACCCAAAAGCAGAACTGCTCTGTGGGAGCATCACAAGCACAGGGGGCTCATGGCTGGTCCTGGGGCTGAGCAGCATCCTCTGCAAGCTGGGGATGGGGGGGCTTTGTAAACAGTTCCTACACATCCAGGGCGCTTGCTTGGGGAGGCTGCAGGGCTTTTCTGTCACAGTGAGCAGACGGGAGGTTGCAGTGGGTGTCCTCACCATGAGAGCATCAGGATTGGTGGTTTAGGACAGTCAGGAGAGGGAAAAGACGGTGGCATCCCCCTATGTAACAGTACTGGTGCCCAGCGTCGGGAGGTGGGTCCATGGGAGCAGGAGAGGGCCTGGAGGAAGAGCTGGGATGAGAGGAGATGGTGTCTCCTCTTCTCCTTCTGGACCTTCTCCCCCAGTTTGCTTCTCCACCATCTCCTCCCCACAGCCACGATGCCGAGGGTCTTCCCGCAGGATCCTTCCCGCCGCATCCCTCCCTTTACCAGGATAAATAAATAAAGAAGTGTCCACGGGCTGAGGGCAGCAGGACCCGGCCCGTGTTATCTCACAGCGATGGACATCTTGGGTGTCGCAAAGAGCGGTTGGTTGAGGGGGGGCCAGGGCGGCTGCTGCTGCCTCAGCTCCTTCTCCAGCCTCTTGAAAAGCTTCTTGGATGGTTTCCTGCGGCGCAGCCTGCGGAGGCAGCCGAGGAGGCCGTGGTCCAGGGCGGTCTGCAGCGAGGATGGGGGGAGAACAGGCATTGGGGATGTCAAAGGGAGAGCAGAGCCGATGCCAAGGTGAGCCCTGCTCCCTCCATGGCTCCTGGAAAAGGGGTTGCTTGGACGGACCCCAAGGGATGACCCTTGTGCCCCCAGTGCCCACCTACCTCCAGCACAAAGGCAGTGAAGAAGTTGAGGGCAGAGATCCCCAGCAGCAGCAGTTTGAAGTTCAAGTCATCGATGCCCTGCAGCTTCAGCAGGGTTTTGGGGAAGCCCAATGGGTAGAGGGTCAACCATATCATGAGGCCAAAGAGGAGGATGAGGACCATCAAGAAGAGCACTGAGGGGGAGAAAGAAGAGGGCTGAGGAGCAGGATGAAGGTTTGATGTCTCTCTTCACCCTCATGACCATCATCACCCTCACCATTGGTGTAGAGCGGCTCCCGGAATGGATACCCCTTGGACATGGCGACGGCCAGGATGAGGTACTGGAAGCCCGTGACACAGAAGAGGACTGTGTTCTCGTAGTTGGGCAGGTTCTGGGGAGCTGTCACCGTGCTGTTCAGTGGCACGTACCTGAGCCAGGCAGGGGACAAGGCAGAGGGTCAGCCAGGAGCCACGCAGCGTGGCTGGATGCGTCCTTGATGCCCAAACCAAGGCCAAACTCTTGGGCTTCGTTGTGATCCTTCCCATCACCAAACCCAGGTGAAGCTGGGTCCCTTACCAGCTCTGTGAGACAGTGATGAAGTAGCTGAGGACCTGCACGGTGATGAGCAGAGCTGTTTGGAGGAGGAGGCTGCCCAGCACGAGGACACTGATCAATGCCCCTTGGGGACGCTCCACTCCCAGCTCCTGGGCAGGACCGGTCCGACCCATCAGCACGGCCACCGTGGTGGTGATGATGAGGTCGAAGAAGAGGAACTGGAAATCGCTCAGGTTGGTGTTGATCTGGGAAGCAGAATCCTCAGGTCTCAGTGCGGGGACAGGAAAGGGACAGGATAAAACCCAGGTGGGATGCGGAGACCCAAAGGCATTTGGGCAACCGCAGGACTCACTGTGTAGAGCAGCAGGACAGACACGAACTGCACCAGGCTGTACAGGGCCATGTACTTAAAGACACCAAAGGAGGTGACCAGTGAGCACCTGCCCTCCCTGCAGTGATAAAGAGAGATTGACCCACCAGGCACAGCACCCTTGCTGTGAGCTGTCCCAAAGAGGGGTTGGAGGCACTCAGGAGACCTCCCACCCTGGTGGTATCCCCCAACATGTGGGTCCCAGCAGCTCACCGGATCACAGTGGGCACACACTCGATGTTGGCCACACGGGAGGTGAAGGGTGAAGCCACTGATGCCTCTGCCTCCGACAGTGAGATGCCCACGTCGGCCGCCTTCAGAGCCCCACAGTCGTTGGCACCGTCCCCACACATCCCCACGCAGTAGCTGTGGTGAGAAGGGATCTGATAGATCATGAGGGAATGGGGGAAAAGAGCTGGGGCTGCACAATTGAACCCCCTAAGGATCAGGCCACATCTGGGAGAGGGCAGGATGGGATCTGCAGCTGCCAACAGCTTCTGCACTAAGCATAGGATCCCAGAGTCCCAGCCTGGTTTGGGTTGGAAGGGACCTTAAAGCTCCTCCAGCTCCAAGCCCTGCCACGGGCAGGGACCCCTTCCACTGGAGCAGCTTGCTCCAAGCCCCTGTGTCCAACCTGGCCTTGAACACTGCCAGGGATGGGGCAGCCACAGCTTCTCTGGGCACCCTGGGCCAGCGCCTCAGCACCCTCACAGGGAAGAGCTTCTGCCTAAGAGCTCATCTCAGTCTCCCCTCTGGCAGGTTCAAGCCATTCCCCTTGGCCTGGCCCTACAGGCCCTTGTCCCAAGCCCCTCTCCAGGTTTCCTGCAGCCCCTTTAGGCACTGGAGCTGCTCTCAGGTCTCCCCTTCAGGAGCCTTCTCTTCTCCAGGCTGCCCCAGCCCAGCTCTCTCAGCCTGGCTCCAGAGCAGAGCTGCTCCAGCCCTCGCAGCATCTCCATGGCCTCCTCTGCCCTCGCTCCAGCAGCTCCACGTCCCTCTTGTGCTGCTGCCCCAGAGCTGGATCAGGGCTGCAGGGGGGGTCTCCCCAGAGCACAGCAGAGGGGCAGGATCCCCTCCATGACTGCTGCTAATCCCCTCTCCCTCCATCCATGGGGGGACTCACTTGAGCTCCTGCAGGCTGCAAACCAGCTGAGTCTTCTGCTCGGGCAACATGCGGGCGAACACGGTGGCTTGGATGAGGATCTGAATGAAGGGAACGCTCTGTGTCTGGACCACAGCATCCTCACCCCTGCCCATCCTGGTTATCCTGGGCTTTGCCAGCTCAGCAGGGCAGAGGCACCTTGCACCAGCAAAGAAACCCCCTATGGCACTCAGTTATGGAGGGTTCCCAGCCATGGGACTCACCTTGGGCAGCAGCTCAGCAAAGTGCTCACAAACCACAGCGAAGGATTTGCCGTTCAGGGCGAAGTGGCAGGCCTGAGGCTGCAGGAAGCCTCCATCCCTTGGCTGGGACAGACCCTGCAAGGGAAAACAACTCCTTTCCCACAGCTCCAGCCCCCGGGCAAGGCTCTGAACCAGCATCCTCGCTGCACGGAGCAGCAGGTAAAGCAACTGCAGGTAAAGCTGCGTCCCTCAAAGCTCCATTTCAGGAATATAAATGATGGGATTTTGGATAAAGAGCTTGTGGGAGCAAGCCCTTCATGTGAGGTGCTGGCTGCATCTGCTGAGCGTGTCTGGAGCATCAGCTCAAGCAGCACATGATGTGCTCATAGGGAGAAACGGGAGCAGGACGTCTTCTAACGGAGGCTTTAAGAGGCAGACTCGCGGCTCTGAGGGATGCTGGAAGAGTCCCCCAAGCTCAGGGGCGCTTTGGGCTTCACAACCCCCCCTGAGACGCTGGCTCAGGACCCACCTCCGGCTGCTCCTCGCCCTGGGAATGCTCGGCCGGGATGAACTTGAGGGCAGCGGGCTCGTCGCGGCTGGGAGGGGAGGCGCTGATGAAGATCACCCGCTCCTTCGGCTCCACCATGCGGCAGCTCCGCGCCACGTTCATGGCTGTGAGCATGTTGTCTCCTAGCAGAGAGGGACGGAGGCGCTGAGCAGCCACCACCAGTGGTTGCTGCACAGGGTCCTGCAAGCCAGCAAGAGCAGCTCAAACCTGCCACATTCCCTCTCCCAACCTCTGTGCTGGGGAGCCCGCTGCTCCCCTGTGTTTTGGGGGACAGCTCATTCCTTACAGGCTGCGTGGGGATGGATGGAGCAGCCCTGAGGAGAAGGACTTGGGGGTGCCCCATCCCTGGCAGTGTTCAAGGCTGGGCTTGGAGCAAGCTGCTCCAGTGGAAGGTGTCCCTGCCCGTGGCAGGGGTTGGAGCTGGAGGAGCTTTAAGGTCTCTTCCAACCCAAACCAGGCTGAGATTCCGTGGTTCCTGGTGGGGAACCCTTCACCCCTTGCACCACATCAAGGGCTGACCGTGTCCCACCTCTTCCCGAGCCCTGTGTTCCCATTCCCCCTGCAGGGTCACCTGTCACCATGATGGGGCGGATGTTGGCGTTCCGCAGGAGGTGAATCACAGGCGCAGACTCTGGCTTGAGCACGTTCTTCATGACGAGGAAGCCCAGGAAGCTCAGGCTGCTCTCCACAGCTTCCCTGGTGGACACAACGACCCCTTCAACACCATCTTCAACACAAGCATCAACTGCTACAAACAGCTAAAACCCAGGGTGGGTTTGGAAGGAATTCCCTGCAGGCTGCTGGGATGGAGCAGACTTCAGAGCAATGAAGCATCCCATGAAATGCTCAGAGCAAACAAGGCCTAAATGGACAAAGAAGTTGTTGGCACCAACCTGGGGAGCTGCAGGGCCTCCTCGAACGTGGTCACTGAACTCAGGGGTTTGGAAGCCAGACCCAGGACCCGGAACCCATCCGTGGTGTAGTGCCGCAGCATCTGGGAGAAATCCGTGGGCACTGCCAGCCACGAGGGGAAAACCAAGGTCAAAAGAGCTCCTGGATGAACCTGGGCTGTGTAGACCCAGTGGGGAGAGCTGGGGTTCAAGCTCCCAAAGGCTTAAATAGCTTTGGATGCTCATCCAGCCTCCAATCCCTGTCTTACAGCTCCTATTTTCTTCCCCCCAAGCGGCTGAAGGTCCTGAAGGTCCCTTCCAACCCCATCCATTCTATGGTTCTGTGAAGCTACTTCAAAGCCCCGTGCCTCTGGGGACTGTCCCACAGCATCACCAAGAACTCCCTTTGGGGATGAGCTGCAGGGATGCAGATGGATGATGGCGCAGCAGGACCAGGGCAGTGATAATGAACCCCCATCTCCATCACGTACCAGTCTCCTTCCTGCAGAGGCTGGCCACCATCTCCGGAGCACCCTTGACATAGACGTGGCCTGAGGCTTCACTGGGCAGCTTCACCAGGACACTCATCCTCTGCAAGGAGGAGGAGAAGGGGAACCGCCGCAGGATCCCCACAGGTACCTGGTGCTTCTGTGGAGAGGGAGAAGGTGTCAGGGCCAGGCAGGACCTTCTCCGGGAGGTACAAGCCCTCCAGGGGCTGCGGAGCACAACCACCCTTTGCTGTGTGGGGAACCGGAGCTACTCTGCTCCATGGGCCGTACCCTGTCCCGCGGCTGCTCTTCCTCAGGTGGAGGCTTCACCACAGCCAAGACCTTCATCCCAAACTGCTGAGAAGCAGGTAGCTCGCCTTCCTCCTCCTCCTCCATCATCTCCAGGCGCTGCAACCAAGGCATGCTGAGATAGAGAGACGCTATCCATCCCATGGATGGTTTCAAACACCCCTTCTCCTGCTGTGTCCCACCTCCCTCTTTCCAGACAGGCACCTTGCCCATCACTTTGCTTACCCAGCCAGTGGACTCCAACATCTTGAGGTCCACAGGGTCCCCGACGGGCTGTGCCCGCAGCACCGAGACCGTGTGGCAAGTGGCCAGTGAGTAGAGCAAGGGACCAGCGGGCAGGCAGCGGGGCTCGTGGACGATGGGCATGAAGTGGTTGTTCTCCAGTGGAACCACCCCCCACACATCCAGCCCTTCCTCCGTGAGGGTTCCTGTCTGTAGGGATGAGGATGGAGGGTCCACGGCAGCCCCTGGAGATGGGAACTCCGGTCCCGTGGTGATGATGCTCAAGCCTCACCTTGTCGAAGCAAACCAGGCGGATCTTCCCGCAGAGGTTGATGCGGGGAGGGCTGATGCAGAAGATGCCCTGTTTCTTCAGCCTGTTCTGGGCATAGATGGTGCCCACGGTCATGGCAGCCGGGAGAGCCGGGGGCACGATGACAGTGACGAGGTCGAGGGCACGGATGATGATTTGCCCCACGGGGACCTGGTAGGTGAGGAGGAGGGGTGGGCATCCTGATAGCGCTCACCCATCTCCACCCGCATCTGCTGCTGGTCCCAGGACTCCCAAGCCCCAACAGCCCTACCTGGTTTTTAACCAAGATGAGGATGCTGTAGAGCGTGCCGATAAAAGCTGTGCAGGAGGAGCGAGGAGAATGGGCTTGGTTACAAAGCAAAGCAGATGAAGGGGGAGTTCACCCATGGCAGAGGAGTTTGGCTGCTCCTGGCCATGCCTCTGCGCTCAACCTACCCAGGACGGCGAGGAACAGGACAAACTTCACAGCATCCTTGTAGAACTTGAAGCTCACGGGTTTGGGGTAGAGGATGGAGCTGATGAGATCCCCTTTGGCTGTGCAGAACCCTGTGGGAGAGGGGCAGGAGGTAACCATGGGCAAAGGCATAGAACAGAATAATGGAATCATGGAATCAACCGGGTTGGATGAGACTTTTCAGCTCTTCCAGTCCAACCGTTCCCAGCAGTGCCAAGGCCACCCCTAACCCATGGCACTGAGGCCTCGTCTCCACGGGGTGTGAACCCTTGCAGGGACGGTGACTGCAGCCCTGCCCTGGGCAGCCTGTTCCAATGCCTGAGCACCCTTTGGGGCAGGAATTGTTCCTCAGCTCCATCTAAACCTGCCCTGGTGCAGCTTGAGGCCGGTTCCTCTTGTCCCATCCCTTGTTCCTTGGGAGCAGAGCCCAGCCCCTCCTGGCTCCATCCTCCTCTCAGGCACTTGTAGGGAGCCATCAGGTCCCCCCTGAGCCTTCTCTTCTCCAGACTGAACCCCCCAGGTCCCTCAGCCCTTCCCCATCACACTGTGCTCCAGGCCCTGCACCAGCTCCATTGCCCTTCTCTGGCCCCAAAAGTCCCTGTTCCAAAGGATGCAGCTTAATCCCGACTTTATCCTTCAATCCCTTACCTGTGCGGGTCACCACGGCCAGCACTTCCCTGCCCACATAGGACTTGGCTTGGATGACCTGTGTCCCACAGAACAAGGTGTGCCGCCTGTGCTCCTCAGGGGAATAGATGGTGCTGCCAGCTGGGAGAGGGGTCTTCATCACTGGCACGCTCTCCCCTGCATGAGGAACATCATGGAAGGGAGGAGGAACATCATGGAGGGAGGAGGAACATCATGGAAGGGAGGAGGAACATCATGGAGGGAGGAGGAACATCATGGAGGGAGGAGGAACATCATGGAGGGAGGAGGAACATCATGGAGGGAGGAGGAACATCATGGAAGGGAGGAGGAACATCATGGAGGGAGGAGGAACATCATGGAGGGAGGAGGAACATCATGGAAGGGAGGAGGAACATCATAGGAGGAGGTTTATCACCCTGGGGGGTGTGTCAGGATCCAACCAGCCTGCATGGGAAAGCGATGGAGAAGGACACAAGGGGACGCAGGGCTTGCTCTGTGCCCCCAGCTCCAGCTCTCACCTGTCAGCATGCTCTCGTTGACCATGCACTCGCCCGTCAGCAGTGCAGCATCGCAAGGGACCAGCATCCCATCCGCAGGGAGGCTGATGCAGTCGCCCGGCACCAGGTCTGCAGAGCTCACCACCATCTCCTCTGCAAGAGAGCATGGCCGTGCTCAGACACCTTTGGGAAAAGGACTTGGAGGGGGGGGATCAGGGAAAACTGGGACCTAATGGAAGGTGGAGCCTTAAGGAGACTTTATAAGGGTGAAACAGAGTTGCTGCTTCCAGGGTGTTGGCACGCACAGTATCTGCTCCACTACAGCTCTCCAGGCAAGGCAAGCTGCCACCTTAGCACAAGCTAAGAGGAGTAACGGAGGGTGGAGTGGAGACCCCACAGCCAGGCTCTGTTGTAATCCCTGCAGGAATGGGAACCAGATGGTCCCATGCAGCTGATAAACCACAGAGCAGCTGCCCTGGAATGAACCTGGAATGGTTTGGGTTGGAAGGGACCTTAAAGCTCCTCCAGCTCCAGGCACGGGCAGGGACCCCTTCCACTGGAGCAGCTTGCTCCAAGCCCCTGTGTCCAACCTGGCCTTGAACACTGCCAGGGATGGGGCAGCCACAGCTTCTCTGGGCACCCTGGGCCAGCGCCTCAGCACCCTCACAGGGAAGAGCTTCTGCCTAAGAGCTCAGCTCAGTCTCCCCTCGGGCAGGTTCAAGCCATTCCCCTTGGCCTGGCCCTACAGGCCCTTGTCCAAAGCCCCTGTTCGGTGGTTCCAGTCTGGTTCCCTGTTGCTCCAGGCTGGTTTCACAGTCCGTGTGCTATCACTGACCCTCATCCTGTCACAAACTTGCCTTTTGTATAAGAAAATCTTTCAGCTGAAGCCCTTTTTGTGCAAATTTCCAAAGATTTGAAGAACTGATATAAGGGGCTTGGTGACGCTGTCACTGCAGGTCCCAACCTGTTGAATGTCCCCCTCTGACATGGTGAGCTGTCCAGTAGGATCCCCACACCAGGATGTGGACAGCCTGGGACACTGACAGGCTGATCAAACAGAAAGGGTTCAAGGAACCCCCTTTTAACAGGTCTCACATCATCCCCATCCCAAATCCATGCCGGGAGCCCTCCCTCATCGCAGGCATCACACTCACCTCCACCGGAGCGATGGACTCGGACACCCACTGACATCTTGGCCATGTTCTGCAGCGTGGTGCTTTGCTGCAAGGGAGGGAGCAGTCAGCTCAGAAAGCACAGCAAAGCATCCATAAAACAGGTCTTGAAGGCTCAGCATCACAGAGGAAGGACAAGCAAACCTGCTGCACCCCTGGGAACATGGGCTGTCCTCAGCCAGCTGGGCTCAGAGGGAGCTCAACATCAGCACAGAGGTCAACCAGCAGCAGAGAACAGGTTGTTCACCAGAGCTGCTGGTCCCAAATAAGCCCAGCACCAACCTTCCTTGTCTCGTAGAGGGACAGCCCTAAGGAGATGGTGGAGATGAGGAAGATGCAGGCGGCGTAGTAGTAGTAGGCGTCACAGACCCACAGCACGATGCTGAACACTTGGAAGATGTAGAAGGGATTGAGAACCTAGAAGGGAACAAGGAGGGTGAGAAGGGTTTGGGGGAAGAGCTTCCTCCAGCTCATTGTTGAAGGAGGTGATCCTGCCCCTCTGCTCTGCTCCCATGAGACCCCACTTGCAGCACTGTGTGCAGTGCTGGTGTCCTCAGCATAAGGACACGGAGCTGTTGGAGCAAGGCCAGAGGAGGCCACGAGGATGATCAGGGGCTGGAGCAGCTCCTGTATGGAAACAGGCTGAGAACATCGGGGCTGTTCAGCCTGGAGAAGAGAAGCTGAATGGAGACCTCAGAGCAGCTTCCAGTGTCTGAAGGGGGCTACAAGGATGATGGAGAGGGACTCTTCATCAGGGACTGGAGCGATAGGACAAGGGGTGATGGGTTCAGACTGAAACAGGGGAAGGTCAGGTTGGATGTAAGGGAAGAGTTCTTCCCTGTGAGGGTGCTGAGGCGCTGGCCCAGGGTGCCCAGAGAAGCTGTGGCTGCCCCATCCCTGGCAGTGTTCAAGGCCAGGTTGGACACAGGGGCTTGGAGCAAGCTGCTCCAGTGGAAGGGGTCCCTGCCCATGGCAGGGGTTGGAGCTGGAGGAGCTTTAAGGTCCCTTCAGCCCAAACCAGGCTGGGATTCCATGACTCTATGATTGTGAGACTTCCAAGCTCCTTGAGGACCAGCTGCTGATGCAGAGGAGCAGCCGGCCCTTCCTGGGGTGGGGATGCACTGGCTGACTGCTTGCAAACCCTCCCTCCTCCCTGGCCTGGTTTATGGTCGGTACTCCTGAGGATGCTCAGCCACCTCTGCAACCAGCTGGGATGCTCCTGTCTGAGCTAAGAGGCCGGATGGGTCCCCTCCACCAGCTCTGCTTTCTCTGATCTCCTCCCTACCCAAGAGGAAGGGCCTGCAAAGCACTGGCAGGGAGGGATCGGGAGCAGGATCTGCCCTGGGACAAGAGGCTCTTTGGAAGCACTGTGGATGCACACACACCTCCTCCACCAACAGCCTCGCGTAGGACTTGACCGGCACCTCGATGAGGTTCGCTCCGTAGATCTTCCTTCTGCAAAAGGGACAGGAAAGCAAATCCATGCTAGGGAAGAGCTGCATTTCCATCCTGAAGGACCCTCACACTGCCCGGACCTCCCTGGGAGCTTGGTTACGTGGAGAAGTCAAGCCAGGGCAATCCAGAGCACTTCTGCTTTGAGGTCTGATTTGCTGGCCCCTGGAAAAGCCTCATCTGTGCTCCCCACATGGCCCATGGAGCTGACAGATCCCTACCTGGTGTTGTGGTCCTGTTGGCTGAGCCCAGCCTGCGAGAGGTGCAGATCTGCGCAGGTCCAGCCTTCATCCAAGATGCTGGCAAGCACCAGGGGAAAGGAAAACAGGGGAATGGAGTCAAAATCAGCAGGAGCCTGGCCCAGAGGCACAAACACCACGTCCAAGTCCTTGCTGACAGAAAAGAACCCTTTGGGAAAGGGAGAGGATCTTGTTCCTCAGCCCCTGCTGCAGCTCGCGGCTGCCAAGGAGCAGGAACAAAAGGGCACAGTTCGGAGAGGAGCATCCAGCCCGGGGCAGCTGCCAAACTGCTTTGCCTGGTTTCCTCTGCCCACAAAGACAGGCAGCACCAACAGACCGGGGGAACAGCAGCGGCTTCCTTGACCCAGCACCCCGGGATGGTCGCCAAAGGCTCTGCAGCGCAGGGAAAAGCTCCAGCTCCAGTGGTTGTGTGACCTCCCGATGGGTCAGGACCACATGGAGGGGGCTGAGGGGCCAAAGGGAGCAGCAGAGAGATCACAGAATCCCAGATTGGTTTGGGCTGGAAAAGACCTTAACCCCTTGTCCTATCGCTCCAGCCCCTGATGAAGAGCCCCTCTCCCGCATCCTAACTTTGATGCAAGGAGTTTTGCTGCGGCAAAGGGGACAGAGGAGTACCTGACTTTGCAGTACATCTGCCGCCGCTCGATCCAGACGTAGCGCATGCCCTCAAAGAGGTAGTACCGCAGGATGTTCTTCTGAGCAGGGCAGGACATGAGAACAAGGTGTCAGCAGGACGCGAGGGAGAGGAATTGCAAGGCAGAGGTGGGAAGGGTCACCGGTGTTACCTCTTCCTTCTCATGGAGCTGGATGGTGTCCCGGCTCTCCTCCTCTTCCGACACACCGATAGCGATGCTGGTCCTGCGGTCCTCCAGCCTGGCCCCGGGGTGATGCTCCAGGCTGCTCGGGATGGAAAACAAGGGTCAGGCCTTCCCCATCCCACCAGCTCTGCTGTAAACGGCTCCCGCTCTCTGGAAGCCAAATGCAGATGTGAGCCCCTTGCCACGTCCAGATGTGAGCCCAACTCACCTGCCCTCGCCCAGCGCCTCTGTGCACACACGGGTGGTGAAGCACTGTCCGAATCTGTCCTGCAACAAAGGCACAGGGGCTGAGCAGAGGGAATAGGGGAGCTCCCCATGGATCCCCCCTGCTCCTGCAAACAGGGACAGCGTCCCAGGTAGGGAGCCCCATTCCCAGATGCTGTCTGGGCTGCAGGGACAATGAAGAGAAACACAAAGCCAGGGTGGTGGCTGTGGAAGAGGAAAGCAGCAAGGAACATGCCCAAGGACGTCCTGGGAAGCCAGCAGCAGAGCCCAACCCCGGACCTTCCCAGGACTTACTCTGATGATGACCCAGTCGGCCTGGCTGAGGGCACAGGGTGTGCACTTCACCTGCACCTCCAGGCTTGGCTTCCAATGGAAGAGGATGAGGAGCAGCCCTGCCGTCAGCACAGAGCCAATGTGGCACAGGGCCACCCGCCATGTCTTGGTCTGGTAGCCTGTGACCTCCTGGAAGAGAGGAGGAGACCTGTATGGGAATGCTTGTTCATAAAACAAACCGAAATGAAGGTCAGCAAGCATCTGCATCCTGCACTGATGGAAGCCCTGAGTCCTGGCAGGGTTTAACACCAGGCAGGTGACAGTAAAGTAAATGTGGGGCTGAAAAACCATTGTCTTGTGCCGGTGCTGGGCAGGACAAGGAGAATGGCTTTAACCTGCCAGAGAGACTGAGATTGAGCTCTTAGGCACAAGTTCTTCTTGGACGGGGCTTGGAGCAAGCTGCTCTAGCAGAAGGTGTCCCTGCCCGTGGCAGGGGTTGGAACTGGATGAGCTTTACGCTCCCTTGAACCCAAACCAGGCTGGGATGCTATGCTAACACCCAGCTTTCGTGCCAGCCCAGCACTGCGGTGCCTCCCTCCCCACACCTACCATGCGGGATGTGTCCGTGTCCGTCTGCAGCGTCCCGTATCCCGGCCGCTGGTTCCCCAGCAGCCTGCTGCTGTCTGCAAAGCCAAAGAACAGGGGGGGAAATAAAGAGAGCTGATCCCAGGGCTTATTTAGGAGCTGCCACGGTGATGGGCTCCCGGCTGCAGCAATGACATCCCTGGGTCAAGCCCAGGAGGTGGCTGGGCTCGGTGTCCCCTCTTCCATCCGTGCTCCCGGCAAAGCTGCTTTGGGAGGGGGATGCTGCGGGCACGGGGCACCCCAGGACCTCCCAGTCACCTGCCTGTGGCACGTGATGGTCACACGAACGATGTCAAAGGAGCCCAAGGAGAAAAGCTGGCACAAACCCAGTGGCTTAGCAGCCAGGGGAAGGGAGCGGGGCTGGTCCAGAGCCAGGTCAAGTGCAGGGAGAGCTCTCTCAGGCACTTTTCATGCTTGTTTGCTCCTCGAGTTCCTCCCTGCATGGAGGAGGTGGCCACAACATTGGTGTTTCTCAGTTTTAAGGATGCCCAGCGCGGCTCAGCACCTCCAATTCCTGCTGATCCCCAGCCTGGGAGATGGGGATCGCTGGAGGCATCGCCATCATCAGACTGGTTTGGGCTGGAAAGGACCTTACGAGCATCCGGTTCCAACCCCCTGCCACAGGCAGGGATTATCCCAGGTGGATTTGAATCATCACCCTCCATGCCATGAAGCTGAACTTGCTCATTATCCCTATATCCACATGGGATTACGAGCTGTGGCGTCCCAGCTCCGGGATTGAAAGCAGCAGCAGCAGCGAGATAACACGTGGCACAAACACCAACCCAGGAGCGAGCTCCCAGCCCTGGAGCATGCGGATAATTTCCTGGTTGGGGCAGGTTCTTGTTTCCAGGAGGTCACTGGATTAACCAGTCACATGCTGGGTGGGAGCTGTGCTGGGAAAACGACCCCGGATGGATGGATTTAAGCTTAAACAAGGGAGATTCAGGTTGGAGATAAGGCAGAAGCTCTTCCCTGTGAGGGTGCTGAGGCGCTGGCCCAGGGTGCCCAGAGAAGCTGTGGCTGCCCCATCCCTGGCAGTGTTCAAGGCCAGGTTGGACACAGGGGCTTGGAGCAAGCTGCTCCAGTGGAAGGGGTCCCTGCCCGTGGCAGGGGTTGGAGCTGGAGGAGCTTTGAGGTCCCTTTAAGCCAAAGCAGGCTGGGATTCTATGATCCAAGCACAGCCACGTCTCCACCTGCACTCTGCTGTTACCAGCAACACTTTAAGACCCTACAAGCAGCAAAGCTTTAGGAGAAGCCGCAGCCGGCTCCATCCCTGCACCATCCCATCCCCATCGGGTTCCTCACCTCCTGCTCCCATCCCGGCTGCTCCCCAGAGCACAGCGAGCGAGATAGGGCTGTTGCCTTGACTCACCCCAGCGGCTGCACCGGAGCCGTCGCGGCTGGGATGGGATGCGGGGATGGGATCCGTGCACCTGGGAAGCATCCAGGGAGGGGAGGGCAGAGCGCGCCGGAGCTGCGCCACCGGTTTGAATCCTGGAGCAGAGGCCACACCTCGTGGGCAAACACAGCGCAGGGCACCCGCTGAGCCTCTACGGAGAGCGCTGGGACAAGATCTGCTGCTCCCTCTGCTGCTAAGCAGGGATCAAGAGCGATACAACAGCCAGGAGGGGCTGTAACGGGAAGAGGGGAGCCAGGAATTGGATGCTGGAAAGGGACCTTCATCAGGGTGTGCAAGGACAGGAGAACGGGGAATGGCTTTAACCTGCCAGAGGGGAGACTGAGATGAGCTCTTAGGCAGAAGCTCTTCCCTGTGATTCAGTCTGGGATTCTGTGATGGCCTCACATGTAACACATGTCCTGGCATCCAAGCAGAGCTGGAAACCAGCTCTGGACCACACATTTCATGGCACTGAACACCTCCTGCAAAGCAGCCCCAGCCCAGGACCATTTGTGAACACCAACACTGGTCCCTGCCCCAGGGTTCTGTCCCCAGATGCAGCCTTTCTCCCCAGCAGCATGTCCATCCTGAAAGCAGATGTGTGCTGGTCGCAGAGACCTTCTCCACAAGCTCCCTTTGCAGCTGCAGCCCTTTACAAACACCTTTCTTGAAGCAAACAAACCCCAAAAGGACTCCCAGATCTCCCTGTGCTCTTCTGTTCCCAGCTGGATGCTCCTGAGCAGCATCCATCCATCCATCCACCCATCCATCCACCCACCCACCCACCCACCATCCTCCATCCATCCATCCATCCATCCATCCACCCACGCACCCACCCACCCACCATCCTCCATCCATCCATCCATCCATCCATCCATCCATCCATCCATCCATCCATCCATCCATCCACCATCCTCCCTTCATCCTTCTCCATCCCTCCATCCACATGGTGCTGTCTGATCAAAGGGATGGGGTTGGCAAGGTCCATCTGGGCCCCTGGAGACACGGCAAAAGGAAGGAAGGAGGGATGGGGAAAGGAGAACGGTGCTTGGGTCACGTAGGGCAACATGAGGAACTTCCAGAGCAGCCTTCAGGCTTTCCCCTGGATTGGGAGACATCATGGGCAGCGGCATGCCCAGACCCAGAGAGGGCTGGGATGAGATGGCGCTGATCCTCCTGCCCTTCCCACCCAGCCAACATCAACTCATCCACATGAGCCAAGTGGTGAGAACACGCCGGAGCCGGAGCCAACGTGTTCCACCAGGAGGTCTGGTCCTACCCGGACCTGGCAGCAGCTGCCAGCGGAAACAGCCCAAGGCTGAGAGAAACAAAAGGAGATGGCTCCATACAAGGTGGGGATGTGGAAGAGGGAGATTCAGGCTCTGCTGTCACTGGTAATCCCAGGGGAATCACACTTGTGCATCCAGCCCTGGAGATGGGTGAGGGAATCACGTCCTTGTAGGCAAAGTGCTCACCCAGCAGTTCTGCTCACCTCAGACTGGTTCCTGTCTGGATTTGCAGGGAATCATGGAATCCTAGATTGGTTTGGGTTGGAAGGGACCTTACAGCTCCTCCAGCTCCAACCCCTGCCACGGGCAGGGACCCCTTCCACTGGAGCAGCTTGCTCCAAGCCCCTGTGTCCAACCTGGCCTTGAACACTGCCAGGGATGGGGCAGCCACAGCTTCTCTGGGCACCCTGGGCCAGCGCCTCAGCACCCTCACAGGGAAGAGCTTCTGCCTCATCTCCAACCTGAACTTCCCCTGTTTCAGTTTGAACCCATCACCCCTTGTCCTATTGCTACAGTCCCTGATGCAGGTGGTAGCACAACCAGCGCTTGCATCACCACACGCTGACACCACCGGCTAAGGCAATGTAATGTGGTCAAACCCTTCCAGCAAGGCAGGTTTCTGCCCCACGCTGGGCAGGGATCATGCTGACCTCTCTTAACCCAGGTTTGCAGGAGCTCCCTGTATGGCACAAGCCAGAGAGAAGCGCCCAGTGCTTCAGGGAGCATCCTCGCTCTGGCGACCACCGGCCATGCAGCAAGAGGTTGTTTAGAGCCAAACCCCACGTTTTGCCCATATCCTGGTTAAATAAAGGGCTCTATCATACTGAGGGAGAGGAGGGATGTGCTCCTTGCAGCCCAGCACCCCTGTTTTGGGGTGTTAAGGCAGAATTAGAGCATCTCCTGCCTCTGGAGCCAGCATCCATGGCTGGCAGTGTTCAACCTAGGTGCCTCTGTGAGAAACCTGGAGAGGGGCTTTGGACAAGGGCCTGTAGGGACAGGCCAAGGGGAATGGCTTGAACCTGCCCGAGGGGAGACTGAGATGAGCTCTTAGGCAGAAGCTCTTCCCTGTGAGGGTGCTGAGGCGCTGGCCCAGGGTGCCCAGAGAAGCTGTGGCTGCCCCATCCCTGGCAGTGTTCAAGGCCAGGTTGGACACAGGGGCTTGGAGCAAGCTGCTCCAGTGGAAGGGGTCCCTGCCCGTGGCAGGGGTTGGAGCTGGAGGAGCTTTAAGGTCCCTTCCAACCAAACCAGGCTGGGATTAAAACAGGGTTGAGGTTCAACCCCCCTGAGTGTTGCTATGCTGTGGATCTGGAGCTAAAGAAGGGGCAAAGAGGGTCTGAGGGGCTGCAAGTGGGGTGGCCACACTGGCAGCGACCATGGTGGCAGGGACCACAGCCATGGCACAGCCAGGCACCCAAGGAGCTCTGCAACGGGTGCTGCCCTCTTCCCTTTCCTGCCACAAAGCTCTTCCTTTCCCATTCAGCCGCTCCTTAATGTCAACCAGGGCAAATTCAAAAGGAAACAAGAAGGTGGGAAGGGCTGCACTGGTTCTATATGGAATGAGAAACGCTACAGACACAAGGATGCTTTCTCCAGCTCAACATTGCATTTCCCAGCCTCTTCTGAACACCTGGATGCATTTTCCCCACCTTCCAAAGGGTCTTTTGGCTGTAAAGCCAAGCCACAGCTGGCCCAGACACTCACTGCGGCTTCACTCACCCGACATTGCATTACGTCCGCTCCCGACGGGAGACAACCCCGGGATGCTCCGGGGTCAGCCAGGCAGCGTGGTCCTTTGTAACCTCAATCTCCACCTCGTCTGCACGATGATCGCACTGAAGGATCCTTCGCTCCAGCCGCAGCTCCCAGGGAGCTGGGAGTATCCCTGAGCACCGAGTGGGAATAACCTGCTGGCAGGGAAGCGGCTCCCGCTGTGCCGCAGGGATCCAGCCGCAGCCTTTCGGAGCATCCGAACGCGTCACTTCGGGTTTCGTTTCCCCACGTTCTGGGTGGATTCATCAGCAGGAGCCTCTCCACACGGCCCCATGGAGCGGTGCCGGCCGGAGCGGGGCTGAGCGCTCGTGTCCCGACGGGATGTGAAGCCAAACCGGTTCTGCAGTAAGGAAGCACCCATTAAAAGCAGCAGCTCCCCCTAACAAACAAGCCCAGAATCAGGATCCGCGCTGGCCAGACCCACAGCACCCCAGCGTGCGCTAAAGGCTCCTCGGGGGTGATGCTGCGCTCCTCTTTGCTCTGAACCCCCACAAAATCCATGGGGGGAGGGGGGTTGAACCCCGCTCTGCACCATCCCCACTTCCTCCCCATGCTGCAAAATAAGGTGAAATAAGGCAAAAAAAGGCAAAATAACGCTGAATAGAGTGAGCGTGCGCTCCCCCCTTGCACCCTAATGCAATCCCCAACCCGCACAACCCAAGGCACCCGCACAGCCAAGTGCAACCCCGGGGACACGCACGATGCGCGAACCCCTATGGGGCAAGCGGGGGGGTCGCTGCACCCCCTCTGCACCCCCAAACACCGGGCGTGGGACCCCCCCGACCTGAGCTCATGGCGGGCGGACACGGACTGGAGCCCCGGAAGGGCGGAGCACGGGGGATGCTGGGACTTGTAGTCACTTACCCCCCCCAAAAGCAAAACAGCGTCCCAACATAACCTGGGATTAACTCTCATTAGGGCTTTGCACCCCAGATCCTGCAAGGAAATGCACTGGCTCTGCCCCCCAATGTGGCTTTGCACTCCCACATCTTGCAAGGAAAGGTAAAGGGCTGCACCCCAAAAGTGCTTTTAAACCCCACATCCTGCAAGGAAATGCACCAGGCTCTGCACCCCAAACAGGGTTTGCACCCCCCATATCCTGCAAGGAAATGCACTGGCTCTGCGCCACCAAAAGGGCTTTGTACCCTCACATCTTGCAAAGAAATGCACTGACTCTTCCCCCAAAAGGTGTTTTCATGCCCATATATTGCAAAGGCAAAAGGCTGCCCCACAAAGGGTGCTTTGTAACCCACATCTTGCAAGGAAATGCACTGGCTCTGACCCCCAAATGAGGCTTTGCACCCTCATATCCTGCAAGGAAAGACAATGGGCTCTGTGCCCTAAAGGAGGCTTGCACTCCCATGTAAGGATGCCCCCCAAAAGGGGGTTTGCAGCCCCCCTCTTTTCTCTCCGCTCATTTGCACACTGGTGCAGGGTTTCCTCCTGGAAAGCTGCTCCAAGGGGGATTCTGAATCCATGAACCGGGTGCAGCCCCAAACTGCTCCCCTAGAGCAGAGCACCATCCCCCCAGCCACAGCTCTGCTTTGTGGGGCTCCAACCACTGCAAACCCAATGCTATAAGCAGGGCTGCTCTGACCCCCTCACCCCAAATGCCACCGTGCCCCCATCCCCATCCCTGCACAAGGCAGCTTCGGTTTCTGTGCCAGGAAGGGAGATAAAGCCAATGTTTTCTCTGGCTCCTCCAGTTCCAACCCCTGCCATGGGCAGGGACATTTCCACTAGAGCAGGGTGCTCCAACACTGAAGACACAGAACAGATGGGCAATTCAGTGACACAGAATTGCAGCCCCCAAGTATTCCTACAGCTGAATATTAAGGCAGCAACATCAGCTCAGCCTCCTGAGGCAGCCAGGAGGCTCCACTGCTGTGGGATAGATAGCTATAGGGAAAAACCCTGGTCATTTTGGGATTAAGCCTTGTGGACAACTTCTTCTGCCACTTCTGTCTTCAGCTGCTGCCCGCTGACAGCATCCTGGTGAGCACAGCACGTCTCAGAAGCAGCATCACGACATTTCCAGAAGTTTTTACTCCATCTAGATATAAATTTATCTATTAGAGAGCAAAACAAAGCACTTCCCTTCTCTCCGCCCCCCTAAGACTGAAAACTGCTGCTTCAAGCAACAACCCATCAACTCTGAACATCACAAGTTTGGGCAATCAGGAGCTACAAAACCACTTGTACTGGAGTGAAGAGGAAGATTCAACCCTGTTCTAACAAATCTACTTAAGGAGTTGGAATAGAAAGTAAGCCCAACAAGCAGGGCAGTAGCAAGACACCTCTGTCCTAACAGCACCGCCACTGGCCTTTGGCTCTGTGAGGTCCAGATCCTCACTAAGGTGCCCAAAGGGATTCCCAGGAGATTCCAGAACAGGGTGAGATTTTTCCAACATTCCCCTTTCCCAGCCACTTCCATCATTTTCCTGCTCATTGCCACAGGGTTTATGACTTGCAGGTCCCTTCCCACACATGCACTCGCTTTCAAGACATGGGATTCAAGGTCACCACAGATATTCCGTCTCTATTCATCTCTGCCATGGGGCCATGTTCAAATCCTCATCCACAGCAGAGCCTCAGAGGTGACCCCAGCTCCTTACACACTCAAAACCCCATCCCAAAGAGCCTGGGGATGCTACACCAGAGGCAGAAGCATCAGTTCAGTATTGTTAATAAAGTAACAGCTCTTTTTTGTTCTTTACAGTATTTATTGTACGTGCAAACCTATAGGGAAAACACCAAACTGCCTGCTGGAACCTTCTCTTGCTCAATCAGGTATAAATTCCTTTCAGGTAAAGCGTGTTTGTGTGTTCCACTTCCAGTTAGGGAGCAGCATTACGCAGCAGTCGCCTTCTGTTTGTAAGTTGCCATCATCTTCTTGATCTCAGCAATTGCTTTACCAGGGTTCAAACCCTAAAAACCAGGAAAATCAGCACGTTAAAGCCCCCACCTCCTGCTTCACCCCAGTCTAAGTCATGGTAAGGTCACAAATGTGCTGCTACTCACACAAACAGCTGGCAGAGGAGGTGCTCAGCACCCCTTTTTTCCCCTAAAAGCTGGAGTCCAGCCTAATCTTGTGCTTCCTTTTCAACGCTGGGAGGTTAAAGCATAATGAGAGGCAGCTCTGAAGAGTTGGCTTCAGGCAGGCCAGGCATCATGGCACGCAGAGCCATGGGTTTCAGCACGCTGCTGCAGGTTTGCTGCACTCCAGCTCAATTTACAAGGGTAAAAGCAGTCTGGAGTAGAGCAGCAGTGCTGGGAGCTCACCTCCTCCACCTGCAGGCTGAGCCAGCAGCACTTGCCCACTGCTCATTTGACTTTGGAGGACTGGTTTTGAATCAGCAACACAAGGATCAAAGACAAGTGAGCAGCTGAGGGACAGGAACTTCTAATGAAGCTTAAGCAGGGCAGAATTCAACAGTTTTATAGGGGTTATAATGAGTTCTGGAGACAGGAAACTGCCTTGTAAAACCCGACAGCGATGGTACAAGAGACCATAAAGAATGGTTTGTGTTGGAAGGGAGCCTAAAGCTCCTCCAGCTCCAACCCCCTGCCACAGGCAGGGACCCCTTCCACTGGAGCAGCTTGCTCCAAGCCCCTGTGTCCAACCTGGCCTTGAACACTGCCAGGGATGGGGCAGCCACAGCTTCTCTGGGCACCCTGGGCCAGCGCCTCAGCACCCTCACAGGGAAGAGCTTCTGCCTTATCTCCAACCTAAACCTCTCCTGTTTCCTTGTCCTATTGCTACAGTTTCTGATGAAGAGTCCCCCTCTTGCATCCTTGCAGGCCCCCTTCAGACACTGAAAGCTGCCCTGAGATCTCCAAGCAGCTTCTCTCCTCCAGGCTGAAACGTGGAAAAGCTGATGTGGCTTTTCTCCTTACCAGAAATAAAACTGTTTTGGAGAACACTGGGGAAGTGAGCAAGAACCAAGTCACCAGCTGTAAATTCTCCTCACACAAGCCAGCTAAGCTTTCCTACGGAGGTTTCCCTACAGTATAGACACATCAAGTCACAAAGGCAATCCTGCAGCACTGCTACCAAACTGAGCATGGCTAATCTCAAGATGAGAGTATGGCTGAGAATGGAACAGGAACTGCACAGGAACTGCCCCTCGGGCAGAGCTCACTGTGCAGTCTACCAGGGCTGATGAAGACAACTGACAGGATTAGAGCATGTTAGGGGCAATGTGTTATTAACCACAAAGGTGTCTCAAGCTCAAGGCCAAGTGCTGTTTCCTCACACTATGTACACTCCTACATACAGCCAGATCTTCAAGTTGAACCTACACCTTCAGCTAAACAGCTGACACTGATCAGGAGCTAGCTCCCTTAACAAAGGGGGAATTGTCTGTAGTCAGGGCATCACTTGAGAAACACATGGAGAAATGAGCATGCACCGTGTGAGCCCAGATCTCAATCACCTCCTCTTCCCATCTGTCATCTGCCAAATATTTACCTTCATATTAGTTCACAGCTCAGGAATTACTCCACCACCAGGTGCAAGCAAAGGCTGTGCAAAGCACAGCTGGCAGGAAAGCAAAACTCAGTAATCTGCCCAACAACAGGCACAAGGTCATTGCAAGATGAGGAAGAGGCATGCTCTGGTTTGGGAAAGCTTACTCAGTTCTCAAAAGAAATACCAGAGAACCAGACCGTCTGGGAAATGTCCTAACAGCAGGATGTCAGCATAAAACACGTCCCTCTGAGGTGCTGAAAGCTTCTTGTAGCCTTCTCCATTACGCAAGTTGCACAATACACCAGGGATAGTTGCTACTATTGGAGTTTAAGGTTGCACTGTGGAGGGTTAAAAGTATTGTGGTGCTCACACCACTGATGGGACCACACAGCACAAACCTCCCTGTACCATTTCTGCCAGTGTTCCTCTCATGACCAGCACCCTATTGTCACACTCCAAAGCTTGGAAACAGGTTCTTAAAGCCACAGCCTTGCTCACAAGGAAGAGATGTTCTTGCAGTGTCTAATACAAACTTTGCCATGTCCTCTTGTACAGTCACTATTGTAAGCACAACTGCTGGTAACTCACTGTGTTTCAAGAGGCTGAACAAGCCAAGGCAACCTTGAGGAAAAAAGTAAGCCTTAAGCTTAGAGTGTTTCCCTGTTGGTTTTCAGGCAGGGTGCTTGGAAACAATCCAGGAACCCTACAAGGGACACAGACAGGACATACACATACCTTAGGGCAAGTCCTTGTGCAATTCATGATAGTGTGACAACGGTAGAGAGAGAACGGGTCTTGAAGCTGAGCCAGACGCTCCTCTGTGTAGTCATCCCTGGAGTCAATCATCCAGCGATAGGCCTGGAAGTCAGTGCCATTGACACACCAAATGCTTCTTCAAGGTGTTGTAACCAGTGGGAAGCATTAAAAGCAACACCTCCCTCAGGAATTCCAGCCCAAGATGTGGACTGTGCAATACTGTCCCACCTATCTGTCCTGCTTTTAGGTGAGGGACTCCCCCAGCAGCCCCACATGACAAACAGGATCTGTCCTTACCTGCATCAGCACAGCAGGACCCAAGTACTTGTCCCCGTTCCACCAGTAACTGGGGCAGCTGGTGCTGCAGCAGGCACACAGGATGCACTCATAGAGCCCGTCCTGCATGGGGTAGGAGACCACAGTCAAGTCACTCCAGAAACCCATGACAAAGCCCTCTTTTAAAGAGGGGATTTACAAGAGCATGTGCTTCCCTCACCACTTTTCCCCTCTAGTGACTTGGTGCAACAGAGCGGCTCTGAAAACCTTACACTGAAGCAGCACTGCTGGAAGAAAGCAATTCCTACATGCAGGTCCTTTCCATGTTCCATCCTCCCAACTCAACCCATTTAATAAACCAGGGGTTTGCGACAATGGGGGAAAAAGCATAAACTGAAGAAAACTGAGGAAATGGCTTGATCCTCTGGCATTCCATCCTTCCAGCCTGTCCCAGAGAGTGGCTAACAAAGGAATAAATGTGTTATCAAGTAATGATTCAAGGCTGTGCAGGAGAGAGAAAGCAACGTCTGCCCCACAGCCTCAGGGAGAAGAGCTTTAGGTCAGCATGTGCTTCAAGGGCATCCCCAAGCACTTAGAGAATGGGAACAGTGCGAGCCTTGAGCCATGTCATCATTTACACAGAGATGAAGGCACTGAAGGCCTACATGGAAGTGACACTGGGCAGAAGACAAACTCTCCCAAGCCTCCTAGTAGCTCAATCAACCCCCCAGGCTAAGAGCCAGAGTCCAGTCCAGCTTAATTTATGTACCTGAATGTTGTTCTGGGACAAAAGGATCATTACATCCAGTACCTGATGCCAGAACTCCTCGGAGCTTTAACAAGTCACCTGCATTAGTCTTTCAGAAAGCTTTGCCAGAGCTCTGCAAGCCAGAGTTACTTTCTCACCCCAAATTTGTCTTATTTCTCACTGTAACATTTCAAATCACTGATGATGCAAAGGAAAAGGTGGAGGTTTTCCAGCTGTATCCACATTTCTCCTGCACTGTTCTCACAGCAAGAGGAACTTCAGCAACAAGATAAAACGGATCAGATAACCTCATGAAGTGGTGCAGAACTATCTGTTGCCCTCAGATAAAGATTCTTTCAGACTGTAAAACCCTGTGGTTGTTGAGAATGTCACAGCACCAGTCTCATGACACTGCCGACATCTGGGGCACATGATGGGCCTATTCACTGCCCTGCAGCTTTGCAGCAAGCACACCCCTCATGGAAAACTTTCAAGATGACTGCAGCTCATGGGGTTTTATTGCATCTCCTTTCATCAGCCTTCCTCTCTGCTGTTCATACTCACCTCGCTTTTACCACTTGCCAAAACGGAGGCAGCCTGCCCACTTTGTGCCTACGCAGTGACAGGCTGAGCTTTGATCCATGAAGCGATGGATCAAGACGCGTCAGAGGCAAAAGAGAAACTGCTGATTTACTGCTACCTCCTGTGGCAGCCAAGGAAATCCAGACAAGAACTTACCCACACTATCAGCTTTTCAGAAAGGCTGCTGAGTCTCAGCTGCTCCTCAGACACCCTTCAGCTTTCTGCAGGTTTGGATCAGCACCACTCTATGCCCAGAAAAATCCCCTCAAAAGCCCGACATTTAACTCATGCACAGACACATCACGCTTGCGCTCCACATCCAAAAGGGTTTAGCTGTTTGCCATTAGTTTTTAGGGTAAAACTGCTTTTAGGGTAAAACCCAGCAAGCAGCAACATGAAAGCACTGCTTAGCATGCTGCAGCTAGACAAGAGAGCGCCAAGCCTGACAGCCTGCATGCCAGCATGAACTGTAGTGCCTTATCTCCACTAGGATATTACAAGCCTGTAGCTTTTATAGTGTTTTTACAGACAGTGGAAATGAGATCAGAGTCCTCATCACAACCATGACTGCATTTCATTAGCAGATGTTATCCTTAGCAACACCAGCGTGCCAGGCAGGATGCTGCATTTCAGGAGCAGATTCCACCCATGTGGCGTTTTGCACCAGACAGCTTGATCATTAAAGGAACTAGAAGCTACTGCATGTTAGTGTTTAACCCAGGTCTTATCTGGAAGGGATCTCAAGGGTAGAAAAGAAGCAGTGACCAGTTTCTGACGGTCTTCTATGGACTGCAGGTACTGCTCCTTGCCCTCTTTCGACTCATCCTTCTTCTTCAGGTAAGGCTCAATGGATTTGTACTGTGCATAAAAGTTACTCAAGTCCTAGAAGTCAAAAGAGGTCACATTTATTAAGCTAATTTGATGCATGACACTGAACATCTGCTACCCCTCCCATGGAAGGTGGCATTTTCAACCTCAACCTGCCACATTCCTCCAAGTGAGGCCAGATTTAGTCACTGCTGTGAGGTTCAGACCCACCCAAGCCAGAAAACAGGAGTAACACCTCAACTGTGAGACCTGATCTTGTTGGCACCTCCCTTTCCAACCCAATCCAAACCCCATGCTGCCTGGAACAGCACCATCCTCGGTGGCAAGCTGAAGGAGGCAGATACTCACTGGGACAAGGTCCTTCACCACATACATGTGGGGGAGAGGGTAGATTTTAGTGATCTTGTTGAGATCAGGGTCAATTTTTTTGATACAGGCCAGCGTGTTTCCACCAGCAATGTTCATGGCACAGGAGCCACAGATGCCTGAGTGGGAGAAAAAGAGTAAAGCATCAGATATTTACCCTCTTATCCTACTCAAGAAAGATCTTCTTGGCCCCAAGCATGCCCCCAGGCTGTCTTCAGGAAACTCTGTACGTGACAAGGAAAATGCCAGAAGTTGCCATTGGCTCAAACATGTTGCTACTTAAATAAAGAACAAACACAGGAGTCACTTTCATTAAAGCCAAAACTCATTCTCAGCGTTGAGCTTTCTTCCACAGCAGAAAACAAGTGGCTTGGACACCTCATCCCTTTCGCATCATTCATTAGCTGTACGTGCTACTTAGGGTGGAGAAACCATTCGGCTTCATTCACAAGTTTGAAGCACAAGCTTGTATCGATGTGAAGCAGCAAACACCAAGATTATAACATGGGAACCAGGTGCATCCCCCATCTGCCCTACAGTGATGGGTCAAAAGCATCCCTGAAGGTCAGGAACATAAAACAAGGCCAATGACACTGAGCTGTGGGGTGCAGTTAACACGCTGGAGGGAGGGAAGGGATGCCATGCAGAGAGATCATGACAGGCTGGAGAGGTGGGACTGTGCACGCCTCATGAAATTCAACAGGGCCAAGCGCAAGGGTCAGGGCAATTCCAGGCACAGCTCCAGGCTGGGGGAGATGGGATGGAGCAGCCCTGAGGAGAAGAACCTGCAGGTGTTGGTCAATGAGAAGCTCCCCATGACCCAGCTTCAGTGAGCGCTTGAGCCCAGAACCCCCCCGTGTGCTGGGCTGCACCCCCAGAGCGGGAGCAGCAGCTCAGGGAGGGGATCCTGCCCCTCTGCTGTGCTCTGGGGAGACCCCCCTGCAGCCCTGATCCAGCTCTGGGGCAGCAGCACAAGAGGGACGTGGAGCTGCTGGAGCGAGGCCAGAGGAGGCCATGGAGATGCTGCGAGGGCTGGAGCAGCTCTGCTCTGGAGCCAGGCTGAGAGAGCTGGGCTGGGGCAGCCTGGACAAGAGAAGGCTCCTGAAGGGGAGACCTGAGAGCAGCTCCAGTGCCTAAAGGGGCTGCAGGAAACCTGCAGAGGGGCTTGGGACAAGGGCCTGTAGGGACAGGACAAGGGGAATGGCTTGAACCTGCCCGAGGGGAGACTGAGATGAGCTCTTAGGCAGAAGCTCTTCCCTGTGAGGGTGCTGAGACGCTGGCCCAGGGTGCCCAGAGGAGCTGTGGCTGCCTCATCCCTGGCAGTGTTCAAGGCCAGGTTGGACACAGGGGCTTGGAGCAAGCTGCTCCAGTGGAAGGTGTCCCTGCCTGTGGCAGGGGGTTGGAACTGTATGAGCTTTAAGGTCCCATCCACACAAACCATTATATGATACGATAAAGTCTCTAAGCCAGAAGCTTCTCTCTGTGCCTTCTGTAGCAGAGTAGAGCAGTATCAAAAACTGTACTTATTAACTTTCAGAGGTGAGAGGACAGACACTCACCAGAACAAACAGCATATAAATAGCTTAACAAACGGATTAAATGACACCAATAATGATCTCCCAGTAACAGAAGGATCAGATGAAGCCCAGGAAAGGCCAAGGTTTACAAGAAAAAAGCAGCACCCCAGAACTGTCACAGAACTGTCACAGATACTGCTCAGGTCAGGAGCTCGGGTGTCCAATTCCGATCGATGCCTGAATCATCACATTAGAAGGAAGACAAATGTTGAAAGGGCAAAATTCTAATTTCAGGGGATTTGCCACATATCAATTGATATGAGTCAGAGAAATGCCACTGCTCCTCATACTGATGAGCCTCATCAGTGAGGCTCATGAGGCTCATGAGCTGGCCTTCCCTCACTGCCAGCTAAAGGCTGGCACTTGAACAAGGTTATTCCTCCCACTCGAGAGATGGTTACAAGTATTTTCCAGTCAACTGGAGAAGGAATTGGGATTGCAGACACAGGCCCACAAGTATGCAACAGGAATGTGTGATCAGGTGGTTTTCTTAACCCTGCATGGCAGAAAAGGGGCAAGATTGAACCAGCCCAGCTTGAAAATCTGTCTTCAGGTTCTCAAAGTATTCAGGGCAAGTCAGCTGCTGACTATCTCAGCATCAGACTCTGAGAACAACCACACTGCATGGAATTCCTCCACCTGCTATGCAGATTCTACAGGAAACTGCCGCTTTAAAGCAGCTTTTCATTGAGATCCAAGTCAAAACATCTTAAGGCATCAGCTGCACCTCAATTTCTCATACTCCTAACCCCACCTAATTAAATCAGAAGTCATGCCATAAAGGAATCCTCCCTTCTTGCACTTCCTCAGCTAGCATTTTAAGCTGAGTTCCCCAACATTGCCCATGAATTAGGGTAGTTCTTATAGGTAAGTTTTAATGCAGCTTAAGCAGACATGTTCATTTGTACCTGTCTGAGAACCAGCTCTGCCACGGAAAACCACCAGATGGCCTCTTCCTCAATCAGTCCTTTCGCTTAGTCAAAGGGCCAAAAAAAGATTCCTGAAGCTATTACTAGAAGTCCTAAGTACTCTTCCAGTTACATCCTTCCTTATTGCCTCAGCAGCCCCTACGATTCATTCCTACTCGTGTCTGCCTCCTCAGTTCTGCTGCTGTCATCTCCCTGGCTGGAATTCCCAAGGCAGTCCGTCACTGGAGGGCAGCAAGATGAACAAGATTAGGACAAACTGGAAGGACTGGGGCTGTCTAAACACATTGCTCATGGCTCAGTGTTGTGTGATTACACCCTGTGAAGATGAGCTTTCACTTTACTACTTGATTCATTGGGGGCTTCATACGCAGCAGCTGAAGAGGACAGCAGTACACTGCCATCTGCCCTGGACTTTTCTAGTGGTTACACGGGTGCTGTCACAACAAATCAAGGACAAGCTCCAGTGCAGCAGCAGGAAAATCCTTCTTACCTTCCCTACACGACCTGCGGAAGGTCAGAGTGGAGTCGATCTCGTTTTTGATCTTGATGAGAGCATCGAGCACCATAGGCCCACATCTGCAAGAGAAAACAGAGTCCGTGAAGCTGTATAATTCCTCCTCCCTGCCTCAGCGCTAGATCTCTGACAACAACCAAGCAACACTTTTATCAACCACAATTAAAACCACACTTTTTCTTCCAATCCCAGGCACCAAGATAGAAATCTCTTGATCAGCATGTGCCCATGTGCCTCTGGTGAGAGAGAAGCCCTTTCTCTTGCCAATGCACAGAAGACCTGGCTCAGCTGCAGAGGGTTCACACAGCACAACTGGAAAGCAAGCGTCTCTCTACCAGTCCTGTCCTTTTGGGTCAGGTTTTAACAAGTCTGCCTGTCCTTGTTGGTCACAAGAGGCAGTGCTGCGCACAGAAACACACTCCTGGACAACTTAAGTGACACAGCAAGGAAGGTACCCCCCACAAATGGTTAACTGGTGCAAGTCACCCCAAAATTTGAGCTCTCCACCATGTGCTTCTTAAGCAGGGAGCTGGGTGGCTTTGTATGTGGAGTTTTCAGAAAGGACTCGAGGGCAATTCCGCTGGCAAGAGTACAGCAGCAACTGGAATGCAGGGAAATCAAGGCACACATGCCCATGTGAAGGTTTCTGCACCACAGATGAGATTGCTCCTCTTCACAGGGCCACAGAGAAGAGCTTTCTGGGTGACAGCTACACCAAGGTGTGCAGGTCATTAGTACAGGTTCAATGTGATCTATGTATCAGAAGTAACTAAGTGAGAAGAAAACTACGTGAAGAGTTGATGAAGCTTCCATCTTATCTGCCAGGTTTGGGACTGCTGGCTATACATAAAACAGTTTCCCTATGGAATATGCCCCAAGATTTTCCACGTAAACAAAGCTTAACAGAGCCACAAACACCTTCAAGCCTTCAAAACAACTCAGGAACACAGGAAAAACCTCATGGAAATGACAAAACAAAGTGACCATTTTACTACTGACAGCTATTGAGACACTGGCCTTCAGGGCACAGCTGAATTCATCACACCCAGCACTGACAGATGAGGCAGGGGAAATCATCTCACATGATGCTAGTAAGATTTATGAGGAAACTGATGATCTCAACGGTGCTGAGGACAAGGTGCCCTGTAACACAAGCTGAGACACTACCTTCCTGGCCACTCCAACACGGTTTAAGCTTAATGAGACTGCTGACACCTTTAGCTGCCAGCTCAAGCGCTGCTCCGTTATCACTTGTCAGGTACCTGCGTGCCCAGGCAGCCCCAGCACGTCTGCCTGGCAGCAATGCTTCTCCCTAACGGGCCACACTCACTTATTCAAATCCACTTCGTAGGTCTGCATGCGGGGCTTGTCCCCAGGCTTATCGGGATCCCATCTGTAGATGGCAAACTTCTTGAGACGGGGCGATGCCGCGGCTGCCGTCTGCGCTCCCCGGCACACCTGTACTCAAAGAGCAAAGCAGCCCTGAGGTCCCTTCAGGTGGCTTTTAGCCAGGCACCAAAAGGACCTGAGGCCACACGGTTGGGCTGAGAGCTGCAGGAGCCATCGCCGCATTGCATTTGGGCAGTTTATGGGATACCCTCGCAGGGCTTTGCTGCAGCACTGGATCCTTCAGCATGCAGCTGCCTCCTTCATGAGGGAAAGGAGACAGTGCTAAAACAAAGTGCCTGCAGGCACTCCTTCCTGCCCCTGCCCCAGAACTGCCCTCAGAAGCTCCCAGTCACTTCTCGACCCAGCTCCAGGCTAACAAACCACCTCCTCATGGCATTCCCACTCCAGGCCACCTGCCCCTACTCACCTCTCCCCAAATTACCCCTCAGCCCTATTCCTCCTGTTCCCACATCTCTTCCCAACCCCCTTCAGGACCTCCTGCAGAACCCCCATTTCTTGACAACCTCTATCTCCCCATAAACCCTTTCCCAACCCCGCTCCCAGTATTTTGTCCCCAGACCTTCCTCAACATTCCCAACACATCCTCTTTCCCCAAGCTTCCCCCCTCTTATCCTACCCACTCTGAACCCTCTTCCCACCCTGTGCTGCGTGCTGGACACCCTCCTGCCCCACAGACCCCTCTGCAACCACCCCCAGGTCCCTCTGTGACCCCTCACACCCCCCAGCTCCCCCCCCGAGACCCCTGCACCCCCTCCTGCCCCCCAAACCCTCTCTGTCGCCCCAAGCCCTCAGCCCCTCGCCCCCCACCAACGTCCCCCCGCCCGCTGCCCGGCGCACGGCAGCTCCCGGCCCCTCACCGGCCGCGGCCCGGCTCGCAGCAGCCGCGCGGGGACGCCGCGCCTCAAGGAGACTCCCACCACGGCCGCCGCCATCTTGGCGTTGCGCAGTTCCGAAGCGGAAGGAAGTCCCCGTCCTCCCATGGCGGGGAAGGAGGGGCTGGGCGCTGCCGGCCGCCATCTTGGGAGTGGCGGCGGCCTGACGGGAGGCGCCATGTTGAGTGTGGCGCGCCCTGTGGTACGAGGCGGGGTGGCAGGGCCGGCATTCCCAGATCCTGCCATTTTTTGGGAAGTGGGAAAAGAGTGCGTCCTTCTATTCATTCCCAGTCTCATTGTGTTTGCAGAGGAGGCGTCCAGATCCTCCCACCTACCCCAATGCCATGCAAAGGGCAAAACGGCAGGCGCCAGCGGCCAAAATGGCATCCCCTTGCCTCACAATCCCTGAGGGCTTCCCTCCCTTCCCCTTACAGTTATCCCCCATTATTCTTTAGCTTCCCGCCTCTTTCCTCACAGCAAATTCATTTATTAACTGGATTGCAAGCAACGCACACTGAAGAAGCCATTGGGGTGGAAGAAGGAGGAGGCGGCGGCACGGCTATGGCGTTACGTGCCACCATTTGAAGGCGAAGGGCCGGCGCTGGACGTTGGTGCCGCAGCGCACCTCCCCGAGCCGGCCGTGGTAGGAGGACACGTCCTCGAGGAAGCGGCAGCGCAGCCCCAGCGGCTCCAGGAGGCAGCGGGTTTGTCGCTCCAGGCAGCACTCACCCCCCATTATGGGGCCGAAGGGTTTGGGGATGCCCAGGTCCTTGGCCAGGACGATCATGGTGACCTGTGGGGTGACACGAGAAGGGTCCCAGTGGCGCTGGGGCTGATGGAGCTGAAGGGAAGGTGCTCATCACCCTCCTCCATCAGCCTCACCCCGAAATGGGCCATCAACCATAGAATCATAGAATCATAGTTAGGGTTGGAAAGGACCTTAAGATCATCCAGTTCCAACCCCTGCCATGGGCAGGGATGCCTCACACTAAACCATGGCACCCAAGGCCTCATCCAACCTGTCCTTGAACACTGCCAGGGATGGAGCATTCACAACCTCCCTGGGCAACCCATTCCAGTGCCTCACCACCCTCTCAATAAAGAATTTCTTCCTTAGATCCAATCTAAACTTCCCCTGTTTCAGTTTGAACCCATTACCCCTTGTCCTGTCACTGCAGTCTCTAGAGAAAAGTCCCTCTCCAGCATCCTTGTAGCTGCTCTTTGCAGCCACTTTCCCCCAGGATTCCAAATCCAACCTTCCCCTTTTTATCATTAACCTCACCCCATGCCTTGTGATTTCCCCTCTTTTTGCCCCAGAATGACACAGTTTAACCCCACCACAAGCAGATTTGAACTCATCTGAGCCTGGCTGAGGATATTTTCTCTTTCCAGGCAGGTGTCAAGATTGGGCTTTTCTGGGGACAAATCAGGGATTCATCCTGACTGGAAAGCTGGGTTTTGGAGAGGACCCAAGGAGCAGGGACCCCCCTCACCATGTTGGGGAAGTACGGCACGGCTTTGCCCTGCTTGTCAAGCTTGAAGAGGGCTGGCAGGTCGATGATGTCCTCCTCCATCAACCCCAGCTCCTTCTTGAGGACATCCCTGTTCCAGTCGATGCAGCGCTGAAGGGGATGGAGAGCAGGAGGTTGGAGGGAGGGACACAGGTAGGTATGGTCCCCAAAGCATCTTACACAGGAGGAGAGCCAGAATTCAACACCTCCCTTAAGGGTTTGCATCCTCCTGGGGCAGTTGTTGCAAGAAATAGCAATTCTTACCAGAAATATCAGTTCTTACCTGGACGTACTGGTTCTGCTGCATCAGAATGTTGTTGGAAAGGACCTTGTTAATGGTAACTCGTTTTGTGTCTGTCCCTGAGTACCCTACAAAGGCAAACTCCCTTAAAATGAAGCAGTGGTAGCAGAGCCCTGACTTAAAATGGGGAATAGAGATGGGAAAAGTCCCCAAAATCCCTATTTCCTGAGTTTGGGGTCCCAATTCTTAGTTTATTGGGAAACTGGGTGGGAAGAAAACCTTTACCTGTTGGAAAGTGCATTGGAAAGTTCCTGTCATCCCACAGGAATCATGATCTGCTAAAGTTCTCCATTCAGCTCCATTCGGAGCTGCCACCTCCAGAGAGGTGCTCCTTGTTTGGGGATGGCAGTGACCCAGAGGGACCCATGGAAGTGTGGAGAACTTCTCCCCACACCACTGCAGGTGGATGATGTTCAAAACCACAATTAAAGGGTGCTCAAACTGGTGACCAAAATGTCATTGCTGCAGGGAGGGAAGGACAAGTGACATGGGAGTGCTTGTCCTGCTCCGTGCTGGCATTTACAGATGCTCCATCCCACCAAACAAGCATCCCCTCCATGCAGAGGGCTTTATCCCTCCCATCCCACTCGCTTTCCCAAAATAGGGCTTGAGGAGGCTGGGAATGGTGGGCAGGCATCCTGCTTGCCAGCACTGAAGGACAATGGGGTGGGAAAAGGTCCCCATGTCCCCCAGTACCCGCAGTCTGACAGGCACTGCTGCCCTCAGCCCAGCTGCTCTATGTGGAGGCTCCGGCTGTCTCAGTTGACATCGAAGCTCAGCCAAAGCCACCCGTTGTCCCCTTGCCTTTGAACATGGTGGCTTCACCCTGGCCTTCCTTCTGCTTCTCCCGAAAGAGCTTGTAGCATGCTGCAGGGCTGGCCATCAGCATCCGGAACCACTGGGGTGGAGGATGAGAGGAAGCAGGGAGAGCAGTCACCAAAACTGGCTTCACTCTGGGCACCTCAGGGGTTTATATTTGCAAGGAATCCAAGCTCAAACTCTTAAAATCAGGTGTCTCTGATGTTACTTAGTGTCTTTTTTAATGTATGGTGAGGGGATATATCAGAATGCGGTTCAGTGCTTTATGCTGTTGGCAAATATGGACCAGATCACACCCTGAGGGGTTAAACTGCTGCTGGGGCAGGGAGGAAAACTGCAGCCTGGCTGCAGCTGGGTCCAATCCTGCCCACCTCAAGTGGGGTTTATAAACCCCCTGAGTGAGTTTGATGGAGGTTTGGGTGAGCTGAGATTGAGGGTGAGGAGCACTGCTGCTGTTAAGGGCTTTGTGTCTTGTTTCTGGCATTGCAATTCAAGGGGGGGGATGGAACAAATGACTAATCAGGCTCTGACTTCTCCAGAAGAAGCCAGCAATCGTTATTAAGCTAATCCCATGGGAATTAAGGATTTATAGGGTCTGAGAGCCATGTGTGGCCTGACTTACTTCCTACCGGTGGAAATGGTCTCCTTAGTGGAGCACTAGAAGCTGCTTACTGCAGTCTTGATGGCAACTCTTATGGGGCTTAGTACTGCCCTGGGGAGGGCTAAAAGCTCGCATGGAAGGTTTGGGGTGGGGGTGTGTATAAATACTCCTTTTCTGAACCATTCAGGTCAAGGTGGTTTTTTTCCCCAGGTGGAAAATTCTTGTATCAGAAACACTAAAACCAGTGACAAGGAAAAGAGCTGCTGAGAACACCTGGGAGGTGCTGAGCAGCTGAGAGCCCTGGCCAGCCCACGTGGATCCTGAGCTTTAAACTTCTTGGACTGCCTTCGCAGGTGCCTTTTTCTCCTCTTTGTGCTGATTATTACCTCAGCAAGTCCCTTTTTACATTCAGAACCCTCAGTTTTGGGGATAGGAGTGAACCCCCAAGCAAATGCTAAAGAAATGTGCTTTGGGGTTTTCCTTAGAGGTGTCCAATGGGATTAGTATCTCAGAAGAGAAATCGGAGAGTGGTGCGGGGTTTGGGGTACCTTTTTGTCAGAGGTGGGCACAAAAGTGACGAACTCATCGACGTGGCCCACAGCCAACCAATCTGAGTAGAGCTCCACGGGAGCCTGCACTTGCTGGGCACAGAGGAAATCCCACACTATCCTGGTCATTCTCCTCCCTGCGGAGCTGGGGGGGAAATATCCCCAAGAGAAAGGGATAAGGGGAATAAATATGAATGCATTAATATGTACATACACATTAATCACTGCCAAGGTGGAGAAGAGAAAGGAATGTGCAATATGATGGCAGATATTGAGCACTGGTTGTTGAGTGCCCCCATCCCATAGAGAACCACTTGTGCAGCTCAGCAGGGAATAGCTAATTCAGCCCATTAACATGATTTTGAGGATGTTTAGGGGGTACCTGTGGTTCCTTTGCTCCCAAATGGTTTCCCAGCTCTTACGTGGGGAAGCTGCTGCCAACGAGGACCCTTCCCAGGGGATACTCCTTCCCTGCCACGGTCACGGGTGGGCTGACCTCCAGGTTGCCAAAGGAGTCGAGGCTGGTGATGGCTTCAAAGAGGGGCTCTCTGCTCACGTAGCCAAAGTCAGGGCCCTGCAGGAAGAAAAATCACTGTGAGTTTTGCCCTGGGTCCCCCCGCCTCCATGTCTTTAGATTTTCCTTCCTGCTGGGGTCAGACCTCCTCCAGTTGGCACAAACCATGAAGAGAGAAGCCTGTCCATGGATGGGGAGAGGCAAGAAAAGGTCAGAGACAAGGCAAAGAATAGAGGAAAGGTGAGAGGATAACGGTCTCTGGATTGTCTGGGCTCGGTGATAAGTGGCAAATGCCAGGGGCAGAGCTAGGACAGGTCCCTGCTGTCCCAAAGCCAATGTTTTAAGTGTCTGCATTAAGCTAATTAGGTGCTGGGGTAGCCCTGAAGCTGAGTTTCTGGGTGGCTCTTATTGAGATAGAGGAACTTAGGCCCCCGTAGGGGAAATCCACCCCAGGCATCAGGGCTGCACTTCACTTAAATCCTACTTAAGCCCTGATTTTCAAGACTTAATGTATCTGGGGTTTAAGGCACTGTGCATGCAGGGGTAATGAACCCTTGTGGTGATGTGGCTGGAATGCCCAAGGGGCAGATTGCAATGCTAAAAACAGGGTGAAAATGACAGAGGTGGGACAAAAATCCTGCCTTGAACCTGTCCTTGATCTCTGGATCCAGTCATTATGGGCTTGGAGCTCATGGCAGCCTTGGGATAAGATCAGGTGTCTGCTGGGTTTGCATTAAGTCCCAATCGCTTGCCAGTGTTGGGTTTCTGTGGGGTAAAACAGATATGCAGGTCCTTAAAAATGAGCAGAGAGCTGAAAGTGATCTAGATGTTGCTTTTTGTTGTTCAAATGTGTTTGAGAAGCTGGGATTGGGAAAGTGCACCAGGATTGCCTTTCCCCAAGACCTCCTGTGCATTTTTGGGGTGCATGGCTGAGGATTAAATAATTTCCCTGGGTGCTGTGGGGAGGACAGCATGAAACACAAGCTCTGAGCTTATATCAGTGTATTAAACAACAGAGCTGGTATGGTTTCAACTGTCAGGGTCCTGGTTCATCCCAGGTTTGTGGGTCACATCCAAGACCTATCAGTTCCAGACTGATTTTGAGGGACTAATTCCCTCTCGTCTCCTTTTCCCTGGCACAGGGTCCCATAGGCTTTGGGCTTGGCTGCGATGAGGACAGGACCAGTATGTGTCATGTTCGGCTAAATATTCCTAACTGGAAAATGAGATGGGAAAGAGTAGAGTGGGGATTAGAGAAACCTTCAGAGCAGCAATTAGAATATAAAGTGTTAGCAGCTCCAGAGGCTGAAATTACTTCCTAAATATGAAGCAAAGCAATTCCTAATGAGGATGGATAGGAGTAGATCAGTGTGTTATTCCCATCCTGCCTGATGGATCTGGGACTGGGTGTACTCATTTCAGGGATGAGAAATGATGTACTTCAATGCTTTGGAAAGCTCTTCACCTTCCTCAACGTGGTGTGCAGCGCAAAGTGAGCTGCCCTCTTCTCCCCTTACTGCTGGGGCCTGGCTGGGTCTATGTGGCAGCAATCTGGGGATGCCCTGCCCTTCCTGCATGGTGGTATCCCAAAGGGATCATTCAATCCATCTTTTTTCCCTGCTTGTCTTTCCTGGGCTCTCTCCGAATGCTCACTGCCTTCCCAGACAGCTTGCTTTGCACGCTCTACCCATGGCTGGCCCTTTGCCTTGGCAAAGCAGCCCCACAGGGATGTTTTTGGCAGCTGCCTGCATCTTGTTCTCTTTCAAGGAAGTAAATTGACCCCTCTCATGTTTTCCTTTCCTCTCCTGCTTAGGAGCTGCTGCATATTCACAGGCATAGAGGAGGAAAGGAAAAACCAGCCCATTGCTGGGATACTTAGGGTGAAGAAATCCACTCTTCTCCTGGAGCTTGGCAGGAATCTTTCATTCCCAGAGGCATGAGATCCTCCTTTTCCCTCTCATCCAGCACCTTCTGGATAAAAGGCTTTCCAGATGGGCTGTGGATTAGGCTCTGATCTTGGTTTGAGGGGGTTGAGGCTGTGGGCATCCTCCCAGCTGGAAGTGGATGGGGTGGTATCTCCATGCCGAGGTGTTAAACTCTCATGTTTCAAACACATTCATTGTAGGCCCTCCAAGGAGCCAAGTTCAAGTAGGGTTTTAGGAGTGGTGGAATAGGCTCAGCTGCTCCTCTGGGAATACATGCAACTGTCCTGCTCTTACCAGTAGATCCTTGATGGGGAATCGCTCCAGCCCTCCATCTTGAGGGGAGTCCAGCACCACTGGGAAGCTTTTGTGGGGAGCATGGGTGTAGCCAAACTCAATCTCATCCTAAAAAAGGGAAGAAAACCTGCGTGGGGCACATCAGCAGGGTGGGAATGCTTTGTCCCCACTCTGGTGCCCACCTACCTGCATCCAGCGGTCCCCACGGTTGATGTAGCCAAAGCAAACCTTCAGCTCGCAGCCAGCCTTGTTCACGAGGTTTTTTATCTCCTTGATGAAGAGGTAGTTGTCCTTCATGCTGGGAAAGTGGATGGCAGGAAGGATGGGGATGAAGCTGCGTTTTCCCCTGCCCATCTCCTCCCCACTTTTCCTTTGGCCTTTACCTGCAGACAAAGACGTTCA
Organism: Psittacula echo; assembly: GCF_963264785.1. Lineage (NCBI taxonomy): Eukaryota > Metazoa > Chordata > Aves > Psittaciformes > Psittacidae > Psittacula > Psittacula echo. The sequence continues at coordinate 8,076,905 of NC_137753.1, forward strand.
CCGGTGCCAAAGTGTTGGGGGTCATGATCCACGGTGCTACCCTGAACACGACTGTGTCAGTGAAGATTGGTGCATGAGGGATACCCTGGGGGAGGCAAGCAGAAGTAGGGGAGCTTTCTTACCCTGTTTACCACTATTCCCTCTAAATAGAATCATAGAATCATTGAATAGAATCATAGAATAGTTAGGGTTGGAAAGGACCTTAAGATCATCTAGTTCCAACCCCCCTGCCATGGGCAGGAACACCTCATACTAATACCCAATCCCTGAGGTCATTTTTGGGGTAAATTATGGGGACCATTCTCCATTCGATCCCCATCCCCTTCTCGATGCCCCTGTTGGAGCCTCCCACCTTCGCCCCTTCCCTGGAGCCCCCAGACCTCAGCCAGCGTCTCCAGGAGGCTGACATGGATGGAGACCAGCCCAGGAAAGGTGTCATCAGGAAAGCGGAGCCCCTCAACAAAGAAGTCGAGCTCAGCAGCCCCACCAGTGTACTGCACCGTGTGGTAGAGCTTCCTGCGGCCCAGCACCTGCACGTACCGCTGCCCGAAGAAGGGGTCTGCAAGAGGAGAAAGGGGATGGTGGCAACCTCCAATGTTTCTGTGGTGGTTTCAAGTGTGTGCAAGGAGGTACCACGATCCCTCTGTGCTGGAGCTTCTCTGCCTCTATGGGCAGATACAACTTCACCTGGAAAAAGCACCTTAAAACCTTAAGGGGCTTTCAATCTGGCAGTCATGCACCAGAAGGGGGAGGAAGAAGTGTCTCAGCCTTTCCTTGGATCGAGCAGTCACTGGGAAGGTATTTTCATGGGGTTTCTGCTGTTTCAGCCCCCACTGACAATGCTACCACCCCTCCTGCTGAAGGACTACCTCTGCATGGAGGGAGAAGACCCATGTTTCTGGGCTGGATGAGGGCTTTTGGTCACAGGAAATAAATCACTGTGCCCACAACAAGAAACAAGGAGAGGAAATGTGTTGTAGAGTGTGTTGTGATCGTAATAAAACATCTGGGTGTCAGGACACACGGCTTTTTCTGCTACTCCTGTGCTGGATGAGCTTGGTAAATGGCTTTATGGCTCTGGGCCTCTGCTTGTTCATCTCCAGTTTTCCATTTGGTAGAGAAGAGAATATTCAGTGCTGGAAAAAACTGGAAAAGGGATGCAGAGGCCTTCAGAAGTGCCATTTGAAGAGCACGGAGAGGACAAGGGCAGAGATGGAAAGCAAAGAGCTTGCAGGAATCTCAAAAGCACCACAAGCAAGGAGGAAGGGACAGAGGAGGAGGTGAGGAAGGACTTACTCTGCACATAAAAGACCCCAACTTTATCAGCTTCGGAGACAGGAATATAGAGAATGATTTCATACCCCCGGGGCAGGCGCTGGGGCCCTTCAGTCCTCAACACCATCCGAGACATGTCCAGCAAATCTGGGTGCAAAGAAGAGGAACCTGGGTGATGGGTGGTTGCACCATGAAGCTCTGGCTGGTCTGCACCCTCCCTCTTGGGGTTTCATCTCCTCTACCAAGCTCTTCCCTTGCTACCAGCCTTTGCAAGCTGGAAAAACAAGATGCTAACAAAGCCTGGGGCTTGAGCTTTGAAACAAATGCCCCTTTCCCTCCCCTCGCAGCGCTGGCACAGCCAGTCCTTGGCCTCAAAAAGGTGATGGGCACTGGTTCCCTGTGGTTGGAGTTTTCCAGGAACCTGGGTGTGTTCCTGCCTCATGCCTTGCCCCGAGCTCCTTTCACCCATGTGAAGCATCCCTGGGCCAAGCTCTGCTGTCAGTGGCACCTCTGCTGTGCTTCTGGCTGGGTTTCGTGCCCTGCTTGACTGCAATTAGTTTGGATGGCATTAAACAAGGAGAATTCCCATGAAGGAAGCTTACTCAGCAGCTTGGTAAAGAGCAGCTCATGGACAGCTGGTTCCCAAGCAAGATTTCACCTCCAAAAGGGTTCAAGAGGGGGAATAACATAGCATTTTTTGTTTTCTATGATACCTTCTTTATATATATATATATATGTATATACAATGTTTATATTTACCTTCTCTGCTGAACACCCTTTCATCATCGCAGTCTGATGCCACAGTGAAGGGGTTGTCCTTGTCACAGCTGACGAGTAGGATGGCCCCGTGGCCCTCAGGACCCCAGGTCCAGCTTGCCTGAAACACCCCACTGGGCCTTAGTGAGCTCAGGCTCTGCAAGCCCATGGACTTCCCATGCAGTGCAAGAGGCTGAGTTACCTTGTTGGGGCTGTTCTTCTCCACCACGCCATCCCGATCTGCGTCGACGTCCAGAGAGATCCCTGGATGGAGAGAACTCACCCTCATCCCAGGGTACAGCAAGAGCTCCCCACATCCAGTAAACTTAGGTCCATCTCTGCCCCCACATCACAGCACCTTCCTCCAGCGGATCAAGGGGGTGAAGATGGATTGCTCCACAGAAGCCTTCGTACTCACCAATGCCAGTGAGGAAGACCCCAGCTTGGTTGATGGGCTGCCCTCCCTCTGCGTAAAAGCTGACAGTTACCTGCAAACCCCCAAATCCCTGGTTGGAGAAGGAAGTTCTCCCTCTGTGGAGATCCCACATCCCAACACCCCACTTCTCACCTTGTTATCATTGACCTCAGTGCTGGCCCGGCTCATGCTGAACCTCAGCACTGTCCCCTTGTCCAGCGGCCACCGCGTCCCACTGCCAGGGGCTGACCCGACCTCCACTGGGCTCTGGCATCTCACCTCCACGCTCACCCCCTCCGTGTGCTTCACGCTGAAGGAGACTGCCCCGGCTGGGGCCGCCCTGCAGAAATCACTCTGGTTTTAGTGCTTTGCACTAAAATCACCCGGTTCTCACTGCAATTAATTCCACTGTCCAGAACACAGCCAAGACCGGGCACGCTGGCGTCGCCACGCTCCCCGCCGGCACCTTCCTGCCCCTTCTCCCTACCTGGGAATGCTTGAAGTGTCTTTATTCTTTTGCTTTTTAGGACAGAACATGCTATTTTAATGAAATGAGGCTATTTTGTAGCCATGGGTGCAGATTACAATCTATAATAACCCCAGCCCAAAGCACTCAGAGCTGCTGGAACTGACCTTGGGTTTGTACTTCAGTGGAGAAATCCATGTTTATTTTCCAGCTGGGGCAAACCCAGGATTTAACAGCTCATCCTAACAGTGGGACAACCCAGCTAGGACTTCACCATGGGAAACTCTAATTGTGGGGGTGATTTTGGTCAACCCTGAAGCAGCAGTTGCACCACTCCCAGTCCAATGTGCCCTTGGTCTGTGCATCCCTTTCCCCTCTCCCGGCTCATTTTCCCTAATGTCCCCATCTTTCCAGGGTTGTTGTTTGCAGCTCATGAGGTGCAGGCTCCCTTTGATCCCAACAGCCAAGGGCTAACACTGTATCACTGTTACAGCATCATTTATTGGGTTTCTGGATGCCAACAACCCCCCCCCAAACCTGCACTGGGAGTGGGGAGAGGAAATCTGAGTGCTCCTTTGCTGCTGCCTGGGTGTTTCTGAAGTTGTTAAATTATATTTAATTATGCATGGAAAAACTGGTTTGGTTTCCTTGTTTCTGGGTTTTGGGAATCCCACTGGGAGGAGATTTCACCTGGAGAGGTGCCAGATGAGTTGTAACTGTGCTGCTTGGCTTGAATATTGAGGGTAAGCTTTGCAAAAGCAGCAAAGACCAGAATCAACCATGAAATGAGCTTTTAAACTGTTTCCTTTGGAGACGGGGAAATATATCGAGAGGTAGAGGGTTTGGTTTGGCTTAGGGGAGTAGGGTTGATGGTGTGGGGGTGCTGCTTGGTCACTAACTACGTCTTGTTTCCTTCCCTTCTCCCAGCTGCATCTCCTCCTCTGCAGCCCATCCCCGTGGCTCCTGCTCCAGCAGCTTTCCAAGATGACACCGGATCAGTTGACCACAAATGACTCAAACCCATCACCATCAGGTAAGTACTACATCATGCAAACACTGATGCTTGAAGCTTTCCTGGACCTTGTCCAGCTTTGCAAAGCCCAGGGAGGATTTTGCCCACAAAATGCATTAAATCAGTGTTGGGGCTGTGGAGTTTGGGGAAGCAGAAGGAAAAATGAGGAGGTGGGATTTGCAGAGGGATAAATGGAGGGTGAAGGCAGGCAGGTGGGGTGCAGAGATGGAGGAGCACAGAGGGTGTTGGGGTGTGCCACTCACCCATAGACATCAGCTGAGATGCAGGTGCCCAGCACACACAGGGCCTCGATGCGGTTCCCGTGCTGCAGCCGGAGCGTGCGGTCCCCCGGCATCTCCCCGTGCAGCCGCCCAGACACCCCGGCGATGGGCACACGCACTCTTCCCCACCCGCTCTGCGTGGCACTGAGCGCCCCCCAGCAGCACCCAGCTGCTTCTCCTTCCCCCCTGGCAACGCCTCCCTCCTCCTCCTCAAGTGACCCTGGAGCAAATCAAGCTAGTTTGGGAGCCTGCAGAGTTTGGAATGACAACTCTGCAGCCCCCATCATGCTTCGAAGGAAGGAAGCAGTTGGATTGGACCCTCTAAAGCCCCATGAAAATGATCTCCAAGGGGAGGGAAGGGATGGAGGTGGAGGGCAGCCAAGCCCAACCAGCTCCCAGCTCTATGCAAGGAGCTCCCCCAGCTGTCCCCAGCTCCCCTCTAGCATCTCCCTGACCCCAAACAGGGATGATCAGCCCAATACGGAGGCGATTTTGCCATGCTTTGGCTGGTGTTTGCTCCTGTGGGTTATCCATTCTTTGTATACACTTCAGGGAAAAGCTCTGGCTGCTCTTGGGAAGAAAGAAACACAATTTTCCAGCCCTTAGGCTAGAGCAGGACTCTCCTTTTGATTTTTTCCCTGCTTATTTGCAAAGGGAAGCTGGGAAGCACTTGCTGAGGACGGGAAATCAGAGGTGGTTTTCCACACGTCAGGAGCAATTGCTGCCCACGCAGGCCTTTGCATTATATATTAACGTCAAGCTAAATATTCATTTTAAACCCCAAACTTCTGCCTCAGATTTGGAAAGCCACAAGCAATTAGTGAGGAGCAGAAATGTTCAGGTTGATGTTCCCTATTTATATCCCTTTTGGGCTTCTCTTCCCTCTTCCTTTTAGTGCTCTCTTCTCTCCGTGGCTGGGGTGTAGGAAAGAAACTCAAACCCCGTTTCCCATCTGAAGCAGATCCTATTTTGTTGGGTTTGATTGGTTTTTGAAGGTGTTTGCCATGACCTGAGCAAATGTGAATGAGGGCTTTGTGTTGCTGAGCACAAAAAGAGGCAGTTTTGCTGGGTTTCTGCACATGAAAATGGGGTTTTGGGCAATGGGGGGGGGTTTATTCAAGGCCATCCTGTTCTCCCTGGGGAATAGAAGGAGATAGAAACCTTCTATTAACCTTTTCTTCTATAGAAGAAGATAGAAACCTCTGTGCCTTTCATGGAATATCATGGTCAGGGCAGCACCACTGCTGTGTACCTGGTTTAGACACCATAATCCAGCTGGAAAATATTCCTTCTTTTGAGAAGCATCATGATTTATCTATTTACCGCCTATTTAAACCACCAGTAGTAAAACACACTGGTGAAAGAGGAACCAGGAAGACAAATCATTGAAACAGAGAAAGAACCAAATGAAACCAAACCCACATCATGTTTGCACAAGCAGGCTCTGTTTCCAGCACTCTCTGAGCCTTATTTTCCCTCTTTTCACCCCAAAGCAGAGATAGCAGCTGGCATTGCATGAGTTGGGGTGGCCTCACCTCCCTGTGCTCTCTGGGGACCTGTGGGCTGGGAAATCAAGGTGTAAACCCATCAGTTGGGAAGAAAATGCACAAAAAGCAGCTTCTTTTTTGACCATTTTCACTTCCTGATTCCTCTGGTTTAGTCTTTCAGTTGTCAGTGAGGAAAACACACGGTATTGAAATCCTCCTTTCCTTCAAAAACAACCCCAAATCTCTCCTATCTTACAGACAGACCCCAAGGTTACTGTGACTTCTAAACCACCATGACTGGGGGGCTGTTTTATGCATCCTTATATAAGTGTATTTATATCCCCATGGTCTGGCTGGTGTGATGGTGCTGGCATGGGTAAAAACCCTTGGAACTTGCCAGGTAGAAGGAAACCTGTGGAGCAGGTGTTGTCCGCTGGCAAAATGGGATTGAAAGCATGGAGGCTCTGGGGATTTTTGGGTGGCCCTGACTTCCCAAAGGGAGCAGCCAGGCTTGAGCTCACCTGCACCTCCTTGGGAGCACACAATGAAACAAAGAAGAGGGGAATGCCCTGTTTTGGGGCAAAACTGGAGGAGAGCTGCTGGACTGTGTGGGGAAGGGGCTGCCAGAGCCATTTCCCCTCTACTGCACCAGTCCCTGTGTTTGAGGCATTAGTGCGGAAGGATGATGAGGTCTTTGCCAGCTTCCTGGGGTTTTTGGAAACCAGGTTTGCTCTTTGCAAGCCATGTGGGGTCTTTCAAAGCTTCTTGGGGTCTTTGCAAGCTTCTGGAGGTCTCTATGGAGCTGCTGCAGCTGTGCCAGCAGTGGGGAAGATACTTGCAGAGGCTTTGGCAAAGCACCCACCCATTGTAATGTCTTTTGTGGCGAGGAAGGAGAGAGGTAGCTGAGGTATCCTCTCCATCTGGTGTTGGGAACAAGTGCAAGGACCTGCCTGTCCCCATTGCAATGACAGCCTGGGTGACTCCCCTGTGTGTTGCTAAATAAACCTTGGTTTATGCTGCAAGAATGGGATTTTTCAGGAGGCAGAAGTGCCTCATAGCAATGCAGGTTCTGCCCCATGCTATCAGGTAGGAGATCAGCCATGGCAAACCATCACAGGCCGTGTACAGAGAGAGCTATATTTATACACACACACGTAGATGTCTGGAGGCTCGTGGTTTCATGGCTGGAGTCAATCTGGTCAGGGGAGTTCTCCCTTTTCTTTTTAAACATCAGATTTGGCAGCTGAGGAGCTGTTCTGCAGAAACTGCCCTGTGCTCATGGATCCCTGCCTGCCCTCGTTTCATCCCAGCTCTGGAGCTTGCAAACAACCCCAGTGAGCTGCTTCCTGAGGTTTTTCACATGCGCATCACCCAACATCTCCTCCCCAAGCAGGACCAAGCTGCTGGCTTCATGGAGGTTTGAAGCTCCGTGGGTGCTTGCTGAGAGTTTTTGGGGTCGTTTTGTGACTCCCTTCTTGCAGGCACGTGCCTTATTGCAAAGAGTGGGAGGGAAATGTTCCCCCTATGGAGTCCTTTCAAGCTGACCTTTCATATTTAGGAGGTGCAAACAGGTGTCTGGCCCCATTGAGCCATGAAGCACTGCCTGTTCCTGCCCATTCCTGCCTGTGTTGGCTTTGTTTTGGAGGTGAAATCAACCCACTGGTGAGGATGAAGGAGCTTGGGTGAAGCTGAGCCCATCCATGGCTTTATTGCTCTCTATGGAGGAGGCATCCAGCACGCCCCAGCGAGGCAGATATTTTTAGGGCAGCACATTTAATGCAAAGCTGGAGGGAACGTGGGCAGGAGGAGCACAGGTGAAAGAGCAGTTTTATGGGATGCTTTGCTCTTGCATTGCTAGCTATGAAGTCTCCCAGCAAGCTAACACCTTTATTTTGGGAAGAAGATAGGATAAAGGGGGATTTTTGTTGCATTTAGCAGCTTTAAAAGCATTTTTTTGTTGGTCCAAACTAATCTCCTGCCCTTCGTCCAAGTGGGATGGGGAATGCAGGTCCTCAGGAGGGAACTGCATTGGATGCTCCTGCTCTGCTGTTACAGCTACATGCCTAAAGCAAATAAACCCTCATGCAAACCCAAGCGGGACTTGATAACTGGTTTGATGCCTTGTCCTATTGCAAGTAATTAGGCTGACATGGCTCTTAAAAGTTCCTGCCTGCAATTACACATGCAGGGTAATAAATAAGGTGTAATTATCAGCTTAAGGAGACTATCAAACTTTCCTTGACAGAGTGGTGGTACAGGACGGGTGAGGAAGAAACAACCCAAATGGGGTCTGGCCTATTAATGGGGCTCCTGGGGAGCACTGGGGCATCAAGTCTTGCTCCATTATGGTTAGAAACAGGCTGGAATTGGGGACAAAAAGCTGAAATGAGCTCCCAAACTCAAGGCTGACCAAGCTCACTCAATCTGATGGAGAGGCAGGATCCCATCTGTCATGTACCAGGGATCTTAATAGCAACTTTCTCAGGACAAGGTGTTATTAGGAAGAAACACTCAGCTCTGAATGGGCCAGATGACTTAAAATCATTATTCTGCCTGTGCATGGGCATGTCAGTGCTAATAGCAGGTGGAGGAGGAAGAAGAGGTGAGTGTAGGTACCACCCAACAAAGATGAGGTGCTTTGGGCTGGAGCGAGCATCCACAGTGACCGTGGTGGCTCCAAATGTGCCGTGACTAAACTTGCCGAAATAAAACCCCAAGCCTAAAATGAAGATGAGGTTTCAGCACTGTGTCTCCATCCATTCTGGATGGGTGTGATCCTGTCTGGGTTTGGAGAAGCACATGCTCCCAAACCCTCTGCTGAAGCCCTCATGCTCGCTGAGAGCCCGAAACCACCATCCTCCACCTCCCTCCAGATTACAGACCATACCAGCCTGACCCCGTGAGGATTAAGGTGTGTTCCCTGTCCAGCACAGGGCTCAAACCAGCCAAGCAGGATACGATGCTCAAATCACAGCAGGCAGCAAGCTCAGCACCATGCCCAGTCCAAACCAGTGTGACCAGCAGTCACGAGTGGGAAATCCGACTTGCAGCTCTCTTTGGTAGAGATGCTGCCATGGCTGGACTCTTCCTCAGGGGATGCAGGTAGCTCCTCACACACCGTGCTTGGCTCTGCCTCACCCCTGAAAGGTCTTAGGGATAAAGCAGAGGCATGTGTGAAGGCTCATGCACCCCTAATAGGGCTTGCGAACCAACAGAATTCCCAACTCTAGGAACATCAGCGGTTTGGCTTGTGCTGGGTTTCAGGAAACGGGTTTTTATCTTAATCTCAAGCAAGGAGAGGTTCTGGAGGGCCTGGAAATGCCACTCTTGTTCCCCACTGGAACATCCTGGCAGGCTCCCAGTGTTATTAAAGCTGTTCTCGTGTTTGAGACACGGTGCTGAGTTTGTTTTCTTGCTGCAATTAAAGGTGGAAGGAGCCCTTTAATGTAGACAGGAGATGTTTAAAGCAGGTGGTTTGATCTCACAGGGGGTGGCTGCTCCTCTGGCTGAGGACGTGCAGCTCAGTACAGCGGTGGGGACCAGCCCTTCTTGCTCCACTCTGCTTGCTTTGACCTTTTCATCTTCAAGGGGTCCTGCTGCTCACAAAAGTGTGATTCTGCTGGCTCCAGCTCTCTTGGGCCCATTGCATCACTTATGTGACCATGTCACTCCATGTCCTCCTTGCTATGAGGATGAACCTTGCAGTGATGGGGTTGTTGATGTGTTCTCCATCCCTGTGTTGCCTTTTCCCTCCATCTTTGCTGCTGCACCATCCCTGAGTTCAGTGAAGACCTCTTTCCTGGCTTCAGCAAGATTAATCCCGCATGGTTTCCTTCTTCACAGGCAGGAAAAGCCTCCTGGGATGGCCTGGAGAGAGATGCCTATCTTCTCTTCCAGCCATAGGGATGTTTCCCGTGGGAGCTTTGCTGCCTGTCCCAAAAACCCCAATACCCCTGAAACACGAGGTCCAAACAAAACACTGTGGACTTCTAATTTCCTCTGAAAGCCTCTTGTTGTGTTGTTGTTTGTTGTTTGTTGTTTTCCCCTTCCCTGCCTGCCAAATAACCAGTTTTCCCTGCACTCGTTTCTGCCCGTCGTGCTCTCGGGAGTTGTTATGATGGGAAGGACCGACCTGAACAAACATTTCCTTTTGTTAGGCTTTATTCAGGCATTGCCCTAATGGGGTAACTGAGGCCGTGAGTCACCTGCAGAGAGGCCAGATGGAAAATTTGGGTTGTTTTAAGAAAAATGCTTTAAATTAATGATAGCATGTATTGTAATAACCCTAAACAACCATGTTGCACTCCAGGATGAGTGGAAATGTTTAATGCATTAAGCTTTGGAGTCTTTATATGGAGCTGTAAGGGAATAAAAAGGTGAGAATAAACCCCCATGCTGAGCATCCCAGGGCAGGGCTGGGTGTCACTCACCCCGTCCTGCCCCTCTGCTCTGTGTCCCCTCCCCATAGCTGCCTGTCCCCCTCCTCCAGGGGCTGCCTTATCACCTCCATCTCCTTGAGCCGGGCGGCAGCTTGCTGGGTGGCGGAGGTGGAGACATCAGGGTCTCCTGCCTAAACCCCGTCATTGAGGGAAGGAGGAGTTAAATTCACCTGCCTTTTAATCCAGTCCTGCTGGTTTACCTACCAAGCCAGGCAGCAGCTTCCTTCACATGCGGCCGCAGTTCCCGGCGCATCATGCCCCAACGTCATGTCATGCAGATGTCCACCAGCCACGCCACCTATGGCGTCTGCGTGTTGGGTACCGAAGTCTTCCTTGACATGCGTCGGTAAGGCTTGGGATGGGGGGATCCGTATAGTTTTCCATAGGGTTAATGGGTTTGGGGAGAGCCCAGTGGTGTTTTCTCTCTTTGTTTGGAGGAGAAATGGGTGCTGGGGGGAAAATCAGTGCTCATTTTGAGCCTGCATCATGAGTTCATCCATGGGTTTGGAGAAAGCCCAGTGGTGTTCTTCCTCTTTGTTTGGAGGAGAAATGGGTGCTAGAAGGAAAACTGGAGCTCATTTTGATCCCTCATCACAAGTTCATCCAAGGATGAACTCAAGCTCATTTGGTGCATAGTGGATATATCCCACTGGATCTGGTTTAGGAGATGATGTCCCATGGGGAGCTGCACCCAAAGGAGGGACGCTGGCTCTGGCACACAGGAGGCGTCAAAGCGTAGCCGAGCCATGACGATTTGCAAGCAAAAGCCCATGCACACCCTGGCTGAGAGAGGTCTATTTCTGGCTTTGAAAACATTAGGCAAGAACCATTCAAGATGAGCAACTTGGACAGAGCTAAAACGGGGTAAGGAATAAAATGTGTGGCTCAGGCAGAAACAATCCAGCAGCAGCTTTGCATGGGTGAGTTCACCAAAAGAGATTTTTCCAGCATGAAATCTGTGGGTTGCTTTATTGGCCAGATAGGAGGCTGCACTTACCCTGCTCTTACACTGTTATTATTTAATAAATCATATTTATAATGATAGAGACTACAGGACAAGCCAGTCGGCATTGCATCCGGGGCAATTACTGGGGTTGTGTGTTGGAGCTGGGCCAGGATGTGCTGCTGTCCCCCCAAAGAGCTTTGCACTGAGATTTAGCTGCCCTAAAATAGTGTTATATTTCCCCTCTAATGGATGGAAATATATAAACCCTATTATTTGCAATTATTTCCCCTGGATTTGGACTTGGAGCAAGCTCAGACCCATTCAAATGTGGAACCTGAGCCCCAAAATGGGCTGATTGGGCTCCTTGGTAGCAAATTTGAGGTTTGGTCAAAAAAAAGCAGATAGAGGATGCTCTTTCAACTGAAAGAAATGGATCATTTTGTTCCTGGAGAGCAGTTACAAGGGGGAATTCGATGATGGATAGGTCAAGCTTTGACTGTAGTCTGAGCTGGTTTGGGGCAGATCATGAACCACAGTGGGAACGCGGTGGTGATGCTGAGGTGTGAAGGCTGTAAAATCAGGGAAAACAGATCCAAACTGGAGAAGTCTTGGTGTACAACAGTGTGCAGGTGGATTTATGACGTTGCATGATGCTCAATACATGGGGCAACGAGCTTGATGACACTTTAATCTCCCCTTACAAGCCACTGCAGGCACCAGGGCTCCCATGCCAAGAGCAGCACCAGGAATAAATCTCTTGTGTGGGTGGTTTTTTGTTCTCACTGTTAAAATTTACCACCCTGTGTCTTTTTGCACGGCTGGCTCCTAATGGCAGACAGGTTGGAGCACTCATGCTCCTGGGATGGAGGTACTGGGCCTGTAATGAGCAGGTAGGCAGCACTTCAAAGGCGAGGGATGTCATGCATGTGGGGTGCAGGTTCTCCATGCTTGGATTCAGGCTTTGCTCCACTTTGAGCATCTCTCAGGTCATGGTATGGTCCTGCAATACCCATCTCCCTGCACAGCTGACATAAAGAATCATCCTGGCTCTTTGTTGGGGTTTTGTCGTGGGGTGTTGAAATTCTGGGGGTTTTCTTGCTGTTGTGGAGGGAGGTTGGGTGCCCAGACTTCAGCAATTCACAATCTAGGGCTTAACCACGGCCAGACGTGCCGAAGCTCCAGTGGGAGCTCTGCTTGCTCAACACCACCACAGAGATAATACATATAAAATCCAGACGACGCATTTCATCACCCAAAGATGGTTTGAGTCCTTTCCATCCAGTTAAAGCTGGATTTTAATTCCAGGTTCAAGGATTTGGCTCCACAGAGGAGAACAGGAGGGACAACTTGGCCTCTAACCCTACACTGCTCTCTCTTTCAGATCTACCCCCAAAGGTGCCGCATCATTTGAAGTCCATGCCACCTCCGCGGTTACGGTCCACATCATCCACAGCCCCATGACAAAACCTATGATTAACTCCAGGTGGCCCCTGGATCCTGATATAGAGGTCGTAGTGACCATTGATGTCATCAGCAGGACTGTCAATGACAATAAGGTTAGTAGTTTTTCATGTAATAAAACTGAAAACGTAAGTCAGGCTTCCTAGGAAAGAAAGGAGCATTATGCGAAGGCTGAAGAACATCTGAGTAGTGCTAACATCATGCTTATTTTCAAGGGAAAACCCTCAAATTTAAACAGAATTGTGTAATTAGTGTGTCCAAAAAATGGAACTAAGAAGGAGAAGGAGATCACGTTTCATGATTGCAAAAGCTGCTGTCAGAAACCCTGTGCCAGGCAACGAAAAATACTCCAACCTTGGCTTTTTCTGTGCCTGTTTTTGTGCTGAAGCAGGCAGAAATGGTTCAGTTAAACTATGATTAATGGAGAATGGCTTGGATTAACCCTCCAAGAGCTGGTTGTATAGCGTTGGTTCGTCAACCCAATGAGTGGAAAGATCTACTCAGCATGACGGGACATGGGACTTGGGTCATGATCTGGTGATGTCTTCACAGGTTAAGATTTCATACTATGGATGGGAAGACAATGAGCTTTCCGTGGCTTGGCTGTACCTCACCTGCGTAGGTAGGTATTACAGCAACGCTTGTTCAAACCCAGCCACACTTTTGGATGCCAAGATCTAGTTGGGTTCCTGGGATGGGAGTTAAGTGGGGGGCGCGGGCTGCCCATCTGTGATGTTCAATGAAGGGTTTGGGTGTTGACTGATGCTGACAAGCAAGAGGGAAATAATTAAAAAGCTATTATGCTGCCGTACATGGTGCAAAAGAGACAGAGGCTGGGCCATGTCCCCACCCAGTGCACACACCAAGCATCCTCCTCTGCTTGCCAACACCATTGCGTTAGCGGAAGAGGAGCCAAAGGAGACCATCTCCCCCAACTTTGGCTGGTGTTCTCCTCCTCGACCTCAGTTGCAGTTAGAGGAGAGGAATAGGCACGAAAGTGTAGTTGTCTGACCTATTTTAGAAGTTTAGGATAGAGATGAATCATTCCCTTGAAATGCCTATTTTCCTCTGCTGACTACAAAGGGAGTCTAGACAACCAGTCTGGATACAGAGCCTTACACTTGGATGGATTAATTACCCTAAACTTGGGATTTTCACATGGCAGACAGACCTGTGTCCTGAAGTCATGCATATGCCTCCCAAAATTGCACCTGAAGATGGTTTCCCAAGTCCCATGACTGATGGGCTCATCCAGAGCCACTGCTGTCTGCAGGGCTTCTGCCTGATAAATGCTCTTTCCTTGCTTAGATGTTGAGCTGCATTTCCAGGTTCTCTGTGTCCTCCTCTCTGTGTCAAGGATAAAGACAATCTCGGTTTCCATGTCTGTGTTTTCCACATACTGTAGAGCCCATTTGGAGGAATTTCTCTATTAAGATAAGCTTAATACAGATTTAGATAGGGTTTGGATGAGGTTGCTGCAGGTAAACCTCTGCTTTGTTGCAGCAGAGGCAGAGATTTGGGGTAAGAAGAGTGCTCTCTAAAGAAAAGTTCTTCTCAAACATTGCATCAAGCCTAATTTTGGTGCCCACTCACCCATGGTGAAAACACTGTCATGTCTTCATCATGTTTTGGGTTCATAAAAAACACTACAGTCAATATGAAATCGGTGAAAACACAAAATATGCCATGAAGTGGGTATGTCCCTGCTGGTGAAACAAGATGGATGAAGATAGCTGGCGATCAAAGGGGAAAAGCCATGAAAAAGCCATCAGGTTGGCTTCTCTATCAGCAATTTGACTTTTCTATCGGCATTTTGGACACAGGTCTGGAGCAGATTTGGGGCGTGAAGGTAGGATTGCTGTTGCTAATGCTAAGGATGAAGCACAATGCCACCGAGAGCTCATTCCCCTGCCAGTGGCTTCCTTCTCTCTTGATATTTTAGATGTATCCCTGGATGTGGACTTGAGCCGTAGTGGCAGAGTGAAGAGCAAAGGGAAGGACAAGGTAATGAGAAGCTTTGCTGTAAGCAACATATGGACGGTCAGTGCTGGGTGTACCCATTTGCAATCTCTTCCCTAACAACCTCCAGGAGGAAAATGGACTTGGCTGGTGTCACTGGCGTCTGAATTAGGGCAAATAACCTCACAAATGCTCAACCTAAACATTGAGGAGGAAAAGATTATTTTCTTACTCCGTAATCTTCTGCATTTCCAATCCAGCCCCAGGGATCACGTAGGAGAGAACAGTCTGCTCTTTTCCTTTTCTTCTTCTTCCTTTTTGAACTTGAAACATGCCACTAAATGAGTCAACTGCAACTTTAGCAGAGCTTTCCCCCTTTGGCAACAGATCTGCATCTGCCCCAGCACTTGCACCCGGGTAATTACCTGCAGCCCAATCAGCACCAAATTGTGCATCAGATGAGATGCATTTTTAGAAACAGCACAGTGTCCGTATGAGGCCTGGCAGGTACTTTCTGGCTTGTTAGAGGATAAGATCTGTTTGAAACAGTCTTTGCTGGCCCTACTAGAATCTGAGATTAGGAACTTCAGTGGCTCGAAAGCATCACTACTGTCTCCCCACCAGCCTTGACTGCATGTTGTGGGTTGGCCTCCAAGCATGGCCGCGGTGGTGCGGTTTTCCCATCCCTGGTTGGGATGGGGGAAATCTAACTTCCATCCCCTTTGGGTGTTTCTCCTCCAGGCCAAGTGGACGTGGGGTCCGAATGGGCAAGGTGCTGTGCTGCTGGTCAACTGCGACCGGGACAGTCCCGGCACGGTGGGGATGGACAGTGGTCAGGCAGCCATACGGACCACTGCAGGTAGGGTGTGATATGTAGGGCTCACTGGGGTGTTTCCCCTTTGCAAGACCTCCATGGTCTCTCTCTCTTCATCCTTCCCTTCCAATGTAGACCTTCAGGACATGTCTGTCATGCTGCTGCGGACTCAAGGTCCCAGCGCTATCTTTGCTGACTACCAGGTGGTTCTGCATGTCCCTGAGTCAGATGCAGATAAAGTGAGAGTTTTCCACGCTATCCGTAAGTATTCCTTCCTTCCTTGCCAGATATCCCTGCAGATATCCCAGATATCCCAGACCCTGAGGTGAACGAACCCTGAACTAAAAAGTTCACTGTGGCTAAGGGCTGGGAACCTCCAACTGCTGGAAACACTCGTGTACCTCCAAAGCAGTTGTAGAAGATGGGGTTATATGGGAAAAAGGGTTAAAAAAAGCTTTTCTCAATGAACTTGCTGAGATTTTGACATTCCCATGGGGTGGATAACTCCCACGTGGCTCCCGGCATCTTTTTGGCTTGGGCAATGACCCAGCCACCAAAGCAGCCCATCTCGTCAGGCAGCGCCTTTGGCTTTGAACACCCTGGCAACTGCATCCCCAGCAGCTCCCTGCCGAAAATCAGGTCAGGGAACCCAAGTATATCATTAGATGCTTAACTCGAGCCATACACCTTGAAAGGGTTGGACCTGAGGGTATAGAGTCCTCTTTGTACAAGAAAGATCAAGTGTGTTCCCCAGAGAAGAAGAGGCACACCCACTCCTCTGCAAACCATGCTGGCATCAGCCACCTCCTTGCTGGTGCCTCCTTCCAGTCTGGTGGACAGGTTGGTCACCCTATTTTGGGTTGGGTATTTCGGTGTTTCTCCAGGGACTGACTCACACCCCCAGTACATACCCGTGTTGGGGCCGGACAGGCTCTCCTACGTGCTGGACCACTTTGGCAGTGGAGAGAACACCTTCTACGTTGAAGGGTTGGCTTTCCCCGACAGAGGCTTCTCTGGGTTGGTTTCCTTCAGCGCCAGCTTGCTGGAGGTCCCCCATAAGGTACATGAGGTTTGCCCCATCTCCTGCCAAGTCCCTCCATGGTGGGGTTTTAACCAGGACTCCTCACTGGTTTTGCCCCTCACAGAATTCACCAGGCACCCCGATTTTCACGGATACGGTGGTTTTCCGCGTGGCACCCTGGATAATGACGCCCAATACCCAGCAGCCTACAGAGGTTTTTGTCTGCAGGTAGGAGGGATGTCACCCCACTGCTCTCCTGCTTTGGACTCCAGGAGGAGTCTTCAACCCTTCGTTGCTATGTAGCTGCTGCAGAGTAAGCCAGGCTTTATGCATGTTATACTGGAGGCAATATTTTGGTAGGGACCGCTGCACTCATTGCAACTCCAAGGAGAGAGGCTGAAGGATGCTCTCTGGGTCTAACCTCGTGCAGGACTATTGCCCAGCACATTTAGGAATGAGGAATGGGCTGCATGGTTGGAGATTGGGGTGCTTCTCATGATCCCCTATTGCAGCCTTCACTCTTTCCTCTTCCTCCAGCATCCAGCGAGGCTCAGACTCCAATGAAGTCTTTTTGGAAGGACTCAGGGTCCTGCTAAAGAAAGCCAACTGCAAACTGACCATCTGCTCGGAGGTGGAAACCCGGAGTGACCGCTGGATCCAGGTCATCAATTGATGCTTGTAATATTGCAGCTCCTCTGGTCCTTTACAGGCTTCTGGGGCATGTAAGGTGCCATCAATGGAGGTGACAGTCCTGGTTCTCAGTCCAGCTGGCTGAGTTGCTGAGGGAAGCACCTAGATACTAAGAGATGAGCCAGGCAACCATGAACTAAAGCATGGGGAATGCTGCTGGTGGTGGCAACCGGCACTGACAGGGATGCTGCAAGAGGGATCCCATTGCAAGAGAGACTCCATGGTGCACTACACGAGGGACCCAATGGGGGCATTGCAAGAGGGACCTTATTGCAAGACAGACTCCATGGGACATAGACCCAGGGGTGACCTGTGCCAGGCACTGTGGTGTCACCCTCCAGGATAGTGAGGCAGCTGTCTCCCTTGGGGTTAAGGGCAAGAGCCAGTCTTTGCCAGGTTTGCCCCATTTCCAGCTCCACCCTCTCCACATGCCTCACGGAGATGGCTATCACCCTGCCAGGGGCCTTCCTCTTCCTCTTCTTCCTCCCACAACAGGACGAGCTGGAGTTTGGCTATGTGGAAGCGCCACACAAGATCTTCCCTGTCGTCTTCGACTCACCCAGGAACAGAGGCTTGAAGGATTTTGCTTTTAAAAAGATCCTGGTGTGTTTTTGTGATGCCAACCCCTCCTCCTCCCCACAAAATCCCCCATCCCAGGTGCCCCTGTCACTGTTCCCCTCTTCCCCAGGGCCCTGATTTTGGCTACGTGACCCGTGAGCCCCCCAGGAGAGAGATCACCAGCCTCGACTCCTTCGGCAACCTGGATGTCAGCCCTCCAGTGACAGTGCGAGGGAAGGAGTATCCCTTGGGCAGGATCCTGATTGGCAGCCCCCTGCCCTGGTGAGATATGAAGGGGCTTGAGCCCTTTCTCCCAGGAGGTGGAGAAGCACAGAAACTCCTTGTGTGAGAAAGGGTTGAACCACTCAGAGTGGGAATTTGGGGCCAATTCCCATCCACACAGGAATTCGAGGCCACTTCCCATCAAATCCCAGTCTTACCATGCAGACCACATTGTTATCCCTTAAAAAAATCATGCCACAGCCCTGATGTTTACCCCTTCCCAAACTGCTGGTGCTTCTGCTTGAATCTTACAGCACTGTAAGCATCCGGGTCTTTAATTTTTGTATTTCCTATTAAAAGGGAAAGCAGGGAAATCCAGGAAAGGGTAAAATCCTGAATAACTGGAAATTGTTTTGCTCTGGGCAGGCAGTGCTAGGCAGCCCTGCAGCAACAAGAGCACCCTGCAAAATCCTCCACAAAGGAGGTTATTTTCCCAGAGAAATAACAACGGGGGCCAATCCAGATCAATGAGGTTTGAGCCGGGATAACAAACGGGATGCTCCCATCCCAGGCCCGCTGCAAGCTGGGGGGTTGCTTTGGTTACAGCAGAGGGTAAATGGCCTTTTCCCAGCCTTGCTGGGACTGTAATTATCCCTTATTAGCAAAGGTTTAATTAATGCTTTCCCAGCCTGCTGCTGTCTGTCTAAGAAACCTTCGCCCCCGCACAAAGCGCTGCTGCAGGAGAGAGTTAAGATGCACCAGGACAGGGGACGTTAAACCCAAAGGAGTCTGAGCAGAGCAGGCCACAATTGCCTATAGATGTGTTTGACCTAGATATATATGAATACATAATATCGGGATATATTAATACATAATATGAATATAATAATATATAATAGAGGTATTAAGATGGATATCTGTCTTATTAATATATCTAGATATTATGTATATATATTAGATATTATATATAATACAAAGATGCATTTCTCAGGCGAAGACAAGCTGTGTGGAGACCTCAGAGCAAGTTCCGGTGTCTGAAGGGGGCTACAAGGATGCTGGAGAGGCTCTTCATCAGGGACTGTAGTGATAGGACAAGGGGTGCTGGGTTCAAACTGAAACAGAGGAAGTTCAGGTTGGAGATAAGGCAGAAGTTCTTCTCCGTGAGGGTGCTGAGGCGCTGGCCCAGGGTGCCCAGAGAAGCTGTGGCTGCCCCATCCCTGGCAGTGTTCAAGGCCAGGTTGGACACAGGGGCTTGGAGCAAGCTGCTCTAGTGGAAGGTGTCCCTGCCTGTGGCAGGGGTTGGAGCTGGATGAGCTTTAGGTCCCTTCCAACCCAAACCAGCCTGTTATTCTGTGATTCTTTCTGGTTGTTTCCCATAAGAATCAGATGTGTGGATGCACCTTCTCTCCATGGTGTGATGTTTGAGGGAAGGATGTGGGTAAATCTTGGGGTGAGGTATGATTGCCACCTGCTTTCTCCTCCTCCCTCTGCTCCAGGGCCTCTGGCCGGCGGATGTCCAAGGCTGTCAGGGATTTCCTGTATGCCCAGAAAGTGCAGGCGCCGGTGGAGATTTACTCCGAGTGGCTGAGTGTGGGCCACGTGGATGAATTCCTCACCTTCGTTCCAGCCTATGATAGGAAGGTACCAATCCCTGGAGGCATCCCCGCTCCTGCAAATGCAAAGAAAAAAGCTCTTTTGCAGTTGCTTGTCTTTTCTCCTTCTGCTGGGTGATGCGCCTTCTTTTTGGGGTGGCTTACCTGGATAGCATCCCACGCAGCCTGTGACGCCTGAGGCTGGCTTTTGGGATCAGGGTGGTGTCTCTCAGCAGGGTGGTGGGATAGAATATCTCATCAACAGCGAAGTGATGACTCCCAGACTCCCTCCCACAGGGTTTCCGGCTCCTTTTGGCCAGCCCCAATGCCTGCTACAAGCTCTTCAAGGAGAAGCAGAGGCAGGGCCATGGTGAAGCTACACTGTTTGTTGGTAAGGATTTGAGCATCCCTGTGGTGCAGTGGGGACCACCAGCATCCCTTCTTGGTGTCCCTAACCTCTCTTCTCCTATCCCCATGCAGGGCTAAAGAATGCTGAGAGGAAAAGCATCGATGAGATCCTGGCAGATGAGCCGTTGAAGAATGACAACAGGCACGTGCAGGTGGGTCTCTGCAGCTGTGGATTTGGGTGCGTTTGCTCTCTTCACGTTTGCACATTGCTGCTGGGTAATTACTGGATCCAGGGAGCATTTTGGGAGGTCCTGGGGAATAGCAAGAAACTGTGGCATGAATTGCACCATGCTCTGTGAAAGTAGGCGGGCAAAAAGAGCAGCCATGAAGGAGCAGGCACCCTTGAGTGCTGGCTCATCCCAAGCTCGTTGTCCCAGTGGGAGATCATAGAATCATAGCATAGTTTGGGTTGGAAGGGACTTAAAAAGGTCATCTAGTCCCACCCTGCTGCAAGGAGCAGGGACATCTTCAACTAGATCATGGGAGATGCCCCAGGTGACTGCAGAGATGTCAAAACCAATGGAAAAAGAGGTTCCTTGAGTTGGGAATGGGTTGAGGAGTGGGATGCGATGGAGCAGGTGAGGATCCAAACAGCATGCAGTGGAGCACACAGGGAGCCATGCATGGCCAGGGGTGGCAATTCCAGGTCCCCTCTCTCCACAGCGCTGCATTGATTGGAACCGTGACCTCCTGAAGCAGGAGTTGGGCCTGAGCGAGCAGGACATCATTGACATTCCCCAGCTCTTCATCTTGAGGGGCTCCCGCGCGGATGCCTTCTTCCCGGACATGGTGAGACCCTGGCACCTCCTCTCCTCTTTTTCCACCCACACCTGATGCAAACACCCCTTTTGGGTGGAAAACACTGGCTTTTGGTCTGGCTGCAGGTGAACATGCTGGTGCTGGGCAGGCACTTGGGCATCCCCAAGCCCTTTGGACCACAGGTGGGTGGGCAGTGCTGCCTGGAGGAGCGGGTGCGGGCGCTGCTGGAGCCCCTGGGCCTCACCTGCACTTTCATCGACGACTACTTCTCCTACCATGTCCTCTCTGGGGATGTCCACTGTGGCACCAACGTCCGCCGTAAGCCCTTTGCCTTCAAATGGTGGCACATGGTGCCTTGAAGCACCCGGCAATGGGCCCAGGTCCTGCAACTGGAGCATGAAGGTGCATTTGCTCCATCAGGAGATGCAGCAAAATCAAGGGTTTCACCAATAAAGCTGCATTAATGCCAAGGGTGCAGCTCTTCCCTGTCTCCCATCCTTTATCTTCTGCTATTGGGTTGAAAGTATCATTTGAAACCTCACTTTTGTTACGGGAATGGTGGTTTTATGGGGTAG
Source organism: Psittacula echo (assembly GCF_963264785.1). NCBI lineage: Eukaryota > Metazoa > Chordata > Aves > Psittaciformes > Psittacidae > Psittacula > Psittacula echo. Next base: position 8,098,041 of record NC_137753.1, read on the forward strand.
GGACAACACTTTGGGAGCAGGGTGCGTGCGAGTCAGCAGGCAAGGAGAATGCTTTGGGGTTTTGAGACCCCATCCTGATGTTAAAGGGTCTCATAGTCCCAGGTTTGTAGACAACGTCTCCCAAACTCCCCTATATCCACCAAAAATCCACCTCCAGCAGAGGAGACCAGCTCTCCTGCACGACATGGATGCAGAGCCCCTTCCTTATGCAAATCCTTTTGCACCTTCTCCCTTTGCAGCTGCCCCAACTGCTCTTTCTCTCCTTTTCATCACAACCAAGCGCAGCATTTCCCTGTGCTAACCTGGCCCCTCTGCCCTCACCCAGCAGGAACCAGCACCCGGAAATGAAACCAGCCCCTGCCTGGGGCTCCACTTAGCCCTGTGCAACCCCAAGGGCTATTATAGGGCTAAAACCATGTTTTGGGGGGCTATTTCTTTCCGAGCAGTACTTTTTTCAGGTGTAAAAGCGCAGCTGCACCAACTGCTGTGACGCCATAAGTGATACTGGAGATGGAGAGGGAAACGCTCCCAAAAAAAGGTCATACATCCTGCTTTACACCTTTCTTTTTGCCCCAAAGATGATTTCTAACCCCATTTTCCCTGCAGTTATGGCTCTGCTGTGTTTTCCCTGCCCCAAAGGAGTGCTATTGAATTCCAGCAGCACATGACCCTGCAGGGAGTTGGTGGGGGACAGCTGCAGCCACAAAGGGCATCCCACGCCGGGACAAGACTTTCATGAAAACAAAGGCGATTAAAGCTGTGGCTGTCCCCACTGCAGGTGATTTACCCACCCCCTGGCCCATACAGCACCCAGGGGATGGGGCAAGCACTCACTTTGCACCTTCAACCCTCCCTAAAACAAGAAGCCACATTTCCCAGCTAAGCAAATGCAGCCCTTCAGGAAGGGAAATAAAACCCCATCGAGCTCGGTGCTGGCACGGCCCCAACCCGGCTCCTGTGTCACACTGAATATTTTACAGCGTGGGTTTATGGGTGGTTGGTCACATCAGTGTCTCTTTGTGCTGAGGGGGAATTCTTATAAAAGCAAAACCCCCCCCTCGTGGGTGTCTTGGGGTGCTTTTTCCCCCACACTGATTCATGCTCCATCACCGGGAAGCACTCCCGGGCATTGCTCACACCCAGGCCGGAGGCTGAAAGCCTGGAGGTGGGATTAAGCCAGGCTTTGGCTGATCTCCTCCCAGCAGCCAGGCTTTATAAATCCCCTCGTGCCACCCGTCACAGCACCCAAGGGTGCCCCAGGGGCCTGCCAGCATGGCGCAGCAGCGCCGCGTCCAGCTTTCCACCCAGCGTCCCACCAGCACCGTCTGCATGCTGGGCACCGAGCTCTCCCTGGATGTCTGCGGGTAAGCTGGGAGGGGGAAACACCTTGAAACCTTTTGCTTTTATCCCGTTAACCAAGCTGATAAATCAGCTCAGGGCAAGGTGGGGGGGATGCTGTGGCTTGGGGTGTTTTTCTCAGGGGATGCTGAGCTCTGGGAAGACAGGGATGCTCAGAACTGCGGTGCAGCCACCAAGCAGCGACCCCTCCAAGGGGGATTTTGGGGTGCAAACACCCCCCTGGGAGCTTTAAGTGATGCCTCAAGCTGAGTTTCACATCCCAGCCCCAGGGCCTCCTGCAATAAGGAATTATTTCCCTGTTTCTGGGGAACATGGGCTGAAACCACTGCGGAGCTGCTGGCTGGGGTGTCACCTCCTGGCACTGGGCGTTTCAGCTGCCTCACTGGCTCCAGCCCAAGTTCAAGTGCTTTTCAGCAGCTGGCTTTGCTTTTTGTTTCCTTAAAGCCCTGCCCGAGCTTCCTCAAACCCCAATTTGAGGTTTGAATTTTCCTCTAACACATCCAAACCCACCGCGCTGCTGCTGCTGACAGCTTCCCATCCTCTCCCGCTGCCCCTGGGGTGGGTTTTTCCATGCTTCCCTCCTCACAGGTCAGGATTTATGCTCCTTGGCCCATCGCCCGTGGTCTCTTGCACCGGGGAGGAGCCATGCGAGCTGCAGCCTGTGAGGCCATGCAGTGTTGCTTTGCTCTTAAGGGGATGCGACTGGTCAGGGCATGGAAATGTGACTATTTGGGAAGGCCAACGCCATAAAACCAACTCCCAGACAGCTCCAGGGTTTTGCTGCAATAGGAAACTGCAGGATTTGTTGGAACTGCGTTGGAAGTTCTTGTTGCATTGTACACCTTTTGATGCAGTTGAATATTGCAAGGTCCTGTGTGCGTCACAGGGTTTGTTGCAATGAATATTGTGGGATCTGCTGCTCCTCCAGGATTTGTTGCCTCCAGCAGGATTTGCTGTAATCCCCTTTGCTGGGACTTGTTGCATTTGCCTTTTGAGGGATTTGTTGTAATCACGTTCCGTAGGATTTGATGCATATTGAAGGACTTGGAGCACTTGCCTCTTGCAGGATGTGTTGTGCATTGAAGGACTCGTTGCAGTTGTGTTTCGCATTACTTGTTGCCATTGCACACTGCAGGATCTGCTGCTTATTGAAGGGTTTCATAGGGTCATAGAATACAGAATGGTTTGGGTTGGAAGGGACCTTAAAGCTCCTCCAGCTCCAACCCCTGCCACAGGCAGGGACACCTTCCACTGGAGCAGCTTGCTCCAAGCCCCTGTGTCCAACCTGGCCTTGAACACTGCCAGGGATGGGGCAGCCACAGCTCCTCTGGGCACCCTGGGCCAGCGCCTCAGCACCCTCACAGGGAAGAGCTTCTGCCTAAGAGCTCATCTCAGTCTCCCCTCTGGCAGGTTCAAGCCATTCCCCTTGGCCTGTCCCTACAGGCCCTTGTCCCAAGCCCCTCTCCAGGTTACTCTGCAGGATTCCTTACCTAGTGCAGTATTTCCTGCTCGTGGCAGGATTTGCATCATCTGCAGATGCTCACACACTGTAGCATTCCCTCAATGTCCCATCTGGGGCTCTCATTTTGCTTTTCCCTCCCCAGATCCGCACCCAAAGACGCTGTCACCTTCCACGTGCAGGGAACACCAGGAGTGAAGGTCTATGTGGTGCATGACACACAGAGCGTCAAGCTGCCCTCCAGTGTGAGCCGCTGGCCCCTGGCTGCCGGTGCCGAGGTGCTGCTGTCCATGGATGCTCTCAGCAAGGACGTGGGTGATGAAAAGGTGGGTGCTGATGCCCCCGCAGGATTCGGCCCCTCTTTGCATCATGCTGAGCATCATGCTCCTTGTTGCAGGTCAGGATTTCCTATTTTGGGGAGGCCGGCGGGGTGCCCGTGGGCAGAGCCATGCTGTACCTCACCTGCGTGGGTAAGTGAGTGCGGGGAACCCCAAACCACGGTGCTGGTGGGGATGTGCCCTTCAGCACCCCTCTCCCTGCAGAGGTCTCGCTGGATGCTGACACCACCCGCGGTGGGACGGTGAGCAGGACGCTGCTGGATAAGGTACAAAGTGGGGTGGGAGCCCCGAAGGACCACTGTGGGATGGGGACTGTGATGACTGACTCCCCTCAGCCCTGCTTTGTCCATCCCTTCCCCAGGCAACGTGGACATGGGGTCCTGATGGACACGGGGC